>NC_071466.1:4567500-5220000 GCF_028500815.1 Rissa tridactyla | reverse complement strand
AGTAAACAGATTAATTGGAATACGTTTTCTAAAAGAAAGCATATTGTGTCATTAACCTGTGATACTTACTACCCTGCTTTTATCATTCTTATTTTATATTTGCACTTGATGATAACTACCATGCAGATGTCCTAACAACTACGCTAAGATTAAGTATCTGCTCTCAAATTGTACAGGTTTTAAAAAAATAATATGTTTTTATATTCACAAACTTGGCACCAAAAAAAAAGCTTTATTTGGGATGTTAGTGAAGATAATACCTCCTTTAACAGCCTCAGGTTTGAAAATAATCCCCCCTATATAGAATGTAATCTATAATCATCTACAATAATAATGCCGGAATTTCCAAAGAAGGATTTAGTAAAGGCGCATGTCCCAAGATGTGGAACAAGATGGGTTGAGCCTGACCTAGCAATTCTGCCACTTGAAAGGGGACTGAGCAACTATGAGTATGGAAGAGGTAAATAGTGAAACACCTGAAAGCTCACCAAAGTGAAATGGGTCCTGCTTTTCACACGTAAGCACTTGCTGCAACAAATACATACCTACATAGAAAGTACAAGGAGTCGTAAATTGCCTGAAAGAGAGCATTTAACATCCAGCCTTTAGCTACAGCTTTAGCTGCAGCTCAGACCAGTGGTAGCTCACTCTAAATGGACACTTACAGGCAGGTCGCACTTCTGCTGGGATCACATCAGCTGTAACAGCCCCAACAATGTCCAGCATAGCCAGTGGTCACCTCCAAGGATCTGCAAAGCCATAGTTATCTGTCATAGTTCATGATTACCGATGTTTTTGATAGAATCTCTGTGATTTTTTTCTAACAAGACAAGCTAACAAGACTTTTCCTAACAAGACTTTTTCTAACAAGAATTTTGGGGATGTCAGCTACTTTTTGATTTTTTTGTCCTGTAAATTCTGGGGTCAAGAAAGGCATTGCCCTGTTAGAGCTGGTCCACAGGAGGGTCACAGAAATTGTCAGAGGGCTGAAGCACCTCTCCTATGAAGAAAGGCTGAGAGAGTTGTGGTTGTTCAGGCTGGAGAAGAGAAGGCTCCGTGGAGATCTTATTGTGGCTGTTCAGTACTTAAAGGACGCTTATAAGAAAGACAGAAAGAGCCTTTTTACCAGGGCCTGTAGTGACAGGACAAAGGGCAAAGGTTTTAAACTGAAAGAGGATGGGTTTAGATTGGAAGAAACTTTTGACAATGAGCATGGTGGGACACCAACACAGATTGCCCAGAGAAGTTATGGATGCCCCATCCCTGGAAGTGTTCAAGGTCAGCTTGGACGGGGCTTCAAGCAACCTGATTTATAGAATCACAGAATTGCCTAGGTTGGAAGGGACCTTTCCGATCACCGAGTCCAACCACCAACCTAACGCTGACAGAAACCATCACTAAACCATATCTCTAAGCACTACATCTACGCACCTTTTGAACATCTCCAGGGATGGTGACTCAACCACTTCCCTGGGCAGCCTGTTCCAATGCAATTTAGTGAGAGATGTGCCTACCCATGGTAGGGGGATTGGACTAGATGATCTTTGAAGGTCCCTTCCAATCCAAACCTTTCTATGATTCTATGATTCTGTATAATTAAGGGACTGATTTAATTTCGAGCTTGAATGTCTGGTAGATGAGGGAGGAAAAAACAATGTAAATTATGTATGTGACCATTTCTAAAATTTTTGGTTGGTCAGGTATTTCACGAACTCTTTTTTGAGATATGACACTTCCAAGCAAGCAGATAAAAATACATAAGAAAACAATGCAGGATTCAGATAAGAAGAAAGAAATATCTTGATATAATGCTATATAGAATGTGGCCAGAATGTTGCTAAACTTCATCACAGTTCCAGGATGTCTGAAGTACTACTTCATAACAAACTGCATGTCCTCTGTATATCTGGAAGAAACAGGCATACAGTAAATGCTATAAAGAAATTCACACATCAGCTAGGGGAATAAGCAACGAGACGTTTTATTTCTGATATTTTAAGTTTTGGCCCATCTCAATTAAAATCGGTTAGAAGTCAATTTCACAGCTGTTGGTTTTTAAGATCTCACAAAAATGATAATTCACTGCTAGGCAATAATTTACTTCAGTGCAGCCATTCCCAGGATAAAGCTGACACATTTTAAGTCTCTTTCACTCTCTCTCGCCCTCCCTCACATCCGTCCTTCTGTAAGCTAGCGCTGGGGAAAGGACAATGATCCTTCTTTTAAAAAGTATGGGCAGAAGGAAGGAGATTACTGGTCTGTTTAACTCACCCACAGCCACGGCTCACTGACATTATTTCCTAGGCATAAGGTGAACAGGAGCTGTCCTTGCCTTGTATGCCGAGATCTGAACCCTCCTTGTGGTCCACTTTGCCTACACTCAGTATCGGCAGTAATGGCAACCCATGGGAAGACGAGCCTGAATGCAAGTCATTCCAACACTGGAGCTTGAGAGGTTTTTTGTTTTTTTTTTAATATGAAATCTCCTTTTTCTTGGTTAAAATATTTGGACTATATTTACATTTTGAAACCTATCCTGAGCACCCTCCTGAGGGATCAGAGCAAGATCAGTCCTTCGGTGGAATTTGTTTTTCAAGCAAAGATTGAAAAAATTGTGCTGGAAACCTTAGACATGTTTTCAAGTGGATAATTAAACCAGACTGTCCCCAAAGGGGGTGGCCTTTAGTGCAAGTTGGTTGCCAGTACATGTCTATTTAATAGATTGTGTGTTATTTCTTTCAGGTTTATTTGGCTTGTATTTGAGTGCATGGAATTGAAAGTAAATTGGGTAATAGGCATTACCTAAAGTTATACGGACTTGGATTGCTCACATGGGTGAGAATGATGGGACAGTCCTGGATCCCCAAATCCAGCCAAGTGTTGCACCTGGACGTTAGGTCCAGTAGTGTGATGCAGAGGACCTCTAAAATGCAGCCAAGAGAGGTCTGCCACAGGCCTTGGTTCACTTCTGTGAGGAATGTGGGAAGTTTTGCCCACATTCATTCATCATTTTGGAGGAAATTTTGGAGCCCGGCATTGCAAAACCTGAGCGCTGGAGCTCAGCCAGTATATTACTGACTTCTGGTAAATTGTAAGCCTATCTTTCCTCTGGGACAAAATTCAGTCTATTTGTATAGCAAGTAGCAAAACGATGCCTTGAACTCAATTAGTTGCTAATGTTATATGAATGCTCATCTTTAATAACCATATTCTATGGAGGCCTGACAAAGGGTAAGGTAAAAGAGAATCTGGATTTAGTTCAATCCTGATAAAACTGTGTTTCCAATACTAGGTCTAAATATTATCCAAGTTTACCTTTCCGCTCCTAAGGACCATGCTTTCAACAGTAATGAATTAACACAGCTCCCTCAAATCCAGTGGGATTATGCATGTACAGAACTAACTGATAATATTTGAAGCACATCCATTTTCGTCAACATTATTTTCACATCTTTTCCCTGATGACTGGCTTGCACTCATTTTTACATAAGTTATTAAAGTAGATCATATGCCATCTGCCTCAACCTTACCTTCCATTACCTATGTTTGACATGGTTAGGTTTGAAGAGGTCTACAACTGTAATTAATGTATTCCCAGTAATCTATGCAACATGGAGACAGCCTTTGTTTTACGTACAGCATTCTGTGCAGTGAAGTATGTTTTGGTGCAAATTATCAATTACTGTATCCCAGTGTATCACTTGCAAAGTACTTTTAGATGGTGAGACATGAATGCCACTACAGAAATGTTTCTCATTTATTCCTGATGTGGATGAACATGCCTTAACTGTAGACCACTGCTAAATTAAAAAAAAAAAAAAAAAGCCATTTCAAAGAGTCAAACATCTGCCCAATTCCAAAGGGCAGCATCAGAGCACTTAAACAAAAACACAGCAGGGAATTTAATCATGAGAAAACTGAAGCGAAAGAAGATTTTGTATGGGCACAGCTAGTTTTAGTTCTTTCATGGCAAAAATAAAGGGGTCAGGGAGATCAAGAGGTCACCCATTCATGGTGTAAAAAAAAAGAACAAAAAGGACTTTTCTATAGTCTACTATGCAGTGTTAGGAAATGTCCAGATCAGGGTTTCCCCACCCTGTATTCTAACCACCTTGAAGAATAAAGAAAACAAAATCCTTGGGCTTCAACCTCTCAGCCGCCTTTTATCATAATCCATATTATTCGCAAAATAGACTGGAGGTGACTTATGTGGTGACCTCTCACCACAATTCAAAACGAGTCTTAATGAACTAGGGTAATTCATTCCTCCGGCAGAGCTTATGAGATAAGGCAAGACCGCACTGGTGGGCTCAGCAGACTGAAATGTTAATCTTTTGTAGTCTTTGCTCCAGAGGACCCCCAGGTCAAATCCTGGTGCTGCCGAGAAGTAGCAGCGCCTTTGTTTGGAGCTGGAGAAGCATGGTTCTTGATTTCAGTGTTGCCATTCACTTCGCAGAATGTAGTGTGTGTGTGTGTAAGTAAAAACAGCCCGTAAAGTTATTTATAACCGCACAACAGAAAGGCAGAGAACAAAGGATTTAAAAAAAAGGGAGTTTAAGGAGGCTGAAATTAAAAAAAGACAATAAGGCTGTGGTCCCAACCCGCATTTGTGGTCATTGGCCTCCTCTCTGCGTCATTAAAAATCCACTGTGCCGTGGCTTCAACAGTTAGCCGGAAAGAGACCCCGAGTGAACTGGCTTTGATTATTCATTACAAAACAGGAATGCATTTCTTTTCATCCTCCAGTAGCAGCAGAAAAGTATGATTTACCTTATCAAATGTGATAGCATGTAAACATCTCTCATTTTCTCCCTCCCCTGCTCCTAGACAAGCTAGCTGCCTCTCAACTCCAGTGTATAGAGGAATCCCTGATATTCCTTGCTTCGAAGCAGCACAAAAAGGTGTTGAGAAAGAAAAGAATGTGTTTAAAGTTGCAGTGGGAAAGCATGGAGAGGGGAATTGAACTAAAGTTCCCAGATTCCAAGTTCCTGCCCTAATCCTCCTGCTTGTGCCTGCCTTACTCTTGTTTCTGGCAGCGCTTGCCAGGCAGCAAAAACAGCGAGAAGGTCCTTGGACATCTGATCAAAAAAAAAAGAGTGAAAAAGGAAAAGTCAGAAACTGTGGGCTTGGCTGTAAATAAACTAATGGAGAAGAGTTAGCAAGGAACAGTTTAGGAGACTTACTGGGAGAAGGAGAGGGAACTTGGAGTTAAAAAAATGTTTTAAAGCTGATTAAATGGTTTGCCATTCTCTATCTCTTTTTCAAGCTGATAGCAAGGTGGACGTAGACACAAAACAGAGCTTCCCTAATACAGTAACAGGAGACTCCCAACTGCTGGAAAATTATATTTGGGTGGGGAAAATATACCTGGGAACTGCTTATGGTCATCCTGACTTCAGCAAATGTGTCCTGAATGTGGCATGTTGGTGGCCGGCAGAGCCCAGCCTCCTGGCCAGGTCTAGGGCTGGAGTCAGAACAGCAGAGAAAAAATCTTGCTTTCCCTTAAGTCATGGAGAAAACTCTGCTTGACTTCAGTTGGGTTGGGATGTTGGGTTGTAAATTGTCCCCGGTGAGGTGGGTACGTGTGTGGGGGAGATACTTCAAACTACTGACACATTTGTGAATTTATTGGAAAATGCTGCTGGTATTGACAACTACAGCTGGACTTCTTCTTTTGTGGTCAGGGTTGATACAGAAGGACCACTCCTGAGATCCTCTCAGTATGCATTGTCTTAAAGCCTTCCTTATATTTCTCTTTCTTCTTCTTCCTGTGTTGAACTTGTGACTATTTGGATGATGAGCCACACTAAACACCATTAACTGCCATGGAAACTACTCAGTTTTCAGCTGAATGTGATCAACCCACTTGCACATTATTATTGTTGTTGTTGTTATTAATACTAATAATTTTTATAAGTAGACTCTGACTAATGCACCTGTATGTGTGGATGCTATGCAGAATGGAAAGACCAATTTTCCCCTTGACTTCAGTTATAATGTGACCTTTTTCCCCTCGAGTTTATTTCTGCCAAGGGGAAAGGACAAAAAAGTTGTTGTTTCCAGCCAGGAGAGGATTCTGGGATGGAGTTTGGCCAGGGTTAAGTGCCACATCACACTAGAGAGTCCATGGGGTCCTTCCTTTCAGTGGAAATTTCAGTGTATAACCATGATCCCTCACACAGATGCTTGGATTGGGTAACTAGGGCAGCAGATATAAGGACCATGACAGAGACCAAAGGGGACTGGCCTCCTCCCCAAAAATGTCCCTCCAAATATAATGTCAGTCATCTAAAGTCAGTACATCCTGCAGACACTGTTCCCTTACACACACCCGTAAGAGCTGTATTTGCCAGTGCCAAATAGGACCAAGACTCTTTTTTATCATCTTCCTTAGTCTTTTTTCCTCCTCTTATTAATATTTCTGTTGGTACTCAGCTGCAGAGCTCACAGACTTATTCTCAAGCCTGAACCTATAACTGATCCATGAATGGAAACCCAAGCAGAACTGGAAACTATGTTTGAGTGCCCAGATTAAGAAGCTTCCTCTCTTTACTTCTGGGTAATTAAAGCTCCTCGTGGTTAGATTTTGTGCAGCAACAGAGGCATGGTTTCAACAAGTTGATGGTTATTTTCTTTTGCAGCCAAGCATTTGAAGAATATTTCCTCTGTGAAAGCAACTCGTGTCAATGCAAGCTAGTCATCTGAGTTTGAAGAGTACTGCTGCTCCAAAGGCTGCATTCCTATAAAATTATAGGGAAAGAATTTTCTTCTTCTTCATTTTTATTACCTTCCTTAAATTGGATCTGTAATGACTTTTACCAAAAAAAAAGAGAGAGGTAGAAAGAAGAATTTGTACTGTAGAGCAATATACTTGGAGAGCTCAAATAAAATATACAGCTATGTTATCTCAGAGTAATGCCCTATAATTATATCCATTCCTTTATTTCCTACAAGTTTGTATATTACAATCCACTAAACCAAAAGGCCAGATCACTCAGATACCTAGATCTCTTGCAGTCTACTTAGCCAAGGGTGAAATTAATTGAAATTCAATGGCAATATGCTGATATACAAGTGGAGGATCTTTCTCAGAGTACCATAAAAGTCTCTTTTGCTTTTGAATGGATGAGTGGTTAGATTTAGATTAGAGAACTTATATAAACACAAAAAGATAAACAGTTCCCATAGCCTTTTCTCAGATCATAAAAAATAATCGGATGCAGGGTTAGCTTTCTAAAACGAACAATCTACAGAAGGAAAAATAAAGGAGCATCTTAAGCCGCTGTCACTGCGCTCTAAAGTGCCCACACAATGGGTTCGCTTCAGAGTGAAACCAGTTCTCCTTTTGGTTCATTTGCTGACATTGTCCGGTGGGCAGCTTTGCTCTTTGCAAATAACGGTTCAGAAATCCTGAGTGAAAGGTTCAGCTCTGGACGGAGAAGATGATCATTCATCCGTTCCACGATCACAAAATTTGGGCTCCTGTGTGGCTTGTGAGCAAACAGCTACGCTGAAAGCCGGGGTGTGAGACTGGCTGCTTGGTCCTAGAACAAGTGTCTGAACTTGGGCCCCCAGAAGTATTTAACCAGAAATTTGCCTGGAGGGTCTTGTTGCCATTTGTCTTTTCTGCTTCCCTCTGTCTCTCAAAGGGATTCTTTTTGATGAATGATTGCTATCTGCCACTGTTCCCCTTAAGAGGAACATTTATGCCCTTTCAACAGCATTGACTAAAGACCAGAAAGTAAAATAAAAGTAAGAAGATGGAAAACACCTCTGGGAGGAAGTGTTGGATGTCCAGCAGAACAAACCTGGGTATCATTCATTGACCAGTTACTGAAAACACAGGACCATGCCCTTAAACATCCCTGAAGCATCACATTTAATCTCTGCCTAACTTACACATGGAGGAAGGTGCCAGAGTAGTTGCTGCCTTGCAGGGATGCATTTGGGAACCAAGAAGCAGCTATCTCCAGATACCAAGTCTTTGTGTGAGCAGAGACCTCACACTACATCTGAGCATCCTGGTTGCTGACCCAAAAAGTAAGATGCTGTCTGTGACCCTGTGCCCACTTGGCTTCTCTCCCTTGCTCCAACACCTTGATGGGAAATGCTGCCCCTGGCAGAAGGGTAGCGTGGATGTGAGAGGGCTCAGACCACAGTGAGGCCAGGTCAAAATGTTGTTGTCAAAGATGTGATTGAAAGAAAAAAAGCTTTGAGCATTAAATCTGGTTTGTTTTTCATACCTAAGGTCCTTTCTCAGTCAAAGAAAAAAAAAATCAATGAGGTTTCCCTTGACTGAAGGCTAATAGAGAGACAAGCAAAGTAATGAGGACTCGGCCTAATGGGTCCAGTTGGCTGACCTCACTATCAACATCAAGTTTTGTCCACTATCAGCATTGCAGGGATCAGCTAAGAATGGTGATCTAGGAGCTATATGTTTCATAAAGAGCCAGTATTATGTAAAATCATATGTTCACTACAGAACCCCTATAACAAAGAGTTGGACCTTTCTACTTGATATTCTGATCACAGATAGACTTCTTAGCATTAGCTTTTCTAATTCAGAGTCTCAGACAAAGTACGAGCTGGAGTAACTGAAAAGCTGTTGTATCGCTGTGCTCCTTAGAGACAAGATAATCGGCACAAAATGTTCCCTTCCTCCCTCAGGTCCCCCCCACTGGACCGAGGAGCCATTCCAGTGTGTTGCCCTGCTCACTAAATTGCCACTTAGAGGAAGACACTGTTAAACATGGTCACCTCTGGTGATCCGCCTTCTGCACAGTGATGAAGTCGTCAGGGGGCCACTAGATAAGCTAGCTAAAGAGGGTCAAGAAGGCTGTCCTCTACTTGATAGCAGCATCTTAATAGCTTTCTAAAAACAGTGGGCCATCAAGTACCCAGACAATTTAATTTCACTTCTCAGCTGGAAAATAAGTACAGTACTTGCTTTCATTCAGAAAAGAGAGGAAAAAGGAGAACTCATCTGCCCATTGATTCATTTGTTCACTGGTTTCCTGTGTTTACCTTGACGTACTGCAAGTTGCAAACTTTCAGAAAACTTTCTAATCCGATACACGATGACACTTTCCTCTACCGTCAGTACTTTCCTTGACACTTTGTAAGCTCTTAGGGTGCTCGGTTATCTTGTAATGCTGTAGGAAATGTCTAGATAATATCCAGAGATAATAGGCATTGCACTACTGTGTTTCTGCTACTCTGCCTAGTAGTGATACAGTTAATAACATTGATGTACGGAGTTGGGCGCTTGTGTCTCCTCAAGCTTTTGAAGAAGTCCCACGCTGAATTAGTTTTCAGATTTTGCATACATTGCAATGAAGTGAGAGCAACTCACAGTCTTTCAGAGTTTCTTGCAGACTTGAGCTTAAAACATATTCTGTAGTGAACAGTTAAACAAAAATCTGGCAACAGTCCAGCTTTTCCCAGTTTCCTCATAAATGGTTCAGGCCAGACAGACTTTCATTTTGTTGTTAACTGAATTGAAATTATATTTCATTACCCAAACAGCAGTGTTGGGAGTTTTGTATAAGGGTTTGTTTTTTTTTTTTTTGGTGCAGCTTTTACAAAGTTGCCAAATGACTTAGATGAAGCGGAGATTTGCTTTCTGCTTTGCTCACTGCTCCTCACAGCGGGTCTGCAGTCCCAGCGCACAGCCACGGTAAAGATCCCAGCCATGGGGCTCCCCACAGCAAAGCCACTGCTCGCTGTGAGATTAATGTGGTTTGGCACCAGAGCAACAGGCAGCCTGGCGTGGCAAGAGCAAACCTGTGATTTGTCTGCCGAATTTGGGATGTGTTTTATACAGTGACTTATAGCAGTATTTGAAACATGTTTTTCTCCAGTGATGCGCTTTAGCCAGTGCTTTGGTATACCTATGGCTCTTCAGCCCTACATAGACTTCAGTCTACATAGACTTGATAAGTCCTACTAGACTTGATAAGCTGAAGACATGCCTGTAAGTCTACAGCTTCATGAAGAGAACTCCATCAGTGCTGGGATGCGTGACATTTCACCACATGAAATAATGGTTCCTACTTGCCTTGATGGAAGTGTTTTGACTAGCCATCCAATGTCTGTTTAGTAATCAAAAAACTTAAATCATATTATTAATTATTAGGGTGATCAAAATTGTCCCTTCCAGTTTTCTAATCTACAATGCATGCTTTTCTAAGTCACTGAGTGTGAAAGCTTTCAGATAAGTAAAAACAGTCTGGAAATCCCTTAAATTGCTCCCACCAATGTCGTGCTGGCAGAGTCTTTTATATTCTGTGCAACTTTGCAAGCAGAAATCTCATCAAGGTACCAAATTAAACTGTCATGCTGCTCTGTGACTCCTGAACTACTGGCACGCCCCAGCTGTAGTGCATGTTATTAATAACACCAAGTTGTCGGGAAAACAGTTTCCAGGTCATATTGTAAAGGCATCTAATTGGTAACAATGAATGACAGATTCCCTTTAAAGTCCAGGAAATAACTGGTTGTGTGCCACTCAATGATGCAAAACATAGAGACAGCCAAGATGAAGACCTGGTTTTGGCCCAGCTGTACTTCACTAGGACCCTTCCCAAAAGCCAAACCAAAGTATTTGCAGAGAATCTTAAGCATCTAAATGCTTCATTTTCCAGGCAGGAATTAGTTGCAGGCAGCGTAGCAGGAGAATGAATAAATAACGTGGGTCACAGTTGATTATTATCATTAATCTATAACAACGAGCTAACCAAACATGAAATAAAGGTTAAATTTCCAGAGGTGTTGAGATATTATTGATAGGTTCATATGACCAAATTAAGACCACCAAGCTTCTACCTTAGATTCACTCTTTAACCTTTGGAGAAACAGAGGCACTGCTAGGGCAAGATTCATCACATCTTAAAGGCGACATCTGCAATAGCTGTGACCAACCACTCCTTTAATAGTGCCACTTCCTTAGCACCAAACATAAATAGAGCCCGAGGTGCTCAGTTTAGATGAAGACATCTAAGTTTGAGCAAGATGAATCCCAGCCTTTGAGAATGAAGGCCACATAAGATGTGGCCCACCCAGGAAGGTGGGTGGAAGGATGCACTACATATGCACCAGCTGGGTCAGTTTGATAGCCAAACTGTCCCAGACTATGACTTCTCCCTCAGTGGTCGCAGCTTCATGAGCAGGGATAACTAAAACCACGTAAAGCATTGTTTGAATTGCTTCTTATTGCTCAGCTTATTAAACCAACCTGCTACCAGTTTTGCATACCAAGGTGTAACCTATAGCCATTTGGAACCTGCCTTTCAAGCAGTCTCCAAGGACAGGGCAGACACTTGGGATTTGAACAACTTCTCCTGGGATAAGTACCAAACAGGACATCTACATTCCATGAGTGCAACATCACTTCTAGTTTGAGGACAGAAAGGGATTTAAGCAGTATACGAATGTAGCTGTATCACTCTCCAGCAGGGTGGATTTCAGCCTCGGTGCCTCAGCTCATCATCTGCAAAATAATTCAGAGATGCACAAGCTCTAAGGCCAGAGGGATGTCTCACCAACCTTCTCAACACACAGACAAAACAGCTATTCCCAGGAGGTGGATTAAGCCTTTTTGAAAGATAGCTAATCTTGTTTTAAAGAACCAGAAAGATGATGAATCTGCCACCTTTCCTGATAAGGCATTGCAATGCTTAATTACCCCCACTGCTCGCACATTCCTTCAAGGTTGAATTTGTTTAACTTCATCTTTCAGCCAATGAATCTTTTTTGTGCCTTAGTTTGCAAGACCAAAAAGACCTCCCTGGCTAAAAGTTTATCTAGGCTTTGGTGTCTGTATACTGAAGCCAAGTCCCTGTCAATCTGCATTTTGATAGTGAACTCCTTAAGCTCCACATCGCGTAGGCTGTCTCCCTGGGTCTTGTTTTTGAGCTTCCTCTCAATTCTCTGAAGCTCTCCTTCATTGCTTTCCAACTTGGTGGAGGAGAGAAAAGACAGGATGACTGCAGGGCACCCTGGGCTTGGGACGCAGGTGGGGGATCATGTGGGTCTCATAGTGTTTGACCCTCAACACGCAGAGTGGGAATTAAATTTGGTTGTTGAGTTTCACTTGCTGTCTTAACAACTCTCCTCCATCTCCATCCAAGCCTCATCAGGGCCTGCCTTTCTTTAGTTGAATCACTCATTTCTGTCTATTTTAGGGTAGATTATATGCTCTCCATATAAATCTCTGTTTTTTCACTGCCTCTTTCTCAGATTTTAACTGCATTTACTTATTTCTCCCCTCCTGAGATCCAGAGGTTAATTGTTATATTGTACGGTTTAAAAAAAAAATATCTCTTTTTCAGGCTTAAATTTACTGCCATGCACTTTCACTGGATAACTTATTTGTTTTGCTTTGTTAATATGGTTCCTGACAGATTAAATGGAAAAACCTAATTCATTTCGTCAGTACAAAAGTTTTTCTACAGAAGTTTAACTAATCATACGCCTTTTCTCTCTGAATTATTGTTTCAATCTTCTTCCTCTTATGTAGAAAGTCTCTCCTCAACTACAGCCAATTTCATCATTATTTTGCTACTTCTGTTCCATCTGTCTGAAGTTAATACGGAACACATGCAAAATTAGACCAATATTTTAAATATTATTTTTATAACTGGCGAACATACAATGTAATATTTTGCCTGCCTTTTGAGTGCTATTGATCTATTATGTATAAAGTTTTCACTCTGTGCAACTGGAATCAACTTTTTTTTACTGGGGGTGCAGGTTTGTGGGCACTCAGCAATCAGGTGACATATCAGGAAAACTCAGAAAAAAACCCTGCAATCAGCTTTCTCAGATTCAAGTTGTTTAAGAGCTTTGAAGTTTAGCCTTGGTTGCAACTAAAATTATGAAATCTGGTGGCAGCAGGGCTGTAGAAATGATGCATCCCACTATGAATATTGATACGTGCTGCCCCTCTGCTCCACTCTGGTGAGACCCGACCTGGAGCACTGCGTCCAGCTCTGGAGCCCCAAACATAAGAAGGACATGGAGCTGTTGGAGCGGGTCCAGAGGAAGCCACGGAGATGCTGGGAGGGCTGGAGCCCCTCTGCTGGGAGGACAGGCTGAGAGAGTTGGGGGGTTCAGCCTGGAGAAGAGAAGGCTCCGGGGAGACCTTATTGAGGCCTTTCAGTACCTAAAGGGGCCTACAGGAAAGATGGGGACAAACTTTTTAGCAGGGCCTGTTGCTATAGGACAAAGGGTAATGGCTTTAAACTAAAAGAGGGGAGACTAGATAGAAGGAAGAAATTTTTTATGCTGAGGGTGGTGAGACACTGGCCCAGGTTGCCCAGAGAGGTGGTCGATGCCACATCCCTGGAGACATCCCAGGCCAGGTTGGACGGGGCTCTGAGCAACCTGATGTAGTTGAAGATGTCCCTGCTTATGGCAGGGGGGTTGGACTAGATGACATTTAAAAGTCCCTTCCAACCCAAACCATTCTATGATTCTATAATGTTTTTCGATAAGAAGGCAGGTTTTTGCATAAGAAGGGTGTGCCCATCACAATATTTTTGCCACTCACCTGAGCAAGGTTGGGAGGAAAAAAGGAAAAGAAAAATGAAATTCCTGAAGAATTATTCATCGGGTCAGGCGAGATTGCATCTGCAAAATCTGCACAGTAGCAATTCCCGGGAAGCGCTGGCAGCAAGACAAACCTGACTGGGGGCCTGCAGCTCTAATCAACTTCCCGATGCCGTGGGCAGCGCGGCGAAAGCCGTGCCTGGCAGGAGCAACGCCGCAATTGCAGTGATGGATGACTCCCCAACTGCTGCTACAGGCACTGGAAGAGGGGCTTTGGAAAGGCAGGAAAGAGATTCTGGGGAGGGGAGGGATGAAAAAGAAGACAGTGGATAAATAGATAAATAAAACCCGAGGAAGGCAGGCTGAGGGACTGAGAACCAAGTGGGGCTACAGGTTGTAACTGGCAAAAGAATGCTTCCAAGTCATGACATGAATAGACATCTGTGTACAAAATTACCCCTCTTTGTAAAAGGAAAGAGTGAAAAGACTAAGATGGCAGTGGAAATGAAAAAAAAAATAATCAGAAATAAATACCAGGACAGCACAAAGAGTGGTGTTTATGAAAAAAGGAGACCACTGCAGAAAGGTGATGGGTAAACAGTAAAAGTTGTAAATGCAAAATCTGAATATCTAAATTTGGTAGGAATAGTCTCATTCCCATTGGACAAATAAGAAATTAAAGGCTGGTGGAAAAGAGATACTTCAGAAAAAAATCAAGGTTCTGTCTTTACTCTGGCGATGCCTCTGCCAATACGCAGCCGTGGGCAAGCTATTTTAATACTGTGAGTCTCATTTCTGTTTTGCATAAAAGATTACAGTGTCAGGCACACCAAGCGGTTCATAGAGATTACTTATGTCCACACAGTATCATTGTGAAAGTACCTTACAGTTATGGGATAACTAGGCATCCCAACAGCACTGGGAATAAACTGTATCATTGTTTTTAGAAACAGGGAAAGTAAGGCACAAGGAATGTAAGATCAGAAATTTGGCACACGTGCACATGTTAAAATCAATAGTTTAAGGCTTAATTTAGACTGAGTACCTGATTGTTCAGCAGTTCATTGCAATAGTATGGAAACTGGATTTCCCTAAAGTGGGATTCCTGCCGTACTTTAAAAAATGCAGAGAATGTCAAATAGTAGTTCTAATGCAAGTGATTGTAGTCTGACACTACATCGTTCTTAGCGCCATCGATACCCATCACCTCCGGCAGAAGCTAAACCAGGTTGGATTGCAGCTGCAAGACTCTCTCCAGCACTCCCAAATCTCCCTGGCTGCAGTGACCCCAAAAGCCAGCACTTCATGTCCGCGTTTCCCAGCCAAGCCAGCACGAACTCAACCTTACTGCGACCAGCATCCTGACCCTCCTGTGAGCAGTTCTGGGCTCTCTCATCTGCCTGGAGTCTTTTCATAGATTTTTCCTGCTGGGGTGGACTGAATATCACAAGCAGAATAGCAAAACGTACCTAAGGCAGGAGGTAAGTGCCCCTTTGCATGTGCTTCAAAGCAAGAGCACCCCTGTGGTTTTCCACCTCCCACTACTCCCCGCAACTCTAGAGCTGGTTCAGGGTCAAACCTGGCCTAAAAACCCTGTCCTCAACCTCTTTTTTGCTCATGTACGTAAAAATTGCCCACGAGGATTAGCACAGGTGAACGCAGGTCACCTAACACGGGTCAAGTGTATTTATGGCATCACCTCTCGCTGGTAATTTCCCCACCCAGATTTCCAGGTTGCTAAAATACAGTGTGTGATTGAGCTCACTCCACATGCAAATGCACGGTAGAAAGACACTGAGCAGGCTGTTAAACAAAGATCCCAATTATGAGCACCAGGATATCATCTCTAATAAGGCAGGAAGCAAATGGGCTCCCTTTGCCTTGCCACTCACTGCAGGGCGAAGTACCCGCCTCTGTGTACACACACACCGGGCACCACTCCTCTTAATGACACAGACAATGAAAACTTATGCGGCACTCAGGTAATGTGCATTAAAGGGGTTTTATCTGCCGCAAATAAATGGCATTTTACCATCTTTCTAGTATTTTAAAAAGTTCTTCCATGAAAAACATGGGGCTTGATTTACTGGCATTAAATAAAGAACAGATCTGGAGAGGCATCTATCTATCCCTCCATCCATCTATCATTAGATGTAATTTAATACTTAATGACATTTGTGATCATCATGCCATGCTTGTAATTGAAAATGAATAATTGAAATTCCAATTACCACAGGGGTCAACGTAAGGGGAATTCATATAGTAACTTGCTAGGCAATAGCCTAAATTTGCAGTCATGTTAGGACTGCAAACAATGTGTCTCATTCTTCAATTATTTATTGGGAAATGCCATCTTAATTTCTCTTAGACATTTCTGTGAACAGTCAGGGCATTGTCCTGAAAGGCAGAAAATCTAGACTTCCTCATGCTTAGTCAGCATCTAGCTGGAGAGTCCTGGATCAGCACTAGCATTGGGTTCCCCCTTGACATCTATCCTTACCAGAGCAACTGAAGGTACCACCAGCAGACCAAAGGCGTTTCAATACCGGCCATACATCTTTCAGCACCGGGGAAATGGCAAGAAAGCATAGAGCTGCACGAGACCAAGAATAGATGATACCGGTGGAACTAGCCCTAAATAATCGATCCTGGGCTTCAAACAACATCCAGTGGCAAATCATCAACATAACAAAAGAGACTCATTTTCAGGCCATTAGCTGCTTGCAGTACAAGGAACTTTTCTGGCTTTCTCAGAAATTTGATCCCCTAATGACTACAGAAAGGGCATCAGGACAGAAAATAATTACAGTCTGTCAGACAGTCTGGCATTCAACCTTCCACATGGTCCAGCAGACGGTGTCAAAGATTTGACCTCAAGGGGTTTTAAAGCACATTGTCAGAAAATACTCATCTAAATGGTCTACAGAGCATCCTACAGCTGATCAATGTCTTAAGCGAGCAATACTTAGCAGCTGGAATGTGTTTGATTAGTACACCTAACCCCTGATTGATTGGTATTCTAAATAATTAATTGCCTTGTTCGTGGGGGAACAAAATAAAACTTTAATAAGTGACAAGGATCTTAGTGTCTCTGTAGCAGGCTACAAGGATGTTAGCTCTGCTTTTAACTGGTTGGCTTAAAATTCACATATGAAACCACCTGTATTTCCATCTAGTGTTGCAGAGTTTCGCTGCTTTTCTAATAAAAGACTTAAACCCAAGAATTTGGCCATTTCCCTTAAACTTGCTTCGCTTCCAGGAATTTTAGGTATTACTTTCACTTATCTTTTAATCCAGCTGATCTTTTTAGAAAGGTGCAACGGTTTCAGGCATTAAACCCTGAATACATGTCTTGAAAAAAAGGTATGATTGCAACATATATTCATGTTGTGTTTTTTTGGTAGGCTGATGATCACCCCACATTAGATATCTGAGTATAAGCTAGTCTTCCTTGGCTTTTCTTTGTAACCAGTGGAAATAGGCACCTCCAGAAGTCAATTGTTCAGATCTGTCCCAAGATGCATCTCTTCTAAGTGCCTGGGTTTGTGCAGTGACTCCTACCCAACGTGTCAGGCTCCACGTGCCCAAACGAATCACATGGTGCCTTTGACCAAGAAGCTGTGGAGTGACTCTGACAACTCACTGCAGATACAGGCTCATGGGTAGAAAAGGACATGCAGCCTATATTAACCAGCTCCAGCAAGAGGTTGATATACAGTCCTTCGTTAATAAAATCTGGATGGACCGGTTATTTCTGCAAGCATTGAAAGGTGTGCACAGCCTGGGCTGAAATGCAAACAAGGTGGACTGAAATGATTTACATCCCTTCTACAGAGGTACCAGGCTGAAGGGCGAGACAGAATCAGACCAATGTCTAGTCCTCACCCATCCTGTAATGTCCTTCTGGCTTTGTCCAACAAAAGCAAGTGCCACTTCTTTGTAGAAGGAAAGGGAAACTGGAGATTTTGAGGGAGCTAGCTGGGAAGGGATCATCTGAGCACAGAAATCACCCTCTGTGAGGAAGGATCTCCCTCCTTCCCTTCCTCTGACAGCAGTGTTGTGTATCCCCAACACCAAACTCAGTCCATTGCACGCTCTCTCACCAAGACCTAGATTAACCTTTGCAGCAAATATATAAATAAATCCTAAATATTCCTACGTATCTTCACCCCAGGACATACATTAGTGCTTCTGCCCGTATGGCACTCATTTATTCTGTCCTGGTCTGTGCCTCTTGGCAGTACTGACATCCTGGATCCGAGGCACCAAAGGGCCAGTCACTCCAGTCTTGACTTTTTTTAGATGAAGAGGAACAGGCCTCTCAAAATTCAGTCAACACCTTTGGCACGTCAATGCCACCACAGGAGACACAACATGGCCAAGGTAAGTGTTGGTGCCCCACACTGAGCCACCCCCTTCCACTGCGGGTCTGCGGCATGGAAGAGGTTATGTGTTGCAATCTCAACCTTAAAATCTCTTGGTGTATAAGCGCTAGTGTCTTGAAATGATCTTTGTGTTGTTTGAGCCTGTGCTTTTTCGGTCAGCACTGCCACATTGCCGGGCAGGTCACAATGCTGTTATTAGCATCAGATTTATAAGGACCATCAGTGGGTGAAGTGTCCTTGGAGAGGCTTTTTAAACAAACCTGATTTCAGCTTATGGAACCAGACCATCATTATGTCTCTCACCAACCAAAGAATGTGTGTTTACACAAGAGAAGGCCACGGGTCAGAGGCAGAGAGCAGAAGCACAGACAGTGCAAATCAATATTTTTAGATAATTTACTGTTAAATAAACTGTAAGACTAGGTCCAGCTGGTTTGAATCAGCTTCACCACTCTTGGTATCAATGGAAGAAGGGCCATTTACTTGTATCGCAATTACGGATCTCAGCATAGTTATCTCGATAAACTTCTGGCTGGAATACCTCACAGCTTCTCTAATTAGTTACTCATTGAGAATATGGAAGAGGTATTGAGCTTCTTGGCTTACAAATAAAGCAATTAAATAGCAATTTAGAAATAAGGGAAAGATCAAATATATAAGTTCTCAGAGCCTTTGAATAATCAGGGACTGGTGGGTGTCAAACAGGTCACGGGATTGGAAAGACCTGCATTACAATCAAGAAAAGCAGTTCTTCCATCTCTTGACTCTCAGCCCTGGGTCCAGGCCTCTGGATGCAGCATCCCATCCCTCCTAGTCACAGAAAAGGCAGGAAGGCAAAAAGCTTGAGAGCAGAGAAACAGAAACAGATGCCATCTCATTAGTTGGCAAATTTAGGCAACGTTGCTGCGAGGCTGGCTGTAACGGCATGGCGGGGTGGAAGAGCTGCCTTCACTCTGCTGTAGGGGGCAAAAGGAGTTTGAGTCCAGCCAGAAGAAATGTCATGCAGAATAAAGTTCCTGCCAGCCTTGGCAGCGATAGTGTCAGGGTTGCTCACCTGTTTCCTTGTGAGTCATGTCCAACTTTTGAACACACATTTCCATGCGTATCCAACACAGCCTGAGGTGGGAACTAATGAGAGGCCTGTTTTTGACATGTGTTGATATACATAGCGCAGTTGCCTAGCACAGATGCTGCTTTCCACGTAGTTCTGCACACTGGATTTGTAAGTCAACAGGGGCCCTGGCCCAGCAATGCTCACTTGGGAACTCCCCACTCCAGGCTCTGAATTCTGCCAATACCCTGCACAACTTTCATGAATACATTAAATACCTATAGATCATCTACCTTCTGGGAAGATTACTATAAGCCTTGTCTGATAACATAGCCAAAGAATTATAAAAATTCAATTTTTTTAACCAGTGAAGCTTACAATGAGGCTTTTTTTAACCTCCGAGCTATCACGTCTTCTTCCTAGCTTTCACATACTACTTTGTAAGGTTTAACCTTTCATTTACTTTTTTCCTCATGGAAATACTCAGAATTTGTTTATTTTTTATATACTCAAAGAAACAATCAAGTTACCTGAAGGCTAAATATTATAAATAGTTTTACTCTCTTTTCCCTTGAAAGCCAAAACATTTTTTTAATTGTTTTTTAAATCATAATGGTAAGTGTTGATTCAAAATCTCAACTACACATCACTCCAATGGGAATTTGAATAAATCACCTCACTTCACAAAATTCTATCCAGTATATGTGTCTGATGGCTGCATTTTTAATTATTATTGTTAGGAGAAAATATTTATGCTATAGTAGAATACAAAATTCCTGATGGGAATTACTGTTATTACTCCTCCAACTCTACTGCAGCAAGCATTCTCAATATCTATGTGTAATAAGATATAGTCTTACACCACTTAGTTGAATTTAAGAATCAAACTTTATTCCACAGTGGACACCTTATTGACTTCTGCTCCACTGGCTTTTTGTTATTGCTGTCTTCATTGTCTTTTCATTTCCCAGTTTTCCCTATATATTTTCAGCATTCCCATACAGAGAACCTCATTCAAGCAATCACTCCAACCGGCGTAAGTTTGTGCATGAGGACAGACTTTGGCTCTAGTTTAAAATAACGTAGGAATGTATTTCGCTGCAAAATTAAAACAAATACCAATCACTTGTCATTGGTGTTTGATCTTACTTCAGCAATGCATGTTACAGCCATTGGTTTATGCTACTAAAGGAGTTTTGCAAAACCCTGGCTTTGTTTCCCTTTTTGATTCACAATCTGAATCCCAAAAAATCAAAAAGGAGCAACTATATCTTAGACTGATTTGAATGATCTTTCTTACTGTTTTTATTTTCACTAACAAAGCAGCTGCAAAACTGAACAGAAAAAAAAAAAAAAAAGGAGTGGGATCAACTGAAACATTTTACTTGGGCTGAAATATCATGTTTTCCTTTGTGAAGGTTGGAGTTTTCCTTCTTTCTTTTACAGTTTTATTTCTTTAGGCCAACAGGCCGGAACCAACAGTTTCTACTAAGCCACTGAAATCTGTTCTGTCAATTTTTTTCTAATTTTCATTTTTTTCTTCTCTGGGAGACACAGATGCTAAAATATGTGGATGTCACACCACACTATACAGCAAACAAACTACTCCGAAATACCCCCAATTCTATTTATATGGCCATTTAACCATAAGATCAGGACATACCATCATCAGCAGCAAGGAATTAAGACTCACACAGTCTCAGTACAAATTCATCCTGTCTATCTTTTGGCAGAGAAAGGATGAACTTACAGGAAGAGCGTCATCTCCTTACGCTTCCTCTGCAACACTCATTTTCAACCTTTACTCTTCTGCGACCTCCCATGGATTTTCCACTGCAGCAAGGACCTCTGTGTCATGTCTAAAAGTCCACTAAAAATGTATTTATATTTTTTCTTTGTTACCTTTTGAGTTCATGCACAGAATGTACAGAGTCACAGTTGTCTCCAGAAAGAGAGTGGAGGATGTCACTGAAGAGAGTATGTCACAGGCTCTGCCCACATTTGTGGCTTAAGAACTGAAATGATTTGGTTCATCTCAACTTGAGGTTCATAGGTTGGCCAGCCCTCCTCAACCTGAGTACCTATAACCTTTCAGTAACTCTCTGTTCTTCCAAGACGTGGACAATGGTGCATCGTCCTCTTCCCTACTCTTTCATGCAGTAACATATTGACCTGGACTTTCACAAAGAAATAGAAGATCTAGGTTCAAAACTTGCTTCTGCAAGCAGGGGTGAGGAAGGGTTTCAGCTAACATAGGAGCTGTTTATTGAGAGATTTCAGGACCAGTTTAAAGGCTGTGTAGAAGGGGATGCTCTTTTTCCTTCTTCTTGAAGTTTTTCACCTTTGCAGGCAAGAATGCCAGACAGCCAAGCTACCTGGAAGAATGGGACCATCGCTTTGTAGCCTAGTAGTTAGAAGACTGATCTACAGACATGATTTCTCACGCAAGGAATGGTGTTTTTTCCTGCACAGCGGAGCAATGCCAGCATAAGTGATAGAGAGAGAGCCCATGCAGATAGGAAGGAAACTCTCATAATTTTAGTCATCTCCATGGTCCATCCAAACGTGTCACCCTGGGCTCCTTTTTTAATCCCCAGAACATAGCAGATGATTTTAGGGCCTATATTATGTGTTTTTACTTTAGCTGTGTCTTTTAAAATGAAAAGATTGCACCCTGCATGTGCTTATTTCTCTCCACTGACTAAAAAAACAGTCTGTGGTGACTGTCTCAGCTGTGAATATTTACATTTGATCAGATGCACCTAATCCAGGCTGTTTTTCTGTATACTTTGTCATCTTCTTTTCCAAACAAAACTTACATTTCGTTAAGAAACCTCTTTCATACTATCTGAAAGCAAAACTTCTATAAAATCCAGGATTAAAAAAAAAAATCAAATTAAAACCTCCTGGTTTTAGACATTCATGTCCCAGAATAGACCCTGAAATCTACCCACCGCTATTTGGGCAGCCAGAGGGAGAAACAGACTATAAACAAAACTGAAACAGATTTTATTGATTTTTCCCCATGCAGGCTAAGCCGCATGCAAAATCAAAATCAAACACAGAATATCAATAACTAACAACAAGTCAAGTGCATTTTCAAATGAATTCCCTCTCCATGGTCTAAGGCATTCCTGCAATAAGTCAGATTAAGAAAGATACCTGCAAGTTATGATTTGAAGTGGATTATGTCCATTTAAGGATTCATTTCAATATGTTTTCATGCTGATGACATCAATAGAATAAAGGAAGTTATATTACTCGAAAGCCGTTAATCGGGTACAGTTCTCTATTGTCTGTGTATTGTAATGGTAAAATGTTTTCTGTCATGGAAAAAGAACTACCCTGAGGCTCTTATTCTCACTCCGACACCTAACCCCTTTTCCCTGAGCTTTGTATACACATTTCCAGCTTACTGAGCTTTGGTACCCCACCACACCAGGGCTCTGACTCCAAGATTTGATTCACAATTAGCAAGTTTTGGCAAAAACTGTGGGCATGTCAGGGTAGACAAGGAGGCACTATGAACTACTCCATGCATAGGGTAAGATTCATCCCTCATTAAGCTTTGGCTGTTGACGACACCTTCACGTGAGCTAGCCACCCTCAAGTCCTTTTATTGTTGATGGAAATAAACTTCTTCTATTGGCTCTCTCCAGCGGGGATGAACCCCTGCCTAGGACTGCATCTTAGGATAGAGCCAAGCTAATACAGCTCATGAGTTGCTGCAATATGACTGTCTTGTGCTCCTAATATATCCTCTCTCTGCAAGAAGATGCTTGTATTGAGGTGACTCCTTTCTCATTAATTGGCTTGCTGAAAAACTGCTAACTCTGAACAACTCAAGTTGCCATGAAGACACAGCCTATATCTGTGAATCACAGATCCCTCCAAAACTGCTTGGATGGAAAACTTCTAAAGTATATTATTACAGTCCCAGACTCTGTATACATTTCCCACTAGACTGCTTATGCATCTTGCATTTTAAATTCCCTGGAATTTTTTCATAAATAAGTATCATAAAGAAAGGACAATTCAATTTACATTTGGTAGGGTTCAAAAATCACTGTAATTGAATGATAATTTGCCATGAAGCATGGATGTGAGTCCTCATGTTTGCCTCTTGACCTGAAAGGATACGGCTAGTGAAAACGTCTAGCAGATAATTACTGCTAGGCTAACCCTGAGGCTTGGCTATTATCACAGGTCAATCTCTCTAAGATAATTCCCAGGATAATATTACTGAGGAACACACTCCCCTTGCATAATGCAACACCTGCTTCTGTCCTGAGAGCCCAGGGATGGGGAGCTTAACTTGGCCTCTTCTTCAGTCTCTTCATTAGGTTTTCTTGTAGGGCAGAGGATGGAAGCAGCAAAAGGGGAGAATAAGGGAAAAGTCACCTTTCAATAGAGAACTTGGAGTGATTTTATTTTCGTTGCTTATCAGGGCTATGACTTGTCGCAGAATGGGTAAAGATGAGGAACACACAAATTCTCATGTCATGTAACAGGATCAGGTGTTGCTGCTGGAGACAGGAAGGGGAATGGTTTAAATACGCAAAATATTTGCTAGCCCCAAAGCACTAACAAATAGGCCTTGTTATAGCATCTTCTTCTGTGCATAGGATTATGCACATCTTTCACCGTGAAAAGGAACACATCTTTTAGAGTACTTACAACACTCTGAGGAGACTGGTGTGTTTCTATTTGTAGTCCACCAGTCTGAATGCCAGCAAACCATTTCTCTTTATAAATTCTACTGCAGATGACCAAGAGGAAAAATAAACCTGTCAAAATGTCTCAGAAGATCACTTAAAATCATTGTTTGGTCCTCTTTTTGTCAAGACAAATATACCTTCACGACCTAGTCAGACGTGTGCTGTACTTTAGGCAGGATCAGGATGCTCCCTGGGCTTCTACAACAGTGCAAGGCACGTGAGAATGTGCACAGGACAGACCAGGTCATAACCATGCATGGGGGTGCACCCAGCCTGCTTTACTCCCCTCGTAGAAACTTAGGGCCATGAAAGAACTCAGAGGTCATCCAGCCCATCCCCTTGCCCTGAGGCAGGCTTAACTACAGGGAGGTCATGCCTGACAGATGTTTGTTTAACTTGCTCTCATAATGATGGAAACTCCACAACCACCGCAGATAATCTGTGCCTGGTCTTTAGTGTCCTCATCGCTAGAAATCTTTCCTTCCCAGCGTTATAAATCCACCTTTGCTGTTCTAAGACAAGAAACAGGGAAGAGCAACAGCAGGAAAATGTATGGGGGGAAGCGGGGTGGGGGGGAGAGAATTTAATACCCAAGTGAGAAAAAGGGGAATAAAAGAAAAGACCTACGAAGGTCCATAGGTTGATCCGCAATAGCTCAAAATTTTGCAACTCTGAAAGCAGCACTGAAGGGGAAAGTTTAGTCGTCCCGGTGCCAGCAGTAAGAATAATAATTAATAATAATTATGCATCTGGTCAAAGGTCAATGGTGTAATAAGGTTACATGATTAGTCTGGATGGCAACATAGAGAGCGGATGGGAAAAGGTATGTAAGGATCTTAATTAATGCCACTTATAATGCTATTAATAATGTATAATTAACTATTTAAATATTAATATCTTTTATTACTTTCTCTTATTTTGCCATATTGCACAGAAGGCAAAACCATCATCTCTGCCTATAATAGCTTACATGCAAAAGTTACTGGTAGATTTTCAGCAGTGTATTGGAAGACACATAGGTCTTTATGTTCTGATTTAATTTTTTATAAATCTCTTTAATTCCACTTGTGTTAATTATGTCTTTCAGCTCTTTAGCTGGAACAACTGGAAGTATCATACCTACTTACTATGCTAATTAGTGCTTTCTGTGTATTGTTTCTTGTTTTGCTTCCAATTTTTGTTGAAAATACAGTTGAATGAACTGATTTGTTCTAGAGTAGCACTGTAGTATGGAACAACTCCAAAAGATACCAGTTTAAATTGGAAACAGTTGGGAAAGGGGAAATCAGCTATCAGTCTCGAGTTACTACTACTGTAACTGGAAGCAACTTTACAAGTACATTTGGATAATTCATATTATTTTGCCAACACTTTGAAGTTACACTTTCCCCCCTCATTTCTTAAGTCAGCAAGAAATGGTTATTAAAGGCATCTCTTAAAAAAATGAAACTGTCAAGATGTGGCTTTGAAATCTTTGAAAAGACGCCTGTAACGTATAATGTGCTATAAGCACGTCTATTAAATCATGGCTCTTGTGGTTCTAACACAGAAATACCAGAAAAGAATTCTTTTCACATAGGATCAGTAGCTAGACAATAATGGGAAACACTTGGGCTGAAGGTAAAAGTTGGCTGAAGTGAGCTCCTTCCCATCTGCTTGTTATCAGCAGTTGTAGGAGCAAGGCAGGTGACCCATAAATATATTTTTTTTTAAATGACAGGCTTTTGTTTGTGACTGTGTCACAATGAAGGGTTTCATTGTAACTTTATAGAGATATTGTCCAGGAGTTCATAATTAAATCACAGCTGTTAGTAAAGAAAAGAGCGGTGCTGGGAGAAACTGAAATGGTTTTCCCATGTTAGAAAAAAGAAAAATGTTAAGAAAAAATAAAGTCCTCAGAAAATGAGAAGCAGACTGAAATCAATAGAGGAATTGATCAATTAACTTTCCCTGTCCCAGGTAAATGAAATGCAAAGAAAAGTAAAAGCACTGGGAAAGACAGTGAAGATAAAAATTTATTTGGGTGCACAAATAAATCCAAGAGGAGGAGACAAACACCGGAGCATGTTCTATTTAGTGTTGAAAGGCACAAACCAAGGATCGAAAGGTAAAGCTAAAAAATTCACACCAGAAAAAAGGTATAGATGCTTAACAGTGAATGCACTTAACCACTTAAGCACAGTTGCGATAGGTGTGGTGGGATCTCTATCTCTGAGTGTGCTGAGTGCGCCTCTGGAAGATAAGAGTTGTCTGAACAGAAATTGCCAAGTTCCAACCGGGAATGAATGAAATTCCATCACCCCCATTAAATGGGAGGTCAAGGTGGAAGAGCTAATGGTTTCTCTGACCTCAAAAATCTTTGAAATTATGAAACCATTAGATTAGGTTGCTGATCTAATTGTCTGGGTCACTTGCAGTTGTGGATATTTTTATATAGGCTTTTTAATTTAATATATTGCTCATGACTTACTATAGTTGGGATATACACAATAATTAACCTTTAGTTATTTTTCAAGACATAGCTTCTCTAAAAACAAGGAGGCTTTGTAGATCGTAAGTGCTGGTTGGCATTCAGTAACTACAGTGTGAAAAAAACCCTTTGAAATCCTTTAAAGCCATTCTCTACACTGCATATTCTTTTAAATATTTTGTCATCAAGAACATTAGTGAATTGCTAAATCAATTAAATATTTGTTAATTAACAGCAATAAAGAAAAATCAACTTATGTAATTATAAGTGAATTAAAAACAATGGAATTATTATTAATACTAAAGATTGGCATTCTTCCCAGAGCTGTAAGTTTAATTTTATTTGCCTTTTTAAAGCTAAATTCCTCCTCTGCAATCCATCCAGCAAAAATCTTGCTCCTTGTTTTGTCACCAAGGGTTTTACAGATGCAGGAAAAGTGAAGCGCTCTTGCGGAGATATGCCCTGTGGCCTAACCCAGTGAATGCAATGATTCAAAATTCTTTAATGATCAGGTTCGAGGATAAATGTTTCATGACAACAAAGGAAAAAACTAAACTACAACAACTTTTTAAGAAATGTTGGACAGAATTGACATGAGATTATATTCATAGATCTACCAAAACTTTAGAGCAAATCTGATTGTACCTCAGCTTTTCCACTGAAAAACAACCCAAACCACCCTGATTTTCATGATTGTCCAGGCCAGTTCACCTTTGAGAATTGATTTGTTAGTGTGAAATGAAGGCGTGATTGAAATAATGAGATCAAGTAAAGGGTTGGCTTGGTTCTGCTCTCTGATGGAGCAGCACCTGATTTGTCAATATTCTCTTCTTGTACTGGCCTGTTGCTCATTTTAGTACACATGTAAAACAGAAAGTTGGAGAAGACCGATAAAATTGCTCTTACTTACAGAATCATAGAATCACAGAATGGCTTGGGTTGGGAAGGACCTTTAAAGGTCATCTAGTCCAACCCCCCTGCCATAAGCAGGGACATCTTCAACTAGACCAGGCTGCTCACAGCCCCGTCCAACCTGGTGTGGGATGTCTCCAGGGATGGGGCATCTCCCACCTCTCTGGGCAACCTGGGCCAGTGTCTCACCACCCTCAGCATAAAAGATTTCTTCCTTCTATCTAGTTTGAATTGACCCTCTTTTAGTTTAAAGCCATTACCCTTTGTCCTATAGCAACAGACCCTGCTAAAAAGTTTGTCCCCATCTTTCCTGTAGGCCCCTTTAGGTACTGAAAGCCTGCTATAAGGTCTCCCCGGAGCCTTCTCTTCTCCAGGCTGAACCCCCCAACTCTCTCAGCCTGTCCTCCCAGCAGAGGGGCTCCAGCCCTCCCAGCATCTCCGGGGCCTCCTCTGGCCCCGCTCCAACAGCTCCGTGTCTCTCCTGTGCTGAGGCCCCAGAGCTGGAGGCAGCACTGCAGGGGGGTCTCCCCCGAGCGGAGCAGAGGGGCAGAATCCCCCCCTTGCCCCGCTGCCCACGCTGCTGGGGATGCAGCCCAGGCTGCGGGGGGGTTCCTGGGCTGCCAGCGCACATTGACGGCTCGTGTCCAGCTATTTGAGAATGAAGAGGCAGTAATAGAAACCACCAGTGCTGCTGTACTGGTTCCACACCTTCCTAAAGGAAGGGCCGTGGGCAACCAAAGGAGCAAGATATTGGCTCCAAAGAGCAGGGATTAGGCAGTGGCTGGGAGAAAAGGTCAGCAACGTGAACTGCCAGGCTTAACACGGGTTTAACCAACGAGATCCTGTTACACAGAAGGTGGAAGTAGGTGTTCCATTGCTTTATTTTGGCATAATCCATGTGTATATTAATTAAAAAGCAGCTGTAGAATGTGGGAATAAATTCAGCTGCTCTTTTCCTTTGGCTCTTACAGCCAAGGTCTCCTGGTACCTATCTTCTCCTTACGATCTCCCTCATTTCAGCGCTGGTCTTGCTCTCCTGGCTGTTTCCTTCCTTTTTGTTGGCTCACTGCCTTCTCTTCTAGCCTTATTTTCTCTGCTGTTCCTCCTGCTCAAATGTATATTTTCATCTTTTATTTTATACATTTGGCTATCTCAGGTCTCCCTTCTTCATTTTCTGGTGGCCAGCAGTGCTGGGGATCTGGTGCCTTTCACTTTGTTCCCTGCCTTTCAGCAGCACGAACGTATGAAGCTTGACAAAATAAAAACAAACCTGCTGATAGGCCTTGCCAGGCACTGGTTTGATGCAATTAAATACTAATTCAGATTCAGATTTGTGATGGTTTACAATCAATCAAATCCCAAGGACACTTTGTCCTTTAGACAAAGTTATGTAGTGCTTTCCTTAACAACGGCAGAAAAGAAATGTGGCTATATGTATTTCCATGATGAAAGATATGTTGCCTTGCTAAAAGCATCTTAGTCTCTCGGGGGGTCTGCTAGGAGACCTCTGGAGACAATGGTGTTCCACTGCAGTGCAAATATTCATCCTGAATCCTCCTGAATCCTGAAAGACCTAGAACTTTTCTTGTGGGTTTTTTTTTTTTTTTTTCCTAAAACAATTAGACAGCTGTGGTTTTAAATTATTATAAAATGGATGCGGAGCTGAAGCTCCCTGGTGAGATGATAGGGCTGTGTACTCCCATCATTGCTTTCCTGCATCATGTAGAACCATCATTTCAGGCTTTTACAATTCAAGACCACATTTCTTTGCCTATGTACTTTGGTCCATATTGAGGGCAGTTAGTTATCCCCAGTTTTCAATTAAACCCATTTAAAATTGTCACAACACTGCACCTTACTCCGTTTGCAACAGGGGAAGAACAATAGCAGTGGCATAAGGCATATTTATGCCAGTAGATAATTATTCTGACTAGGAAGAGACATGTGTTGACAACTACGGGGTACAACAAAAGCATCACACCTTTGAAGTGCAGAGGAGCCCTCAGTCAAGATGCACTAACCTTGGTCACACCTAGAAGTTTTCCTGCTTAAACCACAAAGGAATAGTCTATTTTCCAACAAAGTCTAAAAATCAGCAGAAACTTTTAAGGCCACCATGAGCACACTCGTCTCCATTCCATGTTGGTATTGAGAAGTTGAACATGTGAGCAAGTAGAAAAAAAAGGTGTTCTAGTTTTCACTCTGAAACCAAATATGTTTTTCTTAATATTTTGTCACAAACTTTGATTTAACAGGCTTTTTTCCTGCAGAAATTTCTACTGTCTTGACCCTCTTGAGTAAACTAGAGCCCGATGACGCCTAGTTATCCATCCCTGCTTATGCTTAAATTGATGAGTTTTTAAGCTTTTCCATGTTCCTGATTTTTGTGCGCTTGTGTGTGTCTGCGTGAGCTCTTAAAGACCTTTTAAACACCTGAAAACTTCACACTCATTCACATCTCAATTCACTAACAAACAGAAAAGAAAACATGGATGTAAGAACCTAAGAACCTGTCAGCAAGACATCTGTCCGTGCTGCGATACGCAACTTTACATTGCAGGAGAAACATGCAGGCTTTACGTGTGCCGACCCCATCCTTCAGTCTGGCTCCCTGTACATCAATATCACAGCAAACAGCGCGCCATGTATCACTAGACAGATCCTGAAGAAAGACACCTGTTCGATATCAGTGTTCAATCTCCTGAGTTAAAAAAAAACTTTCAGGGAGTTGTTATTATTATTTCATAAATACGGTTTATTAATCCGGCAGGCAGCAATGTTTGAATTTAAAATGAGTCCTTCTATCTTGCGTGACTATTGATAGAAAATGACATCATGAAAAAATACCGTTGCACAGGCTGGTAAGAAAATTGTCATCTTGTGCATAATAATTACTCTGCTAGAGAAGATGCTCAGCAATCCTTTGGACATACACACAATTTCACCTATTGCTACAGCAGCCTGCCTGATGTACTTGATGTACCTGCTGAACCTCTATGAACTCCTGCGTAAGTTGTGTACCAACGGTTTTAAATAGGAGCTACAGCCGGGTATGGAGTAGTGTGAGGTTAGCCGAGTGTGACGAAGTATAAGAATCCCAGATAATTAAACCATAAATGCAGCACACTTGTTTACAAGAACACCAACAAATGTAAAATAGTTCAGTATTTCACCATGCGGTGAATTGGAAATGAATGTCAAAGTCAGTAGGAAATATTGCTACAGACTTTTATGCATGTTCTAAGCCTGTTTTTTTTAAAAGTAATAAGCACATAACGAAAACATTTCTACTAAGTCCTTGGAAACCACTAGTAGTACCATAACTATTTAACAGAAAGGGAACATCATCAAATGCCCAAAGGTTAAATATCTGCTTATTTTGAGTTTGACTTATAGCAGAGAAAAGGCAAATTAATTGTCTGAGGATTTTAGGGCTTGCAGAATCTTGCATATATTTTGACAGCTTATTAGTGATAGGGTAAATATGATTTCAAAAAACTTTCAATATAATCAAGGATTTTTTTTTATATGCTTTTTGAAGCTTTTCTTATTCTTTTGCCCCTTGCACCTGTTAATATAGACTTTGCAATTTATTTATCTTTATCAGCAGAGAAATTCAAGGATTGAAGGAGAACAGCTCCACAATATCCTAGTTAAGATACCAGCTTGGGATTTGTTTGTGTCCTTCCAGACAGATGCCAATTAAAAAAAAAAAAGGGGGGAGAAAAAGGAAAAAAAAAAGTAACAATAGCAAAAGATTGATTGACAAGTGCTATCGAACAAGACTTCCTCCAAATATTTTATGAAAAGGACACTGGATTTCATTATATTCTGTTTTCAAAAGCCATCTCTATTGAAAGGAATGCATTCAGAGGAATTAACTGTTTCTGCCCTGCAGATCACGTACCAAATTCAGAGTTCACTTTCTCGTGGCAGGAGGCCTCTTTCCCTCTTGCCCTATCTGCAATAGGAAGATAAGAGGCACGTGGAAAGGTCTTGCATCCTTATTATATGCAAAGAGTGAAGGTATTTGTATAGGGCTGGGTGCATTTTTAAGGGACAGCTTAAAATACATAATTGCTTTATCTGCTGATATGCTGAGGATCATGCTATCTAAGCCACACAGGTGGGGAAAAAGAGTGCTCAGAAAACTGCTTAAAAATCTGTTTTGCAAGCTCCACAGTGGGCCTGTGGAAACTTAACTATTTCTAACGGCATGAAACTTCAAACCTTTCCTATCAGCTGAAGGCCACCGAAGTGCAACGGCAGCGGACACAGCAGGAGATTGTGGCTCAGACAATCCCTTTGCCACAAACACCCTTCACCCCAAGCTTGCGGGCATTTTAGTAAAATACGGTGACCTGTGACTCATGCGGCAGGCATGGATTTGGAGAGGCAGAAGAAAACTTTTCAAGGAGGATCTCACACAGCCATAATAGTTGGAGCCACCAAAAATGGCACAGATTAGGACGACACAGTGTGCAATTCTCTTCAGAGCAGTGGCCAAGAGACCAGTCTGTCTACCTAGATCCAACTTCACCAAAACCTGAGGATAAAATACAATGTATACAATGTAGGAATTCTACTGTTGTGAGGGTTAAAGAGCCTGAAATCACTATTCTGGCTCAATGCAGAGTTACCTGTGAGGACAGGACACATAGAATGGACAGTAGGGAGCCACCTTCTCAAACCTCAGCTATGATGCACACGCTGTTGATTTTCTACCTGCAATCCTGCCTTCTTGTAGTACAGAAACAAGGAGACAAGCAGAAAAATTTTCTTCCGCCCCTCATGCCGCAGGTAGGAAAAGCAAGCAAGGATAAAGAAATGGGAATGAGTGGAGATGCGAAAGGTGGGAGTGGATGGTGGGAGAATCCCAATAGCTTTGTCAATGTTGTCCATATGGTCTATCTGTTGGCTGGCAGTCTGGCTTCACGTTGAAGCAAATCACAGCGAACTTTGAGCACGAAAATTGAAAAATGGGACAAGCCACTTGGCCCATATCTTCACCCCTCAGGCAGTCTGGATTTGGCTATGGTGTCCGTCATATTGCTGTTATGAGCAACCTGAGCCGAGGACCCAGAAGGATTAACCTCCTCCTTAGCCAGGATATTCTGAAGTGGCTGATAACAGTTCACTTTACTGTTCACATATAGCAACTGCAATTGCATTACATATGAAGGGAACTTACAAGGATGGAAAAGCCTCTAGCCTGGAATCCCATCCCACTTCTTCGCATGGGATATCTAGTGCAGAATAGGCAGTGCTAAATCCTCACTATAAAGGTGATGACATGAAGAAAGGAAACTTCAGCTAACATTTAGCTGAAGTTAAATGTGGGTGTCAGCAAATCCAGCCAACCTCTCCTCACACCGTTTCCAAGAGCTGTCAGAGAAGGTGGACTTGTCCTTCCCTCTGAGAAGCAGATAAACAGAAAAACTCCTTGTCCCATGAAGACATCTGTAGCTATAGAGATGCCTTTGGATAATGACAAAGATGCGCTTTCCAGATTTTTCTTTGAACTTTCTTCTTTGATGGTCTCCTTTGCTAGAATCACAAACTAATTCAAGTTTGACAAGGACATCTGGAGATCTGTAGTCAAACCTCCGTCTCAAAAGCATGTCCAGTTAGATTAGGTGGTTCAAGAACTTGTCCCACTATTTGAAAGTCACCAAGGATGGAGATTACTCAACTTCCCTGGACAATCTGCTCAAACACCTAATCACCTTCATATGGAAAAAGTTAAAAAATAATTTCTTTGGCATTTTTCATTTTTTAACCACTTCGCACCTATTATGCAATTTATTCTTTCATAGACTGGCAATGATAATGACTTCGAACCTGAAGTTACCACAGTGGCAATCTTGTTAATTCCATTATAAATACTCAATTTCTAAAGATATCTTTGGTTTCTAGGAGAGCTCTATGCCTCACTCCACATAATGTAGTTATCCTGACAGGTTTATATCTGAGGAAAAGAGTTACCGTGCACATTAGAAAATATGTTTTTCCTTGTCCCACCTCTAAAAACAGAATTGGCTTTATTTGCCAGTTTTGTGGCATTCTATGCCTTTCCCAAATCCTTCTGATAAATTATCACACAGCAATGCCAAGCATGCACTATAGAAATGATCCGTGTCTAATGAAACAGGTAGTGTACTTTAATATTTTCAACTAAAGGACAGGGTGCTGGAAATCAATTTATATAGTGGAGGCTGCAAGGGTCTGAATATATCACCTATTCACATCCTGGGCCCATTTTCAGGAAAGAGTGTACCATTAAGGAAAAAAAAAAAAAAAAGACAATGAAAACCTTGCAACTACTAAGGAGTATTTTTATTCTATTTATCTCAGTGTCCTTTATGAATATCAGTCAATCTCATTAATTTAATTGTATAAATGGGCAAGATAGACTGGTACAATCTATCAAACCCTTGTAAATCCAGAGTAGATGTAAGATCCACATCTCAGCCTTCTAGTCTCCACATTAGGTCATGCCACCATCCTGAATTTTCTGATGCAGACCAGGATCCAAAACTGAAATGTGATCATAGAGAGAACGAACCATGTGGGATACAATGTGTGAGCTAAGGGCACAGTCGGATGATCATTTCTGATCATCTCCTGTGTCCCTTTTCCATAACAATAGGGGTGAACCCTGACACAGAGCAGCAAATGGCTCTATTTTCTGATGCATTAGTTTTGCAGTCTGGGTACCTTGAAGCACTGCCTACAGAAGAAGAAAAAGTAGTTACTAATAAAAAAATGTGCTAACTAGTGCTCATTTGACCACTTCTTAGCAAAAGGAACCACAACACTTCCAATGAACAGCGCTTGTACTGCCTTGGTGAAAATATTCCTATCTAGACATATTCTGTTTCCTCAGCTACGTCAAGAGTTCCAACAGCTTGAGAAACACCGTTAATAAAAATTATCATTTACTGCTGCTGTCTCCATCAGCCCCCTACTTGTAGTGAGCAAAACAGATTTCACTTTTACAGAAGGTCTTTCAACCTCGGGGTCTTTGAGGACATAGCACCAGCAAAACAATAGCCTTGATTCAGTTGATGCCTTACAGGGGTTCCCTGTGTGTTTATTATGGAAGCTCAACATGACCAGTGTGCAACCAAAGATTATTTTTCTTCCAAAGGCCAGGCTTCTGTGGAATTCTGTTAATTAAATGCACTGTAGAAAAGTCAGCCTTTACCCCTCTCTCTATATAGTATTCTTTTTCCTTCACATAATGATTTTAAAGTGTTCTGCAGACATCATTTGATAGAATAATATGATATTATTATTGAATCTTTATGTCTCCTACTGTCCCAGGAGCATTGACCTTGCTTCCCCAATACAGAGGTCTGTCTACCAGGCTAAGCGCACTGATATCTGAGTACCTCAGAGGAGATTCTTATATGGCAACATTTCTGCTTGAACTCAAAACTGGCCAGACGTACTGATAAGATCCCTTTATGACTCTTGTGCATTTCCGCAAGGTTATAAACCAATTCTTATTTCAAATGCAAATCCCCATCCTGGTGACACATAGGGAGATGCACAGTTCAGATAACTCAAATTCCCCCCAGTTCTCAGGGTTCCCCATACAAGTAGTGGTGGATGCGATTTACTATCAGATAATAACCACAGGGAACTAAGATGAATGGATCCTCCATTCACCCTTTTCCAGCAGATATGCAGTACTGATTAACGTCTTTGAACTGCTGAATCACTATGGGAATAACCCTTCATTTATGTCCTTCGTTTTCATTGGCTAGGTCAATGTATTAACACTGTATGTTTTAGCCATGGACAACCAGATATTAGCACACCTTCTCATAATTTTTTTTTCTTTTTTCTTGACTGGATCTGTTGTATAGACATATCCATAAATATCCATGCACACTGCAGTATATGCAATACATCTGGCAGGGAATGGTTATCCCCAGCATAACACCAATTTTTAATATAATCTTGGCTTGTTTCCATAGCTGTCAAAAAAGCCTAGGTTAGGTTGATAGGTCTCTTAAAACGTACATTTTGTGGCAATTGAGTTTTTGTTCCTCTTTTTAAGGAAGTCCTGATACTTATGAGGGCTTTTCCTTCCAGGAATAACATATTTTAATAGCTGATGAAGAAATTATGATATGAAAGTTCCTATCTGGAGATATGCAGATATTTTGTGGCATCATCAATGTCCTTTGCATATCTGCATGTCTAAGAAAACGTCCATCGGCTTCGCTTTACCACTCAGAAGCTTTTTATTTGTTTTCTTTTCTGAAAGGAAATCCAAGTGCTCCACTATTGCCTCACCACATTTTTCATTTGTCCTGAAAAACCTTGTTTTCTCCCTCTAACACAGTGGAGATGTCTAGCCTACAGCTTCTTTTATTGAAATATCTCTGGGAATCCCCAAAATAAAAAGAAAAGAGGCTTGATATAATGACATTATTGCTATACCAATCTCTACCAAATCAGTCAGCTAGAGTCAGAAATCTAAACATTCCTTAAAACACATTTATTTTAATAAAGACATATCACAAACAATCTGCCTGTCACTGTTACAATGTGTATTTTCAAGAACTTGCCCAAAGCTGCAAGAATTCAGGCTAGTCTTATTACTATATAAACACTATAATCTGAAATACATAATTATAACCTGGACCGAGGGAAGAAAACAAGCATATGCTTATTGTTTAAAACCAAAGGAGAATCAGTACATCCTTGAAATACAAAGCTATATTTTGAACCCTATCTGTTAAAGACATTGTCCTGTGCTGGATTTCAAACCAAGAAATATCGTAGGACTGAGTCTCACCCTTACAAGTCAGGCCATTACAGCTCTTGTTGATTTGTTTCTGTACTTTGAAGTATAGAATTCCTGACTTGAAGTTGTGGAAATTAACTTAATTGTGTTTCTATGTCTTTATCTATGGCTAGTTAAAGCCTAGGTATATGTAGCACTTTAAGAACATTTCAAATTTCTTTTGATTTTCTTTTGTCCTTTTTGAAATATTTTGGGATGTGCACTCATTTGGAAAACTGAGATACAGTATTCTGTGGCTGACAAGTTCTATTTATTATTTGTTAAACAAAAATAATGCTTTATGGGGGATGAAACGGTTCTAAAAGGCATCTTATGCAACATCATTAGATGAGTCAGAAGCAGTAGATCCACATAATATTGTAAAATCAGTGGTCGTTACACTCATTCAGCAAACAGGTTGGTAGAAGGCAAGATAAAATTGTCAATTCGGAAATCAATGTCCAGTTTATATTTGTTGGGGAAAAATAAGTGTTATCTTCGCTGGTACTGGGAGTGTGGAAGAGTAAAAAGGTGAGTGTTGGTGAGTATTTGTTGAGTTGGAAATGTTGGTGAAACACAGAGAACGGAAGCTCTGTAGTCAAGAATAAATTATGCTAAGTAGTATACAAGCTGTCATGAAATTATATTTAGGTTCTTTCTTATACTTCAAATGAACTTCCAGAACAGCATATTAGCATTGACAATGTCATTTGTTCAAGCTTCAGGAACCCGGGATCATTTCTCATCTTGATTCAATCACTTTGGTTAAATCTCTTGTTAACAATACAGAAAAAATGGATTTTCCAAGTGATCACTATTTATTAGACAATAAATTTAAAATGACACTCTAAATATAATTTCATGGGTTTTGCTCTTTTCATTTCTTTAAAGAAAAAGAAGGATGGAATCAAGAGACAAATAATGATGCTCTAAAATATCACAAGAAATAGCTTGATTTATCAACTCCACTTAAGTACAAACACAGATTGAAAGAAAATGATAGATTAAGAGTTTTATTTCTTTCTCTCTTTTTTACAAATAAATCTAAAAAAAACCAATGAGAGTGTACTTACATATTTCAGATCCTCATTTGTCTAAGAATAGAAAGCACTCGTGTCAGAATAACTCGGGTGGTCTCTTCTCAATCCCCTTTTTGTGTTCACCATCCACAAAAATCAGTGCGCCACTGCAATGGTCCAGCCATTCTCACTACAGAAAAGGAGCCAGGTGTTTGGTGTCAGAAAAGACTGGCATGGATTTGTAAAGGTTGTTTGCACAGCAGCGGTCAAGATTGTCCATGTAGCATCCTTCACAAGTTCAAAGACCCAGATTCCCCCTATCTGTGAGCACTTAACTAAAGTACCTACATGAGAAGCATGTTCTCCCCAGGCTACCATCTCATCAGATAGCAACTGGTATCTGTCTTTATGTCTGTATTGATATGGAGAAACGGATATCTTCCTTCATGTCTACAAGGGACAGTCATGCCCAAGCTGCCTTCCCATGCTTTGATTTCCACAGGAAGAAAACTTGGGCAGCCAGAAAAGAGTGATGACATCTTCCAGCCTTCTTCCTACCCAAGGTAAAAAGGGTGTGCCACCGCCCATGGGTGGTTTCACAGTTTAGATGTGGTCTCAAAGGTTGAGTAGTGAGCAGTGAGCAACTGTACTGCAAATGTGAGGTGCTTCAAGCAGAGTCGAATGAAATTGGACTTAAGTTATTATGCACGCATATTTAAATCTGGAGAAAGAGAAAATATGCTTTCTATGGTACAAACCTTCTAACAACAATTGTTTTTCTTTTCTTCCTTAACTTCATACTTCATGCTGGTAATAAGGCTTATTTGCTTATTTTAAGATATCACTAAAACATTGGTTGTTTTTAAGAAATTAGAGGAGAGAGAAGTCTGTCAGAAACCTGGATAAGTCCAATTATTTCAACATACATCAAAAAACGACTGTCTCAGTCCATATTGTTCAGATACTTTAAATTTTATTTGGTTATGTCCTGAGCATATTTTTATCAGCTCAATATTTAATGGAGACTTTAACACAAGTTTGATTTTGTAGGCACTTAAATCTATATATAAGTTTACTGTGAAGGATGTTTGGGTAATGTCACTCAGTTTAGTGACAACACTCACAGGTGTAATATGTGGCACAGCAGTGAAAATCAGCCAGTATATGATCTTGCTAAAGGCCAACAGCTTCTGATAGGTCACGATTATCATACCCCCTAGTCTTATCAAAAATAACTTGAAAAATTGGGACTGCAGATGTAAGACAGAGCCCAGCTCAGCTGTCCACGCAAAACTGCCCAGTGACACTAGAGATGCCCTAGTTATTCTGATTGCCCTTCAGCTGCCATCCAGGAAGACGTGGGTTTCCTGCAGATCCTGCATCTTATCTGCCAGCCTCTTAAATCAGTTTGGGCATCTCAAATGGCTCTGGGCACCTCAAATGTCTCTAAGTTTATTATAAAACTAAATCAGGCACTAAATCACAAGTTATGCATTACTGACAAGAGGACTCTCAGTTCCCCTCACCTCACTAGTTGCTGCTCCCCATATATAACAACAACACACCACCCCTTTCCACAAGTACTGCTTCAGGGAATGGGTTGCATACCAGGATGACAACACTTTCATGTTATATGCTATTCATGCACACGCATGAATGCTGTATCAGGGCTCTTTTTTTTTTTTTTTTTTTTTTCCCAATTAATGTTCTTGCTTTTTTTGGTAAAAAATTAAAGCAATAGCAACTCGAAAAAGCCATTATGTTCTGATTGTTAGGCGCTGACATAAATGGACTCCAGTAGAGATAATGCTGTAAATGTTGATCACGTTACAAGTTGGCCCACCTACTGTCACTTCAGGAAGCAGAGGTTTAAATATAAATCTCCTATTTTTAACTGGGTTAATATTAGAACTGAGGGAGGAGATGTTCAGCTGGGGTAAATAGTAGCTTTGCTGATGTAAGTGGCGCTATGCTGATTTACAGCAGCGAAGGAACTGAAACAGTGTATCTTCCCTCCACCACCAGTTAATGTATATATAATATTAATTCAATAAGGAAAAGAAAAATCACAATACAAAGGAAAGCTGAGATTATTCAAAGGGATCTGGTGATTCCCGACAAAATTCTATGAGCAAATGAGTGGAAATATGGAGTCTCTTAGCCCAGTAGCCTGCTTCAAATCCTTGAGCTAAAATCTGCATGTTAAATAACTATATGTTTTGTTTACAAGGAGCAGTATATTCCAGACATACTTAAAATAAAGAAAATTGATATTGGGTATCTCTTGATGATAAAAAAAAAATAATATTAAAGGTATTAAATGGCATTAAATGTAAGTATTTTTATACACTCCAAACATTCATCTATGTTCTCTTCTTGAAGCTATAGCTCCTGCAGTAGTGTGAGTAAGTAAGATTATTATCAAAAATAAGACCAGAACTGTCAGATCTTGTTATTAAATTAGAAATAGGAGCTCCCTATTTGGAAGAAAAATAAAAAGAACAAAAATGTTCTAATATTTAAAACTCACAACTCTAAATATCTTAATTTATCTTGAGTTATTAAATATTCTAGAGTTGGATATTAATTTTGGGTGTCTACTCCATAGTGCTTGGACTTTTTAATCCTATATAAACAAAATTACAAAAATCTAATAAATTCAACCCAAGAGGAACCTTACTTCTTCTCCAAAAATCCAACTAAATGAGCCAAAGTTGTGTTTTCTTTTTGAATTACTTTCTCTATCTTTAGCTTAGGTGTCTAAAGACTCCATAATGAAGCATAGCACAGAGTAAAGCATAGGAAAGTTGAGACTATGGGCTTTAGGGAGATTAAGGGCTGCAGAGCTGCTCACTTTTTGTTACATTAACCTGCCCAGGAAAGCAATTCCCTCCATGGCCCCCATGCCCAATCCCCCTAAGTGGAGACATATGGCAGTTCTGTCACACAGAGAGCACACTGTGGTAACTTTATTGATGCTGGGACTGCTCTTTAGCCAGTACAAGTCTTCTCTGCTCAGCTATCAATTGATCCCATTGACTCTTGGCAAAGGGAGAATAGTCATAAAGGTTAATGCTGCCCTTGCAGTCAGATTCCTGCTCCAAATTGCCCTCCAGAGGTGCCTCTTTCCACTGACTCCAGTGAGATTTACCCATTAAATTTAGGCTAGAGCTAACTTTTGTGCCTCTGCCGATTCGGTGGGATTGATTTGTAATGGTGTGCTTTGCTCTTTGTGAACAGCTGGTCCATAATTCCCAGATAGGAGTGTATTGATAAAAAAAAAACCATGAGAAGTAACAACGAGAGTGGTGCAAGCTGGGCATGGCCATCACTGTCCTCTCATCTGATGCAACATCAAGCAGAGCAGAACCACCCACCACCTCTGCCTACCCCTCTCTTCTGCCTGCCCGTTTTCTGAGGATGGTAACCATTAAAACAATTCAAAACCCAGATCCCAGTGTTTCCATGTTGAATTAACATGAAATTGCTATTTAACATGAACTACCCTGAATCGGAGAGCTGCTATGCATCTTTCAAGGACCTTGCAAAACAGATTTTCAGCTCAGATTCCCAGCTAAAGGACAAAAGGCGTTGTCTATGTGGCACAACATTGCATGCACACAGACACACAGAGATCACTTCATATTTTCTGCTTTCCTTCTCAGATTTCTCCCCTCCAGCCACCATCTTCTCTGCTAACCTTGAAACTGCGGAGAATTTCATTCTGTGGCTTGTGTTTCCTCCAAAACAGAACTGCAGGACCTCAGTTCCTCCCTAGAAATTATGTCTCCTTGAGTCATTATTCCCACTTGGCCGCAGACCACTTCCTGCAATCTCAGAACCACCAAAAACATCAGTTTCAAATGAGCTGTTAACCCATGAAGGCCGAACCAGCCTGGATCCACCAGTTTTCCTTAGATGCATTTTTCTTTTCTCCTCTGCCTGAACTTCAGTTGAAATAGAACCAAAAAAGATTCTTCCTCAGACAGGTTTTGGCCTGTTTTACACAGCTCGTCATCACCTGAATACTTTTTTTTTTTTTCCTTCACCTCTAGTTTTCTTCTACAGACTGCTATTTACCAAAAACCATGTTCCTTGAAAAATTCTGATGACCTGTAAAAGCTGAAATGTTAGCTATCAAAACCCTTGGGTATATCTACAAACGATTATGTAAGGCTAGAGGCACGATGCCAGATGAAATGATGACAGACCCATTTATCATTAGTAGAACAGGCACATTAATTGGCTACGATATCAGTACCGTCCTCCAGCATTAACAAAACTCTTCTTGATCCTGAATGTACCACCAGAACATCCTTTATTAAATAAGATGAATAATACTGAGGCCAAGGGTCACCCTGCTTCAGCTGAAAAAGCTCAATTATTTATGGATACTTCACTCATTAAGGCACCAACAGGTTGCCAAGCCTTGTAAAGAGAGATTTTTGGTCTACTGAATAAAGGTTATTATTCTACACAGACACACATTCTGTATCAGGGAATCAACAACCGACAAATGAAAACATTTCAGTCCTGTAAAGCTGCGGGAGTGAGGGAGGGTGGTTGAACATTGGAACAGGCTGCCCAGAGAGGTTGTGGAGTCTCCACCTCGAAGATACTCAAAACCTGACTGGACAGAACCCTGAGCTGTTGTAGCTGACCCTGCTTTGAGCTGTGTGGGTTGGATTTTAAACTGAAAGATTTAGATTGGATATCAGGAAGAAATTCTTTACTGTGAGGGTGGTGAGCCCCTGGCCCAGGTTGCCCAGAGAAGCTGTGGCTGCCCCATCCCTGGAGGTGTTCAAGACCAGGCTGGACGGGGCTTGGAGCAACCTGGTCTAGTGGAAGGTGTCCCTGCCCCTGGCAGGGGGTTGGAGCTAGATGATCTTTAAAGTCTCTTGCAACCCAAACCATTCTATGATTCTATAACTAGATGATCTCCAACGTCCCTTCTTGCCTCTTTGATATTTTGTGGTTCTGAGTCCATAAGATGAAGCCACACAAGCAGATTCCCTGCTTTCTGTCCCTGGCTCTTCCATGTACTCACACAAAAGCCAAAATACTCGTAGTTGGCCACTGTTGCCAGCTGCCTCACCATGGTAAGAGGAATCTCATGGTGAGACATTTTTATACTAATTTTCTTGCGTATTCACCCCCTAGGCATGTCAAAAAGGAAAAACTGGCTATTGCTTAATAGTTTAGGTACAGATTTCCCAGAAGTTAAGTGAAGTTGTCTGTAAAATGGAAACTACCCAACCCTGTCAGGCACAGCTTCTATATAAACACCAGTTATTATTCCAGGCACACTAGAGTAATGGTTTTGTGTGTCATCTTTGTCACCTTGGTTAGTCCAGGTGCAGCGATACAATCTGATAGCTCTGTATCAGGATGGCAAAAGCAAAACACTGATAATTTTACTGACGTATTGACTACACATTCCAAGTAGTAGAAATAAACTGTTTCTTTCAAATGTGGCTTTCACCTACTTTTACTTCAGTTAAAAATAAATGGTTGTGACCCATTTCATTAGAAGAAGAGCTCGAAAGTAATACTCTAATATTTCCTGGGACTCTGAAAGGACCAGCTGGGGCAAGTCCATTTTGCCAATGCCAATGAAGATTTCCACTGTCACACAATTTCTACCTGGTGGCCATGTGTTGCTACCATGGCTGCACTAGATACATGTAGGTTTTGATGTTATCAACCCCGCTTCATATAGCTTGTTGATTAATTCTGTGTTGATCTTATAATAAATTACATTTTATCCCTCCCTTTATCATCTGATCTTTCGGTATTGGCAAGAAAGAGAATTACTGTTTTTTTCTCTCCCCCCAGGAGGCTTGGGGACTTTTTTCTCATAATGTTAGAAAATTTCCTCCATACTTGGAAGGAAGCATTTTATTTGCACACAACACACACTACTGGGGAATTTTCAGTGCTGACACTATGTCAGGCTGGCACGCGTGCTTTATACCTGCGCAGCCAAAGGAACTGGCAGATGGTTGGTGACAAAAGGAGCATCCCATGGAGCTGCAGGAGAACTGTCTCAACAGATCCAGGATTTCAGAGCCTGAAAGACATTGTGCAACAGCTCAACTGTAGCACTGCTCAGCAGCATTCAGCCAGAAGCAAGGCAGGTGCTTGAAACGTTTGCCAGGATTCGCTGACTCAAAAGGGCTTACTCTCCAAGCCAGAAGTAAATCCAGCAAATAAGTGTGGGATGCTCTTACAAAGAGATCTAAGGGCAGCCGCCTGGTGTAGGACAGGATTTACACCCTTGGCTCTGTTACTTTTTGAGAGCAAGAGGACAGACCTCTCCAGCATTGTCCCTTCCAGGACTCAAAGCAGGACAGCCTGTGAGAACGAGGGGAAGCAATGAGAATGCACAACGCCAAATGAAGTGACAGCTCAAAGAGGAGATGTGCTACCCAGCAGGTCTCCTTTGAGCACAAGTCCCCAGGACCACAGCATCTGCCACGCCACTGCATTTGGTGCCAGGGACCATTTTTTTGTGGTGCAATGCTGCATAAACACATGAGATGTAACCCTTGCTGATGGGGTTGGGGAAGAGGGAGTCAAGATTGTTGAGCTCAGTACGTTAGACTTGTCAGATCTGGATCAGTCCTGCTCCATGCTTGACAGCTTCACATTTCATGTCATCCTACCCGAAGAAGGCAAGTGACATCCTTGGAGTTCTGTCTCTCATCTGAAGTTGTTAAAGAAAAATGTTTTCTGCATCTTGCCTTCTTCAAGTTGGTGGAAGACAGAAGAGGAAGGATACAGGTCTTTGTGCCACACTGTTAATTTATTTTCTTAAATCCTCTTTCCCTGGATCTTTTCCAGTAACTGCCCCTGCTCCTGTTTAAAATTTCCCCATGCTGCAATGGCAACGTACTGACATGATTCACATTTCTTGTTAAGCAATGGTGAACCTGTCCAGAATATGTTGAGCCTCCTCCTTCTACAGAAGAAACGAACTGTAGCAAAGATCACTGCAGCTAATCTGTCTTCAGACTCAGGAAGATTCTTCTGCACCTCTGCATTTCAGAAGATGACCTTTATCAGATGTAAAGCCTACAAATATGTTTTGACTGTGTAGGGCAGACTACAGATACAGGATTTGATGTACAAATGTAACTGCTCTTCTCCTATCATACATCAGCCAGTACAGCACAGATGCAATGTCACAGTAAGAAAAGCATAAAGTAAAGAGAACAAATATAAAACCTAGCTTACAACTTGGAAATGGGGAAGAGAAGCCCAAGTAACGCAATTTATACTGAAGGTCCAATGGAGTACTGTGGAGTTAGTCTCCCTAGAGGAGGCAAGGGAAGCCAGGGACAATATTATCTCTCTAAACACAAACACTATTTGAGAGAGACAGTGCTTCTGCGATGAGGCCAGCAAGAACAAGAGAGCTCTTTGCTGAGTAAGTGACTGGTCTTGCTGGTGTAGGAAGCACTGTGCACACCAATGCCCTAGGGCATCGATTTCACGATCAGGAGACCCTGAGACCTGCTTCAGCTTTCCCCTAATGAGTGGATTGAGTGCATTCATCAAAGCTGAGATTTTAGGGCTCAAAGTTCAAAAAGCTACTGGAGGTGAAATCATTCCCCTCCTTCCTCCTTTTCTTGTCCCTTCCAAAAACAATCCCACTATATTTTTTTTTTTCTTCATATTTCACTGAAATCACCGGGGGGTCAATTATCTTTCTGGGATGGAAACCATATGCCATTTCACGTTCTTGCATAAGGTTAAGCTGCATATGATGAAACCGATCAATTAAATCTTGTGGGAAGAGAAGGGAGGGTGAAGCCTGGCCAGGAGTTAACGTTCTCATTTGTTGACAACCTAATCCAGGGTATCAGACACATACAGAAATTTGCTTGACCACAAGGAACACAGGAAAGAAAGTGCTGGCTGTGTCATTATAAAATGAAGCAGGGGAACATTAAAGTGTGGAATGCTAATGTAAACAAGATGGGTACATGCACTGCCTAAGACTGGTAAAATTTGCAGTATGGAAATGTTGAATTATTTAAAAAAAAAAAATCCGTGTGTGGTTTCTTTTTTTTTTTTTTGTTTTGTTTTGTTTTGTTTTGTTTTGTTTGCAGCTTGTGGACTGCTTTGAACAGAGCAGATACCCTGCTGACGTATGTTCAGAAAATACAGCGTGCTATGTGGGTTGATGCTTGTCACTTCACTTTAGTCCAGGAAGAGCCACCTAAAATGCTGCTCTGGGTCTCCAACCTATCTGTCATGTGAGGTTGGTTCTTATCACTGTGGATGGTTTTCCTTCAAGCTAGAATATGGGTTTTTTTTGTGCTGGTCTGGTATGGATAAAAGAGAAAAGGGGAAAACAAACACGGAAGCACGACATTGAGTCTCACACTGGTAAAATTCCATGCACACAAAACATGCAAGCGGAAATAAGAACTACAGCCACACGCAAGCGACTGTAGGGTCAAGCTAAGACCTGTTAACAAATAAATCCTTGATAACCCATAAGTTTGTTGCCTATATCACTTAATTTCCTTGTCAAAGTGCAACTTTCTCTTTGCCAGTGGAAAAGAATAATTCTGAGAACCACTCAACCCCACAGCTCTGAAGAGCTTAGTTTGTACCTAGGGTAACATTTCCGTGCAGTTACACTTCCCCAGCATCTAGCATTTGGAAAGTGTGTTACTGAAAAGAAATAGGCACAAACACACACAGATGTCTACTGTTCTGGCTTCAAATAACCCTTGTGGAGAAAGAAGGGTGTATATATATGGGTATGCACGTGTGTGGGCATGCATGGGAAAGCAAAGTAAGCTTTATTTTTACTCTGAATCCCACCTAAACAAAGATCCTAATGTTATCCCCTGGAATGAGGTAAGAAACATGATCATTTGGTTCCAAGACCTGCCTGAAATTATGGTTTTTGTAGCCCTGAATAAGCGGCAGCCAGAGTAAGAGAGATCGGATGAACTGCATTTAGAAGTGATGCAGTGAACTGGTACAAGGGGAAAGTGCTTTTAGTGATCAATATGAAAACAGGGGGCTTTCATCTAACCACAGTGAGGATGGCAAAGAGGAATTTGGGCAATATAATATGGGATAAAAGGGTAGATAGCCTCTTATTTCAATCTAAAGACTTAATGATGCTTATTAAAAGGTTGTTACTTGGTTTCATGGAAGAATTATGGCCCTCTGCCTCTTTCCTTAGAATGAATGGCCTGACGGGGAAAGGCAAGTTTTTTTAAGTCCTTGGTCCTTGTTAAGGAGGGTGCTCTTATTATTTCTCTGTAACTTTGCCAACAGATCAGCTCATGCAAACAAGCAATTCACACTCATGCGTTTTATTTGAAGGCCGCTGCCTCTTGCCATACACAATGCAATTCATCAGCCAACACATTCATACAAGAGCACTTGGGTAACATGGTATTACAATTTGATTCACGTAACAATTGTTAAGATTTGGGTCAACTTTACCAATGAGCAAGAGCTCTGAAATAGCAAACTGGCCTCATGCTTAAGAAAATACATTGGGCCAAAGTCAACTCTGGAGGAGACACACTGAAGTCAACGAACCTCCAGCAGGTGAGCTGGGCTGCATGTTTCTACTGGGGAAATCTCTCCGCCACTGCTGCACTTCATTATAACCGTCATTTTCTCTATGAATTATTGCGTTCTTGTCAGATTTACCTCCCCTTCCACTTGAAAAGAGTCATCCGGGGAATAGGCCAGCAACAAAACAAAACCTCCTGGAGGTTCATGTAGCAGCAACAACAACAACAAAAAGGAGCTGGTCTACCTCTTAAACAAGGGGGATGAACCACATGGTACTTGTTCAGCTGCAAGAATCCAATCTGTCTGTATCTGAATATAACAGGTGACACCGCTTTTCTGTCACTGGGTATCAACAAAGTGGTTTGAACTCACCATTACTAGATTTTTTTAGACTATCAAGTGTGCGTCAAAGCCTTATAGTTCTTCAGCAATGACTAGCAAAGACAATTGGGATGAATTAATGTATCATAAAAAAAAAAAATCTATCAATTAGCTTTTCAATTAACATTAGGATATCCCATATGACATTTGAATATAAGTGCACAAGGTGCTGGCATTCCTACAGTTCTACAGTAAAGAGACATGAGGGAGAGGTTTGCCCTGGGAGACAGGAGTACAGAGCACCAAACTGCCCTTCTTATTATTAGATGGATTCCTTCTATCAGCATAAACTGGTCTTTTTTGGATTAAAGAACTATCCTCCCACTTATGGTAGACCATACTATGGGAGATTGGTTTTGATATAGTTATCCAAAATTAGATAAACTGGGCCAAACTTATGAAAAACCATGTTGCTCCTGTATTCCACTTGAAGGTGTTTGTCTTACATCTGAAAGGTAGCTTCTGAGCTAAACTTAACTAGAATCCAGAGGGAGCCTAGCAAACCAAGGTGTAGATTCAAACACCTTTCAAACTGTAAAACTGGGGAAACGTTTTTAAGGTAAATAATTTCAGACATGTAGAATGTGTGAGAACATTCCTCCAGAAATTAATATGGCATGGAATAAAGTGATGATCAAATGAATGAAATTAAAGAGCCTTTCCACTGTTGCCTTCCTTGAATAGTCATTTATGAACCAGAAAGTAAATACATAAAGAATCTTAAATCACAACCAATCACCCCAGCAAAATTTTTATACTCACTTCACACTACTAAATGGTTCAAAAGCCAGAACAACTGCAACTGGAGATCAAGTCCAACTTTACTGGAACAAATTGTGCTTTGAATTATGTTGGTGCAGTGCCACAGAAGTCAGTGGGATAAGACTTTCGCAACTAATGAAAGAGGTCCGCTAAATTTGTCCTAGTCAGCTTGACTGCAGAGCCACTTTGCACGTTCTACACACAACCCATGTTCCCTCTCTTAGGATAAGTAAAAAGTTTTCACTTAAAATATAAGCTAATGAATGTGAGAGACATCCTTTTACAGTAAATCTTTTTGGTAATAAGGACTGGAAAAGTCCTTTCCTACATTGGAAAGTGTAGACTAGATTTACATGAAAACTGACACAACTTGATGAACTTGACTCAAAGTCCTTTTACTGTGAGATCTCTTTGTAAAAGAGCAGATTTACTACGAGGTGTAAGAGGTGGGCAAGCATTTCTGAGAATTGTCCAGTGCAGCCCTAGTTCTTGCTTGTGTGACTGCAGAGCAGCCGTGGAGCAGGTCCTCATCCTTGTCCTTCTTCCCATCCAGATGATATCTGATCCCAGCCCTGCATATGAGAGTAGGATAAAGAAATTCCTGAGATGCTCCCACACGAAATTTATGGTGTGGCAGATATTCACCTGACAATTCTGTCAAACACACATTTGGGAACGGCCTACAGAAATGAGTTTGTTTATTCTTTAAGAAACAGATTCCGTTAACAAGGGGAAGGAGGGAGAAGGGGGGAAGCAGTGAAAATAATGAGAAATTAATACAACGATCATTACCCATAAATATTAAAGCAGATTAACAGATTATGAGATAAAAAAGCAAATGGAGCTTCCATAGTTTAAGGTTCTAATAGCATTAAGGTTCTATTTCCTGTCAACTCATTATAAGTTAATTGCCATTAATTTTTCATAGCTAAATAGTGGAAGAAATGAGATCCCTGTATTATCGGCCATACACTCTAGCTGTGAAGGAAGTCCAATGTAAACTGATGAAAAAGGCTCATCACAAAATAATCGAAATTACGGCTGGAAAAGGTTTATTAATCCATACCCTTGCCACCTGCAAATTCTTTTCTGCTATGGAGTATCTGATAAAGTACCCCACTTAAACAAGGATTAAAAGTGACATGGTGATTTAGAATTTTTTACTGTTAATTGACTAAATTATTTTTTTACTGAAACCTTTCAGTAAGTAGTCTATAAGTACTGTATGCTACATACACATACATAGTTAGAAATATATTATGTATTAGAAAGACATTTGAGGTCAGTGCAAGTGACAGAGCTTATCCTTTCTTTTCAATACAAACAGATCACTGCTTCCTTCCCGTTTTTAGCGTAGATGCTCTTTTATTCAGTGAATACTGAGGAGCTTGTTCAAACCACCTTCTTTAGATATCTGGCTTAGGCATCTTGAATACTTTTCTCCATTGACTATTTATGGAGTTTTGGGGTCTGATAGACCTGTACAGGAAGCAATCTAAATCAGTCATTTCTACCCTGATCTTGATGACACAAGAAATGAGTTCTGGTATTCACAAAGTGCTTTGCATATCTAAAGCTCTTTTCGGAAGCTATATCACAACTATGTCATCAACAAGATAACAATGATGCTGGGCTTCCAACAGTGTGGGTGCCAATGAAAAAGACTATGCAGTGGCAGGATAAATAACCTATTCCACTGAATAGAAAAGCATATACGTGTAGTGCATCAGCTAAAAGGCTGTAGTCAATTCATAAACATCTGTCTTGATCCACCAGTAGAAGGCGGCAGAAAATCACAAGGGGTTAATATTAATGTTTATTCACCAATGTAATTCAGAAAAATAACTTCATGTAAGGTCATCATGTTATGTGTAATACAACTAGGAATGAACCAGTGACGCTTGCAGGATAGCACACGTCATCAAATGCACAATCTGAAAACATGGGCTACCGAATCTCATTTAATTTTCATAACGACTAAAGTTACTTGTAACAAATGCCAGAACAAATTAAGTTCTGATTAACTTTTTCATGCCGACATCCCCTTTTAATTACGTAAATGTCTTCCACCATATACTTCAGAAAATTCTTTAAATCACACTGCAGCAGGAATTTCTTCCTGCTTTGCAGCTCAGATTTTCTTTTGTTTAACATAATCCCATCATGCCTGTCTTTGCCACCTTGGGACAACAAAAACAATCTTTTCCCTTTATCCTCTAAGTGCATGACTTTCTTTTTCCTACCAAGTCAGGTTGTTCAGCCCCTTAATGATTTTTGCTGCTGTTCTCGGAATTCCCTTCAATTTGTCAACATCCATCACTAGATTCAAGGTGCAATCTCATCACTGCCGTATAGCAAGAAAATCACCTCCCTGTGGACAAAGGAATGAAGACTCCGCATGTACAGACCCAAATCACACCATCCCTTTTTGTCATCTTCTAGCATTCCAGCATGCATATATATTATTTGCTGTCTACTAAAACCCCAAGGTCTCCTTTGACATTTCTGCTTTCCAGGTATCTTTGTCTGACTTAATAACTGTGCTTCAGATTATTTCCCTCTCAGATTTATTAGCCTACATTTTTCTAGGTCAAATCTCATTTTGTTACTTGAAGCACGTATTTCTGACATCTCCCTTTCTCCTTGCACTATTTGCTGGTAATTAGATGTAGCTTATTATCTTGAGGCAGAAGTTGGAAGGCCTTCAGTGTACTTCAGTCCTTTTATCCTTTTAGGTCTTGCCCTGATGCTACTGAGTGCTACACCCTTGTTCGTTGCTAGGACACTCATTTTTTTATCACTACGTCTGACTGTACAGATGACAAAAGGCAGCCCTAGAACTTTCTCTTCTCTTTGCATGCTGGCCAGAAAGAAAAATGAAACCATCCTACCCAACTTTTGGTATCTACAGTGCAGACAATCCACATCTGAACCAGTCTAAACTCTCGTATAGTTAATGGAATGAAAAAATGGATATGTTCAGGCTACAACTAGTTTCATCCTGAAACAAGCATCAAAACTAAGTTTAACAAGCTACACCCTGGAAGTGTTTGTTTCTTTTTAATGGCCATGGAGAGAGCCCTGTAGACCTAGATGTAGATACAGCTATAGAAAACTGACCATTGTAGACATCTTCTTTGACTGGATTCATGATTTACACTTCAATTTTTTTCTAACTACTAAAATGTAAAAGCCTAACAGCTTTAGATTCAGTTCTCTTTTTTCCAAGTCATAAAGGTTTTCCTTTGTGTACCTTAGGAATGGTTTTGATGACCTGTGTTTAACAGTGGGTTTTACCCAGCAGATGTCTAGGCAGTTAAAGTACTAGACGAATACTATATCCTTTTTCCAGCTTTTGAATAACTGGTCTAAGGAATTTATATTTTCTTTCATTTCAAGGACTGCAACAGATGCCTATTGATGTCTTTCATCCTTTGTAATTTAATCCAAAGTATTCCACTATTCTGCTATTTGTTATCAAATTGTATCTCAATGGCATTGCAAACACATAAAACTATTCATGATTTCACTGAACAGTGGTATGAAAAAAAAAAAAAGAAGAAACACAAATAAATAAACCAGCCTTCTCATACATTTACTGCCTTAAAAAGTCTGTTATGAAGGACATATTTCTCTCTATGGTATACACAATGGTCTCCAAGTGTTTCCTGCGTTACTTCATCAAGAAAAGTTCAAATAGGTTACCACAACTATAACTGCAGCATCCAACAGTTCCACAAATTTTCAACTTCATTAATCTACTACAAACTTAAGAGTTGAAGGTGAAATTCTGATTACAAGCTGGCTTCTCAAACACTGCCATGGCATAATCCCTGAACCCCATTAAACCTGCCAAATATGAAGATACCTGCCCACCATATGATACTGTACGTTAATTTTATTTCAACAAGAGAAGTCTCTTTAAGTGTTATTATAGGAATAACTATGAATTTTATTGTTTGTTTAACAACATGGAACATTCTATAAAAATCAAAAAATTTAATTACATTTCTCTACCTAATCCTCCAGGGAATTCATTGGAATGGCATTTTAAACCTTTTTTTTTTCTGGTTCTAGACATGGCTCTTCTGTTATCCATTAACATTTTCCACCCGTGCTTTTTAGAAGGAATCAAATCCAATGTACTGGATTGCTCTACAAGGAGCTCTACAAGCCAGTGGGAAACCGTTTTCTCACTGATCTCAAAAATCTATGTTTACTAGGAAAGCTGCAAATTTTTTTAATATCTGAAATGATTTGGAGAAGTTGCGGTGACAGCAACAAATAACTTATTAATATGTGGTGCTAAAATGAACAATGACTATGCAGAAACAATGTCTTATTCAGCAGGTTTCTTCCCTCCTCTTCCACCGTGTTCCTGTCGATTTCAGTGATAATCTTTATTGTATAGCTGTCTTTGCAGTTCCAACATGGATGCAAACAAGACTCCATTCCTGTGCATGCCTCTTCAAAGTAACTGTTAATTATGCTCTGAATAATTGTACTGATATAATCCAGTCTGCAGTGCAGGGGGTTGAATATCTATCAATGAGTACATCATTTCAAGAGGAAGTATTTACCCAGGGATAATCAGTGAAAAATTATCCTTTTAAACCATGTCTCATTCAGCAAGGTTGGAAGAATCCTGTTTGATTCTTAGACACCCAGAGGGCTGGAGCACCTCTGCTATGAGGACAGGCCGAGTGGGTTGGGGTTCTTCAGCCTGGAGAAGAGAAGGCTCCGGGGAAACCTTATAGAGGTCTTCCAGTACCTAAAGGGAAGTACCTACAGTACTACAGTACTACTCCAGTACCTACAGGAAAGATGGGGAGGGGCTCTTGATCAGGGAGTGGAGCAATAGGACACGGGGAAACGGTTTCAAACTGAAAAAGGGTAGATTTAGATTGGATATCAGGAAGAAATCCTTTCCTGTGAGGGTGGTGAGACACTGGAACAGGTTGCCCAGAGAAGCTGTGGCTGCCCCATCCCTGGAGGTGTTCAAGGCCAGGCTGGATGAGGCTTTAAGCAGCCTGGTCTAGTGGAAGGTGTCCCTGCCCATCACAGGGGGTTTGGAACTAAGTGATCTTTAAGGTCCCTTCCAACCCAAACTATTCTGTGATTCTATGATTCTATGTTTGAAAAAAATCCCTGATATGGACCAGTATGAGTCTGTACTAGACTGACCTTCAAAATGAAAGGTATAGAACCAAGTGGAGGCAGTGATGTCCATTTTGTATATTTAATTGTACCTGCAAAGCAAAATTAATGACAGAGCAAGGTATCCGAAGTTGGGTCAGAACATCTTCTTGAATTAATTAACAGTTGAATTACTGATAGTATCTTAGAAACAATGATTTTATTACTGGAATTGACCCCTCTGTAGGAAACTACTTTAATAGTTCAAAATGTTCTGTGTGAGAACGAATCCCAGAACCTCTCCATTAACAGTGTACTTTGTGTGGTGTGGGCAGCCAGTCAGCCTTATGAGAATTATATTAAAGGGACAAGTTTTTCCAGACTTTGACTCTTTCTCAAGGAGTGAACATCACTGGAGACCAGAAAAGAGGCTGTAATGTCCACTGGGACTAAGTCATTGGCTGGATCGATGGAAAGGATACAAGTCGGGGAGCATGTTTATAACCTGGCCTTGTGTGACTGAAACACCCAACAACATCACTGTGATACATGAGATATTATCCCACAGAAAAATACCATTTGGATTAAATTTCTGATACAAGAGGCCAAGTTTTCCAGCGAGTGTTTCAGAAGAAAGCATAAAAGACAGGGATGTTTCAGTGATTTTAAAATTAGAATATTTAAACCAACTAATGTATTTTTTTATAGGACAGCAGGATGTCCTCACTATTTGTAGACTCTGGTTAAAAAAATGCATATATCTGTAGACACTATTTTCTCTCAGTTACAAAATATAAATGTAGTTGATCTTGAATATTCAAGATTACAGAAAATTCTTGAATACTGAAGCCATGACTGTACAGTCCTTAATTTGGATGAGTTTAGATCATAACTACCATTGTTGCTTTGTATACTAAGAAACTTCCTTTTCCAAGAAATGTTTTCTCAGGTTTTAGATGATGAGTTGACAAAAATTATTTACTTTCATAAAAGAAAATGGCAAAGTGGCAAAACATAGGTGGTTCTTGTTGAAGCACAGCATCTGGCGAGGAGTACATAATGGTATGGGACAATAAATAAAGAATACTACGCCCAATTGAAAGTTGGTATGGAAACATAAGGGTAGTTTTTGCTTACGTTTGAATGTTTCCACCTCGCAGGTTGAAAATAGAATTGGATTAAAACTGCTTTCTGTTTTTTCTGTTTTCCAAATATATTTTATAAAACTGAATAATTTTTCAATATTTATTGCAATTTTTCTATGGCTTTTTTCAAGCAAACCAAAAAAAGAAAGAATTAAAAAAAAAACAAACGAGAAACTAACCCAGCAACACAGATTTTTGGACCTCCTGCAGCTAACTGCAAAAAAATTAAATAAATTGGGATGCCAAACAATAAAGCCAATAATGTCAGTAATTATTTTAACAGACATGATGAAGCAGACTTGCAAGTGGGTGTCTGTTGCCATTTCAAAACCACAAAAAAAGTAGGCTGCCAATACTGCTAACTGAGAGGAAACAAATACACATGCAACTTCTCGGCACTGAATAGTAACTGGTATTTATTGCATTTAGGCTCATTTTATCTGACTTTTCATTTAATTTTACTTTGCTCCTCATAGAGTGCATTATATTAAATATTTACTATCTTGGTTATGATGTCAAGGCACACTTAACTGTCTTATTAGATTACTGAACAGTAGTTCATGTAGGAATTATTTAGGGTTGCTTGAGGGTGGAGAATTAACTGTGATGGGGCGAAATTAGAAAAGGAAGAAGTATAGACAGCTAATCCAATCACATACAGAAAACTGTAAACCATTTCCCAGGGAAGAACTAGATCTTTCCTTCCTTCAGATTTTTTCAAATAGACTGAGTGGACTGACAACAGCTGCTCAATAAACCATGGTCTTTTTTGACACAGTATCACAACGTTCTCCTGCCGTGAGCAGTGGCCTGGGAGTCAGAAGACTTTTTCCCAGCCCTGCCACCAACTGCCTCTGTAACCTTGATTGGCTCACCTCAGCAATTGCACTTTCTCTTCAATCTCTTGCAGTGTCTTAAGTCTCTCAAAGCAAGGTTTAACTCTAACTGGGAATTGTCATTGCTCCAATGCAACATAATTTTTATCTTCTGCAATGCAAATGATAAACAAATGGTACATTTTATAGCAGTGATCACACTCTACATCTTGTACCACCTTCTATTTCTTTCTTTCTTTTTTTTTCCCCATTGAAGTGTGGCAGGGTCTAAAGGAATGCAATCACTTCCCAGAGTTTAACACCCCTAGAAAACTCTTGTTGTCAAAAGGAGTTTACAATCTACAAGCAAAAGGATCACAAGTCTCAGAAACTCCTCCCTCATGTCTTCTGCCCTAGCCCCTCCCTCAGCTACCAGCATCCAACATCTGAAGAGATCCACCACTTATCAGCTCTTTTTTATGACACATGGCCAGTAACAGACATAACTTTCTCAGAGATAGGTGTTCCCGCTCTGTTAGTCATAGGCTTCTTCTATAACTGAGGCTTGAGAACGACCTCCAGAAAATGATTATCAGACAGGAGGCTCAAGTGATTCTCCTGGGAATGGCTGCACTGGGTTGGACCAGTGAGTCATCAAGTCAAGTAACCAACATGGACTTCTAGAAACAGGCAAGCATACCAAGAGTTAAGTCTGCCAGGACCCCAATAAATTGTGACTCAGGCGCCCCTTCAGTCAGGGAAAGAGATGCTGTGTTTAATAGCTTTCAAAGGATGTTTCTCCATGAAGTTGCTTAAAACATCCACAAGCAGCTAGATAACTAATTTTTAGATAGCTAAAGTTAGCAAGTAGCAGCTCACTCTGTGACCCCTGTATTTTGTCGCTGTTCTACAGTAATTTTGTTTTTTTACTCCTAGCAGCATTGGATTGTCCCCTCTTTTTTTGCAGGAGAAGAAAGCCATGATGCCACAAGAACCATCAGCCTGAATACTATTCAATGCCCTCTGGGAGGCAGAAGGATGGGATATCTCCCTGGGAGAGACTGGATCAAGTGGTCAGATGACTTGCTGGTAGAGCAGAGTAACTGAAGATTAAAGGCTGGAGGAAGAACTGAAGGATCGGGGAGAGTGAAAAAAAGATGTAGTTCCTTTCTACGCAGCAAACAACCTTACTTTCCAGGTGTGGCTTGGAGCCAGGACTCTGTTCCAAGTGCACCTCTGAACTTGGTCCACCACACTTCTCCGGAGGTTAATATCATTAAACTACTCCCAATATTTTATTGAAAATTGATAGCTTGTTCTGCTGATCTATAAACTCCTACTCCACGCAGTAGCTGTCTTTTAAATCATGGGTTGGAGGCTTTCCCAATTTTCAACTTCTAAAATCTACTCGGTTGTCATATACCTACTATTTTCTCCCACACTTGCTTACAATAGGCCTGTTTTACGCTTGTTTATTTTGCTGCTGTGGATTTATTTTGATCCCAATGGATCACTGTCATGGCATGAATAATATCTCCAAAACCGCGACCACAATCCCATCTATCATCACAAAAACTCTCGGAAAACAGTAGTACAGCTCTCCTGTTCCTCTGTGAACTACTGGACCAATTCTCATTGTATTTTCTCCCAAATTCAGCATCACTTTGGATTTTTAATGACAATAAGCACTCAAAATTTCATAATGAAGACCACAACTGTGTAACCAGCCCATGCACTTCCTACAGTTATTCTGGAGGAGAGAGATGGAACGGAATTTTCTTTAAGAAACTTTATTTTCCTTTACTATTTCACATCAAGTTCAATATAAATTAACAGAAAATATGTCCTGCTTGTAACAGAAGATGAGATCTCCACTGTACACACTTCACCAAATTGCTTGATCAGCTATCAGTTTTCTCATTTGTAAATATCTGCAAGGGGATAGCCAATGTCATGCTCTGGGGTGGACCAACCCCTGCAGTCATAGAATCATAAACTCACAGAATGGTTAGAGTTGGAAGGGACATCAAAGACCATCTAGTTCCAATCCCTTGCCATGGGCAGGGGCACCTCCCACTAGACCAGGTTGCTCAAAGCCCCGTCCAACTTGGTGTTGAACACCTCCAGGGATGGGGCATCTCCCACCTCTCTGGGCAACCTCTGCCAGCATCTCATCACGCTCATACTGAAAAATTTCTTCCTAATATCTAATCTGAATTTCTAGTCTTTCAGTTTAAAACTGTTACCCCTCATCCTATCAGTCTTTATCCCTGATAAAGACTCCCTCTCCACCTTTTCTGTAGGCCCCCTTTAAGTACTGAACATCCACAATAAGGTCTCCCTGAAGCCTTCTCTTCTCCAGGCTGAACACCCCCAACTCTCTCAGCCTGTCCTCATAGCAGAGGTGCTCCAGCCCTTGGATCATCTCCATGGCCTCCTCTGTCCCCGCTCCAACAGGTCCATGTCCTTCTTATGTTGGGGACTCTCCAGCTGGACGCAGTCCTTGCACAAAAGACATCTAGAAGGACCTTGTGTTGAAACACCAGTTGATGACGATCTTGTTGCATAGATTTATGATCCCTTTGGGTGAATACCTACTTGGTGGGATGAGTTTTGAGCAGGGCGTGGTCTTAGTGCTAAAGACCAAGAATATCTGCTACTGCATACTTCTTGGGGAAGCTGGCGATGGGGTCAAGGACAAGGCATATACTGTGGGGACCAAAAGCAATGGATGGGAATAATGAGGGGAAAAAAGTGAGACGCCAAAGGCAAGAAAAAGAAAGAAACGCAATAGTTTTAAACTGCCAAAATGCTCAATCAGCTGTAGTTTGCGGCTGTCAGATACTTTAAATCCACTTCCTAGTGTCAAAGCTCAAGTGGAATCTTCTCAGTGCTCAGCATTACTTTTCATTAAAGAAAGTGGCTGCTGGGAGTACAAGTTGCAAGCAGGCTTTGGAGGAGAAGATGAGCGGGGAGAGGATCAAGGAAATCTCAGAGAGAGGGAGAGAGAGGAGTAGAAAAAAACAGGCCTGATTTTCCTCTCACTTAAAGCAGTTTTACTTGTTAAAACTCAGCTGATTTCAGAAGAGCTGCCCCACATTTACAACGGTATGAACAATGAGACAAAATGTGTTCCATGAGAATATATTTTATAATATGTACCATCCTTATATTATTTCTTATGGCTTTTTTGTTAGCCCTTTTCACAGTTGCCAGAAAAAAATACAATGAGTAAAGTAAACAGTAAACATGTTGCTTTATAAAAAGATAGAAAAATAAAACAAATGACATTTCCCCAGAGTTCACATTCACAGATCACTTACAGCGGTACCATACAGCCTTCTGAATTTGGACCAGTGTTATATATAAGCATATTGCAACATGTATGTCTATTAACAGTTTCCCCCCACCAAAACCACTAATTCTCACCACAACGTACAGAGGGTGACTGTCGAATTTCTCATTTTGCCTTATCTAACAAGAAATCTATCTGTATTTGCCGTAGAGGCCCAGGGAATATCACAAATTTTGAGGTAAATGTTATAAGGTCAGATAACCCAGCTGAACCAGTTTTGAGGGCAGATTTTCTATGATGCTTGCTTATTGAGTAGCCAAGTGCTCTGCAGTCTTACAGGAGGTTCTGTTTACATGTGAAAGCATGAAAATGACTACCAGGAAAAAAAATAAACATTGTGTTGCCTGGCCCTTGACAGTTGAGGCTATGGACAATATATTACACACGGATGTACATTTTGTAATGCTTTCATTTAAAAGGTTTAAGCTGTTTCCAAGGGGACTGCTCCAGCTCCCAGACAAACGGTCGCTTGACAGCTCTCCTAGTGCTCAAAGCTCTCATGCAATTTTGTTCAATACACAAAGTGCCAGACTGAAGGAAATTGCTGTTCCTCATCTGATGTTAAGTGATTGGCTTTCTATCTTCATTAAATGTGTGCTACTCGATGCCTCAAAGACATTTTACCTTGTCCTAGAACGTGAACTTTAGCAGCTTTGTGAAATACCCAGAAGGGCTCCGTGGAAATAAGAAGAAAAATCCTAAGTCCTGCCTGCCTACGCCTTTGCCCCTATTAAATCGATTAGAGGTTGGACAGATCAGATGTTGTCTCACTAGATGTACTGAGTTGCTTTTAAAAGTTGGTTTCTGAATTCAAATGAGATTTTATTCCCAAAGACCCCGATCTCATCTGCAAAGGTGAATTAGGAATGGAGGAAAAGAAAAGGGTGGAAAGGAAAGAAATATTGGGAGGGCACCGATTACAAAATTAAGGTAGTACCAGGGAAGCATTGCTGGTGTTTGTGACTGTTATCTTCTCTGTGCTAGCTAACGTGCCAGGTGTCCTCCCTCTTCATTAATTCTGATGAGAATCCTGGTACTTATTTTCATGAAAAATGGGGTTCAGCCCGAATATCTGAAACCACTCTCCCATATCCTGGAGCATGGTGGGATATGAGGCATCTTTTTGGATCAGTCTTTGGCCAGGCATGACAAAGAAAGGGAGATTCGTCTCTCAACAGCCGTTAAAGAGATAAGCATCCTTTTTTTTTTTTCTCCCCATTTCGGTAATAATGAAGAGCTGCTGCTGCACCTCTCAAAGCTTGAAAACACAACTGCGCTGTTGAAAGCCACTATAATGAGATCTCTGTTTGAGAGTCAGGTCTGATCAAATAATAGACCTTCCCTGTTTGTATTTAAGGGTGGGTAAACAACCTCAAAGTGAATCCTAACCAGAAGAAATTGCATGAGCTTCTCACATTTGTGCAGCTGGTTTGTTCCAGTGCTATTCAAAGCTTTACTGGTCTGCGGCTGGACTGATGTCTGATACAAAGCCACTACTTATTTATGAAGAAAGGTGAATATTTACCCTGCTGACAATTCAGCACACCAGAGAAAAACTGAAAAAGGCAAGAGCATTATGCCTTGTGGAGAATATAATCACCTTTGTAAGACCGGAGAGATGGTGGCGTTATGAGTTTTTATCCACTCCTTCCCGTACTCCCCAAACTGCAAATGCCTGTGTGTAAAAGGGATGTAACAGTGAAAGCATCATTACTGGGAAAACTGGTACTTTGGGCAGAGTGGGGAATAGCCTATCCTGCTCAAGTATGAAGGGACAAATTTGCATTGACAAATCCCAGGAACAAAGTGGTGCCAGCATCCCAGTGGAAACAACAGAGCAGCTTCCAGGTGGGAATAGTCCCCATAATGCTTTATGACCCACTAGAAAAAAGAAGATTGATGTATGTGATGGTACACAAACATTCTCTTCCGTCCCCTGAAAATGTTCCAGCCTCACCGTCTACATGAGCTGAGCTCAAAATAAACTCAAACGCTGTGGAACTCTTCCAGCCCAAGGATGAGGTTAACATTCTCCTGAGGCTTTCTGCACGTTTGAAGACCTTTCCAGGTGGTTCCACATGATTTACCAAAATGAATAGCTCAGCATCCAGCTAGAGCTTGGCATCTGAGGATTTTGGGGGACAGATTCCTCTCACCCTGACCTTAAACAGTTAAACTGAGCTGCTAAATTAAAAGCGTAATCCTTTCGGGGAGTGGAAATAACCCATTGCCAGATGAAGGTGCTTCTGTCCACTGGCTGAAAAGGCACTCCTGAACAACTAAACTTTTAACATAATTGCCACAGTTAGAAGCTGAAAATTAGACAGGATTCTTCCCCTTGCAAGACAAGATTTCCTCTAAGATATCAACCACTGTACTCCTAAAACCTTCTCTTATAAACAATTAGTACCCTCACCTGGTCTCCCTCATGCTATAATCATGAAATCAGAAAAACAGACACAAAATATCCTACTTTTTTAAAAATGAAAATACTCATGAGTAAAAATGAACTGAATGTTCAAATTAATCATTTCCCAGTTCAGCAGAAGCCATATGATCTAGGGGAGCAGATATCAGTGCCAATGAAATTTTCTCAATGGGGGCCCAAGAGTTATTTGGGAAGGAGACAACTGATTTTTCACTCTTCCTTTTTATTAAGAAATGATAAATCAAATAAAGAGTTGACAGCTTTTTATTTAAATTTCAGATCTCTGTTAAAATCACTATGAAAAATGAGATTTAGCAGTCCAAGAGTTTTTTTTTGTGTTAGGTCCTGCACGAGGGTGGGCTACAGGAGAACCTCCAGGCAAAAGAATGATGTTTTCCCAACGTGTGCTGCACAAGAATGGGGAAAAACAACCAATCTGCTTGGAAACACAATTCCAGCAGCAGTTGTTTGCAGTTATGAACGCACAATCCTATCTTTATATTCCACATGTGGATATAAATTGCCAGCCTTGCTCTGCGCTTACCAATATGTCATACCCGTGAAATATTTTATTATATAAACAAAACAATGTTTCACTTTATATGGGCCGGTATTTCTATGTAGATCTGACACCAAAAGGGGTGCTATGCTACATCGTTATTATATCATCTATCAAGAAGCTCAACCAGTGTCCTTCAGCATGCACAACTGGGAGATAGCTCCTTCCCCTCTAATCTTGAGACAAAGAGCAAGGCATATATTCTCTTTGCCCATTTCCCTGCTATAAAAATGAGGAAAACAGCTGTTTCTTCCACAGGGTGGCAAATATTTGTAAAGTTTTCAAGAGAGTACATGAAATTATTCATGAAGAACATAAATATTAACGGCTTGATTCAATGTAGCAATAATCTGTCTTTCTTTAAGGCATTATACTGTTCTCCATCATCACAGCATCTGAACGGAAAAAAAAAAAAAAAAAAAATCCCACATAGTATGTCATGAACAACCAAGAATGATAGAAAAGTTCTGGGACTTCATGGTGCTGCTATGGCTTCTCTCCGGTAATAATTCTTAGGTTTTAGAAAGGAGAATTTTCCATTTTTGCTCCTGCTTTGATTTGTGGTTTTGATGGTTGATTGATTTTACTGTGTAACTGATTTTATTTTGCCATTATTTGATTTACTGAAGTCACAGTTGTGAGGGGTAGAGGGCACGTCCATGTTCTGAACAAACTTCTTGTTATGTTGGAAGGAGTTTTTTCCTGAGTGAGCACTAGACATTTATAACACTCATGCAACTGTAGTTTTCCATGAGTCAAGACTTTGCATCGGTACGATGGGGAAGCTCTTACAGTTATCAATAGCAGAGCAAAACCCAAAGATGGAGACATTATTTATCAAACAAATTAGATGGAACAGATTACAAAGAATTCTACTGGAAACAATGCTTTAAATCAGGCGTAAAATAGCCGAATCTAACCCCTATTTGGTCACTCACTCAGTACTACTCTATGCTATGAGGTTGGGAAGATACGCCCAAGGTTTTGCCCTGTCTGTGCTGAGGGAGAAGGGTGACATCTGAACTCTGCTTATCACAGTTGTGAAGACTGGCCCCAAGGATGCTGTTCTAAATCAAGCTACGCCTACAAAGGTAATTTAAATGTAGAAAAATCATTCATGAACACTGAGGCCAACTGGCATGGAGCAGTAGGTGGCTAGTTAGTAAGTCTAGTAACCTCTCTTAGCCTCCAAAACAGGAGAGATGCGTAAAAAGAGCCTGGTGGGAACGATCTCTGTGGGTTTTTTTTCTAGTTCCTGATCCAGAGCTGGGAATTATTTGGGAGAGCATTATTTGATGCAGGCAGACACCATGTCTAACAGTGCAGCAGAGAGATGATTGTATTCTAGTGCCTGGGACTGTTCCCAGACACTGTTTAATTTACTTGTTGGAGGTAGTCTTAATGTTCCCATCAGTGAGATGAGCTTTAACATCTACTGTAGAGCAAAAAATTATTCAATACATGCCCTGACTATGTCAGTGCAGGATGGCCTGGGAATATTAAATTAAAGTAGTTGCCAACCAGTAATGCACCATTTTTAATTATTCAGAGCAACTCTGCCATTGTCACAGATGAAAGACAAGGGCTTGGCAGAGAAAATCGAGACTAAAAACCCACCACCAGCACCATCAGCGGAACCAACAGGGAATTTGGAATCACCAGGTGTTTCTTTCCAGATGTTGTCTCTGATGATGCTGTCGAGTGATTTTAACTCTTGAGCCAGAGGACAAATGTGAAAACTACTGTCCTGTAGCTGCACCTTTATAGTGCAAACAGTACAATACAGGTAGAGGAGGTTAATGATTTCCCACACAATGTAATCTAGTTTATAGATCTGTATAAAGGTTTTACGGCAATATTTGATTATGTGATGTCCCAAATGATTTATCAAAGAAGCTGATGTAAAAGCCCAGCAAGAAATGCTGGGGAATTAACTACCTAATTCTTTCTGGGAAATAAACAAACACTGAGAGCCCTCAGGAAACTCGAAACCCGTCTGGTGCGGAAAACAACTTGTAATTTGTTTGCCTTTGATGACTCTCCTTAGTCGCAGGTAATAGTGATAAATTCACAACTTGTGACAAGCAAAAAGAGGAGCGGGAAAAGCTCAGCGCACATTAAAGTCATTTAATCGCCTACAGAATACGGTGTCTACCAAGCAGGTTTCCCTCACAGTGCTTTACTGCTCAAACTGGGGAGAAAAAACGAAAAAGCAGGCTGCACAATAGACTTTGAAATGCTGAAATAGCAAAATAGTGGGAACAGATTGGCAAATAAAAAATGAAGATTAGTTGAGAGAAGCGTATCATCCAACTGTCATTTTTCTTATGCCGTCACAAAAGGCTGTTAATCATGACTGTCCCCACAACACAGGTTACCAAAACACAAACTGCATCTGTACTGCTCCCTCGCTGTGTGACCAACATATAATGCTGTGGCTGCGTGAGGAGCTCTGCTCCTGGCCAAAGAACTTCTAAGGACGAAGCCACCCGGCAAAGATGGTCCAGGGTTCGGGCTGCTGCTCTTTTAAGCACTCCAGCAACCCAGTGATGACCCTCTGATCTGCTTATTTCCCACATGCCTGGACGAGACAGGTAGTCACAGATTCATCCTGAATTCTGAGCACCTCCATGAAGTGTCTGATGAGAAGTGCAGAAGTCCAGGTATCTCCAGAGATAAACACAGCTGATGTGGTGATGATAGCTCAGTTAACTACTTTTTTTTTGCCTCTGGTGTCCATGAATCTATTTTTTAAGGTCTTATTCTCTGTAAAAACAGGGGTAATCATACATTTCTTTTTAAAAAAAGTGATCTGCAAATACCTACAATAAAAAGTGAAACAGTTTATAATTGTTCTTTCGGAAATTTTCTATCCTGACAGTGCACGTACTGGCCACATCCTTTTACTGGGCCAAGTAGAAAGGTGGTGGTATATTCTTCCCTGGCCAATTCCATACTTCCTATGTATACTACTGGGAATATCTACCATTGAAGAAGCAAATAAATGAGGACAAAAGCAACAGAGTAAGGTCTAGGATCTGACCTTTCATGTCAAACATTTTTATAAGTGACCATTTGGAAAGTGATGCAATATTCCTGCAAGAATCAGAAATGCTTTTTGGCGAAGGATTTGCAAACAGGGCTGAAAGTCTGACTTCTGGGTGATGTAGCTGAGCTAGAAGACCCATCAGTTTATTGCTCGGAGCCACTGCAAGATGAAAATCTATTTCTGACTTAAAAGGCCAAAGGTGGCGTATATATTGGCATGCAGTCACTGAACGCAGTTCTGGCGCAAAGGGTACTCACTGAGCCCAGAAGGTTTTCTCTAAGTCAGCAAAACTCTATTGAGATAGTAGCTTCATAGATTTGGTCATCAGAAGCTACAGCTTCTCCGGTTAAATTAAAGAGTGCCAAAAGTACGAGCATTAAGCTGTGACTCTCCCCACTGTAAAATTGCTGATATGGCCCCTGGCAGAGTTTTGGTCCAGCACGTACAACTAATTTTGGGGAATATTTCAGGGTTGTATGGGCAAGGGAACATTCCTAAGAGGATTGTGTCCACGTTCAATTCTATCTGAAGGAAAGAGAATTTAGAAATAAATTCCTAAATACTACAAGTTAGCTGAAGTATCGCTTTTGAGTGTATCCTTTGATTTAGTCAACACAAGAGAAAAATAAAAAAACAAATCAGACTCCAAGAGGAAGTGCAGTGCCTTGGTCATTATTAATGCCTGAGAGACTAAGAAAAGGACACTCACTGGAATGTGGCCAACTTCATAAATCGTAGGACAAGAACAGAACATGAGTAAAAGACAGCATAATCAACAATAACTCGCAAAGTTAAACTTTTAAATGCCCACCATTAGAGGAAATGAAAACAACCTAAACTGTTACTTGTATGAAGAAAGGAACCAATGCTTGACATCAACCTCTACTGTCTCTTAGCTTTCAGCAAGCAGTTTATGTGGACAAAAAAATAAAAAAGTCCCAGAGGCTGAGGTCTGTGGGACTTCAGAGAAAGAGATCTTCCTGGCAGAACTGCAAAAAGGTGATCTAAGACTGTTCAGCCCACCCTGGTAGGACAACGCGTGCGTCGGCAATATCACATTGCTTATTAAAAGCATGGTAGCAAGAAGAGAAAGACACTTTGCTTCTGCCCTCACATGAAAGCAACACATTCCTGTATTATAGCATGGGCTACTGTAAAAACTGCGCAGAATTGTGACAAAGCTACCATAATCATAGAATCATAGAATGGCTTGGGTTGTGAGGGACCTTTAAAGGCCATCTAGTCCAGCCCCCTGCAATGAGCAGGGACATCTTCAACTAGACCAGGTTGCTCAAAGTCCTGTCCAACCTGGCCTTGAACCCCTCCAGGGATGGGGCAGCCACAGCTCTCTGGGCAACCTGGGCCAGGGGCTCACCACCCTCACAGTAAAGAATTTCTTCCTAATATCTAATATAAATCTCCCCTCTTTCGGTTTAAAACCATTATCCCTCGTCCTATGGCTCTACTCCCTGCTCCAGAGTCCCTCCCCAGCTTTCCTGGAGCCCCTTTAGGGACTGGAAGGGGCTCTAAGGTTTCCCCAGAGCCTTCTCTTCTCCAGGCTGAAGAACCCCAACCCTCTCAGCCTGTCCTCACAGCATCTCTGTGACCCTCCTCTAGACCCATCCCAACAGGTCCATGTCTTTCTTAAATGAATGCCATTTCTGCATGATGTCCACAGCTGATGCAACATTATATTTTTGGCTGTGAACTGTGATCTCACAGCTCTTGTTCTAGAAGATGTATGAGGTGCTGTGGATCTGTAAGAGGACTGAAAAGAATGAAAGAGGTGAGAAAAAATGTGCCGTATTAATCCTTAACAAGAAAATACTTGATCAAAAGCTACTTAAAGAAATGCACTTTAAAAACTGTTAAACAGTTTGTTGGAGATCACAGCTCAAATTGTATATCTTCAAAACACCATCTCCAAAAACCACTTAGAATTTATGTGCTTATGTATGTGTTTATGTATACATACATACATATATATACTTGTATGTTGGATATAAATAAACAGTAGGAAATGTCTGCCTCACTTAATATGATGAATGATACTTAATGTTTACAAAAGACAAGAATTTGTGGCTCAAACTTGGAATAAAGCCATAGTGGTTCAGTGTAAATTAGTAGTTGCAAGCCAAGAGATAGCTGGTCTGCTAAGATGTTTGCAGTGTTTTATTGCCTGGATTAATTAATGATAATGGTTAAGAGAATGATAATCTATTGGCTTCCAGGAGGGAATCGGGCAGTCTTCCCTGCTCAATGGAGTGTTAAAAGATTTGAAATATTTGAGGCACCAGAGGCTACTAGGAAGATTTATACAAGTCAATGCTCAAGCTGCCCAGTCTTGGAAATTTGTTATTAGAAGGTTTCCTGGAGCTTAAGTAGATGTTATTGCTTCATAATTTTATTCTTTATTGCTTGTTATTATTATTCATTATTTTTATTATTATTTATTATTCTGGTATTGCTTCATAATTTTATTCTTCTGTAACTTCTGGAAGTTTAAGGTTCTTCAAAAAAAAAAGCAACTGATTTTTTTTTTCTTTTATCTTTCACTTTTGAATGCATTATATATATGTGAGGTTTAGTTGTCATCTTCTGTTTTGATTTCTTATCTACAGAACCAGTCATTTAAAGTGCTTGTCTAAAGTATCCATATATAACAACCATTTGCATTCTCTACACATAATTAACTTTTTTATCAAGCTGATGATCTTTAATTTCAAAACAGTGCTGGGTATATTCTATGAAAGAGCAAATCAATTTTTTTTCTGCTTGTATGACAGCTAACCCACCACTTAGGTTTCTGGTTCTTGGAAACATACCTGCTTATCATACATAATCTGAAGAAAGAAACCATTCATGAACTCAAGTATTTAAAGTCTTTGAGCCACAGAAAAAAACAAGTATATTATAAAAGAGGATTCAAAAATTTTGGAATGAGGTATTAAAGACTCTTGCCATTATGTTCTTATGGCTTCTGTATATCAACAGATACTTCTTCTACAAAATAGAATTTTCACAGTTATTATTTAAATAAATATTAGAGATAATGTTGCTAACCCACTTTTTAAAAGAGGACTACAGGCACCCTAACGATAAAGAAATAGTCAGTATAAAGATTGGAAAATTGGTGAATAACTGAAGTAGAAACTGAAGATATGTGATATTGATATATAAATGTTCCTCAAGGATTATTTTTTTACAGAAAAGCTAGAGAAAATGTTCTTTGTTAAATAGATGTAATCATTAAAGCTGTACATATGCATATGTCTAATAAGAAAAAAGGAAGTATTTACATTTCTCATATTTTTGAAACAGCGCTGCTATTTCTATTGTGTAACAATGCTAACTTATCAGGAAAATAACATTCCTTTAAATATTTCGTAGAGGGAAAGTTTTGTGCTCTTGAGGTTTGATCCTTTGCATGACAACAACTGAACACAGCTCTGCATCTTTAATCTGAGAAGCATGAGACAGGTGTAGAGACTATTTCTTGGCATGGAATTTCATGTTGATAGGCTCCCTCTATTTTTAATTTATTTCCTCCTAGCAGCTGATGCAGTAGATTTGTGAACCTTTCCTGCAACTTTCTTGGATGAAAATTTTATACCCCTTCAAGGAGATCCACAAGTCATGTGTTGACTTGACAGGGGATGGCTGTCAGCTTCTTGACAGTATTTTCAGTCCCTTTAGTTTTATCCTCTGAGAAACAGTCTTTGTTATCCAAGAGTGGCTGTTCAGTGTATGTTTTGACTGGCACTGATTCAGGCACTGCTCTTCTTTTCACTGACGCTAGCTGGTTTAGATATCTGCCTACCCTTTCAGAAGCAGGGTCTGAAAACACAGTCTAAAAATTACTGTGGTAATCACATATACACATAATATAAAGCCAGAAGAGATTGCTAGATCATTTTGTCTGAGTGCACGTATGTCGCGAGCCATTACATTTAAACATTACACCATATTAATTTCAGAAATTCAGTCTGGCTAATCCATGTAGATATGGATTCATTGTCAAGCATTGGAACAGGCTGCCCAGGGAAGTGGTGGAATCGCCATCCCTGGAGGTATTTAAAAGCCGGGCAGACGTGGTGCTGAGGGCCATGGGTTAGTGGTGGTTTTGGCAGTGTTAGGTTGATGGTTGGACTTGATGATCTGAAAGGTCCCATCCAACTTAGACTATTCTATAATTCTATATAACATAAGGCACTCAATCAAATGCCCATCTTTGACCCTTTGTGGACTAGAGGCTATGGAAAGAAATAACCCCTCAGGAGGGCAAATGAGGCCAGGATATGAGCTATCCTGTGAAGAAATCCTCTTCGCATACACAAGGATGGCCTTAGACTTGTGAAAAAGGCATGGGAGTTTTAATGACCACGTCTATGACTCTGGGGCTACTCACAAGGCAAAAACAAAAGAACATCAGAGAAATTAGGAAACAAATATAAAACAAAAAAGAAAAGTATTATTATGTCATTGAATAAACTCACAATGTGTCTAATCCTCATAGATAAAATGCAGATTGACAAACAGCAGAATTTTCTATGCCAAATAGAAAAAATAGAAATTATAAGATGGTCAAAGGTATAGTTATACTTGCACATTAGGAACAACTAAATATACTGAGGTTCTTCAGCTTGCCACAGACAGCTGAGAGGGACTATGGTTGAGACACATTCTGAATGTTTTCGTGGTCCCTTTCAATACTGGAGTTAGTAAACAGCAAATGAAGCCAGGTGGCAGGTTGAAACCAGAGGGAGGGGATTTGTGTGCACAGAGCTATGCTGCACAGCATGCAGTTATGGCGTGGAACTCTGAAGTCTATTAAAATAAAATAAGGAGCATTTATTATCTAAGGCTTCAGTCCTCCAGAAGTTTTTTAAACAAATCTCATCATTTAACTACTGTGCTTCCTAAATAGGAAACCATTTGGTTATTTGGATTGTGCAGGAAGTATAAATGACAAAAAGTGAGAGAAAAAAAATCATTGACTTGCAGCTTCTGCAGCTCCAGGAACAGACGCTGTGTACACACAAAATAGCAGCTCAGGAGCGACGATGCCTGGTGTTGGGCAAAGCAACATCTGTCTGAAAGAAAACATCTGGACCGCCACAGCATGCAGTAGGAAGCAAAATTTATCTTGAAGGTTTTCCCTGGGGACTGGCAAAAAAATGATCTTTTTACACCGAGTTGTTTTTTAGCAGCCCAGTGTAACTGTACTGGGAATTTTAGGGATACTCCAAAGTGTCTATAACAGATGCCCTTTTAGGGAGATCTGCCATTAGCATCGCATTCATGATATTTAAAAGTCTTCCAAAAGCCATTTGAGAGCCAGACGACACCTCATATTGGAGATCAATACAGAGAGACCCTCCCACTTTCTCAGTATCCGAAGGTTTGGACTCAGAGATTCAGACATTCTCTGTTCCACTTGGGACACATTAAAATACAAAAGAAGGATGTGAGCCCAGCCTCCCAGGTGTTCATCAGCAACCTGGTTGAGCTAGCTGATAAATTCAGAGCGGGGGGTGGCTGGAAAAAGCTGTCTTCAGCTGGCAGATCCGAATGTCAGGATGAATGGACATATGTTATAGAAGAACACAGGCTGTTCTAACCTCTGCCTGCAACTGGAGCCAGGAGAAAAATTGCCTCTCTGCTTTTAAAGAACTATTTGTGTGACAAAACACGTATCCCAGAATTATAGCAGTTGTAACCGATTTAATATAAGCAAATCCTGCCTCATTTAAAAGAATACAATTGCTCCACAGTTGTGAAACACAACCTTTGTAAATTCAATCAACACGTTTTTAAACATTTAGCGACATTAAAAAGCAAGCGACTGCCTTTAGGGTAGATGAAGCATTGCAACCCCATAAAGTTTAAGCACAGGCGGGGAAGAAGAATAATAGCTAAAGTGAACTGATCAGCAGCTGGCTTATTTGTGTTCATCAGCTAGTGGTGATGGGCATGATCCTTCCCTGCATCCTTGCAGCTGGAAGAAGAGGGATGGTCTATAAGATGAAGGGTGCCGGAACCACAACATTATCAGAACTGGCATCCCAATGTGTGCTGCAATGTTTTCATCACGACGTTGCATCAGTAGTGAAAGATGCTGGATCACAGCGAGATGTCTTTCTGCAATGACTCTGTAGCTCTCGGCAACTTCACCTGGTGATTGAGCAGCTCCCCTGCTTTTGATCATCAAATGACGAGTGCCGCTTGCCTAAGCAGGGAGACCATGTTTTTCAGATCGACTGTGTATCTGCTGAGATCAAACAGCAGAGTCACCTTTCAGATCTAACATCATGTATCCAGCATCCCTCTTGGTGCGACAAAAACAACTTGTGTCTCTAGTGATGAGGGATTTGAAGACACCTTCACACTATGTACCAAAATCTCTGTTATCCAGCCCGTGGGGAGCCCAGCACTATTCCACACTCCACAAATGCCCACAAAGACACAAGCTGTACACTGATGAGCCTATAGCCTCCAGTAGAGAGAAGGAAAGTTTCATGAGGCCAAAGTACACACAGCAACTACTCTAAATATGTCTATTCCATATTGTAACTACTACGATGCCTTAGTGGTAAGCAATTCAGGTCATCACTACTCAAGGCATCCAGAACATAACCCATCCTATCCACTGAGAGAAGAAAAGAAATCGTGACACCCAGATAAAACGTGGATAGTAAGCTGTCTGATCTGATACAAATAAGTAAGGTTTACATGATTTAAAATGGCTTACTGATTTGTGAGGAAGAATTAGCATATTCTTGTTTAAGCTATAAAAGAAAAAAGCAAAAACAACCAACAAATACCTAACCACGTAGCTTTGTTAAAAGTTTCATATGGGTCACCTTTAACTCCAAAAATTGAGACCATTTAGAATGATACATTAGACTCAAATATATAATAGACTCAAGTGGTTAACCTAGGGACACACAGCAAATCAGTTACAGAGCGATATCTCAGACACGGGGACAATCTTCCCACCTACCTACAAACAGTAATTAAGATGCCCAGACACGTGAAGAAATGTTTTTTCTTAATTCTATTAAAATTCACCCATTACTAGGAGCGCACTCTGTTAAATGCATGGTTTGCTCTAAGTGTTCTGCTATTGCATTTTACCGGGAATACTTAATTGTTTCTGAAGAATAGCAAATGGTTAACAGCTCTCTGAACAGGGGCTGTGGGGCTAGCTCCTGTAAATCACTGCAGTTCCACTCACTGCATTTATACTGACTGAAGATCTGGCTTTCCAAACAACAACAACAAAAAAAAAAACCAAAAAAAAAGGAAAAAAAAAGAAAAGAAAAATATGTGCACAGGGGAAGCAGATAAGCTTTACACATCCTAAAAGGCAAATGTGGAACCAGTGTGTGGAGTGGCTACTGAGCTACAAAGAAGAAGCTGCCTACTGCAAGAGACAGTGCAAAGTAACTCGGAGGTGTCAAAATATGCAGGTATAGCGATACAGCTTACTCAGGTTAATGGTCTGATAATATCACTGCTGAGGCCTGGAAAGCCATTGCCTTGACATCCTTTGCTGGCGATGTTGATACAAACTCCACAGGGCTGGGGCTAGGGGCAAAGTCTGGGGCTTCACATGCCAGGCTGATGAAAGGAGGGAAATCTATTTCAGTGCTTAAAGGACGGAGTGGCTTTTGGTGCAGAAGGTCAGACAGATAGACGGGTAAGTTGCTGTATGGGAGAAGACTCAAAAAGGACTACTGAAATGAAAACCAGATAAGGCCCTGGAACAAGATCCTACAGTCTATCAATGCCCTGGGATAGTGTAAGAGAGACACATGGGAACTCAGACATAAGGTAAGCAGGGTTTTCTTGCAGTGTTGACAATAAATATGTTTGTTCTACAGTGGGGAAAAAAAAAAAACCCTTGCAACAAAAAGCCCTTGCAGGCTTATATGGGAAGAAAAGCCTGTTTGTGGTGAATACAATGGAGAATTTGTTCACGCCGATGCAAACCCATCACTTGAAAGCTGAAGTCGGGTTTTTTTGACCCTGTTCGCTCCACGTTATCGAGTCAGCCCAACTGGCTTTTAATCCCCCCAGAGCTGGGGAAAACCATCTCTATGCCTCTCGTGAAAAAAGTAAAACTGACTTTTGTAAGTATATTTCCAGAAGACTTAGGCCTGGCAGGTGCTGGGTGTGTACAGCATCCCGCCGATGCGTGGCCGATGGCTGGCTGCATGTTGCAAGCCTTGCTGCCACCCCACACGAGAAAACTGCTCCATACCTGGTCCTCCACTGGTGTTTTATTCCATTCAAACTAAATCCCAAGCTAGGAACAGAATTTATAAGCTCCTCTTGAACATATTTTAGGATGTGCTCATTTCTATAGACCTTTCTAGTCCAAAAAGCCTTTCAGGCCATAGGACACAGTGGAGCACCAGGACCTAGAAGCAACATTAATCAAAAAATTACAATCTGGAGAAAGAAGAACAGTGACCAGTCTACTCTGTGTTTCAGTAAATACTCTGCTTCCATGCAAATCTCAGGTGAAGATTCAGGGAAGAGGAAGAGGAAAAGTATGTGTTTTTATTCTGGTCAGACCCCAAGTCAGCACAGGGATCAACAGCAACCTGTCTTCAAGCATGAGAGAAATCTGGCTGAAATCACTACCTGGGCTGGCAATTACACACAGGCTGTAGTTTGCTGCTGGAGGTGGGCTTTTTGGGGTTGCAAGGACAGGAAAGATGGTCTTTGGATTGAGACAATGTTCTTAAGACAGGTATCCAAGATCCTTTTCCCATTTACTACCAGCTTAATGCCTACCCTCTTTGCTATCATTTGAGAATCCTCAATTCTCCATCTCTGAGGGGGTTATTGCCTACTTTTCAGGAAATGAGTTGGGGCTTGAATAATTCTCTGGGTTAAATAATTTAGGTTTCTAGAAGGAAGGCTCAGTGCCCAAGTGTTATTTTAAAATTAATAAAACTGTGTATGTATTGGAGGAGAGGCGGAAGAAATAACCCTATTCAGAGGCCTTACGTTTTTGAACTGGTGTATCAAAAGAATTCACAGATTTCAAAGCTGGAAAGGACTTGATCTCCCAGATAACAGACTCTGAGTAAAAACTGTCACGTAGCTTTAGACAGCACTTACAAGCACATTTTTAAAACTTGACTTGTGCCTGCAAGTCTCCCTGACTCCAAGTAATTATAAAAATAGGTGGGTTTGTAATCACATTAGTTTTGGGTTTGTAATTTATGCCTGAACAAGTAGGGCTTTGGCTGGAAGCTAACTGTGTGTGTTTCTTATGTACATACGTTCATGATGACACTCAGATGTACGCATGAGGCTGGAAAGCATTAAATAGCATAAATAAAATTAATGCTAAATAAATAGAAGAGACATTCAACAAACAGTTATATAGGATTTCCAAAGACTTCCCACTAATGCCTGAACTAACACCCACGAGTGAATACAAACCTGCTTAAGCAGAGCTGAAATGAGAAATTTGCTTTTATTCTAAACTCTATTTGCTGTGCGATGATTTATCTGTTTCTCCATTTCATCCACTGGTTGCACTCTATCCAGGTCAGAGATTGTGAGCAAACTAGGGGAAAAAAACAACTCACTTTTTTAGCCCCTCTAGCCCAGTGTATCTTTGCTGAGAGTCCTTCACGCTACAACAGAAAGGCACAGAAGCCAAGCTGCTTTGGGGAGTTTCTGACCAAGGAGTCACAAAACACTCATTGGGGTAGACAACGACAAGCAAAGTCACAATTATGACCCTACCCAGATGACAGGAGCCTTTTTTTCTCTCCAAATTACAGAGCACAGGGAGCAAGCACTGTTATTTGGGCATAGCAGCCAAGCAAGACGCTCTCTGTAGCAGAGTTGAAACCCCGAGTGAGGGCCCCTGTCTGGGTTGGGTTTCCTCAGACTTTCTGTCACCCACCCCCAGCGTAGGTGTCTGCATTCACGGTAGTCACCCAGCTCTTTTTATAGTCACTGCAGAGAAAAGGAAGCTTCTGGGGCACCAGTGATCCCACCCAAGCGTAGGCATTTCCAGTAAGCGAGACGGATGGTGCCCTACTTTTATGGGATCTGGTGAGGCTGCACTGTGCTGCACTATATGTTGGATGGTCTCAGCTCAGCCTTCTACTTTGGTGATTACATTGTGTCTTCCATCCAGCCCTACGTGACTTGCCAATATCCAAAAGCAGTTGCCAAAGATTTGCACCCAGTTCTCATTAAACACAGCCTTAGTCTGTTCCACCATCCCTGTTCGCCAGTGCCCAGGTTGGCACCGAAGCACAAGGGTGGGGAGCAAAGGGAAGTTGTGTTAATCACCTTGTACCTGCTTGGTGCACAAAGGACTCCAGTCACAGCAGCTTTCTAACTAATATCTTTCATCATCAGTAAATTCACCCAATTTCCCTATTATCATTTCTAAGAATGTTGACTGGCGGGTGGCAGGTAATCCTAGATGTGGCACGGCTGTGACTGCAGCTGAAATCACACGGAGATGAAAGCTTCAAAGCCAGGTTTAAGCATTAGAGAATGTTATTTAAGGATTAATCATCTGTTGTGGGAGGTAGCATTTTGAAGGAAAATACAAACACCTTCTCCTGCACAGTCAAAATGGCAGCAGGGTCTGAGCGAGCCCGAAGAAGTAGGAAATGATTCACCAGGAAAATTAATGAGATTTTCTTCACCTCCTTTTTCTCCTAAGACTCACCCTCTCCTCACCCGTCTTGTTTTGAAAAGAAATCCTCTGCCTTTCCTTTTGGTCGCAGCAACGGAGGATATGAGGCAAACATACTCAGGGGTTTCTGCAAAGCACTTGACTTCCCTGGCAGCATGATAATACAATTACACACTGTAATGGTCTACCACAGCATACCTCCGACGGCAGTGCGAATACAGCTGTTCCTGCCTCCTTTTCCTCTGCCACAGCTACAATTATAACATCAAGGTGCGGTCTGTTGGGTTGCTGAATTCTCCCCTTCCCCTAATTTTTGCTTGGTGAGTTCTGGATCTGGTTTTTTTGTGTGTTTATTGCTGGATAAAGTAATAACAGTGGAGGGTTTGTTCTCAAAGGTGTCGCATCAAGCTTTACTACAATATTTTCAGTTGTAAAATCATGCATTTTTTGAAGAAACATACGTTTTCTTGCTATTCCTCCTTTGCCCTGTCCTGTCCCCACCAGCATTTAACAACACCACCAAATAAATAGAATGTGTAGCTACAGCCACCACCTGATTTCCAAGTGTTGTGCATGCCACCAGCGATGGTATCATCATTTACAGGTGGGAAATACAAGTTCAGAGAAAACAATTGGGGTGCCCAAAAACCCGAACAGAGAATACAGCTGAAGCACCCTCAGTACAAGTTTGTGTTTTGTCCACAGGAACACAATGGTTAAAAGTACTATTAATTTCAGCAGGTTGGGTTGCAGACAGTCTTTCAGACTAGTAAGGAATTGCCTTGTTAGCTAAAATGTGTCCCAATATTGATCGGAAGTCCACTTTACTACAACAAGAAATAATCTGAATTTCTTGGTATTTTCTATTACGTCTGATGTATTTATCTTTTTTTTTCTAGAGCTGAAAGTAAGAGATTTAGTGGCAGTAATGCTAATTTTGAGTGAGATGGAGAAAAAAAAAAAAGCACAACACAAAGTGTGACATAAGATGAGCAATCCCCAGAATACTGCAGATCTTTGCTACCAAACACTTTCCCTTTTTTGTCCAAAGTTTCAAAGCCTTCTTTGCTTGTTTTCTGATGAGGGAAGCGTCACCATTTTACAAATAAAGAAAATAATTTTGCCAAAATACTTCAGAATTGGAGGTCCTACCGTGGTATCCAGCAGACCTAGTTCCAAATCTGATAGTACTGCACGCCAAAGAGCTTTACACATTGCACCCAGTCCACATGGGTGCTCTACAGCACTGTTTCTCAACGGGCAGCCCAGAGGCCGTATCCAGCCCCCATGAGATAATGTGGTGGCCAAACAGTTCTCCCAGTCTGGTCTGTACAAAGCCTCCCCTTTAATATTAAGGTGTTGAGTATTGCATCAAATATTCCTGGGAGGGCAGACCTGCCAGAACCTGGTTGCACTGTGGGAGCCCTCTACCTTGAATGATGTTAGGAGAACACTGTAATGAGTCAGTCACGGATAACTCCACTAAGGTTTTATTATCTTATGTTCATACTCCCTAACGAGCCATCCAGAAGAAGATGGGTGTCAGAGACAGGCTGAGAAATAAGTGATATTGGTTTCAGAGATCAGAAGCCCAAGTCAGAGAGGGAGTTTTGGGCAAACAGGAGTTCAGGACATCAGTGTATGGCTTCAAGGGTACATGGGTGAATGGGTGGCGAGTTTGGAATAGAGAATTAAGGAGGCAACATGGTTGTGGAAGATCAGAGACCTGGAAGAGGAAATTTTCAGAGGAAGGCAGCTGCTGAAGGGAGGGCAGGTGATCTCAAAGGATGGACTAATGAGGATTAATACAGGAGCATCTGAGGGATAAAAAGTCCTCCTGAACTGACACGGTGGGAAAACAAGAGACAGATGTAGGGGTAGAAATAGGAGTGAGGAGGAGAGAGGAAGAAAACAGAGGCCCTGAAGAATGAAAGGTGTGGGAATTAATTTTAAGCCAATGTGCAAATAGTAATGGATAATAATAGTACTAAGATCTTATGTGAGATCTTGTGTTTTCGCTGAGGGAATCAGAAACTTTAGGCTCAGTAGAAGAAGATGGGCTGGTTTATGACAAGAAAATCTTTGTGCAAAGTAACAGCAGGCTTTTTTTTTTCTGCACAGGTTAGGTTTACATCCTACACAAAGATGTATCTCAAAATAATGCCTATCTAAGACTACCAAACCATCATGCACTTTAGGTTTTGACAAAGTCTGGAAGAAACAAGCCCAGAACAAGGGCAGCTCCTGCTTACATCAGTACTGCCACTCTTCTCACAGGTCCTGGGGAAGGACCAGAGCTCCAAAGAAGCTGCCTAACGTGGAGTACATCAAGCACACGGCATTATCCCTTCTTGTCTGTTTGCCCAGAACCACGCTCATCTTTCATAATCAGCAAGACAGCAGCAAAAATGTCTGGCATAGCACCACGTTTTCATTTTTCTTCATTTAATTGTGCTCCGTCCCACGGCATGGATCAACAAGCAAACAACAACAAGCAGAAAAGAAACCAAGAGCTAGTCAGCAGGCCTGGCTGGGGAGATTTGCTTCTTGAGAGTTGGAGCAGAGCCAGATCCACCTGATGGTGGGACTTGCTAAGGGAGGTGGGGGAGGTGCTGTTTTTTTCCTAAATAAGCCCGAGAGAAGAAGCCAGAAAACTGAAATCTGAAAGAAATAATATTTCAATTTCACATAGCGGGACATAAAAGTCCACGTGGCGAAATTGATTCAACTCTGAGCCGGCACTGCAAAACACTCCATCCTCCATCACACCCTCCGCAGCCGGAGATTTACAAGAGCAGAGCAAGGCCAAGTTTCATATTTTTCCATTCTGGCAAAGGAATTCCATAGTCTAACTGAAATGGGTTTTCTGACACGTCATTTCTTAATTCTTGCTTGTTCCTGCCCTCCATCCCTCCCACCATCTCTCCTCCAACCCCCCCGAATCAGACTGTTTCAATGAACAGCTTGCACATATCAATGCAATCTTAATTTTATTTCCCAAAAGGTGTGGAGTCTCCTTTTCCCTCTCTCCCTGGCATGTGTGCACTCTACAGCAGCGATGACAGTGAACCTGATGCCTGCTCAGTTGTTTTCCAACGAGGCACTCACTTCTCACATATCAGAGAGGTGCAAGGAAGAAAACATTGTGCCCTGTGGTCAAACTCACGGTGTGGGCAAGGCAGCAGGAAGGAGAGAGAAAGATGTGCTCTTGTCATAGTTTTCTCCAAAAGCTCTGGTAACCCTCCAGCAAAACCCTGTGACAACAGAGACAACTCTGCTGTCCCCAAGAAGATGCCACAGGCCAAACCCCAGTGACGACCATGCATACCTCATTTACAACAGGGAACGGAGGTAAACAGGACCTATATCATGCTTTATCCATACAGCATCCTGAGATAAGCAGCCATAAATAACATCCAGCTTGCCTATTGCACTTGTCCTCCATGAACATCAGGAAACTTAAAAAGGCTTTTAAGTATGTCTATCCCCACATAACACATTGACCAGCTGATGCATGCTGAAGTGAAGTGGGTTCATCATGCAGCAATAGCAAAACTGGGAATGGCCAGCAGCTTTGAGAAATACCTCCCACTCAGAAGCCATCAAGTCGCCTTGTTGACATCAACAACTGGATGTTCACGTAATGCTGTTGTTCACAACATAGCTGTGACACAGACAGGATATTTTGAGGTTCCTTTGCTCTCTCCAATATGCATAGAAAGTTATTTAAAGATATGGGATGTGGTGCAGTGAAACACCATTGCTTATTTCGCTAGACCTGGATGGAGCAATCATTCCTTAAGCTGAGAACAGAGAATGGGGAGAGGGGAGGAGATGCCCCACTGACTGAGGAATCATAGAATCATAGAATGGTTTAGGTTGGAAGGGACCTTAAAGATCATCTAAGATCATCTAAGAAGCTCAAGTAAGAAGAAAGCAAACTGGAGGATCTGCAAGAGCACGGACACATAGCTGTTCTCCAGTTTTATTGAATGACCAACCAGCTCTACTATATGTGTGTTGATGGTGCTATTCCTTCCGTGAAGAAGATTTTTATCTTTTTTGGCCTTCAGACTAGATTTCTGCATTGCACTCCATTTTGGTCTAAACCCAAAGTTTGCCAAGAAACTTCATCTGATCTTGAAGTCTAACGGTCACCTTCCTTAGCAGTATTTTATGTATCTATCAAGATAAACCACTGCTCCATGGACAGGTTTCGATGCATTTTTTCGTGCTGCTTAGAGTTATGGTTTGTGCTCTGGTGACAGACAAGATCACTTGCCTACTTTTATTATTGCTCAAAAAGTTATGCTCTGTTGATAACTTCTAGATTTATGTATTATAAGGCATGGCATTTTCAGACAAGCAAGTCTTGACTTTAGCAAAAAATTCTCTTTTCCATGCAATAAGTCCTTATTACCCATCAGGGTATACTTGAGGATCTGCCAGCGTATTTAGACATACTCTGTTGTTTGGCACGGTAGGGGATGAAAACACTATTTCAGGATTGTTGACACTTTGTCAATGTAACTGGTTTCAGTAGGAGGCTTTGTTCTATTTTTTTTGATAGATTCAAGATACTATTTTTTTAAAAAATGAAGAGCAAGAGACATTTGGCGAACCGAGAGTTGATACTGCGAAAAGAGCAGCATCAGGAAGGAACTGGGTTCCCAGCTTTCTAGTGACTCTGTGTCTTCTGCTATGAAATCTGGCTTCTTGCCTCTTCCCTTGAACTTCTTCATGTGGATCATGATAAGCTTGTGCTACTACCCCCTGACACAAGGGGAAAGATAGCGGCTCTGCCCAGATGACGTGGTAGTGCTGCAGTAAACGATTCTCTGGTGCTTTTGTGCAGGAGTAGCCTAGCAGAAAGCTTTCGTCTGACTTTCCCTGCTAGAAAAACACAGCAAGTGATACCTCCATCCGTTTTGCAACTTTATCTTTGCAAGCTGTGATTCTGTGAATTTCCCCAAGAAAACAATGGTTGGTTTAACAAAGTTTGTTTAAGAGGAACGGAGATGCTGCGAGTAATACACAAGAGTCAATCCCTTGGTTCACACCGGGTGAGCAAGGAACAGAAGGGGAAGGAAGAAACTGAAGATCTGTCCTCTGTCATTTCTGGTTCCTTCTGATGGAGACAACTTCATACTGTAAACAAGCGCCATTTAAAAGAAAAGAGAGCGGGAAACTAGTTTTGTCTCCTTCATTCTTTTGCTGTGTGTAATGATATTCATTTAGTTGTCTGGGTCCCATGTTACATTGGGCGATTACAGCTGACCTAGGTAAGTTCTCCCTGTATTGTCGCTTGGCAGAAGAATTTCTCATTCTGTCTCCAAATTCCTCACGTAATGAGGCAGGATGCTGTCAAGTCGGTTGCTGAGTTTCACCCATAAGGTGACTGCACTACAGAGCGTGGCACATTATACATTCATAGCCGGCGACGTCTGTGCAACACGACAGGTTCCAGACGGGGTTGTGCAGATGCAAGATCACAGTCATCATAACCAGGGTAAGATCATTCGGTTCCCCATCCTGCTTAGCATTTGCCAGCTGATGGCTCCACGGGTTGTCATTTTAAAAACAAGTGAAGGACCCTCATCAAACTATTCCTCCACTCCCTTCCACCCAAGGGCACAAACATGTCTAGAAAAATCCACTGATCTGCAGAGAGCAATTTAGGCCTGATGCTCTGGTATTAAACTAGCAGCTCTGTATTACAAGCAGTCATTTAGTTTGAGGAGGTGAATGTGTGGTCAAGTAAGGTTGAATAATGCCTGCTTGATTTATGTCAAAAAGTTATTCTGTTAATTTTTCTGTTTGATCCTGACTCTTTCCCTGCAAATGACAACACTATTATTAATGGTAATTATTCTAGGCTAAGTAATATGATCATCATGGAAGGAACAGCTTTGATGTATGCAAGTGACATCTAATATGTGGTGTAAAATTGCTCTGTTACTACTCAATAAAATTATATTTCTGATGATTAAATACAGGAACTGGAGCCTCAGACCCATTAAGTTAATGGCAAAACTCCCAGTAACTACAATGGGATGAGTATTGTTCACTTTTATAAAAATACACTAATTTCACCATTTTTTACATTTGAGTAAGCAAAAGGAAATGAGGTAGTGCCACTGCCAAACAGTTTATTTCCCCTTTTCTCTAATTCCTGTCTTCTCTGACCTCAATTTTAAAAATCAGATCTCTGTCTTTTTCACCCCATCTTACCATCATCAGCCCATGGTGCTGCCCACAACATACATGCGCCACGTTACTTAAATGACACAAACTCTGCTTCAGGTTCTTACGCTGGGTCAGAAATTGTTCCTGCTTCTTTAACTTTATACTGTTCTTAAATATCATAAATAAATTAAGCCAACACTGCCCCAGACAATGATGCACACATCCTTTTTACATCAGCTTGAATCAATCTGTTTACCTTAACCTCAAAAATTTGCCACACATGCCTTCTTTTTCTAATCAAGATTGAATTTTTAATAGATATAGTTTGCAGACTTCTTCAGTTTGGGTCAATACTGTGACTGGAAAAAGAGGTCTGACTAGAAAAAAAGGGTTAGATAAAATCACCTCCACAGGTCCCTTTCAACCCAAGACAGCCTATGTCTATAAAATATCTGGAAATCTAAACTGAATGTCTTCTGCACAAGTGCAGGTCAACTCTTTGGTGGATGCACAAAGAATCTAACTCAACTGGGATGCTCCTGTGGTTGTTTATGTATCTTGGGTAACATATGCATGTGTAAACGGTAAGTCTATACAGGAGATAGCAGACTTGCTGCACATATCTACGCATCGGTGGTACAGCACGAGTGTGGTAGATCTTGGCATTCCAAATACTTCAGTCCCATGACATACGGACTTCCCATGTCCACCAGGTAAGACCAGTAAGTGTATGAAACGAGTGGGATAGATTGGGTCTCCACGTCGTGGGCAGCCTAGAAATACCCCAGAACACACTAACCAGCACAGCTCTAAATACACTTTTGCTCTGTCTATAAAGCTTGCCTGACACTTGTGTTGCATAGTGGATAAATAATGTTGTGCTTCTATTCCCTGTCCGCATTGATCCACGCTGGCCTTTACAACTTCATCTTGGATGACCCTGCAGATGAAGGTAAGACCTGTCTGCAGATGAGGCAAGGACCCAGAGCATAAAGCAATGTTTACTGTGTTGTGACTGTCACCATAACCTGCCTGGGCGCTTTCAGTGAGTTATTCACAGCTCAGGTAGGGTTTTCTTACCTGAGAGGTCACAACTGAACAGGAATCTCTTCATGCAGAGGTCTCTTAATCTTCCTTCCTACATCAGTTCCTCCAAATCCTTTATATTCTTCGAAAGGAGATTATTGTCTTGCAAAAAAACATAGGGCACTTCATCTAGTATATCTTAATTACCATAACATTTAAAGAAGACACACGATTCCCTTAATCCAAAAGGCTAATGAATCATTTTTAATCATACAAAAATGCCATGTCATATAGTGGTAAGCAGCCTAAAGAAAACAGTAGGAGTTGGTAGGCATATGCTGGCTTGCTCTTTCCATAGCATGAAAAAAATGTATCAGCCTGCTGCTGGCTCCCGACTGCACGTGCCTTTCTTAACTTCGGAGAAGTAATCACTTTCTCCTCGACTCGTTCTTCTCTCTTTGTCCTCTGATTGCAGATTCCAGATGGGTTCGGTAGCCAGTAATTACTTTTATAACTAGAACTCACTTGCAATGCATCAGGTTAATGTTAATGGCATTCTGCACAGGCACTCATAATCTTCTGTTTCCTAACTTCTCTCCCATCCCAATGTAATTGTATTTCCTTAATACTAACCAAACAGTGATCTCTTATCTTCTTTTCTTTTTTTCATGGTGGGTATGCAGGGAGGAACACTTTACATTTTTCCAGGCTCTCTCCCCCTCCTTCGCTATGTTTATTAAATCTGTATCTGTTATTTTTATGTCTTAATGCCAATGGATTTTCCTTTTAATTACAGCAATCTGATTTCAGTTTATTTAAATGCTGATTTATGTTTATGCTATCCCCTGGTATCAATTTCATTCCAACTAGATCCCAGTGTAACTTAATTACTTGTAGTCTTGTCATTCCAAGCTAATGCTAATTAAAACAGTTTTATTACTGCAAGGCATTAAAGATTAACCCCTCCACTGGTCTATGGGAAATAAAGTAGTAAAGTCAAGGTGAGGAAATAGAAGGTTTACAAAACCAGAGAAAAGAACGCACAGGAATGACCACTTCGTCTGTTTCTTCCCATCACACAATTTGCTGTAATTGCCTGAGGGTCACAATCTGGTTGTATTGCTTGGTCTGGAGATATCTACCTGTGTACCTCTAGGTTGCCCAGAGAGGTGGTGGAGGCCCCATCCCTGGAGACATTCAAGGCCAGGCTGGATGAGGCTCTGAGCAACCTGATCTAGTTGAAGATGTCCCTGCTCACTGCAGGGGGGTGGGACTAGATGACCTTTAAAGGTCCCTTCCAACCCAACACATTCTATGATTCTATGATTCATCCCACATTGTACCCATTTCCTCTTTTTTAACCCTGTCTGTGGGCAAAAATTGCAAAAGCTGAAGTTGTGGACCTACCAGTGGGCAGCCTCTCCTCTCGTCATGTCTCGCCATACCTGCTCTCCGCTGTCTCTCACCTGCACTGCATCCTCCTCTTCATCACACATCCCACTCTGCCATTCCCTCAAACCACACACTCACCCACTTTCAAGAAAACCAGTGTTTTAATCCAATCCTCTTCCTTCTACATCGCATGGAGATCTTTGTCCATACCTTGCCCACTCCTGTCATCTCTTGTTTCCAGGAGAAGATGGAGCTGAAGGGCTGACCAGCCTCAGCTTTTCATAGCAAATGCTTTGCAACCAGAGAGAGAGATCAATCCGAGGCCATATGTACCGAGCAATAACAGAATATATTGCTACGAGTCTTCAAGCAAACTAGAGAAGTTAGTAGGACTGTAAAACACCAGCTGAGTGCAATTATCTCCTGCACAATGCTTGTAAACTTTACCTGTCACTTCAACGCTCCCCGTAAATCCCTCCGACTGCAGTACACCACCGCAGCTGCCACGCACACCCCGTGGCTTCCCGAAACATCCCCCCATCTCACACACAGCTTTATTTTCCCCTGCCTTACTACTAAGTTCACATTTGCAGAAATGGTAATGAACCAACTCAGTTATTTTAAGAAATTCCCCAAGTCCTTATTCTTTAACACTAAAATAACTCCACATATATCTCTTCAGGCATATATATGCACATATATGCAAATGGGTATGGTATTGTACTCAGGTGTTTGGCTTTCCAGCAGAGTTTTTTTCGGTTGGTTGCCAGGTAACTGGAACACTTTTGATACACATGTGCAGAAGACATACTTAATTGTTTTTCACGTGCACCCAAATTAGGAGACAGCGAAGGCTAGTGTTTTTTCTGCTGATGAGTTAGTGACATCTGTGGGAACACAGAAAGCTACAGAGTGTGTCTGTCTGGGGCTAATTGATTTATAAAACTTCCCGACAGACAGATGCGAACAAACACTCCCGACAAACAACGTGATTATAAATTAGCTTCTTCTTTTTATAGGAGGTAGGCTAAAAACACGCAGCAAGGATAAGTAATGGGTGCGGGAGACAAGTTATTTATTTGCTGCATCCAGTGAAGCACAGCAATCGCACTCGTGTTCTGTGGGCTGGTTTTCCGTCGGAGTCTGGGAGTAAGGGAAAAGAAGCTGAAGAATGAGGATGATTTCTACAAAACAGGAAGCAAATTGCAGTATCCCAGGAAAAGCAAGCTGCCAGGCAAGATGTAAATATGACCTCTCTGAGCTCTCTGTCTGAATCTGTGTTTTTTAGCTGAAGGAAGAGGATAGGTCCTGCTGTTATTGAGGAATTTCTGTGCCGTCTTGTCTAATGAAATTCACTCCTACACAGCCCCAGCAACTCAATTTCAGAATTTGTGCTTTAGAAGAGAAGGGAGTGTGAACTTCATCACATTTCTTTGATAACTGAATGAAGTTGTGCAATTCTTCTGAATTGCCTTTTAAGTCAACGGGCACGACTGGTTTCCCCAGGAGAAGAAGGGAGGGTGTGAAGAGGAGTGAGCCCATGAGATAACTGAAGTCCTCCATGTGGTTATGTGGATGCTGAGACCACTCTCCAAATGAACTAAGTGCTTTCCTCAGTGCCCAAGAAAAAGCTAATGGGGAAAAAAAAATAAAAAAGAAAAAAGAAAGAAAAAAAAGAAAAAAAAAAGAAAAAAAGAAAAAAAAAGGCAAAAAAATAAAAAGCTCCTGACTCTCCAGACCTATGTTATTTCTGAAAATTGCCTTCACATACTATTCTCTAGATGAGAATCTCACTTTATTTTCCCAGATATAAGCAGGAGGCAATAATAAATAGAATTGAAATTAACTGAGCTAAAAGCTATGGTCAAAACTGGATGAAATGAAAAAAAAAATTAAATATGATAAAAAAATCACGGAAATTCAAGACTCATGTTGTCTAAAGTCATTGGTAAAACAAGTGGAGAAATTTAAAATAAAGGTAAGTAAGACTCTTCTCACCGTCCCTGAGATTCTCAACATCCCCATCTGCACCCCGTCTGCGTATTGCTGGTCCCATAGATGAGCACATGGCAGCAGTAATGGGGCATGGTAGAGAGGAGTATGCTGTGCATGCATGTATTTTATGTAGAGGGAGGGCTCACTGTCCATCATCACAGCTCCAGAGGGAGAGGCAATCCTAAATCTTTCCTCTACGATGCTTTCCACGAGAAATCTCAGAGAGAGAGAGAGAGAGAGAGAGAGAGAGAAAGAAAGGGTGCTAAGTGCAGCAGCACAAACATAGAAATGGAAAAAAAAAAAATACCATGACTTGTCAGTCCTTACGATTTACAGCCTTCAGGGTCTGCAGCGAGGGTGGGAGCTGAGCACAGGCAGTAGCAGATGTTGCTGGTTCTCAGCTAAGGCACGACCCTCACTGTCTGCCCAGCCCTGGGTGGTCAGATGATGGGAAGAAGGCCAGGGAAAGATCCTGCTACTCATTTCTTGGGGTGCTGCCCAAGCAGCACTTGGCCCCGGAGATCGGCTGAGCAATGCCAGCAGCAATTTTGGTGGTCAGGGAGAGATTGCAATCAGGAAGAGCTGGCTGAAGCATTCCCTGGAGCTGTGGTTTCTGGGAGCAGATGGTGGTGGACATAAAGGCAGACCCTTGCATGCAGAAGGTTGTGGGATAGTGGTTGATGGGGTTTACCCTGCTGAGGGTCAGGGGTGCAATGAGGTTGAGCACCGGGGGTCCTGCCACCCTCGGTGGCATCCAGCAGAAGCTGGTATCAGGAGAAGCAAGTTCAAGCAAGCTCCTCCTTGAGGTCCTGAAGTTCATGCAGATGCTCGAATCTAGGCTGAAGTCCTGGCAGACACGACATGTCGGCGGGACACAGGACACCAGGTAGTCCTGGGAAGATGATGCTAATTATTCTTGTCATTAAGAGCAGCAGGAGATACGTCTTAGGAGCCGCTCGTCTCACACACATATATGCACGCATGCACTCACGCACAAGCCAGGGCAGACTTTAGGAGATGAGGCTGTTGTTCAGTGTAAAAGAAACTAAGTCAATATTATCTTTTAATAACAAATCCAAAAGGAGGCAAGCTGTCCCAAAGAATGGGCCAACAGAAAACACGATTCACAGGAATATGACAGATCAAGAGGCCTCAGCTGAACAAATTAGCACGTGCAAATATTTGGGCTGATCAGCTTGATGGAGATTTAAATTGTAGAGACCATATTACCAAGTGACATCCCAAACTTGAGTTCCATATAAAAGAACCTCCCCGCAACCCAGGAATTGTTTCCACTGCCTTGTTTTCTTTCACTTAGTAGAAAACAATTTTTCCTTCACGCTGTGAGAAACAACCTTTTTTTTTTTTTTTTTTTTTTGTCATCCACATGCTTGCTCTCTCTTTTCCGATGCCTGCTCTGAGTTTAATAAGCTGCTGTCAGACATGTGCGGTTAAAGCTCGGGGTTGTGTTTTTGTTTTCCCTTGTACTTGCACAGCACAATTCCAGCGGTGTCACTTTTACGAGGCATGATGCAACCCTTCACAGGAACAAGGCAAGACAAAAGCAAGGTGTTTATGGAGCACTGAAGCGTCCCTCCCCTGCTGTGGGACATATGTGCAAGGAGAAAGGAGAAAAAAGATCTCTTGGAGTCCCTCTGCATCTTAAACTCATCTGGGTTTTTCCAAAGCGCTCCCTGAATGAACAGGATAGGAAGGACTACGTTGTATATGCATGGAAAATCCACGATTTACCTGCCTTTTTTTTTTTTTCATGAAATATGTTTTAATTTTCCGTGCTTTTACTTGTTTCACAGAATAAATGCTGGGATCATTTAAGTGGAAGCCAAATTTTGCACCTGAGGAGGAAACGGGAGACAGTGAGAGAAATTAATTGTCTGCTTCTGTTCTGCTTTGATTTGGTTCTTGATCCCAAGGAGGAAGAAGATGAAGCCACAAACCAAGTTCTTGGTTGCCTGCCTTGATTTTTTTTTTCCCTTTTCTGCCACCAAAGCCAGGAATGGAAGAAAGTAACGCCAGTAATTCCTGTGCTCCAATGTAGGGTTAACGCATAACTTTCTGAACCGAAAATCATGTCATTAGCCTGCTAAACGTGAATTAGAGAAAGGCACTTGCTTTTGTATTTATTATGCTTATCTCAATTGCTATTCACAGTCTTAAGCCTTACCCCGGCTGCCATTTTGTGCCGATCACTGTGCTAGACGGAAGAAAAGCTTATGAGCATATGGTAGCATTTGGCTGCTCACCCATTCTCGGGATTTCACCCAGTTCTCATTGACTTTCAGTGGCATCTGGACAACTAATTGCCACAGGCATCATTCAAAGCCTCAGCTACAGTACCCCCAAGCACGCAGGCTACTTTACAGTCCTACCACACAAAACAACAGGTTCCTTGCCTCTGGGTGCTTGCACCTACTGTTAGACGCATATCCTTAAGAACAGCAAAGAGAAGTCAAGCAAGGCAGAGTGGTTACGGCAAGTCTCAGGCCACAGGTGGAAGAGCTGGGCTCGTCCCATGAGCTCTATCATCCCCCTTGCAGTGACCATCACCAGGTGTAGCAGGAAAGGTGCTGAGCAGCCCACGCTTTGAGACGCAGGGTTTGCTTCATGCTCTGCCACTGATGTCAAATAGAACCTCTGCCATGTCACTTCATCTCTGGGCCATTTTTCTCTCCCAGCTCACAAAGTGTTGGGGACAGCAAACGGCTCCCTTCACCCTTGCGCAAAGGAGCTCGTGTTGGAGGCTCTGGCATTGACTGGAATCTGAACTGGATTAAATCTGTGAGAAATAACAGCAGCAAAGTATTTCTGTGTCCTTGCAAGAAGCATGTGGGCTCATCTGTGCCCTGTGAGCTGATGGTATACACTTAACTGACCTGTGAAAGCGGCTGGCCTTGCTTTTGGCAAGCATGTTTCCTTCGCAGCCCCATGGTTTCTGCAGGGCAGAGGAAATGCTTTCGAACAAGATGAGCCAGAACAGAGGAAAGCAGCATGTCGCATAAACAACTTTCTGAAACGGAAAAAGAGAAACCTCCTCTATCCTAAACAACAGCGAGACCACTGCAGAGGTCAGAATAGCCAGGGCTGTAAAAAGCTTCTAAAAATGTACGTGCCGCTGTTGAATTGCTTTGCCCTTGTCTCCTGAGCTTCCCAGGGAATTGTATTCAATCTTGAGTTTTATGAAGACGAGCCCAATGAAGCTTTGGTCTGCAGCATTTCTGGCTGTAGTTTGAAATGCTTCTCAGGATGTCTTTAAAGATTTAAAAGGAATTTAGCTTCAGCCTTGTTTGTGTGTGATTTTTTTTTTTTCTTCCCAAGCCACAGAATTGCTGAGAGGTTTTATACCTTTTCTATTTTCTCCCTTCAAAGCTTACGGATAGACTCATCACCTAATTATTTTGTTTCCATCTTGTAAACAAGATCTGGAGAATAAGATAGCAAAGAACGTATCTCTTCTTGCATCTTATAACATGCCTACACTGAAAAAAATTATACATAACAAAATTTCATTTCAATTTCCTGTAATAGGGCACCCTGTGAAAAGGGGAAAGTGAAAAGAGGAGACACTGTTAAACACAGTTTGCACTGTACAGTGCTGTGAAGGTCTGCTAAATGGAAACTTTCAGTTTCAATAAACTTTCATTGACATATTTAGTAATATTAATAAATTTTTCAAATATAAAAAGAACAAAAGTCCCCATTAAAATATCCACAGAAGTTATTTAAGCAGTCTTTCCCTGTAATATAGGAAAGCCAGACTTCTCAATTCTAAAAATTTGAAAAATAAGTTGACTATGAAACACAAATAAAAGGTTCTTTGGTTGCCTTTGTTTATTTATTACATCTTTCTTTTCCAAGTTCAATCAAAATCAGAGAAAGTAAACACGTAAACTGGCATTTTTTAATTTAAGTTTTAATAACCCTCATGGTTACTTTTAAAGAAAGTTGAGAAAAATACTTGCTTACAGCATAATTTTAGTTGGCTGTGCTCCTTCAAAAGCAGCTGGAATAATGGCCTATATGCATTCGTGTTCAAAAAGTAACCTTCTGCAAACCTGCTGAAATATTTTTTTCCCCATCTTTTCATAGCCTGGAAGCCATGTCATCAGCTTGTGAGAACCTCTGTGGTGCTCATGGGTTTAAGTAGACATTTATTTTTGAGATAAATATTGTACTTTTTAGATACATGGTTCCTGGACTGTCTAAGGAGATCAGTGATAGCACCCTGTGGTTGGTAGCAGAATCATAGAATCATGGAATTGTTTAGGTTAGAAAAGACCTTTAAGATCACCAGGTCCAATCATTAACCCAGCACTGCCAAGTTCACCACTAACCCATGTCCCTCAGCACCACATCTAAACACCTTTTAAATACCCCCAGGGATGGTGACTCCACCACTTCCCTGGGCAGCCTGTTCCAACGCTTGACAACCCATTCAGTGAAGCGATTTCTCCTAATATCCAGTCTAAACCTCCCCTGGTGCAACTTGAGGCCATGTCCTCTCATCCTCTTACCTGTTACGTGGGAGAAGAGACCAACCCCCACCTTGCTACAAACTCCTTTCAGGTAGTTGCAGAGAGAGATAACAAATATCCTAAATGGAACAAAATGCTTCCCATATTCAAATGTTAAATAAGGAAATTACCATATCCAAACTTATATTTTCTATTACAGCATGTTGCCTATATAGATAAAAATAGGGGTGTGTGGAATCATCCTCATTAGGGCTGCAGCCTGAAGACCAGAGTGGAGTAAGCACCACCCTGTCATCCCTGAGGTCTGCAAAACCAGAAAATGCACGAGGGACCCAAATCACAAAGTCTACTTAATATTTTGGGTTTCCCTAGTAAATATTCTCCCTTAAATGTCTGGCTTTTAACAGGAAGGTGCAAATAGCCATGTTTGACCTTGCGGCTTTAGACTTGCATACAAGAAAGAATCTGAGTCCTGATTCAGGAAGATGTAAGCAGTCATACCGATTTCAAAGGAAATCTCTCAGTGTTAAGGTATTTTTTAGAGATTTCAGTGGGATCTCAGCACGTATTTAAAGTTAATCATGTGCTTACACATCCTTTCTAAAGTGGGCCCAACAGCCCAATTATGTCTTTCAGAACGTCTTCAATTCTTGCAGACCTCAGGATGTGCTTTCCCATTTTATTCTTTCCTCCCTGTCTTTGCCTGAGATTTAGGCAGAGATGTGTGTGTTATTACCAAATTAGAGTAGGAACCACTTTGGAAACCTCATGAGTTCATGATCCTCAGCTGTGTTGGGAGATGAGGCTCGTGAGCAACGGGGCTCATGGGGAACAACCCCTCTGAAGCCCTCCATGGGCATCTCCACCTGCATGGACCTCAAATCCATGCATTAGCCAACAACCTTTGCCTTTTCTTTACATACGGTCTGTAGAACGACAATGATTTCTGAATCAATGGTGTTCCTGTAGCTTTTCCTCCAACTATTTTTTTTGCTCGTGAATTTTAAGTTGAAATTCAATTTAATTAAATGCAGAGGTGAACTGTTGGACTGTAATGAGGCCTGAGCGTGGAAATATCTTTCCATGCTTTTACTGGCCATTTCACCTGTAGGTGACGTCTTTCAAGGCTGAAAGAAATTCATCAAAGGAAAAGGTGATGGGGGAAGCCAGCCTCTTCCCACTGCTTGCCGCCAGCCCAGCGAGAAGCGAAATGAGCCGTCAGAGCTCAAAGGGAGCGCGAGAGAGACACACACAGCTCCGCGTTAGAGTTCCCAGTGCGCCTTCTTCGCTGAGCCTCAGGAGGGCATTCTGATGGTGAAATATGTGGCACTAATCAGAAAGACAAACTCTCTGGCACTCTGAACACACCGCCAAAAGGCAAAGCTTTTCTTTTACTGCCAAAAGACTATGTAAGCAGCGTTCATGCAATGGCAAATCTTACAAGACCTCAGCTGTGCACAAGGGAACCAACCCCCCCCCAGATCTTTCTCACTGGTGCTGGGTAATCTCCTGTCCCATGGCAGGACCCGAGTGCAGCACGGCACCTTCATGGACAATACTGCCAGCTGCAGGTTTAATTAATAATGAAGTACTCGCCACAAAAGCTACCAACTTATGCCCACCCAGATCCCAAGGCTGCAATTAATATTGTCCTTGCTGCTCTGGGGACTCCCTCCTCGGCTTAGAAGACAGATCCAGTGCTCCTCAAGGCAAGCTTCCTTGCTTGCTTAACATCCCTTGTTCGCCAGCAAAGGGCTTCGGTGCTAAAATAAAATTAATAATGCAAGCATTAACAGTAACTCTGATAATCCATAAATGCACTAAAGGAGTGTTTTAGAGTAAGGTGCACTTCACTCGCAAAGAAGCAAGGAAGCATGTATTTATGCTTTAAAATCAAGGGAAATAAGGATAGGAGGTTAAAATGAAAAATAACGTCGTAAGGCTAAAAGGGATGATTTATTTTCTTTTTCCCCAGGAAATCACTACTTGAAAATTTTCACGGACAACACAGCCACTTGAATAATGAATAAAGCAGACTGGTTTAAATGCAGTGAAATTGCCCTCTCCTCAGCTTTCTTTTAATCTTTTGTGGCCCTACAAGAGGCCTTAGAAGAGGAGGCCCTGTGACATGCTAATCCAGCAGTCCTCCAGCAGCTAGGCTTAATCAGTCAGTAAGAGCTGAAGCCACTATGCAGATTTTCAAGCAGGAACCTCAAATTCCCTTTTTGATGGCTAAACACTTGTTGTTTTTACATCTGCTGAATTAACCATAGGAAAAAAACCCAACCAAACAGTAACCGCAAACAACTTAAATGACTAAATCCGCATTGCTAATAATTCCCTAATTGCTAACCTGAAAGTCCATAACAGTCCTGATTGCTGACTGTCACTCAGGTTATTTTATAAATGCATGTTGATTTTGAAATTGTAATGATGCTGAATTAGTAAATGGATGGGGCAGAATGGTTTTCTGAGTCAGGGGCTCTACATTATGAATGAAAAACGTTTCCCATCTGTGTAGCTCCTGGGATCTCAAAACATTTAAATAAAAATTAATTCACCATTGCTCAGAACACCCTGGGAAGTAATCAGACCATTGTGTTTTGCAGAACTTAAAACCACAGCATTAACCCAAACCTGATGGCTTTTACCTTGCCACCGGGTCCACTGCAGCATGAGGCAGGTTTGAGGCCAGAAAAGCTGATTTCAGTAGAAACTGATAGAAACACATTTTTCTATGGAGCTGTGTCTTGCGATTAATTACCCGTGTGTCTAGAAAGGTGCAAACTCCAGCTGGAGTCACTGTTTCAGGTCTCTCTTGAGATTACACTCTGCTGTCTTGCAAGTGGTGAGTTCCTCCTGAGACCCCCTGGCTTAGGTTGTCCAGAGGGTCACCTTTGTTGCAGGACCTGAACAACCTTTGGGATTATTTGACTGAGAAGTGGTAGCAGGGCCACAGACAAAAAGAGAAATAGAACCCGTATGAGAAGAGCTGTGGGATCACGTAAACCTCATTTCTTAAGACACGAAGCTAAAACCAGAATTTTTGCTTTCTATTCGTGCATTTCACAAACTTTGGCATTTTTTCTTTTTCTATTTTCTCCTCGTGCAACCAGATAGACTGCAAGACTAGAGTGTGGTCCTTGCCAATGGACTCTTGTGATTGGGAAAGTCTGTGGCTGGTTAGACTTCACTGTGGCAACAGAGCTTTAATGTATTTCTCCCTTGCTGTACAGAGCTTTCAAAAGAACTGAAGAAAGCTTTAAACACTTCCTTTATTTTTTTATAATCCAATGGTACTAAAGAAATCAGGACAAAGTGTGCACAGTCGGAAATTAATTTTCCCTTAAAGAATAAAAAAATAAACGGGTTGAGAGTGCGCCTTCAAGGAACCAGCTTGACATTGCCTAAAAATATACTGCAGAGAGTAGGACCAAATTCTGGCTTTAGTTTGGTTATCTAAGTGTTGACCATTTGCTCATGTTCTTCACACCTTATAGACGTGAAGGAACTCCAGTGGGACAAAACCAACTATATTCACTAGAAATGCATCCAAGCAGTCAAGTTATTATTTAACCATCCATTTTTAGAGAACATTGTCCCACCATCCAGGTGTGCTTTTGGCCAGCCTGTTATAGATGGATTTCCATATGTGAAGGGTTGACCCGAAGCTCCTCAGGAGAAGATATATATGGGGTTAAAAGTCTTGTTCTGGGGAAAAGCTAACAGGTGATGAATATATCAGCTCAACTCAACTCCCTTCCCCTCCTGACTATGCAAAGAGGAGCTGCATCAGCGTGCCCAAGACGAGAATCAATTACCCCTCGTTCCCGTGCTGCTAAATATTCAGATCCCGTTGGTGCATCTCCTACTGTTTGGCTCGAGCTCTCTTGCAGGTTAGCAAGGAAATCAGATGCAAATCACATAGGTGATTCCTCTGCGGGAGGACAGAGCTGTGGCTGCCAAGGAGGAGGCAGGCTGCCTTTGTGTTTTTCAGAATCGCATGGCACTTAGCCACACGGTTCCCATTGACTTTCAAATGGGAAATATGTAGATGTGAGTCAGAGTTATGGAAATGTAGCCTTTCACTGTATCATTAGTTTTTTGTTTCCACATGACAGAAGCTCATGATTTATTTTGAATATTTAAACTGTGGCAGATTTTTTTTTTTGGGGGGGGGGGAGGGGAGGAGGGTGTTTTGGCGATTGTGAAAGAAGGTATCCCTACACTATTGGCAGAGCAGCACTGAGAAGCTAACATAGCTGAAGAATGTTGTAAAGGGGCCTGTTTTGCATATTGTCTAATCTAATTGGAATATATGTAGTGTCCATATATTTATAGGACGGAAATACGGTCACCTGGGTTGTGCTCCTCCCTGCTGGAAAAATCAATTAGTCTATGTGCTGCATCTGTAAAGTAGAAATAATGCCTTGATCACACGGAAGTTTTAAGCCTTTATTGAGGCTTGAGTAGTGCTTGGATATTTTTGAGTTCAGTACAACATACTATCTAGGCCGTATACAGACAGCAGTATACATTCTTAGACTATTATAGTTCCTTTGCTCACACCATCCCACTGAGCATCTTTTATTGGTATCTTGGCTGCCACTTATGTCTGGTTTAAGACTGGGCTACGTGGGACACAGTCAGCAGGATTTTCTGTCCTCTTGTTAACACTACAGAAAACTAGAAATTAACTCCACTGAAAACAAGGCTACAGCCAGTTTCAAACTGAGCTGCAGAGATGCAGAGATGGAGGCTGCTGCTACATCTTTTTCTTTTTTATCTCCTCAAAGTCTTATGTAATCTTGAACATTTAGATTTAGCAGAATCCCTCACCTGATGGTTTGATTTATCTTGCTCGAGCCTACAAAGCAGTTGAGCTACTTAGCAATTCAGCTGAGATTACGGCTGAGAAGCACATGCTGGTGTGTCTCGCTGAATCATGTCCTTATTACAAGAACTTCAGGGGCCACCAGATGATCTGGTCAATGAGCTAAGAGGGACCATATCTCTTAGCTAAGCTTTTCTCAGAGGGGAATGGATATTTGCATATTTTATCAGTAGTATTAGGTTTTGAATAGTTACAAGGAAGGCATAACGGTATCTGCCTATAAATTATCTACCCACAAGTACCTATCTATACGTTATTTTACTATTCAGGGCACTTTATTGGAGTCTCTGCTTTGTACAGAACAGGGAGAAATTACTGTCCCCATCTTTATCTCAATTAAATAGCATAAATCATGAACAGTTTCACAGAAACCGGTGAAATTTCAGTGATGTAAAACTGATGGGGAAAGAAGAGGGCCCTTGAATTTCATCGCTCTGTCTTTAATGTGTTCAGTCCAGGGACCTTCAGCATACAGCCCCTCTCTACTTGCAGCCCAACTGGAGTCTGATGCAGAATATTTACAAAGAATGGAGATAAACTAGGTTGTCTCCACAGAGCAGAGCAAAATACTAATAAATGCAGCACATAACACACTGTTCTCAATATACATCTATTAAGCAGAGGCCACAGGACGATTGGCTGCTTCATGACTAGGACAGCTTGAAAACAGAGAAGTTTGCCCAGTAATTTACACATGCTACCCAAGTTTACAGAAGAACTTGGGTTGGGATCAATTTTTTGGCAATAAGTCGGTTGGGCTAAAACTTCGGAAAAACAGCTGGGTGAAATAGTTTGCAAAGAAAACAGGCTTTTTTTTTAAAAAAAATCTGAACTATTATCTAATCTGTCTGGTCAGAAAGCTTGGGACAGACTATAAAAAGAGGGTGAGGTTACAGAAGAGGGATGACATTAATACAGTTTGCTTGTAATGAAGATCTCTCTTGCTCCCTGAAGCCTTTGCAAAACCAACAATTTGTGATGACATTGAGCTGCCTTTTGGGGGGATCTTGTATTTCTTAGCTTCACAGGTTCCCAGGTGCTTTTGTGTAGCATTAATATGTGTAATGATTGAATCCCTTTACTAATAATAAGACATAATGGAGGTGGAAAAGAATTTCTACTGCTGTTGCAAAAACCAAGCACTATGCTCAGATCCTGGAAATTCAGCTCTCTCTTATCCTCCTGCAGCAATAGGGGAAAATCGGATATGCGTATGCGGGAGGTTGAACAGGTGAAGAGGAGCAAGGTCTGGAAGAAATGAATGCACAGCTCCTGTTCCCACATGTGCCTAAGCCTCAAGGTGTTTACTGCCCTTACTATCACTAAAAGGCTTTTCAAAACTTTTTTCCAGAACATGTCTTCACCAAATTTTTTCCCTTCTCTCTCTTCATTTTTTTTGTAATCTCTGCCAAGCTCCTCTCCTAAGAATACAAAAGGGAAGTTCCTCATAGGTATTTTTTTTTTTTTTTTTGGAAATAAGTAAAACGCAGGACTGTTGGCAGCAATTTCGTTCACTGCGAACCAGAGGTGCTGAAACAGCAGGAGGGAAAGGGAAGACCCAGTTTTCAGGCTAGACAAGGCTAGAAACTTAATCAAAGGGTTTGCAGACACCTGACTCCATCTGTGTGTATGTGTTTTGTTATCCTAAACTGGAGAGGAAGATGAAACCAGTGTTTACAATCTGGTCTTGCAGGTGCAGTCTGAAAGTTTCATCTCTGTGACCGCCAATTGCTTTTCATCCTTCCTTTCAGTCTTTATCCTCCCTTTCCCTGGTGATGACAAATGGGGGCACAAAGAAATAGGGAAGAACAGAGTGAAGTGCTTCTCTCCAGCAGTCACTCGAACTTCGAATAGGATACTGAAAGGACCGGTATGAAAGAAGGGAGGCTTTTTTTTTTTTCCCCACTTGCTCCTTGTTAAGCTTCACAGCTCAACAAGTGTCCTACTTTGAAAAAGGAACAAAAATATCCACTCACTTCTCCAACTCCCTAATTAACCTTTTTTTTTTTCTTTCCCTCTCTACATTTCCCTTTAGTGCTCTCTTTCCCAATTCTGTCTTTTGTGAGACGAAATGGTGGAAGATGAGACAAAATGGCAGAGGGATAAACTACCAGTAACTGGGAATCTTTTCAAGAAAAGCATACTCAGAGCGTATGCAAAGGTGCTGCCTCTCTTCTTAGATCATTCCCTTGGCAGCAGGGCAGGACAGGCAAAAATCAAACCAATATTCAGAGATTTTCAGCTGCAGATCTCGAGGTTTGGCAAGCTTCTTCATTGTTGTTTTCTAAATGGGAAAGCAAAGGGACAGGGAATTTGAGAACATACGGTGGCAGAATAATAAACTGGTAAACAGAATCCTTCCGGGCTGTGTCCTTCACTGAACTCAAAAGGCAACTAACAATAGTAGATTTGATATGATAATAATAGACATGGGACTTGATTTCAGAGAACCAGAAGGTAGCCACTGAAAGTGTCTTCAGCCTCCCTCTGTCAGAGCTGAATTGATGTACAACAGCAAAGTTCACTTAAAAAACAGAAACCAAAACTCAGCACTGAGTGGCTGCCTGATGTGTTCGCACTGACTCCTGTTGAGCTAAGCTTCTGGAGATCAAACAAATCATGGAAAAGACAGGTCAAAATTCAATTTTACCACCAAAATACAGCTCGTATCTGCAGATGTTTCTTTCACTAAGATGATGCATTTTTAAAAATTTATCTATAAAGATGATAACAAATACAAGAATCTCCTTGTCTACTGAGATATTCTTCTGACCCCGAGGCCGTTACCACAATCATGCTCATCTAAACTTTGGAAATATATTTTGCGCTTAATTTAGCTAAGAACAAAATAATGAGCACTATGTCAGCAAGTATTTGGTTACCTCCTCATCTGTATACCATGAGGGGACACATGGAAGAAGATCTGTTACTGAACAAGTTACTTTCTTTCATTACACTGGATGCCAGCACCCCTGAAGTTCAGAAAAATTAAAAAATGGAAAAAGTAATTAAAGCATGCTAGGCCTAATTAGTTTCCTGCCTGCTTCGGCAGTGTTTCGGGGGAGAGAAATCATAGTACTTCAAACCCCCATGTTTGCTTAGGAACTGCAATCCCCAAGCCTTCTGCTGAGTAGAAAGCTGGAATTCTCTGTTCTCAACTGGACAGCCTCCTGCTTTCATCAAAAAACTTGACATTTTCCGTAGCCAGCTCCACAAGGAACTCCTTCCGCAAGATACCATTGAGACCCAGGGATTTGAAGAGGAAAATACAAATGGGTATTTATATTCTCAACATATTGAGAATGTTGTGAATTGGATGCTGGTTGTTGACGGATGCTGAGAATATTTAAACTTAGAGGGTAAATACTCAGAAATAAAGAATATTATTGGAAGGCAGAGTACATTTCATGCTTTAACAGCTCCTGTAACTACTCTGAAGATAGCTATTTTAGAGGTACAAAGGTTGATACAGAAATGCCCTGGAAACATAGCAAAAAACCAGAAGAAAATATCTGACAAACAGTGAAGAAAACAAGGGAAAATCCAAAAGGGTAGAGAAATAATGGCAAGAGAATTCAGAGAAAATGAATGGAAAATGTGAATAAGGTAACTAACAGCAAATATGCAAAGTAGGAGAAATGCCTACTAGATGTTTTTTGGTTTTTTTTTTCTTAAAAAAAGAGATTTGAAGCCAGGAATAAAAAAGTGATTGGAATAAGAGAACACTAACATTTCGGGAGAAGTACTTTTTTTCCATTACTTGGCGCTTATCCGGCCACATCTGGAATACTGCATCCAGATGAGCCCCCAACAAAGGAAGATTGTTGACAAACTTCGGGGAGTCCAGCATAGGCCACCGAGGTGGTCAGGAGGTTGGAGCACGTGATATACAAGGAAAGGCTGAGAGACCTGGGTTTGTTCAGCCTGGATACTCGGCAGGGACTTTGTAGCAGCCTTACAGCACCTCTGAGCAAGTTATTAAGAAGATGGAGCCAAGCTGAGGTGCATGACAGGGAAGGATCCATCTGGATAAAAGTTAAAAAAAAAAAAAGTCCAGTATGAGATATTCAAGCCTGGATAAATTGCAGGGCCTCCATCCTTTGAGTTTTTGAAGGCCCAGCTGGAAAAAGCCCTGAGCAATCTGGTCTGAATTCAGTGCTGACCCAGCTGGGAGCGGGAGGTTGACCTAGACACCTCCTGAGATCCCTTCCAACCTGCATGGAACAAACCCTCTGATTCTACGATAACTTCAGCAGAGACTTTTTGGAAGATGGAAGGGCTAAAAGGTGGAGAGAAAAGTGGTAGTTACTGAAATACAGGACAACCTGAGCACAGGCCAAAATATTTCAGCAGTTAAGATGGATTTTTGGAAAACAAACAAAAAGATTTTGAAGACTGTGAAGGATGGAAAAGGATGTCAGACTAGTCAGAATTATAATCTGTTGATCTGTTCTTTCTAGCGTAAAGAATAAAGTATTAGGTGAAAAGTGGGCAAGGTCATACCCATATTTTCCCTTTGCTTCCACCTTCTGAATAGCCATGGAGGGATAGATTCTCCAGAATGTAATTCAGTGCTTTCTTGTGCCGCCCTTTCTATCCTAAACCAATAATTTGGGTTTATATTTGGTTTTGAAACAAATTAGCACACTTTGCACATAGACTTTGGGAATATCTTTGCACATAGATATGGGAATAGCTTATGCAGGTGAAATCTTTTTTTGATGTTATCCTTCTTACAGTCAAGAACACATACACTACACTGATGCATGATAGGCTCTTGTGTCTTCAGGTCTGTTGTTAGTCTTCATTCTATGTGAAATAGGTAATAAGAGAAGCTTCAAGATGTACAAGAATTTGAAATCGAAATGTTTGTATGGGTTAGAACCAAAGTTTGGGCAATACCTATTCAGCCAGGCCAGAGTTCCTTGAGGTGTTGGCACAGTTCTGTAAACATTTGCTTGATAACAGGCAACAATTATTGTCCGTTTTGCATTGAGACCATGTTGCGACTCCTTTATTGATGTTTGAACTTGACTCCTGATCAAGTCTTGCTGCTCCGTGGGGAAAAATATGTAAATCAAGGTTCTGGATAAATAAAGTCTTGTCATTCCTGAGGGCAAAGGGATCTTTGGTCTGACTTTCCACTTAGGCCAGGATTTTAACAAGTTGTAGCATGTTCAACATTTCAGGGAGAAGGTATAGCTCACACATATCGCCAAATGGTAGCAGCTCTACAAAATAAAATTGCTACGATACTTTGTTTTGCAGTGCCTACCATGTATGTTCAGTGGGTTAGTGACATCCTGGAGTTTCATTCCTTGGAACGGAAACGCAATCATTGAATTTGATGCCAAGGCTGTTTTGTAAGACTTCTCGTTACAGTTGCTTTGCTACACAACTAAGAAGTGCTATCAGGAACAAAGGATGGTACTTCCCACTCTTTGCTGCCACCTCCTCAGACCACACCATGCATCCTGCTTCATCTTAGCCCTTCTTTCATTTGCCATCGATTTGTTACAAAGAACGCATTCGAAAGATTGTGTTCACACAGAGAGATTGTGAACCTTTAAGGGGACCCATTGACTGGCTTGAATAAAACATCCATAAGTTCAGATGCCTGAGTTCTATGCAGTTGATTAGATCTTTCCGAGATCCACAATGCCCTGATAATGATGTTGAGGCGTATTCTTGGATGAAGAATCACAGTGTTATAGTTGTCAACTTAGTATGTAATAATAGATTGTAATTCTAATGATAAAGAAATTATCACCTTCCCCAATACTTCTAAATTTTGTGTGGTCTTACAGGAGCTCAAATATTCTTCTCAAGAAAATACTACTTGGACAGGAGATGTCCTAAGAAGATCTTGCCACACTAAGACATAGATCCACCATGTTTTTGATACCTTTTGATTCAAGATCTCTCCACAAGGTAGGACCTAGAGGCCATACGCATTTTTGGAGATTCCCCCATGTCAGTCATTTATAAGGTTGCAAGTAACCTGGAAAGGAACATAAAGCCTTCATTGCAGTGGAGAAAACCTTTTCCTGGGACTGCCTCCGCTTACACTTTATAGTAGCTGGTTATTATAGAGTTTTAGCTATTCTACAGACTCTGAATTTTACCCGAATGTGGACGGTGCTGACATTTTGCCAGAAGCCAGATAGTGACAGAAAAAGCAGGACAGAGTATTCTGTGCTTCTGAAACATACAGGGGTGATTTGCTGGAGACACTGCATTTCAGTACCCCCATCTGACAGCCACCTTCATCTTTAACTTGTGAAGTTGAATAGAGTGGAAATGTTGCCTCCTGAGGTACATAGTCTACATGATTTTCTCAAACAGCACCGAAAGCTCCAGGGCCCAGCATTTCTTGTGATGGGCTGGACAATAAACGCAGCCACAACTGCCATTCTGATCCACACCTTACATCAAGAAACATTTGCTGTTAGAGAATCAAAACCAGCCACAGTTAAGATGTCTGAGAAGACCAAAAGAAAAATCTCACAAGAAAAGGACAGGGGGAATTAAAATCAATCAGCTGCTTCACTTGGAATGTGATATTCCAAGGGATCAAGAGGAATTACATGAGAAAAATGCACAGAAGTCATACTGTGGATTGCTGTTCATTATCAAATTAGCACCTTTTATATCATGTTTCAATCTCCTCTCAGGCTTTGCCTTGTAATACATGTGATTAGAGGTGAATTAATAATAGCAATAATGTACCGGAGAGTCCATTTTTTTTTGTGACTACTTTAAAACAAAAATGAAAAAGGCACCTCTACGGTATTTTTTAAGAATACTTCATTAAGTGGAGGGAGGTATACTAGAGACATGAAACTCCATGCCCATGAAAACACAGTGCAAGCACACAATTTCCAAGCCTCTGCCATTAACTGCATCTGAAAGGCATTGCTACCCAAACAAAAGAAGCCGTGGGATGAGTGTTTTACGTTTCATTGTGTCTATATCAACTTCCACCACTCAATATGAAAGAGGCACCCAAGTCAGTGGAGCCAAAGATCTGCCTGTTTCTTACTCGTCTGGCTGCTAAGGTATTCTTTTTCCCAACTAATTTCAGCCATTCATGAATATTCCCCTGCCTCACAATATGACATTCATGTGGTGCTTTTTCTCTGGTGACCTCAAATTCTTTAAGAAAACCATTTATTTCACATCATTGTGCTGCAGAGAACATGCTCTGCAGAAGGCATAGAGTCAGACTAGGGGGTTGCTCCAATTCTGAATTCAATAGCTGAGCCAGTAACATTTTATTTTATTTTATTTTATTTTATTTTATTTTATTTTATTTTATTTTATTATTTAATTTTATTTTATTTTTTAAAGAGTGGAGGGCATAACTGTGTGAATTTTATTTCTACTCTTTTTTCGTGCGGAAACACAAGATAAGTGCTTGGTACAACATTTGAAAAAACTATCCTCATCCCTAAAAAAGGGCATTCTGGGTTGTTTTGTTATTTTAACAAAATTAGTCAGACAAAAAGCCTTATAGAAGATAGGCTAGCAAACCAAGGGAAAGCAATGCCTATCGTCTTAGTGCTGTTTGAAAAGTATTGGGGACTACAGGGAATAGTTCTTCTTCCTATAAATGAGAAGACAGAAGGTACCAGACAGAACAAAGTTATATGTCAATGATTTTAAGCACAGTTTGTGTGATTTGATTTCCACCATGGCTTCAACTGAAGGAATATAGTAATTTTCCTCTTCTTTTCAAGTTCTTTCCTCAGGCCTCATTTTTTAGCACGCAAAGAGAGAGAAAGAAGAGAAATAAGCTTATGGTGCCCTCCCCACACAAGTGTGGGTACAGGGCTTGGAAAGGAAGGTGAGAAAAGGAGCTGCAGTGATACCCTTAAACATAGGTAAGCATTTGAGAGAAAGGTTGGTGGATCTCTGGGTTTAGCAGAGCTCAGTGATGAAGGGAAGCATTAGGATTTATGATAAACATGAAGTGCACACAAAACAATCACAATTAAATCCCATCTGTCCCCTACAGACACACATATGATAGAATTTTCTTTCAAGCAGGCTGGCGACACTGCCCAGTATTGCCCTCCCTGCCCCGGTCCCTCCCCTTTGGCTTTCAGCATCATTCCTCGTGGGAAATCTGTGGAGAGAGCTAATCAGGAGCAACAGACAGGGACCTCAGATATGCTGTGGGTGGCAAGCACCAATAAGGATTACCTTCCTTCCTTTGTTTCTCAGAAATAAAACATTATCACTCTTACTGAGTAAGCCAACAGATAGACCCATCTTTTTTGCTTTGGGTTTATTTGCTTTCTGGTTAAAATCCACCCAGCACTTCTAGGATATCTCTGTGGGGCATAAATACATGACATTGCTAGTATTATCCCTTGGCTTTCTAGGAAAGTTCAATCAAAAAAAAAGAGGTGCCTGGGCAGGCAAATTGGACCTTCGAAGCATCTAATTAAGGCTACGTTTGCATACTGATTTCAAGGTTGACTACCTTTGCCCATTCACTCAGTGTGGACCATATGTAAGCAGCAGCAGGATATTAATCACAATGAAAGAGCCCGTTCTCCCCCTGCTTTGACTTGCTGTACTTGTTCTTTTTCCTAAATGTTTTATATTCAGAGAGTTGAGGCATTATGATCAGAAACTCTTAGAAGAGAAACAATACCTTTCAATTGCTCTTTTGCAGTAGGAAGGCAACATGCATTTGCTTCATCTTGGAATGGATGCTTTTGTGCTGGCTTTTCTCCCTGCTTAGCAATGCCCTCACTGTCTTTTAGATCAGCATCTCTTGTCTCCATGATCCTCAGAAACAAACTGAAGGTGCTTTTAATTTGTTTTTTCTCACCTTCCAGGCTTCTCATTTCTTCAACTAACATTCTCTTCCCTAGTCCTTGTGCCATCTCATAGAAAAACTCTGAGAAACATTCTGGTTCGAAAAAAAATCCTTCTCTCCCCATTGCTTTGGACATTAGCAGACAAAAAAAAAATATCTTTTTTCCTTTGTGTTTGCTTTCCAGGCTTCACTGCTTATTCTTTAATCACGCATACAGTGAACATGATCGTCAATTCCAGACTATGAGATGTCAGACTGTAGAGAACAGCTTAAAGCAGAATTTTTCTACATGATAATGTTTTCGTTTCCTGAAGTCTCCTCAGTGCAAATCTATTGAATTTACCATTTTAAGCACTATTCTACATATGTGCAAATAGAAAAGGAAAGTACACACAGAACTATCCATACTAAATGCGCAAATGCAAACCAGATGATTGCTACCATAAGCATAGCACATATATAACTCAAATAAAACTGCGCCTTGAAAAAACATTTAAAAATAAAACAAAAAATATGCATTTCAATTTGAAAGGGAACAAAGGCAAGAGGAATAAGGAAACAAAGATATTGCACTGAAACCTGCTCTCATACTGCTCTGAATCCAAAATGCTTTACGATGCTTTATGGAATCATCCCCACATATAGCAATGAAAGAGAAAAAATTCTCTTCACTTGTTCATTCCCATTCCTAAGCCTCTTCCTAGGAGCTGTGAAAAAGAGAGGCAGTATGTAAAAAAATACAGTTCTGCTTTCCACATGCATGCCTTGTGAGAGTGTGGTGCTGGGTCCATAAACAATTCTGTATTTAAGCACTTAACTAACAAAACCGCAGCAGTGGGTGGTGAAGCCTCCTGGCACTGCAGGCTTTCACGTGCTGGCAATGGAGGAGGAGGCTGTCGCAGGGCCACAGCCACAGCGCCACCACGCCACTGGCACCCAAGCTGGCATCATTCCCACTGAAAACTTGCTTTGCCTTCTAGGGAAAGAAAGGCCAAAGTTTTGGCTCCTTCCCAGTAGAAGATCATCTCCAAGATGCGTCCTGGAGTTCCTTCATTCTTGTTTAGGTCTCCAGACCTGAGGAGCAAATGAAAGTTTGCCAAAGGGGGACCAAGAAACAGAGCACGATGGAGCGAAACTTCAGTGTCTCCCAAAACACTGTGTTTTTTTCCTTCAGAAAAGAAATGGAAGAAAAAGATAAAGATTTTCTTTTCCTGGTATTTCAGACACAGATGGCAGCTTGAACCTACCAGTCCATTTCTCATTGACTATGCCCTCAGCAGCTCTGGCCCACACATGTAGGGTCTGGTGATTCTTCCTTGTCTTTTATGTACAAATTCTATTTTATAAAGGCAATGACATTCCCCAGGCAGCTCATTTCAGGGAATTATTGCATTTTTTTCAAGCAGTTAGTCAGCTGTCCTTTTAACATTGTGCCTTGTGACACACCATGTACAGGGTCTCAGTAAAAGCTGGAAATAGTGCCACCTCCTAGCACTTGCATGATGGGGAATTGAAACTTCGAGGCTCCTCTGCCCACCAGCTTTCTTAGAACTGCAATTTTCAGTCCCTCCCCGCTAGTTTTGGGTGCCTGTCATTCTTCTCAGATGTCTTTCTGTCACCTTCTCTGGGTGCTGAGTGTTTTCCTTGCTGCCCTCAGGAACCTTCCTCTTCTCTTCCTCCTCTTTCACTCGCCATCTTCTTACCTCTTCTCCCCCAGCTTCTGCTGCTAATTAAGGAAACAATCTTCCCATCCTGGAAATCTCCTAATTTGTTCCCCACTTATGGAAGCATCTCTCCTACCCTCTTTTACTTGATCCTGTTGCCTACTTTTCTATATCATCTCTCTTTTCCCCAATAATTCTGTAGTAATTACCCCCTCTTCTCTTCTTCCCACCTACATCCCCCTTTCAAAACCCTTCCAGAATTCATGCTGGGAATTTGAGAGGTAATTATTTATTGCCAAGCCTGCAGACAAAGTGGAAGTGGCCTGAATGAGCAGCCATTGGGTAAGTCCTGACGGCAAACCGTTGAGATAACTGCCTGACTCACTTAGGAAAATCACAGGAGATGCTTTCTAACGAGATGAGCTCCTCCACTGGTATAAAATAGTATCATTGCTTTCAGAAGATAGTCAAGGATCTGCCACTCCAGGATCTGTCCCTGAGATAGAAATGCTGAATATAACCGAAAAAGTCAACATCATCCCACGTATTTTCAAAATGCCCTGGTTTGCATTTTACATCTTTAATTTAGATATAAAGAGCACTAAATTCTGAATACTTCAGTACCAGGGAACTAAAAACTCAGTTTAGAGTTTTAACTTTTTTTTTTCTTCCCCCCTCCCCCCCAAAAAAAAGATTATATGCAGCACTTAAACCGTCTTGCGACATAATCAGACTTTTTTGTATTATTATTATTATTATTATTTATGTTTAACTCGTATCTGAAATTAGGAAGCAAACAGGAGCTGCTCTGCTGGCTCAGCAAGCTGAGGGGCTGCCGTATAGATTGTTTTGCACTCGAGGGACTGAAGTCTGATCTTCTTCCCACATAACCTATTTGGGTAGAAAAATCACAACCACTATAATGAGTAGTATCTTTATCTCTGTGTGTCAGCTCAGAGGGTGCTCTTCTGGGAGAAAATTAAATGTGACCTTCCACTGTTGATGTGACATACACACATGCATATATTGCACAAGCTTCTGGATCAATGGCTGCTGCTTGCAGCTCTCTGATGCGCACTGCTCCTTAAGAAGGATACGAGCCCCAGCACCTTTCTTTGTAGATCCAACATTGTATTCAAGATGTTTTGGAAGTGAGCTGAATAAGACAAATGTTTGGGGATATACTCTTCTTGGCACAAACTGGGTGAAACCCTGCTAACGTCAGTGTCGCCTCTGGGCTTAAAATGTTATCAAGCATTGGAACAGGCTGCCCAGGGAAGTGGTTGAGGCACCATCCTTGGAGGTATTTGCAAGATGGGCAGACAGTGCTTAGAGATATGGTTTAGCGATTGTTTTTGTCAGAGTTAGGTTGATGGTTGGATTAGGTGATCGGAAAGGTTGCTTGCAACCTAGGCGATTCTATGATTCTATGTCACGATAGCAGAATTCAGTTCCCATTTTCTAAGGTAATAAAGTGGTTTTGTGACTTTACAACAGCGTGTGCTGCAGGACTGTGCTGCTCTGCTCCTTGAACTACCATATAATGGAAGTTCACAGGTGTCCTCACAAGCACACTATTCAAGATAACAACAATCAGCTGGACATAAATCTGATAACTGTTATAAAGTCAATGAAAGTTTGCAGAAGCATGGAAGAGGTTATGGTCCAAACTACTTGAGAACCAGGTTTTAGGACAGCCCCCAATCTCTTCCTCCTTTCTTTTCTCTTCTCATTTCATCTCTGGGTTTGTGTACTGGTTTTGGCTGGGATAGCGTCAATTTTCTTCATAGTAGTTTGAGATTGGTGACCAAAACAGTGTTGATAACACTGTTGATAAAGAGTGTTTAGTTATTGCTGAGCACTGCTTATACACCGACAAGGCCTTTTCTGCTTTTCACTCTGTCCCACCAGCGAGTAGGCTGGGCGTTGTGCTTTGAAATAAAAGCTGGGGGAAGAAGGAGGAAAGGAGGACATTCAGAGTTATGGCATTTGTCTTCCCGAGTAACCACTACACATGATGGAGCCCTGCTTTCCTAGAGATGTCTGAACACTTGCCTGCTGATGGAAGATGAACAAATTCCTTGTTTTGCTTTGCTTGTGTGCGCAGCTTTTGCTTTACCTATTAAACTGTCCTTATCTCAACCCACAAATTTTTGCACTTCTACCCTTCCGATTCTCTCCCTCATCCCACCAGGGTGGGTGAGAAATCTGCTGTGTGTGGGCTAGTTGCCTACTGGGCTAGCCTACACAACAGCTTGATAGATAAAATTATTTTTCCTGTGTAAGAAGGTCCTACAGACCTACCACACATTACAAAACATTTCTGTCTAACCTTAACCCTTATGGTCATTATAGAACAAATATTGAGCTAATCTAAGGAGTCCCTTTAACCAAACGTCAATACCAGTCCACGAAATGGTCTTCTGTTTTCATGGGGCAGAGCCACTCTGCAAAGAAATTGTGGCACATTTGTGTTTCTCACAAATCTGCCCACAGAGACACTGCAGAGAACAGTGATGGTCAGTAATTTGATAACAAGTGCTCAATGAAACTCTCTTTTTGATCATCCTTGAGAAATGAAAAGAGAGCCTAAGAATCCGAAGCCTGTTTCTCATTTGCTATAGCAGACTCATATGTGACTGCATGAGAGACTGTATTGCACTGCTTAACATGGAAGGGTCTGTGTGGATCAAAACTAAATTTCCAGGGTATAGGAATTCGCCACTCGATAATACCACTGATAGTGACCATATAATTCCAGCGATGCCAGTGGAGTCACACTAGCCTATAACTGGACTAATGGGAATGAAAACCTATCCCATGGGTAAAGATAAAAAGATATATAGTATTAAATAAAAATAGACAGTCAGAATAACTACCTCAGCCTTGGGTAATATGTTGGGTAATAGCCTTTACTATTAGCTTTACTCATGGGAAATTTTACACAGGGAGGAGAGGCTAAATTTCATGTGGAAGAATCAATTCTTGGGACAAAGGAAAATGACAAAGATAAAAGCAATGACAAATATGGCTGAAGGTATCATAGAGAAACAATTGCTTTTCAGATTAACCAACCCCCTTTTAAATTGCCAGAGGCACTCTGTTATAAAAAATAGGGTGTTTCTAAAATCAATATATTAGGCATTTTGGGTCCCAATTTATAAGAGTCCCTTAGAAAGGCAAGAAACTTTTGTATCATTCTTCATTAATTCTCCACTTCCTTAAATGCTTTGGGAGTTATCTGTTAAAGCAGGAATGCAGTGAAGAAAAACTAAAAGAATGTGCGTAAGCTCATAATGTTGGCCCCATGTCAGCAAGGCCCGGAGTGTGATAAGAAAAGCTTTGTGCAAGGAGTACGTATTTTACGATGCCACAATTATTGGTTCAATAATTGATAGTCAGGGGTTTCAAGCTGCAATGAAAATTATCGCTTGCCAAACCAAACACTAAATAAAGAAAAAGGAATAAGGTCTTGAACACTGCTGCACTTGTGAGTTACCATTACCTGTAGTCATGCTCACGAACCAATGGTCTGCTAAATTTTGCAGACCACAACAATTTTCTGGAAGTGAAATAATGTGGTCACATAACACCGAGTTTGCCCTTGCCAACTCCGTTCCCAACAAACCCATCCATTCCCATAAAGACAAAGCCGTTGTCCCACTTTCTCCCCTCCTCTGACAGAAGACAAAACATTGCTGATCTCTGCCCTAATCGGGAGGACTGAAATGAGAACACTATATTCTAGCCTATTAGGGTTTGCTCTACTTCTTGTTTGACCTTAAAGTATGAAAAGCCATGGGCCAAAATCATCAAGGCACAGATGGATGCCACAATCCACAAACTATCTTCTAATTTGGTTTGCTCTTCATAAAGCTATTAAACCTTATGTAGAAAAAGGACGCTGACTCCATATAGTTCAGAGCCTTATGAAGTGATCTTGACCAAGTATTCTCTCCTATGATTTATTTTGCACTGGTGTAACTGTCTGCAAAAGGCAAGACCAATGAAGAACAAGGATCTCCTCCATCCAGAGGCCACACTAATCAGGTTTGCGTCTGTTTAAAACAATCTGAGTTAATGAAACCCTTTGGTGGACCAAGACATTTCAGTTCGATGTTGTCTTATTTTGGCTGATGGTTTGAGGGAGTGAATAAATGAGCAACTCCAATCAAGGGACAGTAGTTTTAAGAAGCCAGCACCCATCTCTGCCTCCAGACCTGTCCACATGTTTGCTCACAGCCATTCCCAAGCGCTTATGTCTCAGTGATCCTTGTTTTAACTTTGCTGTAATCATAAAGAGTTACACTAGGAGATAAATAGATGGTATGGACTGATGCTAGGAGCAGATCAGAGGCTCAGCTTCCATTTCAGTAGCATTAAAGAAAGGAGAGAACACAGTTTTCCCTTTTCCTTACTTCCTCCTTTGCTTGGTAATAAGATCAATGTATTTGTTGTCTTGTTCTTCTTAAAACAAAATACATTTCTGTTACAATGTGAAGGAAGTGTTGCAGGCTGGGCCCAGACAGAAAACTAAGAGGGGACTTGAGGCTGCAAAAAACAAATCTGGTGCACAATGGGACCCGACTGCTCGTACTGAGATTTCTCTGGATTAGCAACAGATAACAAATTTCAAATTAAATGAATGCTGTGTGTTCATATTCATATTTTTTTCCACTCCATAACCCTCAAAACCAGAAAAGAACCTTTTTTTTTATTTCCAGAATTGACTATTTTTAGAAGATTTATTTCACTTTTCTATCTATTCATAAATTCCAATTCAATCTAGACCCAGTAGCAGACACTTGAATCTCTGTTGCTTTGCATTCCCTGTCTCTTGTCACATATGGGGTATATAGGGATGCAAAGTGCTATCAAATTATAAGTTACTTGCATTCATTTCGTAGAGGTGCAGATTAGCACAAAGGGTGAAGAATGGCAAACGATTCAGATGATTATAAGCAAACCTGCTTTCTTACATGTTCAGTTTCATTATATTCAGATTTAGAACATGTGAGTACCTCTGATCAAGCTCTTGATAAGCAGAAAAAAAACGACAAAAAAAAAACCCCAACTGGATGGTTTTGGAAATCAAAGGAAATGCAGTTGTCACTATTTGTAAAACACGTACAGGGCAAAGAAGACCACTGCTATCCACATGGGAGATTGTAAGGATGAGGTGCTGAATGTCAAAATATATGTCTATTGTGTAATCAGAAGTTATACAGATAAGAGGGAGCCAGACCCTTCATGTAACACAGGGTGGAGCGTGTAGCTGAGTTAATTCCAGCTTGAACACAAGTATATACTAAAAACACCAACAAAACAAAACATATTCCATGTCTAGAGAATCATCTCCTCAAGTTGTTCCCTTGATAGTGAATAGTCCGTGGCTCGCTTCAGGTCTCTCTGCCTAGCTTCAGCTTCCTGACGTTTCTTACTGCGGCATCTTTGTCTCATGCATTCAGAAGAGCCCTCTGCCAGTGAATTTCTGTTGCCTCTGTAAGCAGTCAAAATGATTGCATCGGTCCGTAACTTTGGGGAGCTAAGCAATTGGAGTCTTTTTTCCTGTTGTTCACTGTTGATCTCTTATCAAGCATTTAATCATTCTCATATCTGTTTTCTAAAGTTTCTCTAGTAGTTTATCAACATCCTTTCTCTACCTTGGGTACCAAACTAAAGAAGTATTTCAACAGCATTTAATCCATGCCAAATACTGAGGTGATTTCTCTGTGCTTCTGTGAGAGTCTGCTGTTGATGCACACAAGTAAAGGTTCACATTAGCCCTTTGGCCACAGGGTTAAACTGAAAGCTCCTTTTTTACCTAATTATCCATCATGCCAGGGAAGTGTTTTGCAGTCTCGGAGTGCTTGGATAGAGTGTCCCCAATGCCAACTATGCCTTGCTTTTTGTTTTCTTTGATGTATGAGTTTATGTTTCACTATATTAAAGAAGAGATTGCTTGTCTGTACGTAGCTTACCAATCTACTTAGATCTCCATTGGCATGTCCTACTCTTTCGTTTCTAACTCCCCCAACTTCTAGATCACCTGCAGACTACTGGCAATGGCCATATTTTTTATACCAGGTCATTGACAAACACGGTCATCAACGGAAGTCTAGGAGATAGTGATTCATAATCTTGTAAAAAGTTAGTTGGAAAGACACATAAGAAATTAAAAATATCAGTAATAACTTATGGAGAGAGACTTGCATACTGTACTGGAATAATTGCCTTTATGAATAAAACTTTAGTCATAAATAGCCCTTCTAACACAGATAGGGATTAGTTAATCTCTGTTGCTATATCCAGTATACTTTATGAAGGATAAGAAACATTTTGAATTAATGTGTTGGGGTTATTAAGAGTCATCTGACACCTGCAGATAACTAAAGACAAGTAACAGCAATACTGAAACCATTACACACTTACTCATCTCACAGAGGGGTCTTTAACCTCCTAGTTTTATTCTTACATAGTTTGATTACTAAAGCAGTTTTCCTGTCATCATAAGTCCTTGGCAATACTGGATACTGTGGCAACTCTAAAAACTACACCCTTTACCGTAAAACATTTTTGTGGACTTTTTTTTTCTTTTTCTTTTTTTAGTTGAAATATACTCGATGTCCTCCTGCAAAATATTATTTGGCAGTATCTATCTCTGACTTTCAGTCACTGTTTCTCAAGTGGGAAATAATATGCCTTGAAGTTATTAATAATCATATGGAAATTTTTCAAAGAGTAGTTGGGGTGTGAAGAATATAAACCAAGGACATCCATGTCATTCTGATACCTTCCTACCTAGCTATTAGCTATCTTATCAGTCATAAAGTATTTCTAATTAGGGCTATCAAGATACAGAGCCAATAACAAGAAATGACAGGGAGCTCCTTGTATTCCAGTTTTGCCGCAAAGGGACTTTTAAAACCTAGAATTTGACATGGGTTTCCTTGCAAACTATGACTGCCTTATTTTGCAAAGAAAGAAAAAAGCTACAACATGTGGTCCCACCTGCCTGTCCTACATTAATGTCAAGAATATAAACTGACCTGAATTGCTGGTAAGAACCTAATTAGCATGGCTACAGGGTGAGCAGTCCCTCCAACTAATAATTTATTAGCTAGAAATCCCTGGGCCTCGGCCAATGCAAGCTCCCTGCCAAGGAGATCTGAAGAAGAAAGGAACCTAACCCACAGGATTTTCTGACTCTTAGCACGGTGAGTTTTGACAAGGAACTTTCCCTCACCACATTCACCCTAAACTAAATAGGAGGAGGAGAAAGGGGATTTGATACCCATTGGGCTGCGGCGGTTACTTTAATTTCTATTAGTAAGCAGCTCCTTGGTGACCACAAGGCAACAGTCCCCATCAACAGCTGCTGTGATGTCCTTTATCAAAGAGAAAAACTGCATCTGCTTTGGATAGGCTCACTAAATAGATGCTTTAACTGAACAGATACGGAAAAATATTTCGGCATATTTGCCTCAGGGGGGTTTCGTAATCTCTCTTCATCATATCTCCCGGTGCAGCTTGTAAGAAAAGATGGAAGTTTCTTGTTTTAACCTTTTTAAAAAATGTTTTCCTACTCTTTTCCTCTTCCCTGGATGACTCCCTAAAAGGAGGCCTGAACTAACAGTAATTGCTATGAGCATGGTTTGAAAATATTTAGGCTTTATCAGCTTATTTTGGGATCCTCCCTTCCCTATGCTTCCCTCTGTTTCAGTTTGAAGAGCTGATCTTCTTTCCGTATGAATGAATCTATGTCATCCTGCATGGCCCTTTTATATGTTACTTGATTTGTGTGGCTTTAGTGAGTCAGTCGCTAGAACCAATATGAAGTTAAAGAAAACTCTTCTATTTGGCGAGTCTACCTCCACCTCCAGTCGCATACTTCTCCCAACACCTTCATTCAGAAAGACAGAAAGCAGCCTGGGCATGAATGGTACTTGACCAAACAGTTAACATAACTGTTATGTTTTGATTTTGTCCTTCACATGGTCCTTTTGTCAAACAATGAGGATAAATTAAAGCAATAAAGGGACTTGCTTTCATCTGGAAATGCAGATCTTTTCTGTATTTGTGCTCCAACTAGTCTGCTTCATTTGGCATTTTCTGTCTCCACCTCTGTTTTTATACGTAGAAAACACTGAGTCATTGCTGATAAAAGAAGCTGGAAAGTTAGCTGGAAAGTTAACTATATTGTTACCAACTATCAACATCGTAAAATCATAATCATAAAGTCTCCACCTTTCCTCATAGGAGAGGTGCTCCATCCCCCCGATCATTTCTGTGGCCCTCCTCTGGACCCCCTCCAACAGGTCCATGTCTTTCCTACATCTTACATGAGGACACTATATCTAAACTGACTTAATGGGGTAGACTCCTAACACTCTGCTAATGTTGGGTCTGGGATAGTTTTGAAACATCATTCCTCTTTTAAGACTATACTTCTTAAGAAAGTTGAAAATTCAAGAGCCAAGGGCAGTAGCACGGGGTGATTTTGCACCCAAGTCCACTTTACTTTTGTTGAACACCTCTCCTATAAGGAAGGCCTGAGTGTTGGTGTTGTTCAGCCTGGAGAAGAGATGGCTATGGGGCGAAATTTCAGTACTTAAAGGGGGCTTATAAGAAAGATTGGGACAGAGTCTGCAAGCGGTAACAGTTTTAAACTAAAAGAGCATAGATTCAGACTAGATATAAGGAAGAAATTTTTTGCAATGAGGGTGGTGAAATCCTGGCCCACGTTGCCCAGAGAGGTGGTAGATGCCCCTCCATGGAAACATTCCAGGTCAGGTTGGACGGGGCTCTGAGCAACCTGATCTAGTTGAAGATGTCCCTGCCCATGGCAGTGGGGTTGGACTAGATGACCTTTAAAGGTCCCTTACAACCCAACCCATTCTATGATTCTATGATTCTAATCCTTTTTTCCCTTTCCTAGAAGACATGACACTCCAACCAGGAAAGGACCTGCCCACAGTATATTGTAGTATAGGTCAAGTGAACGTTCTGATATTAGCAGTCTCTAATGAATACGGGATCTGCAGAAAGGAAATATCCATGTATTGTCAGAATGTCCCAGGGCTCAGCTCTTTTGGTGGAGCATAGAATTCAGCTCATTTCTAAATCTGACATTTGAGACGATGTAGATTTAGGAATGCATCTATACTAAACACAACGCGTTATAGACAGTGCTGGATCCTGAGAGCTCCTGACAGCTAAATGGCTAATCTTTACCAAGTGGAAGTAACAATGCCCTGTCTCATACCAAACAATGGATTTGTAATTGAGAAGATCTGACAAATTTAGAAAGGATTTTGTGCACGTGTCTGAAGAAACTGACATTTTTACAATCTGGCACGGAATCGTCTTCTAGGATAGCATTGAAGGAATCAGAGTAAACACATGTAGGAATGTAATAAAACCAAATGCCCCAAAAGACAGGTCAACTAGCTTTCCACTTCCCAGCTTGACTGCAAATGTGATTCCCATTCAATAATTTTGTATGAAGAATGATGGACTGAATTTCTGTAGCCTGAAACGAGTGCTGCCAGGACACTGCAGTGATATATTAAAGGAAGGGAGAATGAGACACAGTGCTGCCAGGACACCAAAATGATTTGGCAAAGAGGAAATAACTAGGAAGTTATTAGAAAACCTTTTCTGTGGACAGATAAGTTAAGAGACAAAAATGCAAGTGACTTCTCCTGGGTCACAAAACAGAGCTGCAAACAGATCAGAAGTCCCCGTGTCCCTTCCTTTAACCTACTTATTAAGGTCAAACTGTCCCCTTAATGACTTGTCAGTGTAACTACAACTGCATTATATTTATATTTCAAATTCAAGGTCCACCCAGCACTAAAGCACAAGGAACTGGAAAAGGAAAACTGGGGATTCTGTCCTTTAATGAAGCAGCTGGGAAGAGATGTCTATACAACGGCCAAGAAACAGTGACAGAAAAGGGATCAGCTAACTTGCCCTGTGGGACACGATCTGTAGGCTAGGGGTTGTTCAGCTCCCGCCCAAGCTGTCTAGCACATATGCTGTAAAAACAAGTGTTAGCTAATGGAGCGTGCCCTCATGCTCAAGGAGAGAGCAAAGCGCATCATGCCGCGTGTCCCAGTGGAATTGGGGTCTGGACAGCCGCGGACAGGTTGTTCTGAGAGCGTCCACCAGGTGTTGACTTTCGTTCCCCCTTGTTTTCCCTTAAAGGTGGTCCTTCTGGTTAAAGTTTGTCATTCCAAAATGATACTTTCTTGGGTATTCTCACTTTTTAGAGAAAAGGATAATGTCTACTCTCCTTTTGAGTAAGATCACAGCTGCACCAGTTGACCATGATCAAATTTTTTGCTTATATTGTATACAGAAGAATGGTAACCTTGGATGGAACGAATCAGCTTAACAACAGATATTTTAAAAAGCCTTACCCCAAGAAATTAGCCTGAAATCTACACCTAGGGTTAAAACCAGAGATGAACGACATTAAACGTTGCTTGTTTGTCATTCCAGCTGCAGAAATCTCGCAGTGAGTTACCCAGTGAGACAGGAATTACTGGAGCTGGCCCAACTCCACCATGCAAAGAAGTCTAACAAGCAAAAGCATTCTTTGTGGCAATTTTCCTGAAGTTCCAGGATGACCCCCATGAAACCTTGAAGGTGAAATGATCTAACAGAAATGGGGAACTGTTTTGAAAAAGAGAAACGCTATGTGTCATACTAAGCGTGGCTAGAAAATAGGACCCAAAACGCCTTGTCTCCTCCTGCTCTGACAGAGAAGTGGTTAATTGCCATATTTGGTGAAAAATGTATTTAAAAGCATAAAATTGGAGGATTAATTATATTTGGTATGTGTTACTGGCAGAGCTTCATGAAATGATCAACAATTATCTTTCTCATCCATCAAGTGCTCAGGGATCACACAAGGACAGGGAATAGGAATATGAAATACGCTATGCCAAAAACATGAAACGTGTTGTTTCTCTTGTAGCTGTCTTCATTTTTTTTCCCACATTTTCCATGCACATCATTCAAATTAAAGGTTTTTTTTTCAGCATAGCTACTTTCCCACTTATCTGGAAGCAATCAACCCCACAAAACCTTTTCAACATCAAACTCACTACAGGAAGGCGCAAGTTTTTCAGGACACAGTGGAGTTTCATTTTAAACCAAGAACAAATTAACGCATTCTGATTTAACTTCAGCACTTGATTAACCCAAAATGAATCAAAAAATGCTGTTCATTGGCATGCAAAACCATCTCTATTATATTGCTACTCATAAAACTTCATATGCAATGGCACAACTGTGCCAAAACATTCAGACAACAAAAACCAGCTTAATTTCAGAGATTTACACATGTTCCTGAAAGACTGAGATATTTCATGCCTACAACCAAACTTTAATTAGAGCTAAAATTACAATACAATGCATCCCATCAAAGTAGGCATGCTATTTATAGCCACACATTTAACTCTTCAGCAGTCAGGTGCTCTGTACATCGGGATCACTAACACCCTATTTCGCTAAGAAATTCATCACTCAGTGCTTAAAACGCAGACGGAGGGAGATGCACAATATGCCATGCTGTAAATGCCACTGGAAAGATGCGTAGCTCATAAACAGTGGTTTCAGGAATACAACTCGCTCGCTTATCTATTTACTTTCTGATTATTTCTCTTTGAGATACTCTGCCTACTTGTGACGGACAAGCAGTAGAAAGCCTGATGCTGCAAACAGATGTGGAGGCACTTAATGGGGAAATCCATCACTTCAAGTAAGGGCCAAGATTTCTGTGGAACTCTACACAAGACTAAGCATTTGGCACTAATATAAAAGGCTCAGCAGGGCTGTTATTTGTTGTTTATTATGGGGGGAAATTTGGAGCGTTAGCTTGAGGTCTGAGAGTGCTCTAAATTCATCACGTAACATGCACAATTTTAGTTAACAGCAGGGGATCTCAGCTTGAACACTTACATTTGATGGTACGGTCTGACCATTATAACTGAAGTACAACTCTTCCTCCCATCACCATCCAAAACTGGACTTCTGAGAAGAGGAGCAACGTAATAGAAATGTTCCCTACCACTACACAGTGCGTAGTCTCAACAAGCACAGCGAGAAAGACAGTACTTGCCAGACACTCAGGATTTAGTCTTTGTCCAGATTTTATTGAAGACCCTTCTCTGACAGAGGGAGCCAGTGACATGGATGAAGGAATAAGGAGCTCCTGTAATTTCTGTGCTTGAAGTCTGGAGGTACCACTCTTTGCCACCAATTACCCTCTCTCAAAGCAACTCACTCAGGTGCTTATGGGGATGAATCAGGGCTTGAATACGTAGCGACACACCAAAATATGTTGCACTCAATGGAGAGGTGACACAGAGCACTTTCCTCACCATATAATGACAGATCTATAGCAGATATTTTGATCTGAGGGTTCTGAGGAGTCATCTTCCACTAGCCATGTCAGATATGTTATTGGCATTGTTTAGGTTTAAGGATCTCAAGATTACCCCAGTTTGTACTGGTCAGATAATGATGACAGGATGCTTTTAAAACTAAACTTTATCTTCTGTTTTTAAGGACAGAATAATCCGATGGCAATTCCACAAAGTAAAAATTAGATGCTTCGACTGCCCAAAAGAAAAGTTTTCAAAGGTCACATACATTGTTAATGGAATAACGGCAATGAGAAAACTGTAAAATATCCACTATCCTAGATAGAAAAACAAATATTAGGTTATAGACAACCGAAGCATGAGGCACGATCCCAATCTATAGAAGGTTTCCTTTCTAAGCTGGATGCCTACTTGCAGATATCCAGTAAAAGCCCACACATTAATTACAAAGGAAAAGAGATAAGAGTTCAAATCATTTAGTTCTTTTGTTCCAGGCATTTCATGGCTGTCAGTCTGAAATTTTGGAAGAGGCCCACATCGAAGATAACCCTATAAACAGGATAACTTGGGACTTTAAAAAAAAAGGTAAAAAAAACCAAACCAGTACACTTCTCCCACATATGGTTCTAACAGATGTGGTTTTAAATTACCGTTGGGACATAATAATGTATTTTGAATGGACTGAATGTTAAATAGTTGGCTCCTCCTATGTGACAGACATTAGCGCTCAGTGGTTTAAGCAGAAAACTCCCCATTTGTGTCTTTAGCTGGCATGTACTTCATTTTCAGCCCACGCTGGTCAGTATGATTTAATACCTTCGCCTGATGTCCCTCTCACCAGCAAGGGAAAGGATAAAATAGGATTAAAGAAATGAAACAAAACAAAACCCAGGCAACATCCCCCCCCAGCAGACAAAGCCAGGCTGCTGCATTGTTCCTTACGCAACTCCTGCAGCCCCGCAATGGAAACTCACTGGAGAGGACAGCTGAGGAAGAAAAACGTTAAATAATTCAAAGCCCCTAACATCAAGTCTGATGTAGGTATAAAAATAGTTACAAAACACCACTCTACATGTTTTCATTATAGGAACTTTGACTTACTTGGAAACATCAAGAAAACCCCAAACCTATCACCCTCCCAGCCTCGTACGCTCAATTAGTCCGGCAGTCGAAACGACATACATTTCCAAACCAACCTTCAATTTTCATGGCCATTTCTTATTTCTGCACTGGGGGAGCCAGCACAGTTCCACAGCAGGAGTGAAAAAGTCTGATCCAGAGCCCATTAAAACCAACGGGAGCCTTTGAATTAACAGTAATGATCCTTGGATCTGGCCCTGGTTTAGGTTAACGGGTTGCGGTGCTCTGGGGATTCAAGCAAGATTAGATGTGAGTGGCTTTTGTTATCTCAAAAAATCTCTGTCGCTGGGAATGTCCACTTCCAAACACTCAGTCTGCGAGAGCAGTGCGTGTTTTAAAAAAAGGCCTTCATGAAATATTCAAGGAAACATGATGCAAGGTGAGCGACCATATAGTCTGTGTAAAGTTAACTCAAGGTATTTTCATTTGAGCAGAGGGAAGGAGAGAGAAACAAACAGGAGTATTCACAGATGAAGAGTATGTGCCCACACACACACGTTTGATCAGCAGCTTTGCTGGGGTTGGGTGCGGGGATATGAGATAGTAACTGACAAGTAAAAAGTATCCTGATTTTTTTATTATTTATTTCACGCATAGCAGAGATATTACAGCATTTTTAGCCTACGATGCTCTGAAAAGAAGTTAAAAAAAACCCAAAAGAATAAAAAAAGAAAGTCAAAGCATCCTCAGTGCACAGAGCACAGCAGAGCACTGACTGCAGCAATCCAGTTCTAGAACCGAAAGAGCTGCCACAGGTCCCCCTGTCCCTGGTATTCCCACTTTTCCTCACCCCCAACGCCGCCTCCCAAAAAGACCCCGTTTTCATTCCTAGTATCAGCTTCTAACATCCCCTTCTTTCCTGTTACCGTCTTCTCAACTAGACACTTGCCGTCTGATAATCTCAGGAGAACACATAAAAAGCCAAAATAAATAAATATATAAAATTCAACAAAACATTAATTATGCAGAAGGTATAAAAGAATGCAAAACTAAGTGATGCAGGTGTACAATAACGTGGCTCCCCGGAGCCCATGATCAGCAGTGTTTGGCACGGAGAACCACAAACAGATGACGTTTCAAAGCAAAGGGGGGGTATGCAGGGATGTAAGTAATGGTTTGTAGGTTCTATACGAGTCATTTGTGCATCCCCCCGATCCCAAGTAATATTGTGAACAGCACCAGCAATAATAAGCTATAAAACCCAAGCCCTAAAGAAAGCACTGTTCAGGTAGACACAAATGCCCATCAAACAAACAGAGCTCTCAGTGACAGACAGGTGGCTTTGTCTGCTCACACTTTCTTGCGAGATAAAAGCATAAACAGGCAAGTATCGAATGCTTCCAAATCCTGGGCGTCTTTGCAGGGCATCACGAACACAAGGCAGATTTTAGGATAGGAATGAGAGACATTGAGGAGATGGAGAGGCAGGGGAAACATGTCAGGCTGTGAGAAGATGGTCATTAAGTTGTCCCTTGGTTCAGGACTCAGGTGCTCCACCGTGGATGAAGCGAGGGGCATAATTTGCTGTTTGAGGGAAGAGCAAATGCTTGCTAGAAAGAAGCCTAAGAAAAAAGACTCAGTTAAAGGCTGTCAATGAGAAGCAAAAACATTTGAGCCACAGACAACTTCACAGTCAGATGTCACAAGACAGGCAGGCTGGTTGTTTTTACTTGATATTAAGTGTATTTTGTTGGTTATATTTTTGTTCAGATTACCCCCAGGACAAGAATAAAAGTCAAAACGAGAGCCTTTTTCATTGCTGGGCGTTCTGATTCTCTCCCAAGGCCTCCGATCATTACACCACAACCTGCTCTCACAGCACTGAGTAACTAGCTGGGTGATAAAAACATCAGATGAAATTCAGTATCAATAAAAGCAAAGCAATGCATAAAGGGAAAACCAATTCTAACAATACATACACAATGTGGGCTCTAAATTAACGGTTACCACACAGGAAGGTGGCTGGGGAATCACCGTGGGATGCCCTCTACAAATACTGTCTCTCTGCTCGTGCCAGTCAAACATGCTGGAAAAATCTTGGGATATGTTAGGAAAAAAATATACAACAAGAGGAGAAAAATATAACAGGATGATGCTGTACAAGCTAATGATGCATTCCTATCTGAATGCCACATTCTTTTGTGGTCAATCCATCTCTAAAATATATAGTAGAATCAACAAAGACAGAGAAAAGGGCTGCAAAGATTATCAGGAATATAAAAAGACTTTTGCAGGAGAGGTGAAGTAGGGATTTTCAACTTGGAAAAGAGCAACAAAAAGTGGGAGAAACAGACCTCTATTAAGTCAGGATGCCTATAACCCACAAAGTAGGAGTCACCTAATGAAATTACCAAATTGTGAGTCTGAAGCAGAACAAAAGGAAGAATTTTTCACTCATCACAGGATGCCAACTGCATCCTGGGCTGCATCAAAAGAAGCGTGGCTGGCAGGTCGAGGGAGGTGATTCTGCCCCTCTGCTCTACTCTGGTGAGACCCCGCCTGGAGCACTGCGTCCAGCTCTGGAGCCCTCAGCACACGGACCTGTTGGAACGGGTCCAGAGGAGGCCACGAAGGTGATCAGAGGGCTGGAGCACCTCTGCTGTGAGGACAGGCTGAGAGAGTTGGGGTTGTTCAGCCTGGAGGAGAGAAGGCTCCGGGGAGACCTTAGAGCCCCTTCCAGTACCTAAAGGGGGCCTACAGGAAGGGTGGGGAGGGACTCTTTATCAGGGAGTGTAATGACAGGACGAGGGGTAACGGCTTCAAACTGAAAGAGGGTAGATTTAGATTGGGTATCAGGAGGAAATTCTTTGCTGTGAGGGTGGTGAGCCCCTGGCCCAGGTTGCCCAGAGAAGCTGTGGCTGCCCCATCCCTGGAGGGGTTCAAGGCCAGGCTGGACGGGGCTTTGAGCATCCTGGTCTGGTGGGAGGTGTCCCTGTCCAGGGCAGGGGGGTTGGAACTAGGTGATCTTTAAGGTCCCTTCCAACCCAAACCATTCTGTGATTCAGTGATTTTAAATTTTGAAACTTTGTTGTGGCCATCACAACTATACACTGGGTTCAAAAAGAATACAGCAAATTGTTAGCGGACAAATGCTTCAGTGCCAGCTGAACAGGATGATACAAAAGACTGCCCTGAAGATAGAAGAGTATAATGAAAAAGTGCAGTCTGTATTTTAATATGAATAAAATTAGGCTTCATAACAGCACCATACAACAGCTGTAAACAGTTGGCAACCCAGGAATAATCTTCTGGGTCATGAGACTAACATAAAAACTCATCATCTCCAAAAAGCTCTTTGTACCCTCTTCTTTCTCCCTTCTCCTCACCATGTGATCCCACCACATTGACTCAGTGTAAGTCACTAACTCAGCAGAAAAAAAAAACAAAACCAAAACCAAATCTCGAGCAAAAGACAGGGGTAGTTTTCTCCTGGGTTGATGAATTAAATCATCAGATATATTCAGAAGGAGTGGAAGGACAGGAGATGGAGAGAGAGGACACTGGGAGGGGAGGAGAAAAGGAGAGCAGGAGCCCTCTCCTTCCATAGCAATGGGTCCTGAAGTTGGCTCTGATGTGAAACTACAGCCTCAGCAGTCACCCGTGATGATGATGAAAAAAGAAAAAAGCTGATCACACAAAAAATACAACTATCTGCTGTTTCAGTTTTGAGGGTTTCCTCCCTTTCTTCCCCCCCACCCCCCACCCCCTTGTTTTTTGGCTGTGATTTGCAGCAACGGTTAGTGTTACGAGAGAATGTTGTTCTATTAAATCAGAATTCATCTGACAGAAGGACCATGAACCCGAAGGTGGGATACAGGGGAATTTGTGTGCTTGCTCTATCGATGCAACATCTCCTGAGATTTCTTTGGTTTTAATCCCATTCTACAAATCCTGCAATGTTGTATCACTTTGATGCGGCTTTGTGGGATTCTCATTAATTGTATTCACTTTTGTTTCCAGGAAGCTTGAGATTGCATCATCTGCTAACATATGCTGAAATGCATGTGTCAGTTTTATAATAAATTTCCAATATATAAAAATATCTATAGAACACAGAAACACAAAATTAGTTTGTAACAGAATCTCGAGTTATCTGTTTATTAGGGAAAGGCAAAGTTGGTAGTGCTGTCAATTATGGGAAGAGTGAGGCAGCTTTAATAATAAAACAGCATTCGCAGTTTCTCATAACTATACTAAGCAAATTGTTTGGGCTGAAAATTTCCATGCCAGCTGTCTGCCTCGGGCTGAAGTTTTTTGGAAAATTTCAGTCAAAACAGTTCAGCAGATTCTGAGAACAAGGCTGGGGGAAAATATGTTGTTTTACCCATGTTAAAAAAAAATGCCTTTAGCTTTCTCTCTATAACTTCCTCTGGGATCTCCAGGACTTTAGAGGAAGGACTTGAAATTTGCCTGTTTTTCTTTAAGTGAATTTTGTGTGAATCTGTGTGAATTCAGCCAAGTTTAGACATCTTTGATAAAAACACTGTTGCTACATGCTTCTGGGTGCATTTGTACACATTTGCCAGCTTCCATCACTTACATTTCTACCTGTGTGGGACTAAACAAGATGCTTTGTGCTGTGGTACGTGCCAGGTCAGCATCCAAGTATCAGAACTGAAATGGGTGACGCTCTCCAGTGCTCGGCACGATTCCCAGCCAGAAGGAGCTGAAGGAGGCTGGGGCAGCGCAGGGATTAGAGGGGCGAAAATGAGATCGCAGGAGAGAGACGGAAAAGGCAGAAGATGAGGTGAGGACCAGACTGAGAGGGATGGGCTGGGAGGGATCTCTTTAGGGAAGCAGAATACTCTGTGAAACCGAGAAATGATTAGCCAACTTAATTTAAGCCATTGACACATACAAATATCAAAATGATGCAACGTGACAAAGCTACTAGTTTTTGCAAGATTTAAAAAAAAAAAAGTAAATTCTAACAAAACCAGACCAGCAGATCAATAATAAGATTTAAAAGTATATATTGGAGACCCAGAATTTAAGAAAAAACACGATGAACTTTGCCTTAAATGCCCTGTCTGCCTTCATTATGGTGCAGTCACTATTCACAAGGCCGTGTTTTATCCAAGCCAGCCTGGAGATGAAGTAGTGAGAATGGGGAGGAGAAGATGAGGTTTACAATCCCTGTCTCGCCTGTTGCAGAGCTGGAAGGTTTGTAGTGACTAAGCAGAGGATGGAGGAACGAGGATGAATGTCTTTCAGCTTAAGGCAGCCTAACGATGCCCCAAGACTGTGGGCAATGCCGGGCAAGTCATCTCAACCCAACATTTCATAACTGTGTCGAAGCTAGGTGTGTTGCAACCTCTGGATGATCCTCTGGATAGCTCAGAGTCTGATCTGCTTACGTGTCGAACGCCCACAACAGCAATTAAAGGCCGCATGAACTTTGCTTTGCTTTAGCACCGTAAGTAACCCCCGATCACGGCTCTGTCTGCAGCAACGCATCGTGAGATCGGCTCTTGAGATTGTTCTTTGCTTTCTAGCACAAAAATCTGTGCCAATGCCAAAAATCTGATCACACCTTAAACCCAGCTGCACAAAGGGCAATTTTCTAGAAATAGCAGCATTTTCTTGCTCCCGGCTGATGGGATCTGTGCTGCACCAAGCCCAACCAGCCAACACCATGTGTATCAACAAACAGAAAGCAAATTCTGGCCTCTCTCATGCTCCATCAGTTTTTCCAGACACTTCTGGCAGTTCCTTCTAAAGGCTTTTTGACTAACCAAAGTCTCCCTTCCTATTCTTCATTACGTTACGTAGGTGAGGACGAAATGGTTTTCAGCATCCAAAGACACAGAGGCAGTTCAAAAGGAACTGGCAGAATACTGAAGAATTTCCATTATCTAACTTAGAAGTTCAATTCATTTATAAGATTGGGCGATTTAAGTCCAGGGGACCCAGTGGATGAGATGGTTTAGGACTTGGTGGCCTCTGAGACTGTGCTTTCCTGTGGACAGATTGTACTTGAAGACCATCCTGCTCAGGGACTGAATCCTGGCTCTTCTTTCTCTCCGTACAGCTTGGTATAGAAGACAAAGACTGCATGGAACCAATATTCCCCAGAAGGCACAGCCCTAGACTGAAAGTTTTAAGCGGCCTTAAGATTTTCAGTGGACTTATTGGAATTTGAGGGGGAGAAGGCAAAGCCTGTGAGCCCTAATTGTGTACATAACACAGGGTTGAATTAAAAAGAGTAACATAAGATTTAATCCTTCTGTTTTCTAACTTCTGATTGTTTAACTGATCAACCTCCAGAATACTTTGAAGACTCAGTGTGTGCAAACACATGAGCAGGCAAGCGATACAGCTTCTACTCTGTGTTTAAAGAGAAAACTGCACTGAATAATCACCTAAAACCTAAACCAATGGGCAGCGAGACATCTCCTGCTTTCACATTTGCTAACGCTGCCTGGGTAGCACATCTGCCATCGGTGCCTTAGTGGTCGTTACGGTGGCAAAGCAGGATTCAGGACTGCAGTGGTTTTCCTAGACTGTAGCAAACACTACTTCACTAAAGCCTGAGGAGATATCAGTGAAATCTAATTGAATCATCCCCATTTAAATGTACTGATAAATGTGATTCAGCAAGCTCCTCCATCTAAATCAACCATCAGCAACTCCTCTCTTTCTCTTTACTCCCTCTTTAAAAACAATAAGGATGTGTCGCATCCTAGAAAGCAAGTCTTACTTGGAATAGGAAACTTAACTGCCAGCCCTACTCCATTCCATAGTGCATTTTTCTCCTGCTGGCTGCCAACACGCTGGAAGAACACAGATTTCCGTGCCTGCTGCTTTCACGGACATCTTTACATTCAAAAGATCACCTCTGCAGATACCCAGCAGGACAATATGCGATGAAGTTTGAATTCCCCCTACAGCACAAACAGCTCCGTTCCCAGCAATTTGGTACAAAGGCATAAGGTTTTTCGTGAGTAAGGCTCAAACTTCCCAAGAAATTTGAACTTTCTCTAAGAAGTGTTTGTCACTCCACGTAGCCAAGCAAAATCTTATTTAGATTTTGCCTCTGACTTTAAAGATTCTCCAGAAAGAGTGATTCAGGACAACTGGCCAAAAAAAAAAAAATATATATATATTTCTAGGAAAATTATTTGGCTATCAGCACTGCGATGGTGAAATGGCACAGAAGAATGGAAGTTATATATTTCTAAGTAGAAATATGTCCTATAGCCACACTACAGCACCACTCCTCAAGCGATACTGATATAGTTAAGATATAAAATTCCTCCATTATTCTTTTTCCTTTTAATCTACAGAAAAGAGGATATATATATATTTCAAAATATTTCATTACAAGACTTTTCCTCGGAAACATAACGGTCAGGGATCCACGAATACTCAATTCACTGGCAAGTGGTATGTGTTACTCTGTCAAAGTGCCTGGCAATGCCAATCTGTCAGTTCAAAGCAGAAACAGAATATTTTAGCTTTTAGTTACAATAAGCTATGCTGATAGACCTTGTAACAGGGCAGGTAACAGCCAGTCTTTAAATCTGAATTGACATTGATTTACAGAGTTTCATCTCTTTGAATTAAATCTGAGAGAGAGAGAGAGTTTCAAGCTGCTTCACTTTTTGATATTACAATTACACGTTTCTTAAACGCAGAGGAGTTTGCTTGAAAAAGCAAAAATAAAGCCTCAAGTGTCTACAGAGATGAAATGAAAAGAGAATGTGATGTTTAAGAAGATATCAGATGAGTAAGTTTTTGTTTATTCATCTTTTTTAGTTCTTCTTTTTCCCTCCATGAATTTTTAAAGCCGCTTGGATTTGAAATCCTAATAAGAAGTCACGTATGTCATGCAACATTCATCCTGCCAAATCTCTCTCCTCGTGCTATTACTGCAATATTTGTAACTTTTGATCTGGAAACATCAAGTTACGTAAGATCATCGTTCTGCTCCTTGCAAGGATGTGATTCTGTCAGAAAATGAACCAGTCAAGCGGGAACTTGAACAGAACTGGAAATGACTTTCCCAGGGAAAAGGTAGTTTTGCTTAAGCATCTCAGCTATTTTAAAGTGCAAGGACTCAACATTTTACTCTCCTGAGCGGAGAAATGGTAAACTACCAGGTTAAAAAATAATCAGAGCGAGCTCTTAATTGGAATAGTGTACATGTTGTAGAGGGAATGAAATAACATTTTAGTTATTAGGCACTCCAGGAAACCAATCAAATGAAATAAAAGCAAAAAAAATTCCTCACTTTGTAAAACAAAAGAGAACAACATTTTCTCTTGCCAGCCTACTATCTGCTCACCAAAACAAAAGGAAAGCATCTAATTTAAATGAGTCAAGGAAAATAATTAAGCAACAAGGACTTCAAAAACCCACAGACTTCTCCGTGCAAATCTCGCTCCTTCCCCAGACCCACCAAAACCAGAGCAATGTCTCCCTTTTTCCATCCATGTAGTAAAATAAATCATCGGGGGGGGGGGGGGGGGGGGGAGGGGGGGGAATCTCCCCTCCCTCCCCAGCCAAAACCAAACGAACAGTTTTACTCTCTTCTCTCAATGATTTTTCCCTATCCTTTAAAATCAGAGAAAGCAAATTCTCCCCAGAAAAGCCTTTCCAAACTAGGAGACCATGCTAATAAAAAAGGAAACTGTGAAGTTTACTCGTGCACCTCTTTTTGCCTTTTCCCCCTTCCCCTGCCAAAGACCAGCCTGAGAACCTCTTTCCACACCAAAGACCCTCTTTCTCCACTAAAACATGATGTTTTTTTTCTCTGGATCATGCAAATAAATGACAGATAAATTGAAAATCTCCCCTTGTAAAGATGCGCACCCACGTATGTATGGGAAGGGTGAGGCGCAGAGGCAGGAGTCCCTGCAGGAATACAGTACATCTCAGTGCAGTGGCAGCAATTCCCAATTCTGGTGACTTTTTTTTTCTTTTTTGGGGGGAAAGGGGGATAAACTGAAACAGGTTGTCTGCAAAGGCACCTCCTCTCTTTTCCCTGCCCCAGCTGTGGGTGCCAACCCCTTTCCCAGGGTGGTCCGGTGCGGAGCGGTGATCCCTAACATTTTCCTGTGCCTGGGAAATGCCTGGCCACACACCGCGACCTCCCGCTCCCCTCCCCATCCCTAAACCTGCTGGAAACCAGCACAGACCCTAATTTTCCTTGCCCATACGCTGGCTTGGGAGCCGCGTGCCTAAGGGATCATGGCAGCGAGGTATCCTCGTGGCCACGAACCAGCCCACAAACCAGCAAGGAGTGATCCCAGCAGCGTGGCATGGGCTGGGAGCTGGGAATTTAACAGGGAAGGGCAGCTCGCAATGGCCACAAACAGCAAATTCCTACAGCCTCGTAGAGCAGGCAGAGCCAAGCGAGCTGCTGCTTTGAAGGCTCGTCTCACTGCAAAACAGTGCAACGGAGATGCATCTTCCTACCTTTATTACCCCCCCATCACACACACACTGTACTAAATACATACATATATATATATATATATACACACTCCTTGTTTTTTCCACCCAAGCGTATAAAAGTACTACAGGCTGAGACACAAAGTGGGAGGCGCCTGTCTCTGAAGAGGCCAATGAAATAAATTAAATATAAATCACTGGCTCAGCCTCAGCCTCCCCCAGCGAAGCGGGGAGACGGTGGGGTTTCCGATGGCCGATACCCTGCCCTTGCCAGACCCGGCATGCGGCGGGCACATGGCGGGGTACCGGTGTGGTATAGGCGTAAATGGTAAATCGTGGGTATTGCAGGCACATATGGTGCACATGTTGGGAGCAGAGCACTTTCCATAGGAGGGGAGGGGCCACCCTACCAGTAAGCGATTTTATTAGGGTGAGGGAAGGAGAAAGAAATCGGGTTGGGATAGGCTGGGAGCTGCCAAGTTCCCCTGCCCAACTCCTGCGCCCCCAGAGCAGGGAGCAGCACACTAACAACTCGCCAGGCTCCAGCAGAAGTTTACCTATTAAAAAAAACCAAAAAACAACAACAACAAAAAAAACCCCACACAGACAACTTCCAACTTCAAAGCTTTTGCTCTCATTTTATGTCCCTCCCTTCACATGGGACTTTTCTCCGAGAAAAAAAATAATACAGACAATAACACAGCTATACCTTCAAGACGAAACTTCACTGCAAAAAGTTGAGAAGGAAGACGGGGTGGAGGTGGAGAGATTATTTTATAGTTTGATTCAGGGTTTTGGTGTTTTGCTTGTTGTTTTTTTTTTTTTTAATCATACAGAATTGAACTTTCCTGGAAGAGCCATAAGCAAATGCATTCAAGACGCAGAAAGGTCTTGTCTATCTAGTCAATAAGTGTTTAGCCAGCTCTGTTTTGATTGTATAAAAAATGTATTTCAGAGTGCGTATCCCATAAGACAAGGAAGAGTGTGGCATGAATATGTATTTTATTTATATTTTTTTTCAAATCATGTGCTTACATGGTTGTAACCACTGCAAGTGTCTAAGCATGGTCATGGTAAGAAAGAGTAAATACTTTAAGTATTTTTTATTATTATTATTTTTTAAAGATTTGGCATACCTTATCTACCACTTCTTTCAAAGTCAAATATCCTAGATATATTAGACCAAGAAAATACATCTATTTTTAAGCAAAACAATTACCAAGAAAAAAATGCCCTTTGGTAGCAGCCTGGTTTTCTGTTCAACTGCCAAAATTTGTATTTCAAAATGCAAATTGCTGAGAATGTGGGCACGAGTCTGAACCACTGCATTTCTCCCAGGCACTCTAGCATCTTTTCTCAAATGCCCCACTATTTGAGGGGAGCTTTTAATATCGGCCGGGCACGGCTGGAAGCAGGGCTTTAACATTTAATGCCTAAGAAACCGAATTGTCACTCAAGTTGCAGTCGAGCGCGTTTTTTTTTTTTTTTATTTTTCTTATTTTTCTGTTGGAGGCGAACCCACCCTCCCGTGGAAAATGGGAGACCCCTTCCCCATCCCTGACTCTAGCACAGATCCGAATGTAAACATACACACACAGGCACACACAGACACACGCACTCCCACCACGCACCACCCTGCAGCAGGACATGGGGTTCAGGCAGAGCCAAAGGAGCTTTGTGCAGCTCAGAAATACCAAGCCACTTTATTCCCCCCCCACCTCCCCTTTTCTTCTTTCTCCCCCCCGCTTTCACTATTACATAAATAACACCGATTGAGCTTAAAGCTGCATCCTTGCTCCGGTGCCTCCAAATCTGCACTGCTGCCTTCCCCCCCACCCCCCCAAGCACAGCCGCACCGCTCGGGGCGCAGAGGGAAGGGTTTTTCGCGGGGGGGGGGGGGTGGGAGGGGGTGGTTAGGGGGTGTTGGGTGGGAAAAGCCACCCCAAAGACACCCTGGAGCAAGGTCTTGCCAGGCTGAGGGTGCCTGGTCCCCACCGCCCCAGCCGGGAGCCTCCGGCAGCATCTTCGCCTCCTGCTGAATTGCTGCAAACTGTCCGCGGAGGGAGCAGCAAGGGCTGGGATGCGAGAAGGAGGGGGGGGTAGGCGGGGGGGGGGCAGAAAAAAAGCAAGCTGGGCAGAAGGAGGGATGGTGGGGAGGAAAAAAAAAACCCAGGGATTCAGGGATCCTCTCCCCAGCCCCAACCCGTGTGCCTGCCTGCTCGGTGGGAAGAGGAAAGGGGGAAGGGAAAACTGGAGGGAGGCGATCGCACAAATGCACTTTTCAGAGCAAAAAGCAAAGCTTACCATGTCTGCAGGCTTCCCCCCCCAACCGAAATGCCACTTATGTGTCCAGCGATCCCAAAGTGGGCAACTACAGCCAGGCACCGGCGCTCATCTCAGCAGGCAGCTCGGCAATACACCACCGCCACCCCCAAAAAAAATCAAAATCAAAATAAATAATTAAAAAAAAAAAAAAAAAAAAAAAAAGGACCGGTCCAAGCTTCTTTCCTGGCAGGAATCGTCCCTGGTAGGACTGCCCAAAATAAGCAGCTGCAATCCAAAGGCTTTATTTAAAGCTTCCCCCCTCCTCCTCCTCCTCTCCTTGCCTCGCTCTCTCTCTCCCTCTCGCTGTTACACACAGAGAGAAAGAGAGACACACACAGGTTACATGAATGGGAGGCAGGAGCCGGCGCTCCCGGGCTGGGAATGACAGGCACACATGCGGCCGGGGGCTGCGCACCGCCGGGAGGGGATGGGGGGGGCTCCTGCACGGGCATGGGGATGGCAAGGATATAGGGTTTGGGTGGGAAGGGGCATGGGGTGGCGTGGGCGTGGAGGGGAGATGGTCATCAGTATGAGATGGGAATGGGCATGGGCACCGGTATGGTATGGTTATGGTATAGGCATGGGGCAGGGAGGGACATAGGCATGGGCATGGACATGGGTATGGCATGGACACAGGGAAGAGCTAGGTATGGGCATGGGCATGGCGTGGGCATGGACATGGGTATGGCATGGACATGGGGAAGAGCTAGGTATGCTCATGGGCATGGCAGGGGCATGGACATGAGTATGGCATGGACATGGGGAAGAGCTAGTTATGGGCATGGCATGGACATGGACATGAGTATGGCATGGACATGGGGAAGAGCTAGGTATGGGCATGGGCATGGCATGGGCATGGACATGGGTATGGCATGGACATGGGGAAAAGCTAGGCATGGGCATGGGCATGGCATGAGCATGGACATGGGCATGATATGGACACGGGGAAGAGCTAGGTATGGGCATGGGCATGGCATGGGCATGGACATGGGTATGGCATGGACATGGGGAAGAGCTAGGTATGGGCATGGGCATGGCATGGGCATGGCATGGGCATGGACATGGACATGGACATGGGGAAGAACTAGGTATGGGCATGGGCATGGACATGGGCATGGGCATGGACATGGGCATGGGCATGGCATGGACATGGGGAAGAGCTAGGTATGCTTATGGGCATGGCATAGGCAAAGACGTGGGGCAGGGGGGACATAGACATGGTCATGGACACGGGGTGGACATGGGCATGGCATGAGCATGGCAAAGGTATGGGAGGGGGGAACGGACACGTAGGCATGGGCTGCCATAGTCATGGCAGAGGCATAGGGCAGCTGTGGACATAGGCCAGGGCATGGCATGGACATGGGCAGGAGGTGGGCATGGTCATGGTCATGGACATGACACAAGCATGGACATGGGTGTGACTCAGTCATGGCATAGGCATGGAGCAGGGGAGAAAATAGACATGGGCATGGCATGGACACGGGGAGGAGCTGGTTACTGGGGCAAGGGAGGACGTAGGCATGGGCATGAGCATGCCATAGGCATGGGCAGGGGTAGATATAGACATGGATGTGGCATGGGGGGGTGGATATGGGCATGGGGCATGGGCTTGGCATGGCATGGCATGGCATAGGCATGGGACAGAGAAGGACTGAGGCATGGGCATGGCATGGCATGAGGCAGAGCTGGGCAGGCACATGGGTATGGACCTGGGCATAGCATGGGCATGGGGAGAGGATGGGCTTAGGGAATGCATGGTTATAACATGGGCATGGGGAATGGAGGGTCATAAGGAAGGCATGGCTATAACATGGGCCTGGGGAAGGGCTGGGCATGGCCTAGGCATGGGGAGGGGATGGACATAGGCATGGCATGGAGAGGAGGTGGATGTGTACGTGGGGTGGGGTGGGGATGGACATGGCTTGTAGAGGGGATGGACAGGGGCATGGGAAGGGGACAGACATGGGCATGGGCATGGATATGGGTGTGGTGATGAGATGGGCTGGGTGTGAACATAAGCATTAGAAGGTAATAGTGAGGGGAGTGGCTGTGCTTGGGCATGTGATAGGCATGGGTTGGGCTTGGGTGTGAGTTGAGCGTAGGCATGGAATAGGCTCGGGGATGAGACGGGATGGGCATTGGTGAATGAGAGGGACATCAGGACAAGGATGGGATGGAGAGCTGCCTCCGGTGGTGCCTTCATGTCCTGCCCCTGGTGAGCCTCAGTCGCTCTTCCTGGGGTCAGGTGGGCTCCAACTTCAGCACATGTGATGAGGAGGGGGAAACTTCTGTTCCTTCCCTGACGTTAGTTAGGCAACTTGCATGATGTCTTGCTTTTGGGGTAAGGGAGCACCATCCACAGTGGTGTCAGGAGATTTCATCATTATTACTATGACATAATTTTGTTTAATAATTAAAATGAAATTCTCAGGAAGAAGGCCTGAAGAATTTCAGTTGTATAATTTAAGGCTACTTCTTTGTGAGGAATATAAATTTCTGCCTTTAAATATTTGTGGGGGTTGGGTTTGTTTTTTTTTGTTTTGTTTTGTTTTGTTTTGTTTGTAAACTGTAGCGACAGGAAATTAGGGCTATTTAAAGATGCTATTCAACACGGTCTGAAGGGAGAAAGGGTTGTGGTGGTGTTAAGTGGCAGGTCCTGCTTCCCTGCCCGACATTGGGCAAGTCCCAGGTAACATGTCCCTGCCAGGATTCATCACCTGTTGCCATTTACACTCAGCCCGTCATTTTCTCATTCACCAAATAATCACACTTCTCTGTTTCAAGTCCCTCCTCAAAATTTACTCCTGCAAATCTTTTCAGCAACAGTCTCTACAGGGCTTATGTTGGCATCAGAAATCTTGGAGCAATACTGGATTAGGCCCTAAAGCCGCATTGTAAGAAGAGTGCTGAACATAATGGACTGCAGTACTTCAAGCAGTGCTTTGAGCTACGTGGGAATTGTCCTTCTCATGGCAGCCCTTTAAATCAGCCTTTCTTTTTTTTTTCCCTTGTCCTCAAATTTCCAGCTTTTGTGGAAAGCAAGAGGTAAGACTGTGTTTTAATCCAAACCCAGAAATCAGGGTAAAAAGGTGCGCAGCAAATCAGAACGTAATCTTAAGCAGCAGAGTTGACATAAAGGTCTGCTTTGCACAATAGCTGCCGCTCTTCACTGTTGTTTTTTTTTCAGATATACGTATTAAAAATAAAAATGCATTTGCATTGGCCTTATTGCCTCTGGAATATATTCCACATCAGGAATCTAGACTCTAGATAAAGGTAATTTAGGTCTCTGGAAGGGCAAAGTTTAATTGAGAAATATATATATTGTTAGGAATAGACCACATCCAAATTCAATGGTAATTGTATAAGCCTTTCAAAAATCATACAGTATGCAAGCTTCCAAAATTTCTGAACAAGAAACATTTCCATTTAAATGCCAAGAGGCAATTTTCCCTCTCTTGTTCAATACTAAATCAGTCACATGAGCAGTTTGCATTTGATTTTAGAAAGGAAATGGAACATCTTCTCTCCCAATCGCATATAACTTTTGCTTTTTCTTGTTCTTAGTGTTCTTACTTGTTTGCGGTACTTTTCCGCAGTTTTGAAATTCTTCCATTTGAGCAGCCTGTTCACTCCAGCCATTTATTCATTTTTTAAACTCCAACAACTTTGTTAAACGAAAACCAGTAAACCCAAGTGAGGAGTAGAATGGTGTTTGTTTGAATTCCGGTTGGTAAATCCGAGTGTAACAGATCAGCACTGTTTGTGTAATTGGCCTTTCCCTGTTAACTGAACTAGACAATGATGCTCTTGGAACAAGAGAAAAAAGAAAACAACCCACAATAGTAATTTAATGGGAAAAAACAACTTTGCTTAGGAAAATCCCCCTGTTTCAATTCACAGGGAATTACTGTGGTTGCAGAAGTGTGCTGCATACCAATTTGGAACATATTTTAGGAAGATATAAATTTCCAAATGTCAATGTTCACCAGCCTGCCATAGTGTCCTGCACCACAGTAGCTTTGCACAGCGGAAAGGCTCCTTGAGAGCAGAGCCTATTAGAGTCAAACTCCCTTCCAAATAGTGTTTTTGCCGAATTTGTAAAGAAGCTACATCCGCGGAACAAGGTGATTGAAAAGACTAATGCATGAGCCTATTAGACCTTGTGTGCTAGGACACAAGGAGAGCAAGTCCTGGAGCTGCCGCTCAAATTAGCACTTAATAGTCCTGATGTCGGGTTGTGTTTCCATATTGACATTTGCTCCAACAAGGCAATGAAAACACCTATCGTCAAGTCACCATTCATCAAGCCAAAAAGTAGCAACATCTGCTGTGGTCAAAGGTTTCTTGCTGAAGAAGTTCAGCAGCAGAAGTGTCATTGGTTGGTCAGGCGAGCCCTTGACCAAGAGATGCTGCACCAGTTGACAGCCACTGCTAAAGATTGTTTTGTAGGGGTTTTTTCACACTTCCAGGAGAGTAATCCAGAGGGAAAACCTCACATATTTTAATCAATGGAAGTGAAACCATTTGCCTATCAGAGACTATAAAATAATACACACCCCAGGGTTCAATGCTCTTTTCTACTCCTCCAGCACATTCTTAAGGGGAAATCACTCTTTTCTTGATGAATGTGCAATTCAAATGTGGAAATATGCCATTCTTCATGCTTTCTCCATAGGGAGCAAAATGATTTCTGTAATTAAACCCTTTTTGCCAACATTTCCTGATGAGAATTGCCTTTTTTTTTTTTTTTTTTTTTTTTTTTGTAGGCAAGGGGAAAAGCCATGTACAAAAGGGTTTGCAAAACCAGGTCCGGAGGGTTTGACCTTTAAGGCTGTATTTGAATTAGTCATTTTTGGTTTAAAGGTGGATGAGGATGAGGCACATGAGTAAGGGCTGCAGCTTAAGTTTCCAATCAGGCGCTGCTGAAAAGATATGGCTGCAGGACAAAGGAAGATACGGGTGCCACTACTAACATTAATCTAGCTATTAGGGATGACATTAGCAGTGAAAACACACAGCCCAGTCTTCAGCACACTTTAGCAGCCCCAGGTGTGTAGCCATGGTCCCTGTTGGGCTTGTGCTGAAGTCTGTACTACGGCATCATTGGTGCACTGGTTCCCATGGTAGCTAGATTGAAGAAATCCAGCTTCTCCAAAATATATCAGGCTGTCATGGGCAGCGTAGACAAAACTGGTGTTAAACAAGAAGTTAAGCATGCGTGAGCTTTTGTAGGACTTGGACCTGAAGTCCACAACACGTTCCTCGTCACTGCAGAATGGGCCATGTAATACAGAGATCAGGATATGGGACAGAGCTTTTAGCCACCTGCACAGTTGAGGGTTGAAACCTCATTGCTGTGTGATGGATGGCAGGGTTGAACCAGAACTAGATGCAGAGATGAATCTTGAAGTTTCCACTACGAGTTATGTTATGTCTCTCTGCCAAAGCTCTTGAGCAGGGTGGTGGAGCAGAAATCACAGGGGCTCTTTATAAAAAGCAGGATTTCCCTCCTCTTCCTCCTCAGTCCGAGGATATATGCAGCTTAACTCAGTCTGCGTTGACTCAGAGAGATGTCTCCACTGCTGGTACCATGAGGTGGACTCGAGCGGGGACAGAGAAGCGTTCTCACTTACAGGGCCTTTCCTTTTACTAACTGATTTCTAGCAGGATGCTAAAGGCTGGAGAGGGTCATTCTATCTTGACTGTGCCTTTTGTAACATCTCAGTGGATCTCAGGGCTTCAGGAAGACAGAACTGAGCATCTACCTGCGGTACCGGCTCTTATGCCTTTCCTTTCCCTGTTTGCAAAGTACCAGTGTCTGTTGTCATACCTGGGAAATCGAGGGAGGCATACGATGGCGTTGAGAGTCTGCTCCTACTGCTTACTCAGGGAAAGTTCCCATCAAGTGAATTGGACATTTGCCTGAGCGAGTGTTGCAGGATTCGGCCCATATGCTTCTCAGCTCTTATATTTGCATAGTGCAGAATATGCTTACAGTACAGTGCCAATAAAACAAAACTATATACAGTAAGCACAGAAAAATCAAGAGCACAGTTAAGACCATTTACAAACAGCAGCTGAGCTCTGCAGCTGACATCCAGGCTTATCACACTGTCAGGGACCATGCTTTGTTGTGGGTAATATGTACAAGACAATTATTTATAGGCAATTAGATGGAAGGTCCTGTAAGTGTATAGGTCTCTCTTGCCCCTTTCCTAAGCCTATTATTTTCTTTTTCCCTATGAATTATTTATATTTCAACTCTGTCAGTGTGTCCTTTCCTTTTTTTTTAAAAAAAAAAAACAAAACAACAAACTATGGAAAGCATTTCAGGAGGCCACTTTCATGGAAGACGCTTGTTCTTCAAGTAAGTGCTCTGGTATTGTGTAAACATGCTGCATATACCATATGTGGCCAACTTCAAATGAGAGACTAGTTAATTCATTCTGATGAAATAGAATGAAGACTCTTTTGTCTCCGGAAATTCCACTGATGTCTTATGAAAGAGGAAGAAGAGCTTCATCAAGACAGTGCAGATCATATCAAGAAGAGTATAAATTGCCCGGAGGATCAAATTACGCCTTTTCATAGACATATTTTCCTCTCAAAAAATTTAAAGTATGTTTTTTTTAAATCCATGGGATAGGTTAGAATATTTCTTAATCCACAGTACATGATAAAATGGCCATGAACAACTGTAATACAATACATCTTCAATACAACTGGCCATAAGTGTATTAGAAGAACTTCCAAACAATAATTACCCTATTACTGCACTGTGACTTCACATCCAATTTTGCCCACCTCACCGTACAAAATGGATGGAGTAGATGACTTTTATATTTTTAATAATAATGAAATGTTCAGGATTTGATATAGAAACCTGGCTACCAAGGTAATAGGTACATATAAGAACCTATTTAGAATAGCTATGTGAATGGGAATTGCTGTTAAATTGCAATGAAATACTATAGCATATCAAACAATATTTGAAATCAAATAAAACTTGGAAGGCACTCATATTCAAGCCATAATCTCATTGTGAAGGAGACTTTTTCTGATGAAATCTGCTGTTTTAGACAACTGTGTAGTATCTCCTTATTCTCCAATAAGGCCACCTATCTTGACTAACTTTAAATGACTCGCTCCAGATCTATGCGTGTGCAATAGCAAAATTCATATGAATTTGTCCCATTCAAATGCTAGATGCTCTCGGGAAATGAAAAGCCAGTTATTTCACTCTTAGACAGCCCTGGTCTTACTAAAAGAACAGTCTGAACTGGAGACACCTCCTTCCCCCTTTAAAGAATGACCCTTGAGACAGCAGAATAGACCCCCCACTTCCCCAACACCTTCACTTCAGGCATCTCCTTTCCACGCATTGAACCAATCGTTGACCTCTGAGATGGCAAAGTAAGTACATTATTGTATGATTACAAAGAAAAGGTGAGCTTGTAATGGCACAACAGATCTGAGTACTATTACTGGCACTGATACACATTTTCATCACTTGTTAATCTCGTAGGGCTCAAGCAAGAGCCTGTCTCAGTGAATCCTCACCAGACAAGTAAATAGCATCAATGTTCCCTCTGTCCCCCGCCTGGACCGCCTCCATCAGCAGACACGCCACCGCACACGAACAGGGAGCAATCGGGCTCTCCTCCCGCTTTCTGCTCTGTCCTCCAGATAAATTGTGTTAGTTTACTGGCAAAATCTAGTTTGTACTATTGTTTACACTTCAGAGTCAATATGGATATGGAAGAATAAGCTGAAATATATGCTTTGTGCATCATTAATAATAGCATAGCCTCTCCGTAGCTACGTGACAATTCCCAAACACTTAATTTAACGGTAAGCAATTTATCATGTCTGCTGTATCACGACCAAATAGTTCAGTATCCCCAGTTTACAAGAAGTGCTATTCTCTGTGCCTATTTGTACTGCTTACATCAAGACAGACCAACAGTTTGAGTTCTAGCTTTCACCTCAGAAAATCCAGGTTCAGTTCCCCAGTGTAGCAGAAAATTATCTAGGCTTAAGTTTCCCCTATATAATATACAGATAAAAGTACTTCCTCACGTTATCAGATGTCGTGAGGATAAATGCATTAAAGACTGTAAGCCCCACCAGGACTACAATAGCCATAATTATCTCAGATAGATACATGTAGTGCAAGTACAACGATATTTAATACATACCCGATGTAAAACCATGAGTCAGGGCTGATAACGAACACAAACTCTGCTAAGGAGTTAAAAATGGTGCTTACTTGCATGCTTTTCCCTGGCTTACACTCCATTAAAGTTTATGTATCACAGACGGTCTTCGGCTCTCAGTCACGATGGAGCACGTCTGGTAGAGTCAGTGGTTTTATCCCAGTCGTACACTCGTGTAGGCAGGAGCCCATTGTCTGGGCTGAGACACTCAATCTGGAAGAGAGAGAATAAAAGGGCTCCAGTGTGTAAAGTCATTCATTACAATTTGGAATGAACAGGGAAATCAGTGGGGTTGCTGGAGGTTAAGCAAGGGCAGAAATTGGTCTTTTTATCATTCAAATGCCATGGGAAAAAAAAAAAAATATAAGAAGCAACGGATCTAATCCTGCACATCTCTACTCACGTCGCTTGCCTTTATTCATTGCAAGGGGTCACAAAGAAACAATCATGTACATTTGCAGGACCAGATGCAAAATTCATTTATAACAGAATTTCATAAGCAAGCAACTTCTTTTTCCCAGGATGGAGCTCCAATGAAATTTTGATATGACCTTTATATACTTTCAGATAAAATAAGATTATTTGGATTGCTGTCCTACATAAGTACATTTTCTACACTAAGAACTCAGAGACATGAGAACATCCCTCAGAAGTCAGTGAATATTTTTGAAGATTGGACCTGATGTTTTTTAGAGAGGAACTTTTTCAGTGGAAGAAAAGAAAGAAGAATGATTACAAAGCTTTCGATATCGAAGGCGCATCAGATTACTGGAAAATGTGGAGTGAAAGTTGTTCTGAAATGCTCCAGTGGCATCTGTGCTTATTTTATTGTACTGCATACCCTTAGATGTGATGACTTTATGCACAGCATCAAGAGCATGAGATGTTTTCATAGCTATCCTGCAAATTGGAATAAAATTGTAAGTAATGCAGCGAGTGACATTACTTTCTGAAACTTTTTACTCTCTCCATGTCAGGGCTGCCCCCTGACACTGCGGTCAACGTCTACAAACAAGCATCCAGACTTCAGATAAACACAGCAGGGAGGACAACTCAAAGCATCCTTGCTGATCAACAGTTCTTCAAGCATGAAATCGGGTTCAACCAAGGGTTCCCCCCGCTTTCCTGGGGGGAAGCTGATAAACACCGGAGCTTGATTTTGCTCTCGCATCAACTCTGCACGTGACAATCTGCCCAACTATAGCATTTCACCTTTCGCTTCCTTTACACTCCCCACCTCACATCCCCACCTCCCCTCTCATAAGGGGCCAGAGGATGGTACAGAGGAGGGATGCTACCAAATTTGCCATCTGTATCTAAGAGGCTAAATAAAATAAGGAGTTGATCCTGTAGATTGGTACTCAATCATGAGTCTAACAAGAACCAAACAGTCCAAAACCTGAACTTCTACTGTACACCACTACTGCTAAACCCCAGAGGTTGAATTTTTGCTGTTACATTTTCACATTTAGAGACTGCAGCTTTAGAGAGTGATGCTTAAGTTGTGGGTTTAGGATTCAGTAGACAGTAGATTTTAAAATGGTCTTTTTTCTTGTTTGAAATCCCCAGATACAGGCTATGTTGCCTGTTAGGATTGATCATGTCTGATCCAGCCATTTTCGGAGTGCAACTGGGTCAGAGCATGGGTTCAGTCATTTGCAGGATGAGAGACTACAGTCTTAATATGCTATTTAATTTATCCTATTGAGCTGGGTAAAGAAAACCATCAGAAAAGGTTTCATGAGCCTATTGGGTCGGATTAAGAAAAGCCACATGAATGCCTTTAAATGACAATACACAAAGGAGTAATGGAGCAAGTGACAAATCTCCCTTCCTTTTCCTTTCCCTTTTGAAGGAGTAGCTACCCCAGTTTGCTGTGAATCTACTGAAGACAGAACAGGACTTAAACTCACACCTGCAAAACAAAATAAGGTACTTCACTTACTTTTCCTGTACATCTCTCTGCAGAAGTGCCTGACACATGACATCTGTTAATGAGGGTCATAATCCCCCCATCCTATAACCCCATACTAGTAGTGCTTAGATCCCACGGCCTCTTTTCCTAAGGAAATAAGGCTTTTATAGGAGTGTTGTCTGTCCATCTGGCTCCCCATCTGTCAATCCTGCACCCAGCAATATATTCTGAACCTGGTGGCTAATTTCACCCTGTTCTCTGGAGGGGCAAAAGCTTAAAAGATATAAATATCCCACATGTTTTATGAAAATCAGTGGTGCGGGAGAGAACGACAAAGCACAGCTCGTTTGAGTGAAAGGCGGCAGTATAAGCTCGTTAGCTAATTGCTGGGCTCAGGCTGCCAGCTGGCCAGTCAGCACGTGCAAACCGGCCAGCCCAGCTACCTGCTAGTGACTTCTTGGGTCTTCACACAACTCATCTGGCCAGACAGCAAAGGAGGAGAGGAGCCCCTTGTAGAGGGAATATGTGTGTACAAGGGTAGACAAAAAATGGAAATGAAGATGCGTCGAGGGCTGAGGTCAAAGAGACAACCATGTTATTGAAGTGGGGAAGCAAAGAGCAAAGAAAGGATGGAGGGTATGATGTTGTGGAGGAGGGACTTGTGATTGAAATTGCTAACAGAGCAACTTTGTTCCTCCTGTGTTGGAGGACATGGATGGACTTAGCTCCAACGTAAGAAGGACATGGACCTGTTGGAACAGGTCCAGAGGAGGACCACAAAAATCATCAGAGGGCTGGAGCACCTCTGCTGTGAGGACAGGCTGAGAGAGTTGGGGGGGTTCCGCCTGGAGAAGAGAAGTCTCTGGGGACACATTATAGCCCCTTCCAGTACCTAAAGGGGGCCGACAGGAAAGACAGGGAGGGACTCTTTATCAGGGAGTGCAGTGGTAGGCGAGGGGTAACAGTTTTAAACTGAAGGAGGGGAAATTTAGATTAGATATTAGGAAGAAATTCTTTGCTGTGAGGGTGGTGAGCCCCTGGCCCAGGTTGCCCAGAGAAGCTGTGGCTGCCCCATCCCTGGAGGTGTTCAAGGCCAGGCTGGATGGGGCTTTGAGCAGCCTGGTCTAGTGGGACGTGTCCCTGACCAGGGCAGGGGGTTTGGAACTAGATGATTTTTAAGGTCCTTTCCAATCCAAACCATTCTGTGGTTCTCCAGTGAGGACTTTCCTTCTCCTTTATCTTCAGAGACTAAGAACAACCACTCAAGTTAAAAGGAAAGTCCCCATAATACCTTGTTTCAGATGGTTATCAATAGAGAATCATTAAGGAAAGAGCAGAAAAAACAGATACAAGCAGAGAACAACCTATGGAAGGAGCCCTATTATTCCCTCTCCACAGCCAACAAACAGAGGCAGCAGAAGACAAATTGGATTACATTTCAAAAGTTCAATTTAAAAGGCATGCAGTAAATTTGCCACAGTGTCAAAGTCAGAGCATCCAGTCTCCAAATCTCTGGTGCGGGAATTTCCCTGCTGTAAGTGGCAGCGGAGCTGCTCTGCTCACCTCCGCATCCAGCTGGCAGGCGCCGTGCTCGGGAGTGAATTATTACCCTTGGTCCGACAGCAGAGAATGAAAACCTACTTCTGGCTCGGTCCTACTATCAGTTAAGCAAATCCCACTGCCATTCCTCTTTCAAATACATTTTGTCACTATTTAGTACCATTCCACTCCCAGAACACTTTGTTTTCCCCTTCCCCCAACTCCCTTATCCCTTACGTTCCCTTCTGTGTTTAACGCATATTCACCCATAGCATAAAACATACAGGGCAAACATTGAGGACAGACAGACACCTAAAAAATCAGCCGAATTGAGGATTTCCAGCGTCAGATGATAAGGTGCCCAAGATAACCTACTGATAAAATATGTGGTAAGCAAACCCTGTGATCTACACAGATAGCTTAAGCTTCTGCAGTGCTAATTGCTATTACAATCTTAAGCTAATATTTGAGCCTTTCTTTTGAGCAAGGATGTGTAACAATTAGATTACAGGATTTGGGGCATTACAAAGAGAGATAAAAGCAGAAGTTTCGTCATGGTATGCGGTATTTTGTTTACATAGAGATAATAGCAGTGATGATAATATTAATAATAACTATTCTATTTAAGTCCAAATTCTGATTTCAGGTGCATCAGACCAGATCTGGAATAAACCCCTTGTCTGCAACAGAACTATCCTGAATTTACTCGGGGTGGAGCATGCAGATCTCTAGTCAGGGATCATTTTGCAGTCGCTGGAGAGCCCAGCGTGGTGTACGATGAGCTCTACATACCCACAGTAGTCAATAGTGACCAAACAGTTCTGAAGCAGGGCCTGAGCTGGGATATTTCTCTTTACTTCTGTCCCGAGCATCGCTGAGAGCTCTGATGGCATCTATTGCACCCTGTTCCCCATGAACGTGTGGCAACTCCAGCAATGAAAGGGACCTCTGTTTTTTTGCTCTCTACCATCCTTATGCTTTCCTCTTGCCCCCCCCCCCCCCCAAAATGTGTGTGCGTATGTAAAAACACAGTGATAATGCATACCATGGGGAAAAAACCAAACATTAAACTACAGATAAAGAACAGTTCACTATAGCAGCGTGTCGGATTTAATACGTGTTGATTTAATGTGCTTGGGTCAACATCCTTAAAACTTTCTACAGCGTATTAAAAAGAAAAGACATCTTCCTGCACATATTTTTAGGGAATATTTTTCTATTGTGCAATGAGTTTTTGTATTTCTTCTCCTAGGCACACATGGGGAAAAAATAAATCGCCCCATATCCATAACAACAGCCAGCTTTTCTGATGAACCATAGGTTTCTTTGCGTGAAAGAAAAGTCAGCTCACACAGATGAGCATTTGGCCTCTGAAATTTTGCTGCTGCTGAGATCCTGGAAAATAAAGGACAAACAGCCCCCCCTCGCCAAAACCAGATACGCAGATTTTCCTCTGCTTTAGATACTAAAATCAAACTTCCTAAATATATGAATGTTTCAAGTATTTGCCACCAATGTCCTAGAAGAGGGAATCAGTCACACAAAGCAAAGCAAATGTGTGTACCCACTCAGGAATATTAGAAGTTCTATTACAGCATTAAAAAAATAAACATATCTGCTAGCAGTGGATTTAAAGTATCTCCCAGCAGCTGAAAATCATAGTCACGCGCAGCAAACAAGCAAAGCAACTTAACAGAAGAAGACAAGTTTCCTTGTTTTAGCAAGCCCTCATTCCACTTTTAGAGTGTCATAAATATATAGGAAATCTAAAAGCAGGCAAGGTAGCCAGATAGGATGACGTTCTTTCTTACCCATAGGCAACAAGGTCCTTTAAGAGAACTGCATCCTGCAGACTGTCGATATTTGGTTGAAAACTTGAAAAACAGGTTTTAAGCAAAAACTCTTTTGAGAATTAGATCCAGACTCAAGAGGCTAAAAGCATCACTTGAAACAGCCGGTTTAATTTATTCAAATAAAAGCCACATAGCTCAAGGACAGGTAAGTAGGTAAATAAGCCGTCACCAGCCCCTTCTTGGCAAAGAAAGGTACCGTGAAAAGCCTGCATTAAAGTAGATCTCTGCGTAGGAAATGAAGGAGCCTCAGGTACAGACATTTGATTTATTTTTTTCTGAGTGTGGCACAGGGGAGCGTGCACTGGCTCAACCTGTTGTAATCGAACATGTGGGTTGCTAGTTGTTGCGATGATATTGCAGCAGCCTCTTCATTAAAGAGGCTGTGTCTTTAGCACAAAGATTAATTCCCTACATATGAAATCAAGACGTTGCCAGTGCTGCTACTGCTCTCTGTTGCTCTTTTCTCCCTCTTCACCTCTTTTTTTCCCCCTTCTTTCTTTCTTGTAGTGAGCAGGAAGGAATGCGGTGAAGGAAGGATAGGTACTATATGTTTCTGATTTGCTGAGCTGACAATCCTTTTGCTACTTGATTTCACCTTAATAGGATCTTCTTGTTACCCACCTACTGTAGCTCAGCGTGGAAAATCCGTGCATCAAAAGGTTGAAAGCTTGAGGCAAAACTTGCCTCCCTGCAGCTCTAGATCGGGTGAGGGAGAGACAAAGTCATCTGGCTGCCTTGCAAACAGTATTAAGGCAGTTCAGGGAAGTGTAGGTTAAGGACATTATCTTCCCCATAAATTAATCTCCAGCAGGCTTCCACTCTTTCTAAAGGCAGAGAAGCTAAGGGGAGAGTCAAATGTATTTTAAAAGTGTATAACTGCCAAGGAGAAGTGGTCAAGGGATTTCTTCCATGTGAGACGTGAGTGCGTTTTTGTTCAGTTTGTGTAGGCGCGTGTGTGTGTGTGTGTACACCCAAAAGGGACCCTGTGACAGTGAGATGTGAGTGTGTGTGACAAGCAAAAGGAGAGGGAAACCCCCCCACAACTATGTGTCTGGGCAGCCTTCAGCTCACAGAATCACAGAACCACAGAAAGGTTTGCGTTGGAAGGGACTTTAAAGATCATCTAGTCCACCCCCTGCCCTGGGCAGGGACACCGACCACCAGCCCAGGTTGCTCAAAGCCTCATCCAACCTGGCCTTGAACACCTCCATGGATGGGGCATTGACAACTTCCCTGGGCAACCTGTTCCAACCTGTTCCTGTGTGTTGGTGTGCGGGAATATGAGTGTGCATCCTCACACGGACTCACTTGTAGGTGGCGCTGGGACCACCTCTACGAGCCCAAGACCTTTCAAGTGTGTCCCTCCATCATCCCAGCTGATGAGTTTCAGAGAAGAGACAACCCGGTGTAAAGCAGCCTCCGGAATACAATATTAAAACCTTACATTAAAAGCAAAACTGTGTTTGGGACTTAAAACCCACTCTCTACCTAAGCCTTATTGCAGAGGGGTGTACGTGAGAGTCAGCTGGGAGACACCTCACTTCTTGGTCTGAGGGAAAGGGAGGGTAGGACCGTTGTGGCGAGGAACCAAAAGGGATTAAATTAGGCGTTCGTGTTGGTGGGGCGGGGGGGGAAATTTCAGCTCTGCAAACACAAGACGTGACATTTTTCCCGGCTGCTCTGCACAGCGGCAGGACAGAGCACGCTGGGAAGTGCGTGTGTACCACTTCCCTCTGCTGGAGGCAGCCCAGACTGTTACCTGCCTCCCTCCATCCAAAGAGATTTCTATAGGTACCAAAAACGCTCCAACCCCTATCATCCGGCACAGCAGCGATAATGAAGTGGTCACGAATCATTTCAGTAACTTCCATTTATATAAAAATCTCGGTGCTGACTGTGGGGTGGAACAGAACAGCTCTTACGGCACGCAGGAAAAATAGGACTGGAGGAAAGGGATGTGTGCCGCAGGGATTGTTTAAGCTGACAGGTTTTGAAAGGAGCCGGAATACCACAGCCTGGACATGTAACACTTCTTAAAAGAAGAGTGAACTGTCTGATTGCTCTCAGCTTTGCACAGCCACGCACATCCCCCCCTGCCACCAACATTCTCTGCACCACCAGTCAGGGAGTGCTTTGGGGTTTTTTTTGTGTGCTGACATCCATAAAACCACGCACTGATCAGGCTTGTTCTGGGGTTTGTGCAGGATCACAGGTCAAGGGCATGTGGGGGACAGAGTAAATCAGTGGAGAGAAGAATCATCTGTCTGCAAGCCACCTTCCCTGCTCCCCTCTTGCATCATCTTCAGGCATTAAAATACTGAGTGTGATATTGTATAACTGATAACTTTCCCCACCTACCCCTTACTTATAGATTGTAAACATCAGTGGGTTTATGACCAAGGCCAGCTATTGGCAGTAGAAATGCATAGCCCAGGTGGAAATTGATTATTTTTTTTTCTCTTTCAGATGTGCAGAACGTCTCCTAATATTTAATGTGCTATATTTCCCCTTAGATAAATACTCATGACTTTCTCCATTAGCCCTGTGGGACCAGACCCGACTGGACCATCACGCTTGCCAGCCCACTGACCGCCACAGGTTTTAAGAGTACAGCTAGTGGGAAAGTCCTGAACACCCAGGGCTGGGCAGCAGCCTCTGCATCTCCCATGGGTGGCCTCCTGGTAACTCTGCCATTTTGCTGATATCATCCTTGTCATTGCACTCTCATGAGTGTTCTTGTAAGAGGAGCTGTAAGCTGGTAGCACTTTACCATCAATTCACTAAACCCTATAAAGATTTTTATTTTTTAAGAGCCAGAGAGCCATTGCAGGGAGGCACAAGCAGGTTTCACAACAGGATGCGCAGTTGGAGAGGAAAGCTCTACATTTATTACAAACATATTATCCATTAGAAAATGCAAAAAAAAAAAAAAAACAAAACAAAACAGAAAAAGTCAAGCTTCTGTTTTGTTCACAAGCCTTTCTTGTTTACCTACATGTTTCTTCAAATAACCTGATTCTGTAAAGGATGTGTATTCTCCCTAGTTTTCCTGCAATCTCAGTGGCTGTAGACCAGCCGACCGTGCTCCTCCTGTCACGTTTACCCACACCTCTGTGAAACAAGGCCTGTTCTGTGCTTCAATTGTAAACCCAGCTTCAGTAAAACATCACCAAATGTCCCTTTTGTATGAAAAATGGGGAGTGAAGAAATATGTGGAGAGATTCCATCATGTCACTACATATTTAGTTATTCTTGGGGGGAGGCGGGAAGGGTGGCATTTGCCTCACAAACTGAATTATGACACTGATTTAAACCAGCAGAGATGCTTGTTGCAAACAGGAGGAATAAAATTGGCCAGTTTCTTTGTTAAATAAGCAGCTGGAAATAAAAAGGAACGCATTTTCTGTTCCTCACATATTTGCACCTACATCGACATTTTACTTTGCATCAGGAGGGTGCTATTGAGGCAAATTGTTGATGGACCCCACTCGCTGTTAATGGGTTTGCATCTCAGAGTTGCCTTGGAGCAACCTGGATCCCTTTCAGATAGAAGTGAAGGAGGAGACGGTCTTCAGAAGTTCACTTAACATGTTCCAGCCACTAATTAGCATTTATTCCATGGGACTAGAGTAGACCTAGCTTGAAGCAACACACCAGAAAGATTATAACAGGGATGTCAGGTCTTCAGAATAAACTCCTTCAGTGTATGAATCTGCTCCTGCTATGCTGTACTATGTTGCTCATGTAGCTGTAGCTCAGTTGGAACTAAATGATCTTTAAGGTCCCTGCCAACCCGAACCAGTCTAATTCTCTGATATGATAAGTCAAAGTGCTCTTCTTCACCCAAGTGCAAGTAGGAAGAAAGCCATGTGATAAAAACCCAAATGACAGCCTGAGGGACATATGAAAGGCGATCCAGCCAAGGTCAGCCCAAGGCATCCCAGGCTATGTCCACGCTGGCATTTCTACAGAGATTAGAGGGATAAACTAGTAGGATAGGTCTTGTTATGCTGATGGAAGAAGACAGCTGAAAGAGACTAAAACCGCGATATATCAATATATTCCTAGATATTAAGGCAGAATTCCTACTGATGATCTATGACACAGGCAGAAGTTGTTGTAGAAAAGCTATTGAATCAAAGTGGAAAATTTAGGGTAAGAAGATGATGATCTATCTAAGCACTGTCCCCCCCAGCTAAATGCTTTGCACCTGAATTTCAAGAAATCGCACAATGGCAGTTGTACAAAACAGAAAATATGGGTTATTAGCTCACGTTTGAAAATAATGACTAAATTTTTCTAATGTACAACTGCGCTAAAGCCAAACAAATTACAGAAATGAGGTTAGTCTGCAGTGGCCATTCATGCCTTTGAGATTTAAATCTCATTGGAAGTGTGGAAAATTAGGCTTCCACTTATTGTGTCAAATTGATGACAACCTCCATAGGCACTTCTTTATTCATATTAAAAAAGAAAAGAAAAAATGAAATAAAGAAGAAGGCAAAAAAGAAGAAAAAGGAGAAAAAAAGGAAAAGGAAAAGGAAAAGGAAAAGGAAAAGGAAAAGGAAAAGGAAAGAAAAAATTAAAAAAGAGAAAAAAAAAAAGATTAAAAGTTAGCCAGAATGTTTTATGATGTATATTAAAAGGAATGGTCTCTGAATGAATAGTAAACAACAGATTGTCTTCTTTCTTCCTTCTTCCTGATAAAGAAATTCTGATTTTCTTACTTCCAGCAAGGAAAGCTAACTAAATGATAGAGCACACTGATCACAGCACAGACACTTTATTTGCAATAGCATTTGGTCCATGCCTGATAACCCTGTATGCATTAATCTGGCAATGAATGTGCCTGCAGTTAGGGAACTGTACTGGAAAGAACACTAACAGTTAAATCTCTCTAAATAACTTTTAAAATGGTTTCCATCCTATTTTCCAAGCATTCCCTGTCATTACTACTCTCCCTTAACCAGGAAAAATAAGAGGAATATAAATAAAATCGTCAAGGGAATACAGTTCAATGGTGACTTCCCTTGCAGAGGGAATGAAAAAGAAAATATTCTTCATCTCATTAGAGTGACTGCCTGCAACACAGTGAGCCTGAGCAGGGGTGGTGATGGAGGGAGAGACCTGAGGCAAAGCAAGAACTGGACCAGGAGCTCCCCAGGGACTGTCACATTTGGCTGAGGACAGAGAATTTTGGCAGGGCTACAACCAGTCCATCATCCTGCTGGAGAAAGAACGAGGCCGACAGACTGATTAGGGAGGAAACATTGACCTTAATTTTGTTTACAAAGATGCTATTCCGTCCTTAAGTTGATTTTAAAAAAAAAAAAAAAAAAAAAAGAATATTAAAAAAAACCCCAAAGATGCAATGTTTTTTGTAGAAGTGAAATACAAAATAATATAACAATGTTCATCCACAAGAGGAAACTGTTTTAGTCTGTATACATTAATGCAGAGCAGGGGTGCAAATAGAGAGGTACTGTAGCATCCATGGCCCTAAGAGGAGTCACGATGCTCACAGAGGTTTGAACAGGGGATAGATACCACCGTGAAGTTTCAGACCTTAGACAAGGCATTTCAAAGCCTCGGTTTCTCTTGGCCTATTAAATACTATGTATTTTCTGAATCTTTCACAGATCTTTGATATGGTCTGCTAGAAAGAAGGCTAATTCTGCTAAAATATTTTATAGCAAATGTTTTCCCATCCACAGGAGAAGAGAGTTTTCAGAAGAGCTGCAGCGTTTGACGATCACCTTTGTAGAGCTCTATCAGACCTGAGAACTGCAAGAAATATTACAGAGCTAAATATCACTTCTCTTTTCTTGTGGATTTACACAGTAAGATGTGTAAGAGTCTCTCCAGAGGTGTCCTTGCTTAGGACTGGGCTTTTCCTGCAGCTTTTTTCTGTTCTTCTGTCTTGTGCTTTGCTCTGTACAACTGTTTGTGACAATTCATAAGCAATGTATGCAGAGGTAGGCCCAGCTGAGAATTATTATACTCAGACAGCTTTATGCATTGATGGAAGATAAAATACACCCGTCTCCTTAATACTATGTATACGCTTTCTCTATATTTAGTATTGAAGTTTCTTTACTGACATGCTAACCAGTAGCTTGCTTTTGTATTTATACATTTGGTTTTTTTCTTTAGACCTACCACAGTAGCGTTCATACCGAATCAAGATACCTTTGTTTAGTTTTATTCCAGACTATATACTTTCTAACATCTCAGGGACACTGTGGTTCAGAGCATAACTCTTCAGACCGGGAGCCTGGACAACTGCTACTCAACAACTGAACAACTGTGCACTCAAGTCTTCTTCACTTCTTTGTGAGGTGAGGAGAGCAGTGATTTGTAAAACTGCCTTGAGATCTGTGTCAGGTAGATGCCAAGTGGGACTCTAAATATAATTTGGGCAGCTAAAGGGGCTGGAGCCAAGTTCTTTCAGAAGCATATTTTTAAACCAAAGATGCTGAAAATCTCAGGCTCTCTATCTAAGGTAGAATGCTTTCAAAGCTTGCCAGATCATCCGCATTGAATTCAGCGAAACAATTCAAGAAGGAAAGGAGTACTGTCAAGAAGGCAGGTGGCCTTGGGCAAGCTCTCTTTGGCCACTAAAATCAGCAGGATCGATATTAAGTATTATATTAAAGTTAAGATTGTTAGAAGACTACATTCTTCATCTAGCAGAGATCCAGAACTTGAACAAGGATTTTGGGCCGCTAATACAATTAAGAGTAAATATGTGTTCCTACACAGAAAAACAGCCCAGCAATTTTTCATTCTTTCCATCACCACTGATTTCTGGTTAAAAAGTCCATGATGCACGGTAGCTGCTGAAGCACTGCACAGATTTCTAAAGCAAAGTCACTGCAGCCCATTGCGAAATCTATTCCCCATTCTTAAGGTTCAACGACCAGTGGGTCAGAGCTGTTAATATGAATTTCTACGCTGATGCAGCCATAGTGTTAAATGACAAGGATGACAGTATTGCTAATTTATGCAGGCACTGAAAAGAGAGCTAACCCATAATTTTGTTATGTTTTCAGGGCTTGACTTTTGTTCTAAATGTCAACAGGGTGTGCAAATGCCATGCAAGTCTCCCTTAGGACTTGGCTCAAGTTCATATACAGATACTTCTGAGGATGCCTTGGATTCACGAACTTAAAAAACTCAGCTTAACTACAGAAAGCAAAAACCAGCCTTGATGGATAATGTAAAAATAGTGTATAAGCTCCTGAGGATTCTTATGTATTTGTACTTATATATGCATTCATCCATACACACACACATATACACACTTGCACCTTATGCACACAGGATTTCAAGTTAAACTCACTGGCCAATTTTAAACACTCCTAAAGAATAAAGTCTGTTTTTCCAATTTGCCTCATTGGATTATATTTCTAACTGAGTTGCCTGGTTTTCCAACTTCCCTTTTAATTAAAATTTAAAATAAAAGTAGATGTTGAAAACTTCTTAGAATGATAGTCCTGGAAGCTGTCTCTTCAAAAGAAATAGTATATAAGCACTGGGAGAGGAAACTCCTCCGGACTACTCCAACAGTACACCTCAGCCTTTTTCTGCAGGGTAATGCTTACAGATGTGAAAGACCTGATGACACAAAAGTTCCTATGTAGATCCCTCTGGAGCATGGCAGCGCTGAATTGCTTGGCAGGGATGAATGGAAAAATCTGTGCAAAAAGCTGCCCTTGCATTTGTTCATGCAAATAGAGGGCTTGTGTAGAACTTCACTGTGTGAAGATCTGGAAGGCAGAGCCTGTTCTTGACCAAGACATAGGTATTTTAGATGTTATTGCTCCCTGAATGTGTGGAGAGCGTAGAAAGGTTTGAAGAGGAGAGATTCTTGAAAGAGGACCTCTCTGTTCTTTTGGTAGCATTTTCAGATAAATTTTCTTTAGTAGGGAGAGCCTGGGAAAAATTGAGTGAAAGGGTAAAAGAAGTTGAGAAATAGTCTAAGAATCGGGCAAACACAAGGATGAAGAACCTTAAAGATATGGGAAGGTCTGTGAACTTCATAGGAAGAGGCATCTGGAGCACTAGAAGCATTGTGTCTCTTATAAAACCACAGGGTATTTGGTAGGCTACCAAAAAAAAACCAAAACCAAAACCAAAAATCCAGCCTGAAAAGTTTTAGTGGAAGGCTAAAGGCCCCAGTATAAGAAAGACATGGACCTGTTAGAGAAGGGACACGAAAATGTTCAGAGGGCTGGAGCCCCTCTGCTGTGAGGACAGGCTGAGAGAGTTGGGGGTTGTTCAGCCTGGAGAAGAGAAGGCTCTGGGGAGACCTTAGAGCCCCTGCCAGTACCTGAAGGGGGCCTACGAGAAAGCTGGGGCCGGTAGTGATGGGACAATGGATAACATTTTTAAACTAGAAGAGGGTAAATTTAGATTGAATTTAAGGAGGAGCTTTTTTACAGTGAGGGTGGTGAGACACTGAAACAGTTTGCCCAGAGAGGTGGTGGATGCCCCATCCCTGGAAGTGTTCAAAGTCAGGTTGGACGGGGCTCTGAGCAACCTGATCTAGTTAAAGATGACCCTGCTTATTGCAGGGGGGGTTGGACTTGATGATCTTTAAAGATCCCTTCCAACCCAACACATTCTATGAATCTATAAAAGATTTCAGACACAAAATGAGTAGTAGCAATTCTTCTTTTGGAACAGAACACAGTACTTCTCTTACAGGCTAAATTCTGGTTTCCCTTCATATCCATTAAACCAAAACTTTGCAAGTAGCTCAGGTCTCCAAAATATCAGAACATTCAAAACATAAAAATATTCCACCTATTCCTGTTGAGTTTGAATCATAAAACTTTCCTTTTCTCCCATGCATCAGTAGTAGACTCGTTTTTTCTCTGCTGCTTCTATAACTTGACTCTTGTCATTGGAAATGGTATGGATAGGACACCTTGATTCATAGAAAACAAACAGGTTACCAGCATTTAGGAATCTGATAGTCTGCCGATTTGGCAGCGTAAAATAAGTTACAACTATGCCCACCTCTCCACATAGGTAATGAGTTGGTTGATTTACTTCATTAAGGAAAAAAAAAAAAAGTAAATATGTTTTGGCCAAACACCAATTCCTAATACTAGGAGTTGCCTTTGTCCTGGAAATAAACATTTATGTGCTGCATGAGTAGTAGTCAATGACATGACATTAAGCTAAACACGCACAAAGTGCATATTCTGGAGGACAGTTTCCTCACATTCTCAAAGTGAAACCAAAGATGGACAAATAGCATTTGTACAACTTTCTCCCTCCCTTTTCTCTTTACTTAGGGGCGTACAAAAGATAAGGTTAGCTTGGATTTACACCTGAATAGAGATGTGTCTGAACAAATCATAGAAGACAGTTTTTCACAGACCTTGAGATTATTCAAATTCAGTCTGTGACACCTGACCCTCATAGCAAACTTCCTAGTAGCTCAGTTGGTTTGCCAGTTTTGACTTGTCATCACCTCTTTGCCAGATTTGGTATATGACTATTATACACATTTAGAAATCAGTTAGACATTCTTGTAATAATATTTTTTTTATAAATAATGAGACCACACACACAGACACAAATCCTTTTCCAATTGTGATCCTGGACATAAAACATCATTTATGTTCATGAAAACTAAGCCTTACCGATCCAACCACCACCACCATCAAGCTTCACCTCTTCTACTGTTCAGCTTTCATGCCAAACACTTCTTATCCCCTTATCATAAAGTAGTGAGCATGTAGACTTCTTTGAAGCCAACATCAATGCTGATCTTTTTTAGCACCATATAGAGGGAGGTACAGAGTTATAAAGCTGCTGGCAATTACCTTTCCTTACTGACTGAACATCACTTGAACATGTGATATGCATTGCAGCAAGCTGAATGTTTGACATCCCAAATCTTTCCTTGTCAAAGCAGGAGCAGTACCTGATCCCACAGCTACAATGGCTTCATTCCTTGAAAAACTCCTAGCAGCTATTGTGTTTTTCAAATTTATTCTATAACAGGGTTTCAAAGTTGTCTGTTGAATGTCAGTATCAAAGATGAAGCTGATTTTATTCCTATATTTTGGGCTTTTGAGTTAAATATACATTTTTGAAATGTGTTTCTGAGGCTTCCCTTACTAATGAGTGTTTTCAGAAATAAATATTGGGTGTCACAAAAAAAGTGTTTTGCATTTCTGTTCCACTTCCTGTCACTTTGTAAACTCTTTTGAAATCAGCCAGTCAAAATAGTAAACAGATGTTCTGATAATAATTAACAAGTATTTCTGCAAGTAGGGGAAGTAACAGTGCCTGCAACCCTACGGGTTTCTGTTCTTCTCTATCTACAATCCCCCTCCACCACAACAGCCCCATTTTTTTCCCTTCCTTTCTGACTTCCCTATGATCTCAGCCTCCACTTCCAAAGCCTGCAGATATCCTGTAGATAATAATTTCCCCTCGGTACCCTCCATGCCTCCAGGCTCTCTTCTAAGTCTAGCAATTACCAGCTAGCGAAAGGTACCACATGCTGTGGCTGGTTCCAAAATATACATGTGCTAACTGGCTGGTCACTACATACAGGCTGATTGGGCAGTGTCACACCAGCTGAGGTTTGCTCCCAGACTCAGAGGGTATTAATTTTAGTCTTTTCCTCCTACTCTCCCATTAATTTTCATGAAACTTATCAGTAGCTCATTATATTTTCTTGGAGACTTCTAGCCCTTGTCCAACACGATTAATTCAACAATGATTTCAGTTTTTAGTAAGGGTACTGATAAACAAATGGGCAGACAGAACAACTGCATAAGGCTTCAGGAACCCAGAGTAAAAATCTGTCATGAATCTTGTACTCTAAGGAGCTCAGGAGACTTGGTATCTATTCACAAGTCCAGCAGAGCGCCACAAAGATGATCAGAGGGCTGGAGCACCTCTCTTATGAAGACAGGCTGAGAGAGCCGGGGTTGTTCAGCCTGGAGAAGAGAAGGCTCCGGGGATGCATTATATCCCCTTTCAGTCCCTAAAGGGGGCCTACAGGGAAGATGGGGAGGGACTCTTTATCAGGGAGTGTAGTGATAGGATGAGGGGGAACGGTTTTAAACTGAAAGAGGGGAGATTTAGACTAGGTATTAGGAAAAAATTCTTTACTGTGACAGTGGTGAGACACTGGAACAGGTTGCCCAGAGAAGCTGTGGCTGTCCCATCGCTGGAGGGGTTCAAGGCCAGGTTGGACGGGGCTTTGAGCAGCCTGGTCTGGTGGGAGGTGTCCCTGCCCAGGGCAGGGGGTTGGAACTGGATGATCTTTAAGGTCCCTTCCAACCCAAACCAGTCTATGATTCCATCAATTCTACCTATTCTACGAATTGTACTTCATGACGTCATCTCATCAGAGAGAAAAATATTATTGTTCTTAATTTATAAATGGGTCAACAGAGGCATGAAGAGGTTAAGAGACTTCTCAAGGTCCTAGACCAAGTTTGTGGCAGGGATAGGTATATTTTCTTAACTGGCCTGTACTGTAGCATCAAAGCCGCTGTACTTAATTGGGTCCTTAGTAGAGGTGTGGCTTTGCCATGAAGTAGGACTAGGAATAAAGCTGCAAACCACGGAGAACATTTTGGTATGGCTGACATGTCCTGAATTACTGGATCCTTGACCCATCCTTCTTACAAGCAGTGGATCCTGTTACCTGAGCCATACTCCCTGTGTGGGGAGAGGGACAGAAAGGGATAAGGGACAGAGATGACACTTGCAGACTCGCTAGATTTCTGTAGGTAAAATTTTCTATCCCTGATGCCCATCTTGTGAGCCCTTGGCTCTTCACATTTGCCCTGTGTGTTCTCAGCAGCTCATCATCAGATCCTGCCGTGCGTCCAAGGCTCAGATCCTTTCTTCTCTCCTCGGGGCTTCTCTTGCATTAGTACTGACCTTGCCCAACTTTCTTCTACGACTAGGGTTGCTACTGAGACTGTCTTTGCACTGCCTCCTCTCAAGTTCAGATGCTCTCCATCAAGCCCTCTCTGTTAGCCCTTTCCTCTCCTTAAAGCAGATGACAGTCCCCGCTGAAGGATACCCTCCAAGGCACACGTGAATTGGCTGAAAAGGCAATAAACCTCAGGAGCCCTAGTATGAAATTCTGCATCTCAGCGAAGTGAACCACAAAAACTTTATTCTTCAGCTCTTTCTCCCATAATCCCATGATTCTTGTTGACTGGAGTTTCACCACTTGTTCTTAAAGGCTTTGGTCTCAGCTGAGTTTCCCTGTATTTATTGTGTATTTTTTTCACAACAGCCATCTTACAATTCTTTAAACTCCTTGGGTATGACCCTATCCCCTGGTCTCTATCTCCTGATTTGGTTTGGTGACCTCCTCACACACCTCATAAAGAGAGGTTGGTTCGAGACATTTACCAGGGAAATCTCTGTCCTTCAGACTCAGCTTTGTTTTCCCAGACTGAATGGCTCTTAAAACACTGGGAGTTTGTATGATTAAGGACTCAGTGAATCCCATGAAAGACTCTGTGATTTGCACAGCTATTGGTGTTTTAAACCACAGTGCTTAGATCTTCCTACACCTCATGATATGAAACATGTTTATGCTTATGAGTCTAATTATTTTTAATCAAATTAAAGTGGCTGCTAGGTTTTCCTTATTATCATGTCCTGAGAAAAAGATAGCCTTGGGACCATCTCAGATCATTTTAATAAGCCACAAATATTTTGAACGTGTATTTTCTTTATTCCTCAAATGTAGGTTTGCCTACTAGAAAAAAAAAGAAGTGAGAAAATGTGACATTGTTTTCAAAGACAGTTCAAAGGGAAGATGGAAGGGAAGGGAAGGGAAGGGAAGGGAAGGGAAGGGAAGGGAAGGGAAGGGAAGGGAAGGGAAGGGAAGGGAAGGGAAGGGAAGGGAAGGGAAGGGGAAGGGAAGGGTAATTTAATCTCTGCTTTTCTATCAAATTGTTTCGCTGCTCATCAATGAATCAGAGATGAAAAAAAAAATAATCTCACAGATTAGCTACAGGTACCTGGATTCAGTTCCTCTGTGTCATAGTGACTTTTTCTGTCACCTTGGACTAGCCATCAAAACTAGTAGTTTTGATACTACTTAAAAAGTAGTATCAAAACATCTTCTTGCATTTTTGGCTGAAATCAATCATTAGCTGATCAGACAAGCCTTGCCTGTCACTATAGCCATGTATGCACATACGGTCCTGATCTCAACTGACGTCTCTAGGTGCTAATGCAATGCCAAGACTCTGCAATCAGAAGTTTGCAGTCAACTGTGCTGTCAATCATTTTGTGCAAAACAAAAGCTTTGAGAATCCCATGACAAGTAAGTAAATAGATAAATAATGAGCAACCCGCCACATTTCAGATCACGTTGTTTTGGACAGGGAGAAGAATTTAGTAATGGTGTGAATAGCAGCCCTCAGTCCTCCTTTCTAAAATCTCCCCTTTAAATTGCTGCCTTCCTGCACTTTGCATTTTATTACTAGAGCACAGCAACAATGTACTAAAAATAAAATGTATTTTCACCCGACCATCTTGCCACTTGAGGATTCTAGCCATTTATGAGATGTGATAATCTCCTAACTAACTTTCTCAATTAAAGGGCAAGCACTCTACTCCACTGTAAACCGAATTTAGCTCACAGAGCTGGCTCAGGCTGAACAAGGAGCTTGCCACATCCAACCCACTTTTTCTAGAAACCAGGTTTTCCTAGAACAGCAAGTCTCAAATGCCGCAGAACGACTTTATTTGGCTATTGGGAGCTTTGTGTATGTCCATTTTACTTCCACATAATCCACGTTATAGCACTTCGATAATCCAAGCCATGGTTGCCATGGATTTGCATGGGACCTGCTGCTGAACACAGCTGCTGGCCTGCAATTTTTGATAAAATCTCCTTTTCTTTCCTTCATGTAAAAATATAAATTTGTTAAAACTGGCGCCAGTCACAAACAGCACATCAGCTTCAGCCTAAACTTTTTGTCAGAAAAAAAGCTTTCTGGCTGCAGATATGTAGCTGTGAAGCAGAAAGTCACTCACCCCAAAAGACCTGGCTGCTTGGTGACCAGTGAGGTCTTCTTGCAGCTGTATAAATAATGAAATATTCATTTGGCCATAAAAGAGACAAGCTCTTTAGTCCCATGGTTAAAAACTAATTTGGGACGTGAGAAATCCGCACACCAAAGTCCTTGCTTCAATAAACACGTATTTATTCACATAAAGAGCTTGGGCACTGGAGGGTGAGAGAGAGGGACTTGCCTCAGGGACCCACAGGAGGATCTTGGTGTCTGAAGTGGCTTTTCTGAAAATCAAATCATTACTAATGGCAAAACATGTGCATGCTTTTTTCCATCCCCTTCTTAGGAGGGCTTGGTTTGACTTCAGTATGATTTTTTTTTTAAATCCTGAAGAGTTTTGTGGGGACAGGAAAACCATTTCCTACCCAACTCTACATGGCATCCATCACCACAGAAGCAGACACTCAAATACTAATGGTGCCTGTAAAGCACAAATTGAACTTTGCTAAGCAAAATTAAACCAATTAATCATAGGCCAAAAACTTCGGAAAAAAACCTGGAGTCTTACAGTGTGCTGTGAATGCTGCCAGCTTCTGGGATTTGCAGGAGTCTCACAGGACCAGCGTGTTACTCTGCTTCTGCAACAGCTACGTCAAAATCAGAGTTTTAAACAGGGCCAATAGTGTTACCATTTAGAGGGTCATACCTGTCTCAAATACATGCAAATTAACTGAGACTCAGGCTTTTTTTTGCCTTTGGTAAAGCAGGGGTAGAAATTCCCCGGGGGTGGATTGTTTTACAGTTTGCCAGGTCTTTCTGTCCCTAGTCTTCTATTGAAGATGTCTTCTCACACATCTCCGCTTGCTGCTCCTCTTTTCCTCATGATGAAAGCTATCACGCGTGCACACACAAATACACAAAGATATGGCAGGTATACGCTTGGGGAAATTCTCATCTTTTCCCAACTCTAGTTGCCTTTAAACGAATCTCTCCTGACTTTCAACAGTTTATTTTTTCCCACGGCCCCTACCGAGACTCTCAGTGGTTATCCTTGCAGGTATAAATATTCTCCTTGAAAAAGTCTTGGCTTTTTCAGACGGGACAGATGGGCTGTATATGGACCCAGAGAGGAAAGGCCCTTTCAGCAGTGCCATTTGTCTAGGTGGTGGCAAACCAGTTTGGCTTGAGGAAGGTGGAGTTCACAGCGTTGCTCTGGTGATAGGTAGCCCTGAGGATGCCTGCCTGTTAACCTGCTGAGAACGGCTGCATATGTGCTTGCTGGCAACAAGGGTCTCCGTGCCATAATGCATTTGCCAGGAGAGTCCCTTGCTTCCTAGCTCAAATGATTCTGGGTTTCAACCTAGCTTTGCTGTTGTGCAACGCAGAGGTTGCATTCACCTTTACAGTCCCTCCCTCCCCTCCCCCCGCAGGAAAAACATCCTGTCCTGCTACTAAGAGACATAGGAAGACTTTATCATCAAAAACCAGATCAAGTGATTTGGCTCAAATCAGCAGAGTACACCATGTTGTTAAAAAGAAAAAAAAAGGAAAAAAAAAACCAATCTTCATTTATGAGATTTTTTTGGCTTCTTGTCAGGTTTAGGACCATGATTGCCAAATATCTCGTGAAGGATGGTTTGGACTTTATTCAGGGATCCTCCTGAAAGCAGCATGTACCAGAAAACACATTCCACATCCTAGTCAGTTTTGCAGACTCAGGATGTATTAGATGAGCCTTTCCACTCTGAGATAAATCCAACAAGCAATTATTCTGAGATATATTTTATCCTGGCAGACGCAGTGGTGGCTTTAAGTAACTGAGGATTCAAGGGACTTGCATTTTGGTCCAGACTTTAATCCTGTTTTCCTTGTTTGAGAGGGTACAGCTTCTCTGTTCTGCCTGTACCCAGTAATACTTTTCTCTTAGGGACATGGTTTAGTGGTGGACTTGTCAGTGCTAGGTTTACAGTTAGACTTGATGATCTTAAAGTTCTTTGCCAACTTAAATGATTCTGTGATTCTTTTGCAAAGGGCTTGGAGATGAACAGGCGAAAAATACAGTGTAGTATGCAACCTTTCATCGTTCTTTTGAACTACATGTATTGGGTTGAACCCTTTTTCTAAACTCAGAAGGTATCATAGAGGACTGAAGTGGCAGGGACCCTAAGATGCCACCTAATCCATCCCTTGCCTAAGCCATGCCTATATCATTCCACCCAGATGTTTATTTAGCCTGTTCTTGGAAGTGCACTTTAACTCTAGGAAAATTATGCAGTGTTTATCTACATTTAGCTGTAGAAAGTTTTCTTAAACTAAATTGTTTCATCTGGATATTTTTTTTCTTGTATTGTCTGTGGTGATCATGTACAGTATGTGTTCACGTCCTTTTTTGCAGCATTATTTTCGTACCCTAAACCTTAAGACTGTCCCTCAGCCCTCACTTCTCTTGGCTGAACAAGTCCCACTTCTTCAATTTTTCTTTTGTGGACACATTTTTGAGATCTTTGATAATTTTCAGCTCCTTTCATTGGAAATTTTTGTTGCTCACACAAAAGTGTGGTGTGCCAAATTGGCCATGGTACTCCTGCTAAATTATTAATCAGGAGTAATGAATGCTTCTGATATGCACATCCGTCTGGTTACATGTCCCGGTATGATATTTTTTTCCCTGCAGTATATTGTTACAAGCTTAGGCCCAAACTTCAACTTAGGCCCAAAGTTCTCCCCATCTTCAGACACAGATGGGCAGAATTGCTCCCTGTAATAGTGCAGCTGATCACTCCTCAGGGGGCTCTTCATACTTGCCTTCCTTATTTCAGAGTATCTACAAAAATCAGTTTGAATTCAATGTATCTATAATTTTTTTCTACATGTTTGCAGGCTCTCCTTGCTTGGTGTGATCTGCAATACTAGGAAATGGGGTTTATTTCATCCTCCCAGTCATTGACGAAATACTGAACAGAATCAGACCAAGATGTGACCACTGCCAATTCTCGTGTGGAACCTCTTTTCACTAAAAAAAAATATCCTTCTAGCGCATCCACTTCTAATGGCTTCATCTAAGCCTAGCTTTGGTAAAAAGGCTGATGTTTCAGAGCCTTTCAAAAAACTTACTGAAGTTAAGGAATAGGTTTTACACTGGGAATTTATCATGGTGCCAGAATTATCAAAGGTAACTATTAACAGAGCACTTCTGCTGATTTCCTAAATAGTCTGCGAGGAACTACATCAGACTCAGAATATTGAAATAGATTGAAAACATCTAACTAGTCCAAACAATTTCTTACCATACCTTCCTTATTTTGCTGACGGTTCTCACTCCTTCAACTCTGGTATTCATTTTGTTAGTCACCCAGTCGCAGCTAATCTTTCTAGGGAAGACTAAAGCAAAAAGGCATTAAATGCTTCGGCCCCCATCATCAGTTATTTTCTTTCTTTGTCCACTGAGTAATGGTCCTGCACTTATGTTTCTTTTAGTGACAGAACTGGTTTTGGCAGCTCCCAGCCCCTCCTCCTTCTTTCCCTTTGCCATCCCTCTTTCCCTTGCATTACCACTCGTTGGTGCCAGTACGACAGTTTGCAGGACTGCATGGTGAACAAATTAACTAATTCAAGTTAAAAATAAACATGTTTTGCTGGGTTATTTCTTCATGCTCTTTCCTTCCTCTTCTTATTATTACTAATGCACCTACCCAATATGCTTTTATATCGCTGTAAGTCCTTTGCATAACATTTTGTCCTTTCTGATCTTGTCCCTATGTGCTCGTGCTTATATTATTTCCCAATGATTTGACCTATCTTCCACTTTCTCTGTATTTTCTTTCCTAAATTTCATAGAAAGGAGATGACCATGCATCAGACAAGCTCTTATTAACCTTCCTACACCTTCCACATGATAATTCGAGCCCCAGAGTTGTCTCAGTCAGCTTTTTGGAACTCTTTGCCCTTAGATATCCTTCCCATGAAATCTCCTCTACCAATTAGCTGAATTTATTGACTTCTCCTTTCTTAAAGCCTCTTTTCTTTTTTCTTTCTGGTTCTCTCTCATCTCACCCTCTTCTCAGCATCTTTCTATTTTATTTTCTCAACCAATTCCTATCTATGGGTCAGAAGAGAAGCTACAAGAGCTTTTTCTCACTTCAACCATCCCAATTTTGGGGGATAAAAAGCGTCTTCCAAAGCAACCTGGGAAATTTACTATTCCTGCTGTGTTTCTATCCTGGTTGATGTTTGGTGTCAATGTCCCTTACTGACAACAGTCCCTGGGGTCTGAAACAGTCTGGTATCTATTCAAGACATTCGTCTCACTTGCCTGCTTTGATGGTCACTACCAACCCATCCCACCGCTCTGATGGCTGCCATCCTATTTCAGCAAGACGGTTTCAGCAAGTCCATCTCATGCTGAATTCTGGCTCTCAGAGCCAATGATATGTCCTTGATCTATAAACCACATCTTCTCTCTTTTCCGCTGTCCTCTCTGAACAAGCCGTAACTTTTTACATCAATATTCCAGTCATGTGAACTAGCCTAGCAAACCTCTGCTAAGCCAATTAAGACATAATTCTAATTATGTATTAAGATTCCCAGTTCCTCTGGCTTATTCCCCCTACATCTTACATTAGTGTACAACCATTTAAAATGTTCAGAAGATCGACCCAGTGGTTTTCTTTTCATCTCCCCTTTGCCCCTTAATGTTTATACTCTCCTGTTTCTGACAAATTTAAGTTCATCTGTATGATCCACATTTATAACTAGTAAGCAAAATACCAGGGTCAGACGTATCGGTATTGAGGTAAATAATAGTACTCAAATATTGCACTATTAAAATATTAAAACATTCTTAAGCACTTGAATTTTGCAACGGAAGATATTTTCTGTGAAATAGCAGCACAGCTACTGGGTGTGTTAATAATGCTAAAGAAGAATGAGTGAGATGGATAGGTATTAGTCAGTGGTAAAAAGTTAATCCACAAATAAAAATCAGACAGACTAGGAATGAGTCATATAGAAGATTTCTCATTAATAGAGATTTTTTCCAAATCATGTTAGACCATCCCCACACTTATCCCTACCCCAGGCTATCACAACACTAGGTACTTTTTTTTTCAGGAATAGGGTTTTTTTTTGGTGTGTCTTGGAGAATATGTTTATAAATTGTCTTGAATAGCCAAATTCCAAAGGACTTCAGACTGCTGACAAAGCAACCTCTCCCTATATTTCCAACATGAAACATAAAAGAGTTCCATTGCTTTCTTTCATGCAAATCAGCACCTGTACTTATGCGTGTACGTATGCAGGCACAGGGCTACACAGCCAGCACATCACCTATGGCTTCCTGAAAGTTACAATGAGACAAAAGAAGAAAAAAGATGACATGTTCAGCTATAAAAAATGGCCACATTACACTGCAGCTGTAATAACAAATGATAATATTTTACTTAGCATTTCCATAGCACTTTCCATCCATCATGGACTTGTATTTTGGCGGCAGCTTTCTGTGCATCAATGTTTCTTCTTGCTGGTATTTTCCAATGCAGGACACCACTATGCCTTTAATCCCAAACACCTTAAGTGTTCTTTGGTCTCCTGGAGCGTGCGGTATCGGTCATTATTAAATAAGGTATTACTTTTATCCTACAGATCTGCTGCTAATATGAATCAGGCTATAAAATCTGGGTTAGAACAAATGCATCAGTAATGCAGGCTTCAGTTCCTCTGTGATGCACATCTCCACTGAATTAAATAGAATGTCATTATACCCATTTTACGTATGCAAAACACAGAGGAAACCCTAAAGAAATAAAATCCCAGTCACCTCAGTTTGTCAGCATTCAGTTTGTGAAACTTTGAGGCTGATGACCCTTACATTTAATGAAAGACGCTTAGTAATCTGACATCATGCAGTCAAAGAATGAAGCATTGAAGACTGGAATTGCACAAAATCATGTAGTTGTAAGGAAGAGACTAACCATGAGTGTAAAGGCTTTTTTTTTGTCAGTCAACGTAGACAGGCAGCTCCAACGGGAGACTGAGATCTTACGAATCCATCAACGACAGAAGAGCCCTGAGACTCTAAAATCAGGCTGCTTGGTGAAACACCTGGAGTTAAGCAAGGGTGGATCCAGCCTTACATGACTCACGCAGACACGGTAGCAAAGCCAGGACTAGAAACAGCCTCTCGGCTCCCTGCCCGCTGTTGTCATGATCATACCGTGTCTCCTGCAGAGCAAAGCCTGCATGAGGGACCCACACGCCAGGTACTTGCAGCACTTCCCAAACCACTGCCAAGCCCGGACACCTGATTTACTACGCACTAGCCCTACCAATTAGCATCCCCCTTAGTCGCAAATGTCATTTAAAAATGGTTTCAAATATACAATAGAGAAATAACTAGCCTCAGGGGGTGGGAACCCTTAAATCATGGTCACCACCATGTGAAAGTGGATGGCTCATCTCCCATACAACAACTGAAGTACCGCAGTACTAATAAAATAGGGCCTGCTCACAGCAGACGCGGACATATCTTTCAGCCCACTCTCTGTGATAATAGATGTAGTAACGTTTTGACTACCGCCTGGTGTTTACTGTGGGTGTTAGCCGAGACATTTCCATGTAAATAAAACATTTATCAAGCTCACAAAAACGTCTGCAGAGCAATTATTGCACAGGAATGGTGAGCAGTGGAGAAGCGGGCTCATTCATTCATTCCATATACCTGCTTAGGCTTGTTGCAAAGGAGGATGCCGCTTTCACGGATGTTGGAATTAGGTCAGGTCTCCTGTGTAGAAGCTGTGTGGGCCAAGGAATAAGGCTTGGCATCAGGAGACCTGGTTTCTATTTGCATAGCTTCTGCTGAGTTACTATATGGCCTTGAGCAACTCACTTTGCTGCTCCATGATGCTGTTTCCCACCCATCTGTAAAATGGGGTTAATGGTACTTATCAGCCTTCGTAAAGTACTTTTGTGGTGTGGGGATGAAAATTATGGTGACTGCTAATTGTTTTCACCCTCTCCATGGAGAGAAGCTTCTTCCCTTCCAGGAATGCAAACCCGTGCACATTTTCCTGCTGGTTGCAGTGTTTAAATTTTCATTCGCATTGATGGTGGCACCCTTTCCTCTAATTTTTCATAAAGATGATGTGCAACATCTGAGATTGAGACTCTCGGGGTCTGGGTATTATCTAGCCTCAGAAAGCATAGCAAAGCTTACAGTACAGAGATGTCTTAGCAGGGTACTGGAAAACAAGTGCTATTCACAGGAGCTGAGGACAAGAAGAGGTTGAGTTGCCTCAATAAGGTCAGAAGGATATGTTTAAGAAGCTGCGATGAAGCCCATATCTCCTGGCCTCCAGGTTAGTGAATTAGCCACAAGAACTTCCCTCCTGTCTGCCTTAATGTCCTTCTGGATTCATAATAGACATTGCCAGGAAACTTTTCTTTGTGGCTTAGTTTTCATTTTCAGAGTATTCACGCTCCCCAAATAACTGTTTTTTCCTACAGAATGATCACTGACAACATGCAGTAGTAGGGTAAGTATCTGAAATTTCTTAGTTGCTGGAAAAGAAGGGCTTCAGAAACCTTACCTTATTAGCACATTAATTGCAGCTGTCACAGACAGCAATTATTTGTTCAATTTTCCTCAAATTCATCATTTTCTTAAAAAACAAAACCAAACCCAAAACCGCAGTAATGAATATTCAGAGTATCCTGGCACTTGAAATCCTGCTCTCATTTGGTAGCTGGCTGTGGCTTCCTCCTATCTGAACACCTCGCACACCTTTCAGGCACGTATGATAGACAGCTGTCCTGCATGCATAGCAAAACAAAGTTTAATCTCCCATACCACAGCAAAATTTACTTTGATAGCTTCAGTGCTGAGCAGCACACCATGCCATCTGCCCAGAACAGGAACCCTCTAGAGCAAACACCAACTTATCTCAACTCCAGTGGACATTTCAGGTTCATCTGCAGCCACCTGGGCGATGAAAACCACCTATAGCTATTGGTCTTGAGCAGTGGAGGAGTGGGTTATAGTGCAAGTAATTCCTGTGGTTATGCTTCTCCTTTAGCTGAATCAACTAAAAAAGCTCAGGAAACCATGTTCTTCACCCTTACTGTTTCACTGACTCGGGCTCTCTAAGCTATTTGTCTTCATATACTCCATCAAGAGTGGAGAGTGCAGTCCAGGAGAATTACAGCATCTCTGGGAAATAGGCAATTCCTCCAGACCAGAGGGACCTCAGCACTGAAAACCATTCTCAGGAGCCTAAAGGAGGTTCTTAACAAACTCCATAAGGCACCCTTGATGTATATATGTGTGTGTGTGTGTGTTTGTGTGTAGATATATATGTGTGAATGAGCAATATTACAGCCTTTACACAGAGAAATGGTGAGTTCAGGAGAAGACGCATTAGACTGTAAACAGTCTGTAGGAAGGGATGAATGTAGGGTCTGCAGGGAGGGATGAATACATGCCCAGTGTTGGGGTGCCGAGGAAGCCGTGTACTTTGTCCGCTTGCATCAGGTCGTAAAAGTGCAGGCAATTTTAACTGAGTAACACTGAGCTAGTTCAGTATATGCAAAATCAATTTGTTATGATCGAATATTTAGTATCATTATTTAGATTAGTGCATTTTATCACTAGACGGGGCTTTTATGACCATCTAATGTAACCTTCTACATATCGCCTAGCAATTTATGCAGCTTCATAACTAATGGCTAAGCTACAGCGTATCTTTTAGAGAGACATCACATCTTGATTTAGAGCCTTCAACTCATGGAAAATCTAACACCTCCATTGTAAATTGTTCCCAAGGTTCATTACTCTTGCTGCTAAAATTTGCACCTTATCTTGAGTTTGGATCTGTCTGGCTTTGACTTCCAGTCACTGGATCTTGTTATACCTTTGTCTGAGAGATGAAAGAGCCCTATCCTATTGAAAACTGTCTTCCTGTGTAGGTACTTACACAGTGTCAGCAAGTCTCCTCTTAACCTTCTTTCCAAAAAGCTAAATACACTCAGTGTCAAAATTATACTTTCTTGGGGTGGGAAGATTGATGGTAGCAAATTCAGGCGACTACCTGTGCCTACTTGCCTGAGCATCCCTCTGTAATCTGTGGAGCCTCCTCCAGAAGGCAGTTTAACTAACCTCAAACATGAATATCCCCTGAAGGTGTCTGTCTCTCTCCGGTAACTATTTAACTCTCCTATGGCAACTATGACCTTCACTTGGATGCCTCATTTAATTGAATCTTGGTGATATCTCCAGCCTTTAAATCATCTTTTATCTCTTTCTGAAATCCTTTCTATTTTCTCAACAACTTTTTGGAATGGTAGGCGTGAGAAATGGAGACACACGTCAGCCCCAGCTTCCCCCAGTATCCTAACGTGGTTAGCGATGCCTCCATCACCCTGTTCAACTTGTCTGCATGTGACCAAGAGCGAAATTAGCCTTGTCTCTCAGCCATTAGCTCCACATTCACAGTTCATATTCAGTACATTTTCTGCAATGACCTTTCGGTATTTTTTCAGAGCTTCTGCTTTCCTGAATATAGTCCCACATCCCTTAAGGCTCAGAGATACAGAATTTTCAATTTGGGGTTATATTAAAATAGATTTGTAGTGTAGTCGGAGCTGCCAATCAGGATCAGGGCCTCACCACACAAACACACAGTGAGAGACAGTCCCTGCCCTGAAGAATTTACACTCTAAATTAGACAAGACAGACAGTAGTAGTGTGTGGGGGCTGTTAAATGGAGACACTGAAAAGTGAAGGCCACAAAGAGATTTGAGGTTTCCCAGAAATTCCCACCCCCACTAGCTTATCAAAGTGATGTATGAGACTAGATTTGCTGATACCCACTGCACGACTCCATCTCAGCATCCTTCTTGCTGCGACCCCACACGGCTGCAGGTGCCGGGCTGCTGACACGTGACCAGCTCTGTCTGACCCGTATCCAACAGGAGCTTAAACATATTTCAGCAGAAGCATGCGTTGGATGGGTTCCATGCTGCAGGAGGCACCAGGGGCAAGAGCACGGCTGAGATGAAGCTTCCTGCCAAAGATTCTCCCAGGCACAGACATAGTTCATGGTTGTGGCCCAGACCAAACCATGGTTCAGCAACCCTCAGTAACAATGTGCAGCTCTCCAGTGGTTGGGTTTCTCTGCTGTTAGTGTTCAACAGCAGTAGAAACCAGGCAAGGGTAAAATTATCTCTGAGGACCAAAACGAATGTACAATATGAAGTTCTGCATGTCTCCTTGCCAGCGCTAGAGCTGGTCCACTTTTCCTCTCACACTCTCCAGGGTGGCCACCCAGGTTTTCTTAAGACTCCTTCACTCCAACTCCTTCCAACAGGAGGAAGGATTTGAAATGTATTTTAGACATCTAATTGAACTTTAATCATTTTTGAGTATATTTAAGCTATCTCTGACAGCACTGACTTTCTTGCTGAATAGTTTTCAGCCCTACAGCAAGAGGTGCAGACACAGGACAACTGCTGGGAATGGGGCGATAGAGTGTGGATCACTGGCTTTCATGAGTTTTCAAGCCATCCTCTTGCTTTGGGCAGCTATGCGTCTTGTGGATATATGAACAAGCTGGAGGTAGGGTTCACATGGTATAGTTTTCCATAGATTCATTCTGCTTTGGTTAAAGTCCATGTAATTTTTTTTGGCCTTACCAGGAAAGGGAAGATTTGACCCTTGTTTTAATCTTACTTTTTCTGTAACAGACTAGTTTTTATTCCTCTGTAGGTTGAGCTGCTAAGAAAACAAAATGAAACAAAACCAACCAAAACTGGTTTGGCAATCAATTCCAGCCACTGAATGAGCAGCAAGTATTTTCTTGGGAAGAAAATAATTTAATAGAGGTGTTTAAACACACTGTAAAATCATTTCTAGAAAACAACATACAGCATTTCAAAATGGATTCTCTATGGCGAGAGCCTGCAAGATGCTGAGCAAATTCACTTCTCACGCATGTCGGTGGGAGCTGAAGACAATCAAAGCTTAATCCTGCATTAACTGAAGTCAAGAGCAGTAACCCAAGGCATTCAGCAACTTCTAGAAGGTATTCAGATCCAGTGCTGCTGGTGTCTGCATATCGCTCTGGTTTATAACAAACCACGTCCTGCTCGAAAAAATCCACCTCTGCTAAACACGTCCTTTCCTTTCACAGCTCTGAGCGCCGATTAGGTTTTCAACACACCATTGGGGTAAAATGGCCAAGTATTTTCAAAACAGGTCTAGAGGGTAAAGCCAGACTTTCTGTTGTGATGGTTATTCTCAGTTGCCCCAGGTTGGGGTCAGGAACTATGTTGATCTTGATCCCATTCCACCACAAAAGCCGTAAGGCTGAAATGCAGATTGGGAAAAAAAAAAACAAACCGGAAAGAAGTGAAGCAGAAAATGGTAACAGGGATCTGATGGGGCTGGGAGTGGTGGTGAGGAGAGCAAACAGGGACTGGCAGAGGTAGACAGGGTGAATATGGGCCATGCTATATGGCATTATGCTTTGAGACACCAGGCGCTGGAAGGGAAAATGGGAGCTAACACTTTACCCTTACCTTATAGAAAAATATAAATATCAGTTAATTATCTTTCCTCAAGGACAAGGGGACAAAAGTGCTGGACGCCTCGGAAAATAACATAGGCAAATGAATTTCTTTGTTTCTAGTCAATAAGCCACAAAAAGGTGAAAATTATATATGTGTGTATGATATGTTTATTATAATTATTTATACATATAAAAAAAAAACCCAAATCATAAAGAAAAACATCTAAGCACTCTCCACCTCTGGTACTGCAGGAAATAAGGAGTCAAAAAAATAAATCCCCTACCAACAAAACGTGTATTTAATTAATAGTAAATAAAAGAGGCAATAAACGTCTCACAGGCAACCTTCATTTTGGATTTTCTATGTTTTTCAGTGTTTGACTGAAGCATTAACAACATTCTATGAGGCTGGCTTGGGATGTATTCTGGGTTTTGGTGCAATGTCATCTTTCTAAGTAAAGTGCCTCTTTGCCCTGTGCTACTCTTGGGGAGAAAAAGAGAAAAGAGAGATAAAACCAGAGGTGCTGGGTACTAATCTGATTGTTTAACGTGTTTTTTTGGAAGATGCTCTGATACCGTGATGATTCAAGCTAAATGAGAACTTGCAGATAAGTGGAACTGAGCCCCAGGTTGTCAGTAATGAACTTCAACTAACTCACACTGGGCCTGCGCCCAACAGCACTGGGCACTTTTACCTACCGCAGAAGGCAATGATAAGACACGAGTATGCTCATCTCCCTGCGGATCCAAGATATGATACCACTCGCAGGCAAAATTACATTAGCTGCTTACTGTGCTGCAAATTTTAATGGTTTACAAGCAACGAGAAATTGCCACATTGTAAATTTGGGATAGACGACATAGAAATGAGACAGGCTTACAGGGGATATTCCCTTCACTCTCAGCTGAGTTACACTTTATTAATATCCTGCTTTCTCTTTGTTTACAGCACCAACTGGTTTTATGAGTGGGTAAAGTGCATTTTGCTCATTTGTTTTGGTTTAGCATAGGGAAACAAAAAAAAAAGAGAATCACTCCCTGCTGCTTTCCTCTTCTTCCCAGACCTCATGCCCACATCAGGGGAAGAGTTATATTAATGACAGTGTAAGTGTCACTAAACATAGTTGCTGCTAGAAAGGTCCTAACATTGTTTCCTTGACGACGTGCCTAGGTACCATGGTGATGAGCGTGGTAGTGTCCTGAATGGGGACATCTACCCTTTGCTTTTTGCTTTGGATTTCCTCTTGCTGCTGCCACCAGTTCTCCTCCCATAGCAGGGATGTATCTGTCCTCACCATACACACATGCTCTTAGGCAAAAAATTCCCTGTTAGCGGGGCACCGCACATCCTGCCCTCGCTCCATCACCGCTTTGCAGTGGGTCTACCAGTTAAGAGTGAATCTGTGCACACTACAATAGCGTGTGGATCCTTCTCTGGTGCCCTGCAGATGATGAAAAGACACCAGAAACTCCATGATATGAGCATCCCTTTATAAAATCATAGAACTGTCTAGGTTGGAAGGGACCTTTCAGATCATCAAGTTCAACCACCAACCTAACACTGCCAAAACCACCACTAAACCGTGTCCCTCAGCACCACGTCTGCCCGGCTTTTAAATACCTCCAGGGATGGTGAGTCAACAACTTTCCTGGGCAGCCTGGTCCAATGCTTGATAACCCTTTCAGTGTAGAAATTTTTTCTAATATCCAATCTACACCTCCCTTGGTGCAACTTGAGGCCATTTCCTCTTTTCCCATCGCTTGCTGCTGCTGTTACCATGCATTGTTCACTGGAGAGGTAAGTTGCACGTATAAAGTCTTGGGGAAATTACTTCAGCGACTTGGGTGAGCAGTCAGTAAGTCTGATGAGTGTGGTTCAGTCTTGGGGTGCATATTTACCACTCAGCCTTTAACGTGGTAAAAAACGATTTGAGACTTTCCTGTGAGTCCTGGGAACTCACACTCCCACCACCCCCACTAACATACGTAGCCAGAAGTGTGGGCAAAAAGTGAGGACGCTTACGCACAAGACTGATTCTCAAGTACATGCCCCTCTGAATGAACGGGGTGAAAGTGTGATGAATTACACCCCAAGCAATACATTCCCCTCTGTCTTACCGCTGCGCTCCGTGCTCAGAGACACAGTAATATTATATGCACGGCTTACGAGATGCGCACACTGACATTACAGCTGCCACTTAGAAGGGTAGTGAGGAGGGAGTAACAAATGCTGCATTGTCAGTCTGCAACAATAAAGAATCATTTTCATTCCTTGTGCACAAGAGCTCCAATTATAATCTAATTCAATTCAGATTAACTATGCTTTGATGGCATTTCCATTACATAAAAAATAAATTTATTAGCCAAGTATAATGTGTTTTGACTATAGTTCTAATGCTAATAAGGAGGCTGTTTAACTGCTTTAATGCTGCATTTTAAGCACAGTTATAAGCTATTTCCTCAAAATTTATAATCAGGGTGTGCAAATATTACACTGGAAACATGCAGAAAGGAAAATTATCAGGATTTACAGGTGAGCTGTTAATAAAGGCTTATAATCCATTGGTTTTAAATCCCACCCATTAAGAATTTTCAAAAGACGCCTTCATTAAAGTCTCTTTCCAGGTGTTTTGTCCCGGGCTAATCTCACGGTCTAGTGAAAGGTGGCAGACGTGATGGGATCACATTAATGTTGCTTTATCTAAGGATTGTTAATGACTCATTTCAGGTATATCTAAACCACAGACACCTAATCTAATTATAGCACCAGAGCTGTGTCTTTATGTGCTGTGGATGATCTCGGTACCTTTTGTACCACTGGCCTCTCCAGCAGTCCTCATCCTCTCCCTGAGTTCATGATGGGTTTGTCTTCTGCTCATTGTTCATATTTTAACGTCTGTTGTGGGTTCTTTAGGACAGGGTGTTTACCATAGCCCCCTTTGCCCAATGCACAAATGAAAGGAGGCTCGGAACTAATTAACCATTCTGATTAGTGGAGCACATATTTATGTTTCCACTCAGGGCTTTAGGGTATGTGTTTGAGCTGTTACAAACGAGAACCCAAAGCAATCTTCCCTGCTGCCCAAAGGAATCATGAAGTTGGAGCAGCTCTCCATCGCTTTCCTGGTCTTCAAGCCATCATTTGCCTTTTGGCAGATGGTGCACAGGATGCTGGCATGGAGTTCGGAGGCTGATATCTCTGCTGCTTGCCAAAATACTAGGGGCTCTACAGAGCCAGAACAAGCTATGAAACTGTATACCATAAGTAAACACACTCAGCACACACTCACCCCATTTATTGCAGAAAAGGCCTACCTTGATCATCCATCTCCAGGTAAGCGATAATTTTTGTGCAGCTTGCAATTGAAGTGAAATGGCCACTGCTTGGGCAGCTTGCTTTAGTCAAGAAACAGTTGCCTTGGAAGAAGCTAGATCCCCCAGACCTGGAACCACTCACAAGTGGATGCAGTAACAGATGGAAAATTCTGATTACTCCAAATTTATATCTATGAAAGCTCCATTTTAATTACATTCCATGGTGACAGAAAACCAGACCCCTGCTGTATTATGAATTACTTTCTATTCAAATTTACTTCTCATTGATGCCATTAGTTTACGTGAACAGAAATTAACATTTGATTTCTTTTTCTCTTTCACAATTTCTTTTCAGAACAAAACCACTTTTATTGGGAAGTCATCACTGAATCAAATTATATCTGGGGGAAAATAAAAAAAAAAAACCAAAACACCAAACAACAGCCCTCCTAAGTTTTGAGGTAGTATCTTCCAAGAGGAGGGGGAAAACAGAAATGCCAAAGGAAATTTGGGCCATTAGTCAGCCTTCTCCAATTATTTATGATGAGCAATTTATCCACTCTTTTTAATACTCTTATGGGGAAAATGTATTTTCCACAAACAGATCAACAATTTAATATTTATTTTTTCCTCAGTTTAAATCTTCTTTTTATTGCTTAACACACATCTGTAGACAATATATCTAAGCCCCCGAGTTTGTCATTTTCTTTGCAAGTGCAATTGCTTACATGGGTAAAAGATTTATTATAGCAATCTAAAAGATCAAGAAACAACAAGATCTAATGACTGGACTCCGAGGCTGGATTAATTGACTCTGGATATACTGCATAATTTTTTATTTTTTTTTTTTTGGTACAGTTAGGGCAATTAGTCATTGGGAGATAAGGCAGACTGCCTATCATTGCAAATCTCTGAGAAAAGACTTTCTAAAATACATATTTCAGCTAAGCCAGAAGATGGGAGCTACCTGTCAAACTCCGTGGCCTTTTGCTTGTAGAATGTCAGATTAGATGAGCATGTTCCCTTCTGGCCTTAAAATTTCTGAAGTATTTGTTTCAGAGTTGATCTGTACTAGTCACCTAGGTCAAATAATAGGTCAAGCATTTGTGAAAAACCAGACAAGCAGATACAAGCATCACCATGGGGCAGAAATGGGCAATCTTCACCCTGTTAAGTGCTTCAGCCAGATCCTCAAAATGATGACCAGAAAGCTGAGGGCAACCTACAGTTCTAAAACAGCAGCTCAAGTGACAATTTGAAGGGAAACAATCAACACTGGAATGAAATATCATCACCTCAGATGGCAGGTTACAGCTGCTGAAAATGTGCTCAAGTCATTTGCTCATTTCTAACCTGTAAATTAGACATAAATTTGCAACCGATACATAACGGGGGGGGGGGGGGGGGGAAGATCAAACAGAACCCAATCCCCCCAAAAAACTATTAAAACTTTATTCCAGAGTGCATAAACAGAGTTGCCACCATGTTTCTGTGTAAGGTGGTAACAGCCTCTCCTTTGTGCCCAGTGCCAGTTACACATCTGGAAAGGTGTTCAGCTGAAACACCTCATTATCAGAAAGAGCTGGAGGCACTTCAGAGGTAACGACTCAACCAATTAAAGAGGTAGGAGGACTGATCTGGGAGGAAACAGCCTCTGAATAACTTGGGAAAGTGACGACTAAGGCACTGTGTTGGCTCTTTGTGACTTTTATGGGAGGTTTTGCAGAGATTTCAATGGGATCTTGATGAAGGACAAAGATATGCTAATCGATGGCAAATGTACAAAATGTGTGAAAAAGAGGAGGAAAAGGAAAATTTAGCCACGGCACAGAGTAGAAATGAGGTGGAATTAGAAGGGAAAAAATAGAAGCAAACTTTCCTAAAAAGTCAGAATTCATAAAAGGCAAATGATGAACAGAAAATAATGGAGAGATGAGAGAATGGATGGAACGATCCCATGGAACAGAATATGCTGTCTGATGATTTTAAACTAACTTCGCTCATGGAAAAAGTATTAGGAGTATGGACGTGACATAGCCTGGAAATTGAGATTTCCAATTCCTGGGAGATGAGCCTGGATAAGGCTCTGAGAAATTTTCAGTTGATTGTGGGGGTCCAAGTCCAGATTCCACTTTGTTATCTCTTTTACAAGTCAAAGCCTTCTGACCTGAGTATATCCAAAACAAGAGGTCTTCAGAAACAAACGGACTTCTTTCCCAATCTTTCCCTATCAAATTTTCAGAGCAAATGGTGAAAGGCGAAAATGCTTTCACCTCAAAAACATGTAGCTAGGGGCCACTTTGCTACCGCATTCAGAAGAAAAGGGGGATTACTTTTTGATAAGATCCCTCAATATAGAAAGAAATAAATATATATAGTTGCAGATCAGCTTTTAGAGGCTTGTGTCTTACTGGCCATTATGGGAAAATCTGTCTTTTACGTGTGGAGATGAATTCGGCATCTGATGAACAGTGAGCTGCACATTACCTGAACTTCTGACCTGTTCAGTGAAAAAGTGCCATGCCAGTTCTCATCTTTTGCCTCCTTATTATCCACGGTTTATATATTCCTACCCAAAACACTCTAAATATTTAAATTATGAATAATGAGGAGTCAGAGGAAGGAAATTTAATCCATTATTTCTTTCAATTGAGATTAATTATCCTTATTTTTCTCAGAGGTTTTTTTTTTGGTTGGTTTTTGGGTTTGTTTTCGGTGGGGAGGCAGGGACAGGGTTGGTGGTTGATTGTTTTGTTTCCTTTTGTCTGGAGGGTCAGCACTACAAGAAAAATGACCAACTCTAAGAGGAGGCAGTTGTTATCAGTTTAATGATCAGTGAGTAACTGGATCCTTCAAGGACCCAAGGCCTCTCGGTTCAACAAGAGTCAATGATTACTGAAGATACACAGCCTTTCTCAGCACTGATCCTTATTATGCAATTCAGAAAAACCCTGAAAGCGGAGAAGCCATGTTGACGGCAATAAGGCATTTATGGCCTTGAGAAGCTGCTGTTCCCTGGAGGCCTGTAAGTAAAGCCTCAAGTTTTCTTCTGACCCTGCAGCTGCTGCAAAGATACAGAATGTCAGTGTTGGATACAGAAATATTTTAATAGCTTTAATTATAATATATAAATACATTGAGCTCCTTTTGTATGCATCCTCCCTCTTTTAGCACTTAGCCTTCCTTTTGTTCTTTGTGGAGGTGCTGGATAATGCATGTAGCGTATTAAAGCTGTTCTTTCCAAAGACAGACATGAAGCAGAATGCATGAGGAAGGAAAGAGAAAAATGGTGAGGCACGGAAAACTGGCAAGTGAGAACTGAAAAATAAATTGCAAGAGTCTTCTAAAAATATTTTATAGGAGAAAAAAAATGTAGTCATCTCCACACTGATATCAAAGCAGTCCATCTGTTTGGGTTGCATGGAAGCGGCCCCTAAACAAGGAGTGATGATTAAGCAATTAAAGTCTGGTAAGGTAACAGCCCCTATGCCAAGTTAGCAGAGCTGCTGTAGACCTCTCTGTTTCATGTCAGCCAAACAGCAAAGACTTGTTGGCACCTTTACACCAGTGATGCACCAGCCTCTCTACTCTAAGCCTGTGGTGGTCTTCTCTAGCATTCTCTAAAACGAGCAAGCCCTTAACCCTACTGTACACTTCCTAGATGTCCTACTAGATCCATAACAGCATCTACACTCTCTCCAAGCACCTCCCAGAAAAAAATCCTGAATGTGCTGGTGAAATCTTCTGCCACACAATTAGTAAGGGAAGACTCTGTAAGTGATGACCAGCCATGGTGTCTATGTGTTGGACTAAATGAACAACACCAGGACAGACACCGTGGCTGCTCATCACTTACCCTTACTTATTTCCCTTCTGGAAACTCTTGTGCATCATCCTAAGCACTTTGCTTTGTGCCTTAGGGCAAGGAACGTGAGCAAAGATGGGATTTTATTCTGAAAATGCTAATCTTGCAGAAACTGAATGAGCTGAGGAGAAAAAAGGAAGACCTACATCCTTCTAGACTCAGGTGCCAGCATGAGCAGTCACTTCATAGAGCATGAAAGCACTGAGCACATGGCCTGTGGCAGGCTTTATATTGCCTGAAATGGGAGCTCACGCAGCAGAGAAACAGCATGAGAAATGGGCTGCGGAGAGACCAGAAGGAAGAACGGACTGGAGTGTGCTGAACAAACCAAGAGGAAATCACATAATCAGGGAGAAAAGGTATGGCCCTTGGCAAGGCCTCTGGCAGTAAAATCTATGTTAACAATATCACCTTGTAAATTTGTTGAATGCATGTAACTCTGCTTCCCCTGGATAATATTTTTATTACCAAAAAAAGCCTCCCTCAAAAGATAAATATGTTTCAAAGGAAGCTTGAATGGAGTTTTAGCAGATCTCACTCACACTTTCATAAAAAGAAAAGTAATGCAACATTCAAACTTTGCTTGGGGTACAAGCGAGAAATTTGTGGCCAGCTGCAAGTCTTTTTGTTTTCTTTTCCAAATTAGCAATGAGGAGGCCAGCTCGGTTTGCTTTCCTGATATTGTAGCCAGGGAACATTTCTTTTCATGCAGGTTGGCTGTGGCTTGGGGGGATATTAAACCATTTGCATTAATAATAATCAAGGACTATCTACCATCAAAACAAGTCGAGACTCGACAGTCTGATTACATCATTTTAGGGAGAGGAAATGAAGTTTAGCGCTTGTTTAAACATAGTGAAATGAATTTAAGAAGTTACTAAAAAAACCATTAAACCTCATCTCCCACTCATTCAGTTTCATTATGGATAAAAATCAGCAGACTGGGAGAGAAGGACGGTCTTAGATACCCTGACCCTTGTGAGGAGCGACACATTTAATAAAAAATGCATTTCAATTCAGACAAATGCAATGCATCTAGGAATGAGGAGTACAGGCCATACTTAAAAGGCAGGGATATGCTACGCTGAAACAAGATCTAAGGCTTCTTCTTGGATAACCAACTGAAAAAAAAGAAGAAAGTAAAAAACATGTCACGCTGTAACAAAAAACGCAAATAAAATCTTTGGGTGCTTATGCATCAAGTTAGAGTACAGAAATGTTATTAGTGACAGGACTTGTGAGGTTTTTCCTTGCCTGTTTCCAGCAATCACACTTCCAAAAATATATTAATTGAGAAAGATTTTGGAAATTATCTTAAAAGGATAATCTAGGATAGGGAAATATGCTTTTAAGGGGAAATCATAGTTTCCCAATCTATTTAGTACACTTGTAGATGACCGAGACTTGACCTGGTCATGGGTTATGTGCACTTAGAGAAGGAAGAGCTTTCTGACTGTAAACTGATCTTTAATTTAGAAGAAGTAAAAACAAACAAAGTGTACCAGCCAATGTTTGGAAGATGAAACTAGATAAATTCAGGCTAAACCATTAGCGTGACTAGCTCCTCAAAGTATGTATCTACATTTCATGTTAGCTCTTCATCAGTTAAACTGTTTAATTTAAGACTGAGCTACAGCATACCCATATGAAAAACAAAAGACGCACAGGCAGAGGCTGTAGAATTGGCACAGAAATTACTAAGTGCTATGCTATGGGATAGCACAAAACTAGAGGAGATCTACCAGAGTGTCAGGTCCCCTGTGGACAACTGCATCACTGAAGTTGTGGCAGGGAGGAACTGAGGGTGTCCCTACTGTTGTTGAAGCTCTGGCAGCCCATCCATTCCCCCAACACAAGACTGTGGACTCCCTCCAAGTGTTTGACCCGGAGCTCCAGACTCAGCTAATCATCCCAGAAAATAGCTAGCCCCAACCCGTGGGTTCCTGCAGCAGGTGAGAGCCTCTGCACTTTAGAAAGCCAAGGGACTTGTGCCTCTTTGCAACCCCCCCTCTGCTGTCTGAGTGTGTGCAGTGGCAGTTGCCTGTCCCAACGCCTTGCCTGGGGTCCTGCCGTGTCACACAAGGCTCGGGGAGGAGATGCTCAGCTCTCCCACCACCCACACGGTGGATGATTGTCCCTTGCCTTCACATTCCCTTGTTGGAAAGTCACAGCAGAGGATCATACTGATTCTCATTCACAACTATTTTGCATGTTTAAAAATTACAGTTCAGTTTCTTTTTCTTTTACTTAGATACTGAGTGGTTTGTACTTAATGATTCAGCCCAGAGTAGAAAAACACATCTATTCAGAAAACTACCCTGATGTGTTGATGCTCACTTTTTTTCCTCATCATCCTTTTAGCATTGACAAGGATTAGTAAATCTTGAAAATGTATTGTTCACCCATAGCAGATAACACATTTTCAAATAATACAATTTTCACCTTTAGTCAGTAAAAAGTGGTGATTAGAAATACATTAATTATCTGCTACACACAGCTTGATTTTGTAGACTAGAAGAAAGCCCATCTCAGGCTACATTTACAGAATGAATTTTAGAGCATAGAGATTATGTCAGATTTTACATCACCATTATTCTTATAGGCTGAGGCATCCAAAACAAGTCCAACTGTAGCTAAAATTTTATTTGAAGAACATAGCTACACTCAACAATTTTGGATGTTTGTAGTTATGGAGTTTTCAGTATTATCACAAATATTTCAAATGTAAACATTTTTGTCTACACTATTTGTTTGGAAGACAAAAAGGAAAAAAGATTTATCTGATGTGTGTACACATGTGTGTGTATATGTGTGTATGAATATATATGTGTACACTTTTATAATTTCATTTTTTACTTCTTATAAGTCCTAAAATGATCTCTCTCCTACACAGTTCTTTTTTCAAGCCTGCAACTGACTATTAGTAATGTTAAAATAATCCATTACTCTATTCATTCATCCGTTGTGACAAAAACAATTTTTACTGAGTAGTAATGTGTGATCCTTTTTTATTGTTGGATAGAAGGAAAATGCTCAGACAAAAGCTTATACAACTCTTTAAGTATGAATAAATTATTTTGGTATGGCATGATAGGTATATTATGCAACTAGAAGTGATTATGATTATGAACCCGCAAAAAGGTCCTTATCCACTTTAGTTAATCCTCAGTAATCCATTTGATTAGATTTGTGTTTTCTTGTTTTGATGTGTTAAAACCAGATTCAACCACGATGGGTATGTTTTAAAAGCAGTATAGCAAAAAAGAGCTGACGTTGTATATATAGAACCTGCTATAGTACTTTCAAATACCGCAAACAAGCTTTGAGTAGTTTCGTTGGAAACACTTTTAAGAATGAACAAAGACGTTAACGCTTTTTGTTTCAGACATAAGCCACCACATTAAAATGAAATACTGTATTTTTTTACAAGAAGAAAATAGCACAAAAGATTTTGACCTTCCAGGGGACACGCAGAATCACCCTGGGATGTCCAGCTCAGCTGCAACTGACTCCCTCTGAGAGACTGAAGATGATACAATCTTTATCTTTATAACTTTTATCTACATCTGCACTTCAAAAAAAATGCTGATCTCTCAGCTTTCTGCTCAGTCACATAAACTGAATGGGGTTTGCATTCTTTTACGGTTGGCTCTGAATGGAAAAGGTGTTCTGCTCCTGTACCTGCCATATATTTTACAAGTAATTACCCTCTTTTTACCTTTTTGTAGTGCATGTGCGTACAGACATCCTAGGGGACTGTGAGTAGACGTGTACATATGTGCACTGTCACAGTCATGTATTTTGTAGGTGTCCAAAGGATTCTTCTGCTGACTCCCTGAAAGGACACGGTGTAGTTTTAAGAAGTCTGGAGGATGGTGAAGGATCCCAGGCTGTAAACCACCCAGTGTTCTTCACCAAGGACATAAAACTTGATAGACTCAAGTGGAAAACTTCACTCTGACCATCATCTTGCATAAAGGAAGAATTGTATCAATAGAGGGGAATCTAAGATGAAAGCCTTTGGCCGTTCTCAAGCCATCTGATGTCCTGGCTTTACAGAATAGCTACCGCTGCTGTGTTCAAGCCCAAGGGCAGGGCCTGATGGGACTCCAAATGATAAAAATTGGGGTCTTTGCTACTACTTGGTTCTCTTGTTGATTCCACTCACCACTTGTTCCTTAATTTCATACACTGACACCGCTGGTTCCATAAATTATCACATTTTATGGTTTTATTGCTAGCAAAATAAACTTTGGTGACATATTTAAAAGATGTCAAGGCTATGAAAATGAGTTTGTATTTGCAGAATACTTTTAAGTTGTAGTGTTTTCAATATATTACAGACAAGGGACAGGGGGTGGGGAAGTGTTTAAATAAAAGTGACACAGTGAAGGTTATTCTGGCCACATATACCCACAGACACATGCAAAAATGACCTTGAAATTTGTCCCATCTGTCAGGTCTCTCCATCTGACTGAAGCAGGGAGTTGTTTTGCAGCCAGCCCATGCTAAATAGAATGAATTCAACACAAAATGTGGCAGGCAGCTTCTTGTCAGTCTAACTAATTAAAAAAAAGCAAACAGATGGACAAGCAGTGACTCTTATTCAACAGGAATTTGGGTGCTCTGAGTGAGAAGACACTGTCATAATTTTCCTAGGATGTAAAAAGGAGTGTCCGTATAGATCCATTTCCAGGTTCTAGATCTTAGGGCTTGGTGTTGTGTTTCTGATTGTCCCCCTGCAACACGTACACACACATACATACACACCCCTGTTGCTCCCGTACTGAATTTTGCCTCGCAATGCAAGAGTAAGGGTCTGAGTGTTTCTTGGAGAAATGGGAGAGGAGAGAGTCAGAGAAACAAGAGATCACAGGTTTGATTTAATTACGTCGCTCTCCTTAATCTTTTATAATCCTCAATTTTTATATTCAGCTTTTGCACTAGTGAATTATTACCACATCGAGAGTGACTGAGGGAGGATCGCTAAGAGGGAGGGTGATCACTTCTCAGGAGCAGCGAGCCTGAAAGGAGGCAAATGAAAGAGGAGAGGGGGATGCAATGCTTGGAGCTTGCTCTGAGATGAGAGTGAAACTAGGTGCAAGAGGCAGCGCACATGAAATGGCACGAGCTGGAAAGAGATGCTGCCAGGGTGGGCTACGCGGGCTCCTGAACAATGTGCTTCAAATTGATGCAAAGCAACCGCATCCTGCAGATGATTTTAAAGATGAAAAGAAAAGGGAGAAGAAAGGGGACAGTCCGTCCCAGGAAGCAATGACGATTGCTTTATTTGCAGCAGCTCAAGCAGAGTTCAGGGAGGGTGTGTGCTAAAAGTGGAATGGAAGTTACAAGAGTTGAACTGGAAAGGTGGTAGTGGAGTCCTAACCACACAGACAATGAAACTTCGTTATTACTTTTTCAAAGGAGTATCAGCCCTTATTGCACCACATTGAAATGTCAAGAATCAGATGGAACCACGAATAGAAAAAACCTACATAAAAAATAACAACTGAAATAATGGAAACATATGCTTTACAATGCTTTTTTTTTTAATATTCCATCCATATAAACATATAAATAAATGATTTCATTTGAACTTTTGGCATCTGTGTTAAAGACATCAGTTTTGCAAAGACTCACAGACATGTTTAAGTCTATACATGGCATGGTGTTTGTAGGGCTTTGTTCAGCAGGTAGCAGTAAGCGTGTGTTTAAGCCTTTCTAGGGCAGGAGGACTGCCCTGAAACTCCCGTGCAATCACAGGAACTCCAGAACTGATGAAATGAACTGTCAAAGTCATGAGATTTGGTCTGAAAGTTATTAAAATTTTCTGTGTGAGCCTCCAGAATTTTGATTTTTGAACAGCCTCTTCTGACTTTGAGCATACGAGCCAACTTGTTTCTAGCGAGCAAGGCCAGCTTTCTAGTCTCTTTGGGAGCCCTCACTAGAAGAACCAGCTGGGACTGAATCACAAAGAAGCTGCCAGATGGTGTAGACACCTTTCCCCCTCCAACCAAAATACCCAATGAGAAATAATTATGTGCTTCTCTAACCTACTATCTGCCAGACCCTTAATATTGCAGCAGCTCGCAATATATCCCTCTTCCCTCCGCAATTCCAGTTTGAGTCTGCATAGAATCATAGAATGGTTTGGGTTGGGAAGGATCTTTAAAGGTCATCTAGTCCAACCCCCCTGCCGTGGGCAGGGATGTCTTCAACTACATCTGGTTGCTCAGAGTCCTGTCCAACCCGACCTGGAATGTTTCCAGGGATGGGACACCTTCCACCTCCCTGGACAACCTGGGCCAGTGTTTCACCATTCTCATCATAAAATATTTCTTCCTTCTATCTAGTCTGAATCTCCCCTCTTTTAGTTTAAACCCATTACCCCTTGTCCTATTGCAACAAGCCCTACTAAAAAGTTTGTCCCCATCTTTCTTATAAACCCCCCTTCAGGTACTGGAAGGCTGCTATAGGGTCTCCTTGGAGCCTTCTCTTCTCCAGGCTGAACACCCCCAACTCTCTCAGCCTGTCCTCACAGCAGAGGTGCTACAGGCCTCTGAGCATTTTTAATTCACTATGTTAATTAATTTTCCATCCTTCCTCTTAACACATTCCCAGTTTCAAGCCCCATATCAGTAATAATGAGGAGTTAACTCATGTACCCTGGAAGGAGTTTGAGGATCAGAACCATAGGATAAGCTCCGGGCTCCTGGATGCTTCCAACTCACGCCTCTTTTTCTGTGACAATACCATCAGCTATACTTTCTGCCTTACTTCTGGTAGTCCTGGAAGGGAGAGGGGAAGCTGATTCATTCTTCTTATAACTGCTCTGAATACCTGCAGTATGGTTAACCCTGAATATTCTAAAATCATTAATTACTGTCCTGAAAATATCAGCAAGTTATCAAAAGCCTGCACTGGGGTCATATTTCCAAATTTTCCTTTTATACTTAGCTGAAAGCTCACGTCTTCACAAGAAGCCATCATTTCTGAAGGTGCAAATTACAAAAAAAGAAAGATCAAAAAAAGCAAAATTTTCAATAAAGTCATGACGGTTACAGTGAATCTCTTGCCTGTGAAATCTCTATACAAGTCTTAATTTAGACAGATCAATGATTTTCAACACCACAATGGGATTTGTAGACAAGTTCTAACATATCTGCAAAAGAAAACTGAGAGAAAGCAAGTGAAATGTAAATAGGTGACATCTCTTAGAGAGGAATATCTCCAAGTGAAGACGTTAATGATTCTGAAAAAAAAAAAAAAAAGATTAAAAAATCACTGGAATGGATTATTTTCTCTTTTACAGTCTGACTGAATATATTTTGTTCTCTTTAAAAAACAACACAAATCCCAGCAACCACATTTCAGGGAAAATCTGAAACACAGATATCCTGGTCGTGCTTCCAGTTATCTGAGTGTTAAAGGGAGAAATAACTTCATGAATGCCAATGCAGTTCAAATCAGCATCAGCACTATCATCTGTGGAGAAGAGAGTATAACAGAATCAATATCTACAATCCTTGGAGTTTTATCAGTGTTATCATTAGCAAGACCAAATTGTGAAATCCTCAGTCTGTTTCTTCTGCAGCAAAACTCTTCCTGACTTGTGTGGGACTTAGGAGCTGAGTTTGAACCTCAAGATTTGACCCGGACTTGGAGTCTCCCCAGAGTCCTTATACAACCCGACCAATGGGATTTTCAGGTTTGTAACACTTCTGTGATTCAATCTGTGGATATCACCCTCCCACTGAGTCCTGGATCAGACTCAAAATCTGCCTTTTTCTCTGAAAGTTCTCAGAGAAACCTTCTGCCTTTAGGAACTGGTGAGTGTGTGAGAGGTCAACAAACCTCTGCAGGACTATTGTAGACCTTATCATCTCTATTTCAAATCTGACTCTGCTGCACTCCCCGACATAAAGAGAGAGCTGCCTGTGCATTTAAAAAAAAAAAAAAAAAAAAAAAGGCACACAAAACTCCCTCCCACCCTCCCAAAACCTTCCAAAATGAAGCTGTCTCTTGCACATCAAATTCTCCCACTTTTCAAGGGGAGTGGTGGTGATGAAAAAAGTGACAGGGAGAACAGGTCTTGATGTGACAGATGTTAGTCATACTGCTTAATGCGCTACGGGAAAGCACTCAGATCGTGCGGTGATAAAGGCTGGGTATGAAGCAGAGCAGAACCTAATTCTTTCTTTTTCCATCCTCTTTTGGAGTCTACATCCTTTGCTCTCTCTCGAGCATGATGATCAGCTTTCTCTCTCATTAGGTCCAAATGTAATTTGATAAACATTCACACTTATTGATTTCATTCATTCGCTCAGCTGAATACACAGGACTAGGGAAATCATCCTGGGTGGCCCAAATCAAACATTTGCGCTTTAGTTTGCATATGCGAAAACCCTAAAAGCTCACAATTCCTGTGAGGCTATAGCTGCGACTGAATAACAAACCAATCTCACCTCTACTTTCTGCACTCTTTCTGCTCTCTGTCATGTTTCAGATGCTCGCTGTTCTTAGTTATTTTAGTATTTATTCAGCACAGTCAAGGTACTCAGTTTAACAAGACACAAATATAATAACAATCCCTAATCCCTAAAGAGCTTATGTTGGTAAAAACAAGGATTACACATTGCTCTAGCTCTCCTTCTGACTTACGACAGTTCCCTGTTTTTCTGTCTCTTGCCATGTCCTGAATAATTAGTGGAGCCAAGGTGCCACTTGCAACATTAATTGCATCATTAAATGGTTTAACGAAAACTTTTTTAGACGATGGTGTACAATTTACAGGGCTGGCCATACTATCCCTGCGAGAAAAAAAAACAACACTCTCAGTCAGACATAACTGTTTTCGATAAGGTTGAATTTTCAACTCAGTGATTTAAATTTCTTCTACGCTGCATTTACTTACTGAAGGACTTGTTGTAAGTCAATCAATGGCAGTATTTTTTGTTCGTCTCTGAATTTCTTTGAATTTAAATCCTATGCTCTGTTCCTACTACCCCTTTTTTGTCATTGCTTTTCATCTCTAAATCTCCAAGTACTTCACAAAAAAAAAAAATCTGAGTCATTAGAGATGTTTTATGGATGGGGAAGATGAGGCAAAAGGTTTGAACCATGTAAAACCTAGGATCATTACACGACATGCTCTTTCAGAAAAATTAGCTATGGAAATACCTCAGGTAATAATAAATACCATTATGCTATGATTACATTTGAATAAACTAAGGCATCAGCTAATTCTCAACTTTTCCATTGCTTGACAATGAAAGTAATGTTTCTACTCAATGTTAGCATCACTAAAAGGAAGAAAATCTTTTTTTATTACCAGGCTTTATGTATAAATGTGTGTGATGTGGCAAAAATAAAGAGGCATTCATTTCAGTGTCGCTAATGGGATATGATGATTTGAGATGGAAGAGAAGGGTGGTAACTCCTGCTCCAAGTGATGTGTAGTAATAGTAGGTTGCTCTGGATTTTTTTTTACTTTATTTTATTTTATTTTTTCTATTTTATTTTATTTTATTTTATTTTATTTTATTTTATTTTATTCATGTCATTTTAATCTGGTTTAGGGGTTTTGTTTTGCTTTGTTTCTTTTTTTTTTCCTTTTTTTTTTTTTTTTGGTGTATGTTATTGTATTTAAACCACTTCAGATGCACAGGCTTTTATTTAGCAAAAGTAACATTGACATAGTCATACCACAGGACCATCTTCCAGATGAAATGGAGTAATAAGCTGAAGCCCAGTTCCCCTTTTCCATTAACCATCATGAATTGAATTTCTGCCTTAAAATAACTCCATGGATTTCAGCCTTCCCTCCAAAGCCTGAATCAGCCGCGAGCACACAGTAGAATATACCCACCAACAGTAGAATATACCCACCAACAGACAAAAGAAAGTCAGATTCAACAAAGACTGAGCAAAAATGAGAGGTACCAGCGTTGTAAATCCAACATGACATTTGTAAACATTCCTCTTTCTGCTCATTTCTGCAGGAATTCCTCCTGCCTCTTTTGCCTTTTATTTATTCAGCCTGCAAAGATGGGTTTTTTTCAGGTCAAGGACTGTGTTTTATTCTTGTTGCCTGACATAAGAGGGACCCAATTCAGGGCATTTTTCTAACATAAAGGAAACGATAAACACTGATGATATTAAAAGAAGCTTATTTTCAGGAGGAAGCTCTGGCAGTTAGTAGATCTGCTCTGTTATCAGTACTTTTGATTAAACTATCAGCAACTCTTTCTGCAGGCGCACGTGTGTGCAAACATGCTACTTGAGAAACAACATAGGAGTGAAATTAGGAAGCCCAAGCAGTGGTTCCTGGGAAAGGGTGACTATATTTTGGCACAAGAGACAAATCTCTAGATAAACCCAACCAAATTCCCAAGTCTACGTCTCCTGTTAGCCAGCATGGACCAGACCAAGACGAGCCAGCGCCAGCCTGGGGACACCGAATGCCGTTAATACCATTATCTCGCCGCCGCATCGCGGTTGACAAACCTCCCAGTGTCACATAACCGCATCGGCCCATCTGGGTCTGCCGCACGAGCAGCGACATTAAGACACATCCTGCAGCCTTATTGCCTCGCAGTTAAATTAAGAGGGCAAAGTCCAAGGTGGAGACCAGAAAATGAGACAACCCGGACTGTTCGGCAGCGAAAAGGGCTGATGTAGACATCACCTGCAGCACGCAATGCTGAAAGCAAGAGCCGCCGCCGAAGGTTGAACTACACAAAGAAACAAGGACAAGCGACATTTGGGATTGGTCCAGAAATTGTGATTAAAAGAAGTGTGAGGGCAAACAGAAAGGAAGAGGCAAGTTGGTCCCACTGTCCTGGGTTAAAAAAAGCTGCAAAGGAAAGGAGAAGGAGTTTGGGAACAGAGGGAAAAGATACGTGAGCAAATAGCAGATAGGATAACTTTGTGTATATGAAGGGTTAAACTAAACTGGTTTTTGCTTTAGTGACTGAGTTTAGTGGGGGGAGGGAATTCCTAAGCCTTTGTTTTGTTGTTCCTTCCACAGTGAAAAAAAAAAAAAAAAGAGAAAATAAGAGAGAAAGTGAGAGAGACTTCTTGCTCAGGATTAATTATTGAGTGTTCCAGAGCTTTATAATATATTTATATAGTCCCTAGAGCTTGGCACTCACTCTCTCTCCCTCTTTCAGTTTTACTGTGTCATCTCCATCCCAGCACTTTTCACTCAAATACCTCACGAGATCCTACGTGGTGTGGAAGGAGATGGAGGTGCTGGGGGAAATGCTGGCACACCGCAGAGCTCCCGCTAGCGTTGCTCCAGCCAAGGGCGCCCTGAGCACCTTCGATGAGCTTTGTTCTCAGGAGTTTGGAAACATAACTGCAGAGGCATATACTCATTCCGAAGACTAATATTTAAACACACAGTTCATCTAGAAATACGTTTTATTATCATAATTCATAGAATCATAGAAGAGTTTGGGTTGGAAGGGACCTTTAAAGGCCATCTAGTCCAACCCCCCTGCAGTTAGCAGGGACACCTTCAACTAGATCAGGTTGCTCAGAGCCACGTCCAACCTGAACTTGAACGTTTCCAGGGATTATTGTCCACTGACACAGAATTTGATTTGCTTGTGCCCCTTTTCTGCACCGTTTTTTTCTTTGATCTTTTCCCTCCCTCCCATCACAGCATAAGAAGCAAAAAACAGATTAAAATGTATTTGAAGTTTGAAATGAGGTTGACAGGAGGATTTTGATTAATATCTACCACAGGAAAATTAATATTGTTAGATGGAAGTGCTGCTGCTGGACAACCCGGATGACCCGGAGGATGGTGCAGAGATTACAGTTGATGGACGAACAGTGAGAGCAGCTTTGCTTCCCGTGGCAAGGAGTGGGGACACAAACTCTGATGTTTGCCACTGCTAATGAGCACTTTGGTGGTGCATTGCCTCTCCAAAGCCCTAAGCAAACACTAATTAACACATTCATTAATAGTCTTCCAATGTCAGAGACAGGGAAAGAGGGGAAGAAGGTGAAGTCTTGGTCCCATTGACCTCAGTAATGGTTAGATCACTTTTGTGAAGACAGAACTTCACCCCAAAGTGGTTTTCTACAGACTACACTGAAAGCAGCTCATCTAAAAAGCATTCCTGTGGTTTCCTGGCATTGTTATGCTGGCTGTAGTGAGTGCCATGGACACTTTGTAAAGCAGAACATTTAGAGAACATTTATAAATGTTCTAGATATAGAATCATAGAATCATAGAATCTTCATGGTTGGAAAGGACCTTTGAGATCATCCAGTCCAACCAAACAACCTACAATCTCTGCCTCTAGAGCATGCCCTGAAGTGCCACATCTAGAAGTTTCTTAAACACCTCTAGGGATGGTGATTCAACCATCCCAACCATATTTGGTACAGCAAAAGGAAAAATTAGGAAAAATAGTTTTGAATGAAGATGTAATCAACTCTATTTCCTTGTTCTACACTTGGTGCCACATACAAGGAAAACCGTAACTCTTCTTCCTTCATATTGACATGAAAACAGTGAAGAAATATCTGAGACACATGCTCCAGGTGTTTGTTAGGAATATTTCTCATTTCTTAAAAAATGCCTCATTTAAGTCATATTTTACAAAGTGGTGACATACAGAATTCACATTGTTTGTATGTTAAATTGGATCTGGGCCTACATGTTGGGTATGGTGTGCTTACATACACTTCAATATAGACTCGGGTTGTAATGACAGTACAAGGGTATGTTACAATCTATTGAACAAATGGCATGAATTTAAAAATTACATGATAAAGCACAGAAATGCACAAGGGATAACAGCTTTATTGATCTACCAAAACAAGCACAGTTTACAAGTTATTTAAGTTTTGCATTTAAAGCTAAGGAAGCTATTGTCGTGTGTTATCTGAAGAACATAGATGTGGTTACGGAGGAGGAATATTTACCCAAACACAAATTTCTGCAATGTGTAGATGTCTCCATCTGAGTTAGACAACCTGGGCTTCCTTTCTGCTTCTCTGACTTCATGCAGAGAAAATACACCTCTAGAAGCCAAATCACTTCATCTTAAAACAAACTTCTGAAATAAGTTAGATGAATCTTATCTTGTTTTTCTGGACTCACTCTGGCGGGAGTCCAGTCAACCGGCTTACGTCCAGTCACCTACACCGTAGATATCTAAAGTTAGGGGAGGCGAATCTTATGTCTGGTAGTTTATGATACTTCCCCAGCAGCATCTCAAAGCAGCAGACCCAAAGTCTTTGAAAATACTTATCAGAGAAATAGTCTACTCCAAACTGGCCAATGGAGAGAGGTAGCTACATACAGACAACTACTCAGTCCAGCCTGAGATACCATCCTGTGGAGTTACATTTCTCTCTCTATCTCCTCTGACTAGATAAAATACTTAAATTTCATGTGGCTGCAGACGGGGAAAAAAAAAACAAACCCAAGGCTGAATGTCTTCCTACGGTTCAGTGAACCAACAACTGATTTCAGTTTAATTCTATCCCACAATGTTTCGAGGAGTGTGGAACAGTTTAGCTTTATCCTTGCTACACCCTGCCTCTCTTACAAAGGATGCATCTCAACGAGTGATAAAAGAGTGGGACTTTAAAAGTAGGACTGCATTACTTGAGGTTATATTTTCAAAACATTGGTGAACTTGGATGGCTCAATTTTCAGGGGTCAGGCTTAGACACCTGAAGAGGGTGATTTTCAGAAAGCCTTTTTGGCCCTCTAATAATATAGTGGCATTATGAAGTATTTTGGTCTGAGCACTCAAAATAGCTAGTTGCTTTGGAAATGCAGTCCCTAGTATCAGTAACAATAAAACGCACAAGCCCATGTAAACATTTTAACACTTCCATTATATCTGTTGCATGTCAATATCTTAAAATGATTCAATTTTCAGACTGATGTCTGTATCCTGACTTCATTAAAGACACACTTCTTTCTAAGTATGTTTAACTTCTATAAAAATATTCTCAGAACAGGCAGGAGAGGGAAATATTTTCAGTTATCATAAAATCAGCATAAGAAATCTGGTATTCCACATGGGACAAAACCCATGTGAACGTGTGAGGGCAAATGGGGTAAAATAGGACCACGCTCCAAAAAATGCTCCTGAGAGGCCATCACTAGCTGTCATAAACATTAATCCTTATATTAATCTTGCAGACAGTGATTCAAAAGATTCCCTACTGCCCTTACACTTCCTTCTCAGCCTGCTTTCACCTCTGCCAGATGGATCTTGATCCAAGAAAGAATTTAGACCTTTGGTCTCTTAGTTGTGTCGTCTTCAGATACTTCTCTTGTGAACATAAATCCATTGCAAGCCAAGCAAATGAAGCTGCATTTGTCTTGCTACAGGTAAGCAATGAAAGCATTCTGCAATGAACAGGCAGTGATTGGTGCCCACTCCAATTTTAATGTGTCTGTTAAACAGCTGAGATCAGATTCAGACTCTACAGAGTCATGCAGTGGAGATGATCAGTGAATGTCCCTAAGTCAGCTGTTATATCACAACAGATTAGTGCCACTCACTCCAATACAGCTCAGAGCAAATCTTTGCCATGTGTTCCTTTATATACCATGCTCTTTTAAGGGCAGTATCATGAAGACTCTTTACTCATTTAAGTAATAACAGGCCTGCTACCATTTCAGTTTAACTTCCAGGAGTCTGCGCATTTTTGTTAGAGGACAAGACGGTATTCAGCTACAGGTCACAACGGTAATCCCTTTTAATACTTTTGATATATGAGGAACACATCTCCTATCTCCCTTTCTGATCCAGCTTTCAAGAGCAAGGTAATGTCAGTATTTCATTCCCGATAATCGTTTCCTTAATCACTGGATTTTTCTAAGATGACCTCCTGGAGCTTTGCTTTGTTTTTGTGTTTGCTCAGTCTCCATACAACACAGCTTGACACATAACCGTATTTAGTCAGGCACTTCTCTAGCTCCATTGTCAGTAGGCTTAATGGAAGTGACCCATTCTGCTTCCAATGGTAAATCTGGAGTGCATCCAACATGTGGAAAGACCAACTTCTGACTCCCTTTTTTCCCCTGTTTAATATACTCTTTTTTCCACCAGAATTTGTTTTGTGTTTCATTCGGTACTTCATCTCAGTGACTACTGGGACTGAAGTAAAAATAATAATCCACATAAGAAGAAGCATTAAAACCCAAGTACCACTAATAAGTTTCTAAGAATTAACAACTAACTGTGCTATTTTTTGGCTGTTCGCTTTTCAGAGCTTCTACCTATCTTAAAAATCTTACAGGAAAAAAAAAAAAAAGGTCAAACAATGCCAGGCAGAGTTCAGCCCATGATAACACAATTCACAACTTTGAGCCAGAAGAGGCTCAAAGCCTCTTTCTTTTAGCATGAGGCTAAAAGAAAGACTGATGGAAGGTTTCAAATCCTGCCTCTTAGGCATGTCACTGCTGGCCTGAGCCACTATGAGACTAAGATTTGGTGCCAAAACTGTCTCCAACACTTTAACACCTCCGTCATTTCTTTTGCTGTAGACAAGTGGATGAGCAAGGGTGATGTCCAACTTAGGGCTGGTTCAGCAAGTGAGAAACTTGGGTTAAATGACCTTCTCAGCTCATGGGAGATACAATTCATAGGTCTGCAGAGTGCCCTGAGTACACACAGGGCTGTTGAAGGTGTGCTACATCTCCCTGCTGAAGGTAGACCAACAGGTAGGAAGAAAGCAAGTTTTGGGTGGCCAAGATAAAGCAAGAAGGGTTTGATCATCACTCAGTGACATAAGCACCTTGTGGGAGAGATGAGCCCTCAGTACCAGTTTCTGCTGTGGTTTTATGAGCCACATGGATGCATTTCTGTCTGTGTTATGTGTGTAAAACAGAGTTATTACTGTGGGTGTGGCACAGTGCTGACACAGCTAGAGAAATCTCGGATTTGGTGCAGTTTCTCAAGTCAGGCTTCCCCGTGCCACTCTCCTTTGTGTGGCGTAGACAGCTTGTCATTTGATTTAATTTCTGGATGGCTCAAAGGGATGTCAGCACTAAAATTCAGTGTAAGGTAGGTATTAGGTGCCTGAATCTTTTCTGGATGTAATCCTCCAGGCTTCACCTCTGATCATCCAATGTATTATAACATACTGAAAGAGAGAGTGAGTGAATTTCCCAGTGCCTAACAAGGAGGCTGCTGGAGGAAGAGATTTAGGCGTTGCTGTCTGTCATTTCCATGAATAAAGTACTGAGCTCTACCTCTTCATGAAGTTGAAAATGACAGGATAGCCACCTAGGTGGTACGCAAAAAGGGCAAATGGAAAATTTGGAAAGCAAAAAATGCTAATTTTTGTTTCAAAACAAAAATTATAATAAAAGTATGCCTACTGTGCTACAAAATATGAATGCTTTCAGTTTTTCTCTTGCATATGTAAATATGGAGAAAAGATTAACAAGATATCGTAAATGTAAGGAATAGATTAATATATTCAGATGCATTGCCCTGGTTTGTGGGTACTTCAGATCTCAACCTAGGCTGATGGCTTTTTTATCATTCCAAAATATTCACAGTGGAGATTTTTTTCCTATTCATAGCATTCAAAATGTTATCTTAATCAGGAATGCTTGAATCCATTCTTCCAAAGTGGAAACAGCAGTGGAATTCAATACATTTCATTGACTCAGGGAACTTACTATTCTTTGTCAGCAATTTCAAACTGATTGCTAGCGAAGGCTGAATAATATTTCTGTACTGGGGTTGTGTGAACCAGGGTGCCTTAGCATTAACACTAACCATGATGGCACTGAGGGTCAGTCATCCCCTGTTGCCAATGAAAGGCTTATGTAAAGACCAAAATAAAGCATTATCCAAATAAATAAGAACTGTATCCTACCAACTATCCCCATTTTCAAAGGCATTTTCACCTTCACAATCACAGCTTTTATATTCTTCATCTTTCTTTTGATACCTTCTCTTCATTCAACTCTCTCCTATTTTTGTTGTTTCACATTTCTCTATTATAGCAACTCCCAGTTTTCCATCTTGGGGTTTACCTTTGTCTCATAAAATGACCAATAATTTCATCGTGAATGATTGCATGAGAAAGTCTTAGACTCTAGCACAGCTTCCCAAATAAAACAGAGGTGAGAAATATGCACATCCCAAAGACATGGGTTTTGGCTGTTGATTCAATAAAATAAACACTGAGTCAGTGGCTCCGTACATTTGGGAAGCTTTTCTTCCCAACTAAAGAATATACTTCAGATATGTTAAAAACCCCCCATCCCTTAGATTCTGCCAAATCTGAATGTGCCATAAACATACGAAGCAGAATGGATTCAGCCCTCAGGAAGGATGTTTAACACCTCTGTTCTTCATATCATCTTGTCTCTCCTCGATTCAGGCAAACTGCAAAAAGCTCTCTGCCAACCTTACAGGACTCTTATGCATCTGCGTTTAACCAAGCATTTTGCAGAAATGATCTTCACAACAGCTGGGTGCTGTAGGCACACAAGTGCTCCTTGTTTTACAACTGGGAAACTGAGTCATGGTGAAACTAAATGGCTTGGCCAGAAGTCACTCAGAGAAAACAGTGGCAGAGCCAAGTGTAAACCTGATGGTCTCAACTCTGTCTCAATCATGAATCAATTGATTATATTTTCTCTCTCTCTGTCATTCTACAAGGACACACTAAACATGTTGAATTATGTTTTGACACTTTTGAAACATGACTTTTTTTACTAAGTTCTTATATATTCCATTTGTACCATCTGCAGAAATTCTCAAAGCTGCAGTTTAACTTGGCTTTTGTTGTATTGCACTGAAATAGAGAAGATTTAATGAAACTCATATTCCATCCCATTCATAGTGAAGAATGAATCTTACTTTACAGTACAACAATTAATATCGATTATATTACTTGAAAATGTAAGAGACCGCACATATATATTTTCCGTGAATCAGTGTTCTAGCAAGGACCTCTATTTATTATAGCTGCTGAATATGATGAAAGAAGTGACTCTTTAAAGTAAATAGTACAAAGTATGAAATTAAATATTGAGATTCATTCTTCCTAGAGGAACAGCACTCCTATCTGTACGGCAGAGCAGAGGGAAAATCTTTGGTAAGAATAGCTCACAGTTAAGGGGACAGTTTGGAACATGGCGTAGAAGATTTAATTCTTTGCTAATTGTGTAAGTCTGGCCAAATTACAGTCTTTCTGCTTCTCAGTTAGACAAATGCAAGTAGTGTCTCACAATACATCTTTACTTCAGAGGGAGGCGGTGACAATTTACTGAATAAATTTGAGCTAAAGGTATAGACTTGACCATTCTCACACTGGGGAGGACCAGGCAACATAGCAGGAAAAGGAAGGGAATAAAACCCATTGTGAGGGATCCACCGGAACAAGACTAATGAGGTAGCTTGGATGGGGACAAGACTGAATTTTCAGGAAGATACACAGTGCACAAGAGGGAGTAGAGGGTCTTATGGGTGCCAGAAGCTGATGAGTTGTCAGTCTTGTATCATTTTCCATTTCAGCATCTATGTTGAAAGACACCAGCTCAGGTCATTTGGTGCTGCCACAAATTTTCTGTACTACGTTTCCTCTCCCTCAAGTTTCTGTGCTACTTTTTCTCCCCTCCCTATCACTACATCTCCTTGACCCTATAATCCTAACGTACATATTGTGAACTGCACATTTCCAGGAAGCAGAACCAGCCTTGGGGCTGGAATCCGGAGCATGATCCCTTGAAAGAAATTCTGAGTCCCTCAGAAGTCAGTGAAGCTCCACCAAGTTGCTACCTGAAGGGATTTTGTGGCATAGCTGCACATAAGATGAGGTTGGTTGTTTTCATTTTCTTTTTTTTTTTTTTACTAACTACCTAAATTGACTGTATTTTCGTTGTGTCAATAATCCACGCCCAATTCATAACAGCATAATGACTGAATCTCAGAATGCCAGTGGTGTTTGAGATTCTGTGATTCAATTTCACAGTGCTTTCATATCATACGTTTAGAAAATATAGACCAGCAAACAATTTTGATTTTGCTGCAAGGAAGCCATGCCGGATGGTGTACTAATCTACAAAAGATTAAATAGTAAAACCTCATAGTCTATCAACATCTTTTTTCCACCCTTTTTTTACTAGTTAGAAAAAGAACAATCTTGATGAAATTAGTAAAGTACTCATGGAACATGGTCCTTCTAAACATCTGAGTGTCCTTTAACAGTAAAGAAGCAAGTCACTGACTGCATGAAAGCATATTGAGATTGGTGTAATCCAGGACAGGACTTCTATCCTCTTTTGGGAAGACTGTGCATTTGGAAGAGCCAAGCTGATGGTGGTGACTACCAAACACAGTTGTTTGAATACCATCCATGGAGATCAGCAGTGAAAAGACACCTGTGGATCAAGAGAATCACCCTTCTGCTGACAGTGGCGGACAGCATTTGCCAAGGGCCAAATCCAGACTGCTGAAACTCCGGCACAATGACTTCGGCATGAAACCACCCCGTTTCTCTGTAAATCGTGTAGGAGAGGGTTAGGAGACAGGTTGAAAAGAACGGGGGCAGGACATTCCTCCCAACAACTCAGATTTCATAGATCACAGGCAAAAAAGAAGCAGGATGTTTCTGGCTATGCTGCATTTAGATCAAAGGCTCTGTTATAGCTTATATGATTAATGAAAGATGAACAGCATTCCAAAGATTAACAAATTTAATTCCTGAGAGTGTAGCAGTTATCTGTGTGGGCAGACTGACCCCTAATCTCTGACTTGGTGCTGGACCGTGCCACTCTCATGTTTCCTCTCCCCCTCCCCTCCACCGCCACCTTCATGCCGCCAACTGCAAGATGACATTGAGTAGATGGGTTCAGCACAGGAAGATAAAAACAATGTGAAAGGATGGAGATTGGGAGCTTATCAGCCAAACAGGACACAGGATATAAAAAGTAATCAACTTAAAGCTCTTATCAAAATGTCTCCTGGGAACAGTTTTTCTTTAAAAAAAGTATCTGTCATTGCTCAGGAAAAATTACAGGATTATTTTAAAGCAATTTCATCTGATATACTCTGTGTGGGGGGTGTGCATGTGTTTCCTGAAGAATGCACGTGCTTTGTAATTTGAGGTGTTTTAAGCCAAGGGAATCGAGTTATCATGTACAAAAGGAGTACATTTAAAAGAGGAACCCAGACATGACATTTTCTGTCTTATTTAAGAAGTGAATGGGAAAGCACTGAAAAGGAACGCACACACTGCAATATGTTAAGAACTTAAACAATTAACAAAATATTTAGACAAATTACATGTAATTATGTGCTAAAACAAAATAGCTGCCTGTAAGATCCTCCCTACCAGCATTCTATAGAGCTTCATTTGCAGAAGTGCTTCTTTGAAAGGTTTTGAAATCTTACAGAGAATCCTGTAATCTGATTATAGCAAACAACTCTCTAAAGTGGAATATTTTTGGATTTATGTTGTTGCTGGATTCAGCTTTCAGGATTAATCATTTTCAGTTTACATGCCCACTCTAGTGCGCATCCAGCCTCTTCTCCACCACTAAGAACCTACATTTCCTAATCTGTAGAATATTAGCCCACTCATTTAAAGAGTCTCCTGCCCGTCAGGGGAAAAAAAAAGTTAGGTGATATCATTTCATGTATTTTTTCCAACTACACAAGGGAAATAAAGCTTTTTGCATTTTTTTTTTTAATGAAAAAGCTATTGGGCATGTGAGTGCTGGTTTTACAATGAAGGCAAAACACTTTCTAAGCAGATAGATAATATGAGAGCACTAAAAGAGTGATAATAAGAAAACATAGTAGAGAAATATTATTACATGGAAAATGTTGCAATAAAGTCAGAGAGATCCTTTCAACAGTGAGACCTTGATTACATCCTTATTTCTTCAAGGCGTTTGGCATAGCTTGCTTGGGGACAGGTTGAAGGCAAATTAGGCTTTATGCTGTATTCGTACTCCAGCAATTCATTTCGTTGCCAGCATAAATTAGAGCGGCCTTAGGGCTGCTCCAGTTTATACTTAGCTTCCTATGCCCAGATTCCAGACTATGTTGTGGTTTAGGTTCTGTCCTGGCCAAAAGACTCCTGTGCATCGGAAATCCATCAACGACGTAGCAAAGTGTGTAATGGTTTCATTAGTATTTAAATTAACTCTTTAGGTCAGAGAGGCCTCTTAACTGGATCCCACAAGAGAATCTTGTTAGGTAAAGTCTGTTTCTTTTAGTCACAAAAGGGATTTGTACAACATATACCACAGATCTGCCTGGTGCTCACGCCTCGGCTTTCACAGGCACACAATGAGAGGTTCGGTCAGGCTTGAATTCTGCAGTAGGTGTGTCCTTAATATTCAATTGCTTATGAATATTTAAAAACAATAAATGTCAAATTAAATGTTTAACGATCTTGTTTACGCTTAAAAGACCTTGAGAAGGATCAGGAAGAAGCCAAGCTACCTAAATTGACCAGTTGTTGAGCTCAGAGGAACATCTCCCACAACTTCTGTTGCTCTGGAGCAGGTACCCTGTGACAGCAATGGTGGATGAATGAAAAGAGATGGGCACAGTGATGTAGGGCGTGCCTACACTTAGAGGCAACACAAATATCTGTGCTTTGGGCCATCCCAAGAGGCCTAGTCTAGGTGGACAACGAAATAATGATGCAGCAACTGGCTAACACCTTCTGTGGTTTCTTTTTTGTCGTAGCTACAGGCTTTCCTTATGACTCCTTGACACATTGAGGTATGCGCAGTAGATTTTAAGTAATTTTAAATAAATTGACCTGCTTGAACTACCCATTTCTATGATGCTTCATCATAGAATCATAGAATCAGTTAGGTTGGAAAAGACCCTTGGGATCATCGAGTCCAACCGTCAGCTCCACTCTGCAAAGTTCTCCCCTACACCATATCCCTTAACACCACATCTAAACGAGTCTTAAACACATCCAGGGATGGTGACTCCACCACCTCCCTGGGCAGCCTATTCCAGTGCCTAACCACTCTTTCTGGGAAGAATTTTTTCCTCATGTCCAGCCTGAACCTACCCTGCTGCAGCTTGAACCCATTCCCTCTTGTTCTATCGCTAATTACCTGTGAGAAGAGACCAGCACCAACCTCTCTGCAATGTCCTTTCAAGTAGTTGTAGAGAGTGATGAGGTCTCCCCTCAGCCTCCTCTTCCTTAAACTAAACAGTCCCAGCTCCTTCAGTCACTCCTCATAAGATTTATTCTCCAGGCCCTTCATCAGCTTCGTTGCCCTCCTCTGCACTCGCTCCAGCACCTCGATGTCTCTCTCATATTGAGGTGCCCAAAACTGGACACAATACTCAAGGTGTGGCCTCACCAGTGCTGAGTACGGGGGGACAATCACCTCCCTCCTTCTGCTGGTCACACTATTTCTAATACAAGCCAGGATGTCATTGGCCCTCTTGGCCACCTGGGCACACTGCTGGCTCATGTTCAGCCGCTTGTCAATTAGAGCCCCCAGGTCCTTTTCTGCCAGGCAGCTCTCCAGCCACACTGCCCCAAGCCTGTAGCGATGCGTGGGGTTGTTGTGGCCCAAGTGCAGGACCTGGCACTTGGCCTTGTTGAAGATCATTCCATTAGTGTTGGCCCATCAATCCAATCTATCCAAGTTTCTCTGTAGAGCCTCCCTATCCCCATGTAGATCAGCACTCCCGCTTAGCTTCGTGTCACCTGCAAACTTGCTGATGATACACTCTATGTCCTTATCAAGGTCATCAATAAAGATGTTAAACAGAAATGGTCCCAACACCGAGCCCTGAGGGACACCACTTGTGACCGGCTGCCAGCTGGATTTAACTCCATTGACCACCACTCTTTGGGACCGCCCAGCCAGCCAGGGCTTGATCCAGCAGATCGTATGCTCATCCAGGCCATGTGCTGCCAGTTTTAACATGAGAATTCTATGGGGGACAGTGTCAAATGCTTTTTGAAAGTCTAGGTAGACAATGTCCACAGCCTTTCCCTCATCCAATAATTGGGTCATCTTGTCATAGAAGGAGATCAGGTTCGTCAGGCAGGACCTGCCTTTCCTAAACCCATGCTGACTAGGCCTGATCCCCTGCTTGTCCATTATATGAGTTGTAATGGCACTCAAGATGATCTGCTCCATGACCTTCCCTGCTACCGAGGTCAGACTGACAGGCCTATAGTTTCCCGGATCCTCCTTTCTGCCTTTTTTGTAGATGGGTGGTACATTTGCTACCCTCCAGTCCATTGGGACCTCCCCAATTAGCCATGACTTCAGGTAGATAATGGAAAGTGGCTTGGCGAGCATGTCTGCCAACTCTTTCAGCATTCTTGGATGTAACCCATTCGGTCCCATAGACTTGTGCGCATCCAAGTGGCTTAGCAGGTCACTGATCACTTCTTCTTTAATTGTGATGACAACATCATGATCAACTTGGGTCTGCAAAGCATAGCCATGGAGAAGAAATCCTCCCACCTCCACTGCAAGGTGGAATTTTCTGCCGAGACACAGACATCTAGAAGAAAGTGGGCTTTTTTTACAAACCATTGAGCAGCTGCCTTATTATACTCTATTTTTTTTTAAGAAAGTGGGAGTTCAGGGCTCATTACTGCAAACTGTGGAAACAATATCCATAATCTCAACTATTAAGGAACAGGAAAAAAAAGTTAATTATGTACAATTACAGTTACCTTCACCTTGGTGTGCTTTAATGAACTACAAGAGTTTAATTCTGTACACATGACTTTTACAGAGGTGAACAGACTTGAGACAAACTTAAGAGTGACCTGTGAGTCTACAGAGTGAGAGGTCGTGCAGGGGAGAGCAAAGGTGGCAGATGAAATCCTGGTGAGGGAGCACATTTTTTCTCAGCCTTTTCACATTTGGTCCCTTCTCCGCTCAGTTCTGTATTGGCTTAAATTATTGTTTTCTTGCATTCATTTGAAAAGAGGCCAAGCTTTTTAAATCTTGCCAGAGAAATATTCTTTTCATTTTTTTGCTCTTTCTTATGGCTTTGGAGTTTTAGGTTTGAATGAAGCCAAGAAAATATGAACAAGCATTCAACTCAAAGCCACTCATCCTATTCACACACCCCAGTGTGGCATTTGCCTCTGGACTAATCGAGTTAGTCCTGCTTTGCCAATTGAAGCTGAAGGCAAACAAAAGTCTCACTTCATTTAATTGAGCCCCACTTACGCTGTCCAACAAGAATGCAGACACTTGATTTGTTATCATATTTTTCCTATATTGCAATTACTGAAAAGTTCATATGCAGGTTGCAGATCCAGAATCCTAGGCATTTCCCAAACACAAAATAAAAGGATAGTTTCTGTCTTCAAGAGCTTATTTTACAAGTGAGATCTCTGGAGGACAGCAATGCTGATCTTTCTGGATTTGTCTCTGTTGAGACTTTGCTGGCGGAACAGTCTGTAACTACTTTTTTTTTTTTTTTGCTTGTTTTTCTTTATCTAAAGTAAGTGCAAGTTTTTCTTTGTGCCTGTAGGAAACCTTTCATTGACCCATTTCCTGAACCAAGCAAACAGTCATCAGCTTATAATTGGGTGAATTAGCCACAGGAGAGAAAGCAAACTTTAAAATAATTGCTCCTTTTCCTCCTTTATATCAACATTTTTTCTGCAACAAGCCACCTGGCTCCAAATATTTGTTTTCAAATCACCCAAATACAAAACCCACCAGACAGCAGACCCTGAAAGGTCCTATAGTGAAAATCTGCTAAAATCACATCATCAGTTTTCAAAACCCATTCAAAAGAAAAAGATCGGCAAAGCATACCCCCATACTGTGCATCCTTTGGCTGGGAAAGTGAGCCCCCCTGCAGCTCAGAGCTAAGGAAGCAGGAATTTTACTCTTTAAATCACATGAAGTATACAGAGGGAGGGAGGGAGGGAGCGCGGGGAAACTAGTGCTGATCAGAGGAACGACTAATGGAACAGAAGAGTTTGAAGATGTCTGATCTCTTCTCTGCCTTGACTGCAGACAAACTCTCAGATGAATTATGAAACACACAGCCCCATCATACCCCCCTGAAAGTTCAAGGAATAGCACAGTTGTGTACTCTTCACTGGGTACTCTGCCAATCTGTTACTTATTCTGCACCTACTTTACAGAAAGAGATATTTTATATATTTTCTTTAGACAATACGCACTTATTTTTACCAATTTTCCTCCAATGTGCTCAGGGCAAAGAGGGCTATAAAATAATCCTTGACATTTTGCTCTTGTGTAGGGAGGCCATTGGCAATTGCTATACTGCAAGTTCTGCTCTGTTTTAAACATTTCAGGTCCCAAGAAGGTTTACCTCCACCCTGCTGGCTGGCCACCTGCAGGTCTAGCAGTCATCTCACCTCACTTCACTTCATCTGCAGGGTAGATATCTGCATGCAAGCTAGTTTTCACTTTCTCCTCCTTACAGTCGCTGGAAAGAAGTAAGTCTTCCTAGGGAATGATTCATTTGACTGATTTCAAATAGGTACCTTATGGTGAGATAATTAGGCTTTAGAAAAGCCTAATTATTTCTGTTGACTATAAAGGGAGCCTTGAAGATTGCTAGACATACAGAAACTGCCTCTGGCTTAGGTATTTCCTGAGCTGCAGATCGTTGGTAGCTGGAGGAAAGACGGCTCCATGCTTGCTTTGTCCTTTTGCTTCTCCCTCAGCACCCGGCATCTACTGCTGGTTATGGGCCAAACGGTCTTTCAGTGAAATTCAGGTTTCATCAAATTCTGCAAAACTTCTGGAGCACTCTCAGCCTTGCCTCTATCCGTGACACCTGCTACAGGGGAGGAACTGCAAAAAGGTTTTCAAACATGTTCAGATTCTTCTTCTTTGGGTAGCTCTGGAAGTCCAGGTAAGGCAGTAAGCAATAACCCTTGCAGGGCAGGAGGGAGGGTTGAGAGCCTGCTCTTAGGACATAGTCTTGATGTGTAGCAGTGCAGACATCCCCTGTGATCACTTTGTGTATGTGGGAAGCAGGGACTGAACGAGCACGCAGTCCTGTCTTCATGAAGGTTCTCTTCAGAGGGGCAGGAAGGCTGGGGCTTCCTACCTGCCTGGCTTTGCCTATGGGCTAACTTAAATAAACGATTTACCCTTCAGATTGTTTCTTCTCTGGGGACCAGGATGAAGCCTCTGGGAACCAAATGGCAAGATTTTTAGACTTCATGTGGTGGGATGACCTGGGTTTGCCACCAGGTGGCCACCAAGCTGCTCCCCCTCACTCCCCCTCCTCAGCAAGACTGGGGGAGAAAATACAATGAAAAGGTCATAGGTCAAGATAAAGACAGGGAGATCACTCACCATTTACTCACTAAAAAAAACTCAGCTTGGGGAAATTAATTTAATTTATTGCTAATTAATTGCAGACTAGGATAGTGAGAAATAAGAACAAATTTAAAAACACCTTCCTCCCACTCATCCTTTCTTCCCAGGCTCAACTTCACTCACGACTCTTCCACTTCCTCACCTGTGAAAAGTGCAGTGGGATGAGAGTTGTGGTCAGTCCATAACACTTCATCTCTGCTGTTCCTTCTTCCTCATGCTGTACCCCTGCTCCAGTGTGAGGTCCCTCCCATGGGATATGGTTCTCCATGAACTTTTCCAATGTAGGTACTTGCCATGGGCTGCAGAAGTGATCCAGCACGGGTCCTTTCCATGGGGTACAGTTCTTCAGGAATGCATGGCTCCTGCATGGGTCTCCCACGGGCCACAGGTCCTGCCAGAAAACTTGTTCCTGCTGGGCTGCTCTTCATAGGTTGCAGTTCCTTCCAGGAAACTGTTTTCCACAGGCTTTCCTGTGGGCTTTCCACAGGCTGCAGTGTGGATATCTGCTCCAGAGTGGTCCTCCATGGGCTGCAGGAGGACAACTTGCTTCACCGTGATATTCTCCATGGGATGTAAGGGAATCTCTGCTCCAGTACCTGGAGCACCTCCTCCTCTTCCTTCTTCACTGACTTTGGTGTCTGCAGAGTTCTTTCTCTCACATTCTTCTCACTCCTCTCTTTCACAGCCACTGAACAGCATTTTTTACCCTTTCTTCCATATGTTATCACAGAGACACCGCCAGTATTGATCAGTTGCTCGCTGATCCTGGTGTCTTCCCACAGAAGCCACCCCTGCAGCCCCCACCGCTAACAAAACTTTGCCATTTAAACCCAATGCATTTCATTAGGGCCAGAATTTCCATCCATGTCTTCCCCTGGATTTGGCATTCAGGAGGTGTATTTCTCGATCTATCTATCTATCCCCTATTTTCTGCAGTCCAGATTCTCCTCTTGGGCATATTTTTCCTTATTCCATGTAACCTCAATTTAGGGCTATAATAATTAGCCACAGGTGCAAAGAGAGCAGCTTCATACTTCCTACTGCAAATAAGAAAGTGATAAATTCAGTTTGCAGGTCTCTCTGCAACATGCTTTTTAAGCTCCTTATCAGGGTAATACTTCATCAGTGCTGGTCCCCTTGCTACTGTCAGTTATTTCAGGAATGCTATGAAATTAATGAGGCTAATGGTTTTTGTTTCTTTGATTTTTTTCCTGTTTTTTTTTTTTTTTTTTAGAGGTCTAATTTGTTTAGAGGTGCTTTATAGCCCTCATAACTCCCATTACACAACTCCCATTATATACTCTGACTGCCCATGGCCTTCTTATGAAAAAGAATAATTTGGGAAGGAGATATATGCTATCAACTCCCCCTCTGAGGAAGCTAAATGGAAAATCTAAATGATGCTGTTGTGGAAGCACTACCACAGAGAAACCTTAAAATGTGAATTAACAAGGTAGGTTAACATGCATTTCAGGGTGGCTATAAGAAAGTCCCAGATGTAACTTAGTGTTTTTAACTCTATTCCTGTCATTCTTGATGGATCGTGGAATAATTTTGCAGCTTTAACTGTGCTGTGGAATTAGGCCTTTCATACCTCCATCATGATGCATATATATGCATCAAACTTCTTTGCATATACATATAAAATAATGTATGTATATATATAAATTAATAGAACCTTGAAAACATGAATGCCACTAACCAACATAATCCCAAGAAGAAAAAAACACATGATGTTACTGCTGACTTATTAACTTTTCTTTCTCCATATCGCCTTCTATGCTGTTAACAATTTCATCCATGCTATAATTTTCAGTAGATAAAACTGTATGCATTATGGAGAGCATGGACTACCTGTTCTATTGTGGATTACTGGAGCTAAGGGAGCAGCGTGCGGAAGTCAGGATTTTCCTTGTCCATACACCTAGCCTTAGGATTAGTGACGTTTCATTTTGAAAGGCTGCTATCTTGACATCTTTTTATAGTGTTGCAGTTGTCGTCTGTGTCATAGGATCTCCAAGAAAAACTTGCCTAGAAGCCACGAAAACTGCTTTTCCAGCAGAAAGAAGGAAGCTTTTTTTGGAGCTGGAAGAAGGAAACTTTCATTTGCATATTCACAGCTTGCAATAGGGACTTTGCTCTCCACCCAGGGGTATTTGGGATGCACTGAAGTCTGTATGAGGCACAGACTCCACAAAAATATTTATTAATATGAATACTACTAACTGATGTGGTCATGAAGCTTTTCTCACTGGTAGGAAAGCTCCTGTGAAAGCTACCTTCATTCTGTAAGGAAGCCAGGAGTGAGGAAACTGCACAAGGGTAGGCTCAGTAATTCCAGGATAACAGGAAAGAGATAAAACTTTCTGGATAGCTGATGGGATTCCAGCCTCATGGGAGAGCTCAGAAATGGGTAATTATAGAACAACACATTCCCTGTTTGTCTTTCAGGCAGTATGCCAATGGAGCCAACTGCCTGGAGACAATGGCAATTTTTAATTTTTGCTTCTTCTTAAACACAAAATCAGAGAAGAACATTCTGCTAAATCGATCATGATCGCTCCTGCATACAATTATGCACACATGTGCACATGCACCTACACCTGCTAAGTTTTCCAGAGAAGTGAGCTAATTCTTTGTATCAGATCCCTAGTCTGGCTCTCTCAGCCTGTATTTTCTTTTTCTTTGTATAGGAAAGTGTCGGTTGTTCTTGTAGAAGGTAGCACTCTGCTATGGAGGCCCATTACATGAGCACATTTGCTATGAAGACAGGCTGAGAGAGTGGAGGTTGTTCAGCCTGAAGAAGAGAAGGCTCTGGCGAGACCTTAGAGCAGCCTTCCAGTCCCTAAATGGGGCTACAGGAAAGATGGGGAGGGACTCTTTATCAGGGAGGACAAGGAGTAATGGTTTTAAACTGAAAGAGGGGAAATTTAGATTAGATATCAGGAAGAAATTTTTCACTCTGAGGGCGGTGAGGCACTGTCCCAGGTTGCCCAGCGAATTTTTGGATGCCCCATCCCTGCAGGGGTTCAAGGCCAGGTTGGACAGGACTTTGAGCAACCTGGTCTAGTTTAAGATGTCCCTGCCCATGTCAGGGGGTTGGAACTAGGTGATCTTCAAGGTCCCTTGCAATTCTAACCATTCAATGACTCTATGATTAAAACAACACTAATCTAAATGAAGAATTCTTCCTTGCACTTCAATACACAATGAAATACTTTCTACTAAACACACACACACAAATAAACCTATAGTACCTCATAAAAATCGAATACAGTCTTAAAGGAAGTAATGAGGAAGCTGGGGAACATTCCCACCAACAGTGGGCAGTGAGGGACAGGCTCTTGCATCATCGTGTAGGGACTATGTAGTTACAGAGACATCTTATTTATTTTTGAGCTACTTTTGCTGCTGGAGAAGACGATCAAGCCATGTCCCAAAGTCAGTGCCTGCTCCTCTAGCAAGACCTTCCATGAGAAGGTCGTTCTGCTTATAGACAGAGGACTCTCCAGAATATGCACTTTGGCTGATGTACCAGTAAAGCACACAGTAAACGCTCATCTGACCAAGCACCGAGACTCCATAGAGCTCATTTGATATTTTCCAAACTACCATTTTATTCAAGCTTCCTGTTGTAACCTTCCTAGGTGCAAGATACCATTACAGTTTTAAGAGTAGGATTATTGTGCAGACACATCAACACTTTAACCATTGGACTGTGTAGACCTGCTCTGAGTAGATGAGACACCAACTCTCCCACCAAAGCAAACTTGCTGTGGTGGCTAAGAACAGAGCTGCACCAAGGATAACCTAAAAGAAAATGATGGCAGTCCAGGTATGTAGGTGCATGTAAATGCACTATCACGGTAGCAAAAGACATTTCCTAGTTTGTTGCTGTGGATTTTAAATAAGCGATAACAGAAGATGAAGCTTTAAGAACAGAAAAAAGGCAAGCAGGACATCAAGAAATCCTGACAAAGACAGTTTTGAGATTCTGAGATATTCAGAGGAATGCAAAAAATACTATGAGAGGCTGTTTTCTGCGAGTCTTCCAGACCAAGATATTTTTATTTATCTTCACCATTTTGAGCTGTCTGCTAATCTGGGATGCAGCCAGAATTTTATTTTCCTTCTCTTGTGCCTAGTAAACACTTGCTTATTTAGTTAAAATGCAAATATTGTTAAGAACATTTTACCAGATGCTTCCCTGGGTTCAAAACACAATTGCCTTTGGAGATTGCATTTGGGCTTTTTATTCTGCTTCTGGTAATTTAGACAACCTATGTGATAGTAGGTAAATGCTCAAAACTTCACTTCCAAGTGGTATGCTCTAGGTCAAGTGTATCCTAAGAGATCGTGTCCAGGAAATCAAGACTATAAATATAAATACTGTAATCTAAAATAATATAGAGAGAACCTTAATGAGAACACAGTGTAAATGCCAACCTGAAACAATATACAAAATTCATTCTTGTGTTATTTGTACTTTTACACCCATAAAAAACAGTGAAAGGAGATGTCTGTACAGATTTCTGGGTATGCAGGTCCAATCCAAAAACTATTCCAAATTTCTTAACAAATGTAAGGAACTCTGACTAGAACTGGTGTTTCTGTGCCACTCTTATCAGCCTGTTCCACTACACTGATCCCCAAACAGAAAGCATTGCTCTGGAGAATATTCATGCCAAAGGGTGACTACTTGCAATTCTAATGAAACTTCTTCATACTTCATCAAGGGAGAAGGGAACCACCGAAATGTCACTGTCAAGAATTATCTTTCTCTTTGCATGATATCTCTATGCTGAATTTTTAAGGGTCAGGGGGAGGACCGCCAGCTCAGTTGCTGACTTACTGAGATCTGATGTGTCTATCAATGTGCTTTCATGTCAGCTGGGGACCAACAAGACAATAAGATGGCCTATCCTTTACTAGAAAGTGAACAACTTCGCCAGTGAAGCAGGTTGAGACAACGTCTCCTCTTAAAGTTCAGAGCCTTAATCTGTCAGTTCTACGGGAGAAGTGAGTTTTGAGGTGAAAAATGCTTACATGACCAGTCTGAATCACCTTATGCATTATCAAGATAACCGAGAAATTGTCCATGACCTGTTGATAGCCTATGAACAAACCTCCAAGGTAAGGAAGCATTGGTATTTCCCTTCTACAAATAGGAGAGCTATATGGCAAAGAAACCCAGTGATCAGCTAAAAACCACACAAGCATGATTAGGAAGAGTAGAACTGGACCTGTGTTTCCAGGAAGAGTAGAACTGGGCCTGTATTTCCTATGGCACTAGACGGATGTTTTTCTCAGTCTCTGCATGTGCAAGTCAGTTATTCTAAGGGAATCCAGTGAGAGTTTAATTGTCCTAATTCCTTTAAGAATTGTGGCCCACCACCAGGTAAGAAGCAGACCAGATCCCTGTTCTTGAAATTAAGGCAAGTGATGGTAGTTACTAGTCTTTATTTTCAGAAATGTATCCAATGGAAATTTGGAGAACAGTAATGACCGTCCCCTCCACCTCCTCCTCTGGCATGCACATTTCACACTTCCATATCTCAACCTGGAAAATTATCACATGTATTTCTGTAGTACCCAGACGATCGAGCCTGCTTGTAGGATCTGCACAGCTTAAGTATTAAAGTTTTCTTTTGTGGCTATCTTTCTTTAAGGAACTGGTCTGACAACATAAATCTGTTTTATACTATTTAATGAAATATCCCTAAATTGGCATTACTTGACCTATAACAATGTCTTAAAGATGAAGACTCTGTGCCCTGCACTTTGAATTCAACATAGGCTTTTCCTTTACTTCAAGTAATGAGCAAAACCAATTTGCAGTTCCTATTACTGTTTTTACCCAGGAATGAAGGGATTAAAAAAACCCCACTGTAATGCTTAGAAGCAAGGCAGCAACAAAGCTGATCATGACCCCCTAAAGCTGGAGGCCTCGTTATTGGTGATCTACAGCTGTGCTCCCAGTGGACGCTTCCACCCTGGTCCAGCAAGATCCCAAAGGGCATGTCTGCACTTCAGCTGCTGAGGCACCATTAGATTTATTGTCATAACCAGAAGCAGGTGCTCTGCAATGAATAAACATCGCTGTGGCTCTGTCACTTTCTGATTGCACCAGTTAACAGATGGACATACAAATTTGGGTTGGCACCCGCTACTGTACCATTTCCCCCCTGGTTTTCCCAAAGACAACAGAGTTTTACTTGATCTACAGCAGTGGGTGTGTAAGAGCAGAATCAGACCCCCAAAACTCTTAAGGCAGGAAACACAAGTGCATGCAAAGATAATGGTTTGCACAGCCCTGGAAAATATCAACTGAGATTGTTTTAAATACAAATAAACTCGAGCAAGCTCAAGCAATTAGCTTGGCACAACTCTGAAATGTGTTTAATGGCTGAGTGATCAAAAGGTTTTCCATCAACTTTAGCTGAATCAAACTGGCAAGTAAATCTTTCCTTACACATAATTTTCCGAAGTTTGAAGTGACAAATTGGACTGAACTCAATTAAAGCAGCAGGTTCTATGCATTTAATTGCAAGCAGTGTCTACGACTATGGAGGAATCCAATTCAGAATGAAAACACAGATGTGGCTGTGGCATAGCTTTGTAAAACACAAAGAGGCAAAACGAAGTTCAATCAGGAAAAAGTTACAGGCAATGTAAAAGTATGTATTCTGCCATACTTCTGCAGCACTAGCTGGAGGCAAGTATTGAAATATAAAATTGGGAAATGTTCATATAGCTACATCACAGTAGTCCAAAAATGCTATGAGAAAAAGTAAGCAAATATTTGTAAAGCAGTTTCACTGTGGAAAGTGCATGAAAACACTAATGGTATTTCCAATTACTATGCAATGACACTTACTTCAGAGAATTAATTGTATCATCAGTTAGAATATATTAAAAGAAAAAGTTTGTGCAAAAAAAGGTAATTAAAAAATGACTTTGTAATAGGACACTCAGTCATTATGGGGGAAGTGCTTAGGGGGTAAATTTAGTATTTAGTCGTTCAGTGCACACACATGGCTCCCATTGATATTAATGGGAGCCATCCACACTTTCAAGGGCAGGTTTCAACCTACACCAGGAAAGCTAAACTAAAAAGGAAGCAAATATAGCAGATCAAGTTATTCTTAAAATTGACCCAGGCGAACACGACATGTGCTAGCATTTTAAGCCCTGCACTCAGTGAAAATTAAAGTTGTTAAATAAGCAATGGAATCAATTTTAAGCAATTGCTGTGTGTATTTATAGAAACAGCACCTCCATCAAATATATAAACAACTAAAAAGGGAACCTATTACTGTTTAATTTTGGTCCTTGGAAGAAGATGATTTCCATAGTAAGGCAAGTGTGAGAATCATTTTAAAAGCTCAGCAGGGAATTTCTGTGCAGCCTATGAGTTCTGTTTGAAATTGGGGGCTATTTATATGTATCTGTGTCAGACTGCAGACACTATTTTGGATGTGGAATTTTTTGTCCTTTCACATCGTGGCTGGGGGTGAATTGTAGAGACTGTTGTGAAAGGGCTAACCCATCAAAAAGACTATAAAGATAAGAAAAAGAAAAAAGAAAAAGAAAAAGAAAAAGAAAAAAAGAAAAAAAAGACCAACCCCCCGAAGCTGATATGGTTAAACAAGCAAGGCGAAAAAACCTATTTGAACGGAAAAGATATCCCTCAGAAAGCTGATGAAACCTTCCAAAAAAGGGAAACAGAAGAGAACTAGTTAAATATAAAAGGATAACACAGCAGGACAAAAGGGAAAAAAAAAGAATCATTTTGAAGAACATATTGCTAAAACCATAAAAATGAAAACTTTTTTCCCCAGTCCCAGAAAAAGGAAATCTGCCAGACAGTTTGTAGGATTGAGAGATGATCAAGAAGGAAAAAGATCATACAGAGAAGACAGAGCTATAGAAAAAAGGAAATTTTCTCCATGATCAATGTTGATGTGTTTAGGGAGATTCTTACACCAGAAATTTTCCTTAAAAAGAGGTGAATTTGAAGGTCTGTTTCAAATTAGAGTATCAGTCGAAAAGTTTTAAGAGTGAATCAATGAAATTAACAGTATCGCATCACCAGGAACAGATGGTGTTCACCCAAGAGTTCCAGAACAACTCAGGTATGAAATTGCTATTAATTATGCTGAGTAATCTTTTGCTTAAAACAGAGTGACCACTACAAGAATGGGACACCAATGTGAAAAAAAAACAAAAACAAAAACAAAAAAAAAACAAGAAAAGAAAAGAAAAGAAAAGAAAAGAAAAGAAAAGAAAAGAAAAGAAAAGAAAAGAAAAGAAAAGAAAAGAAAAGAAAAGAAAAGAAAAGGAGGTGTTGGAAACCACAGATCAATAAAATCATGCTGGTCAATTTGATAGAAACACAAGACAGATGGACAAATGGGAGACAATGGAAAAGGACAAATGTTTTTTTTTTTTCAGGGGAAGTTGTGCCTCCCAAATCTGTTAGAGCTCTTGTAGTTTTCTAAGGGTTTTTAAAACACATTTTTAATTATATTTTGTCTCCTGCTAACTATCTTAATAAAGGTAGAGGACAATGAGAGAAGAGTAATCTTCTGAAGAGGATATACATCTGCAGGAAAGAGGACATTGGAGACTTTCCAGGGTAGGAAGAAGCAGGCAGTGACAGAGTGAGGTTTTGTTATTGTCCACACTTGTAGGTAGCTGTGTGATCTCCAAGAAGACCTTCATAACTTGCCTGAGAGATGCAAAGGTAGTGGACTTTATGAGGTATCTAGACAGGTTATGTGCTGGTACAGGCGAGGAGCCAGCAATCTTTTCTTTCTTGTACGACTATGTACTCTGTGGGCATATAATTACACTTACTGCTTTTAATACTCTGATTACAATTTTTTAAAAGGTCTTTGATGAGGAAACTTGATGAGTGCAGGTGATTCTGAATAAAGAGAGCACACAAGCTTGGCCAGCCATGGCAGTTCATTTCCCCTATGCTTACCAAGCGCCTGCAATCGCTGAACTACGGAAGCTGGAAGCTCTACTTGTTCCCGTTAATATCTGTTCATGGACTTTGTGTCAATTTTTCCAGCCCCTCTTTGATCCTGATGTTGCTCTCTGCCTCTACAACATCTCATGAAGAAAGCTGCAGTTGCCTGGGGGGCTCAAAAAGTGCTTTTATCTGTGCTAACCCCATCTTCTGAATGCCCTGGTTAAGTGTCCCCACGTTCCTGTATTACTAGATCACAGCACTTCTAAATTCACTTTACCCACTGTCTTCATGACTTCAAGAAGTCCCTTGGTTCCCGTGATCATTTTAGCTGCCCTTTTCTATTTCCAGCCCACATCCACTGTACTCTTCTTGAAGTGGGGAAATGAGACCTGCACACAGTATTCACAATGTGGGTACGCATCTGCTTTATAAAGCAGCTAAGTAATGCCCTCTGTCTTCTCTCCTTGATGACACAAAAAATTTTATTGACTTTTTTGGGTGTCACAACATGTTGAAAATATTGTTTTGGGGAAACATTAATAGTGACTCCAAGATCTCCTTCTTGCAACTGTCTTTTCTGAGTTCAGCATCATGCCTCTGTGTTTCAGACTATTTTCTCTAGATTCATTCATTACCTTGTATTTTTCTACATAGGAGCTCATCTGCCAACTTTTGGCGCCTTTACTTGGTTTTGTTAGGTTCTTCTATGTTTCCTCATTAAAGCTGCTGTATTTGGCTACCTGATAGAGCTTAATATCATTTCAAAGTGAAAGATTTCACTGTTCTTTGCTTTCTCAAGCATTGATGACAACGTCAAATAATACTGTTGCTTACGCCAGTCCTGGGAGCGTCTCGGTGCTGGGTCTTCTCCATCCTGAAAAGCAACTAATAACCCTTTCCTTCCTATCCTTTACTTAGCTTTCAGAAATTCTTTCCTCCATTCCCATAGCAACTTACTTTCTTTAATAATGTTTGTCTCAAAGACTTACCAGAGGGTTTGGTTTTTTTTTTTTTTCCAAATATGAATACATTATGACTACTCTATGCTTTTTACTGAGGTGCTTACAAATTCATGGTAAAACTCGAGCAGGTAGTAAAACAGAATTTCCCTTCCGAGCTAATTCTTTCACAACAGGTGATGCTTATCTGTATGCTCACTGATTTTATTCTTTATTATATATTAGCATCTTACTAGGGACAGCGGTCAGGCTTATCAGCCCATAGTTTCCAGGATCACCTCTAAAGCTGTTTGTATAGATGGGTGCTATGCTTCCAACTTGGCAGTCAGCTCTCACAGTAGTCACTTGTAAAGGGAGGTGGTGTACTTTGGTCGTCAGCTGGAAGATGGATGTGGGAAGAGAGGCCATTGAGATGAAAGAATGGTGTAGAAGTCTGTAAATTATGGAGTATTGTGGAGAAAGTAGGAAAATATGGAATGCTTAATACTTCAAGATATACAGGACATCATACAAAATGTGTTGTTAAACTGCAGTCTCTCCCCAACCAGCCAGTCCCAGGAGTGCACTCAAGAGATCTGCTACTCCATGAAGAGCTACTGGTAGAAGATGCCTCCCTTTTCCTCATTGATTTAATGCATGTGTTTGTTTCTTTATGTGGGTGACAGGGGGAACACTCTCAGTGGGACAGAGATATATGGAATAGGGGAAAGAGAGAAAAAAAAAAAAAAAGATAGAATAAAGGTGAAAAGCTGCTGTTTCCCTCCCTTTTCCCAGAGAATCATTGAGAGCTGCTGTACTAGGCAGGAAATCTGCACCGTAAAACATCCCTGGGAGTCCAACCCAGGGACAACGCTGGGGCTCCAGGCTAAAAGTTTATGGTTACCAGCAAATGTGCAATCTAGAGAGCGTTCAAAACAAAGTACACAAGAAGGTTCACCTCCGGAATTTATGACATGAGGAAAACAACAGAATTGGTGATAAACTAGTCAGCCTGCTAGACTATGATATGAAAGAAATAACAGTTGGACTGAAGTAATGGTGGTATTATTATTTGCTTATCGTAGTTTTGGATCTTTTAGTAATTCAGATGGAAAAATCCAAACTTGCTACTGAAAATCAATTGATTTCGGATCTATTAGACACAAACCATCACTCTGCTATTTCAATCCATTTCAGATTAAAAGTATGGCTGTTAATGAGTCATAAAACATGACCTTTATTTTATCTCCCTTGGAGTAGCTGAAAACTCCTTGATTGGATAAAGGCTGAGATGTTTTTTATGACTTTATGACAACCAAACCAGTCCTAAATCTGAAGTAGTTTGTTTATCACTTATTTGGTGCACCTGTGAAATTTCCTTGTCAACAGTTCTGCTTTAAAAGATGATACTAGATCTTAGTTGTGAATTTAGATATAGCTCATCTCGGAGGAAGATTATATTCAGAACTGAGGACACTTTACATCTGAATAAGAGTTTCCACATGGGGTTTTAAGATACTTGAACTGCGATGCTCTAAGTTCACACCTCCAATTAATTTGAATTAATTTTCCTAAGTGTGTAGATGTCAGCTGGCTCCAGAACTCTAGATATAAACAACTTCACACTCTGGTAAAGCCTAGATGTAAACTTGACAGCTTGGATGCATTTCTATTGACTTGAAGCCAGGACTTGAAGCAGACAGAACAAATTAATGTGTGAAATACCCTTAACCAGTATTTCAGAATTCTGAGAAACAAGTTTTACCAAAAACTGCTCGAGAAAGTCTGAACCTTATTTCAACAGTTATCATGTTTTAATAAGGTTTATCTAAGCTCAACCTCTGGAAACTTTGAAGTTCTCTGTCTCTTGATAAAACTTGTTTCATTCTGTATCTACACTTTCTGTGCTTAAATGGGCTTGGCACACTTCACATCAGCTAATGCTGCATTAAAGAGCTGTATATGGCACAAAAATGTCAAAGGCAGCTCTAAAATGTAATGAAAATGCTCTGAATGGAGACATGGAAAAAGATTCTTTTGCTGTTACATATTGGTACATGTATTACTGCACCAAGAGATATCAGAGCTTTGATCTTACACGCACCTAAAAATATCCGACTTCAATAGAGCGCTCAAACAATTCTTCTCCCTCACAATGAACCCATATGTTCTTTCAACACAAAAGAAAATTAGCTTTTACTGCTCAAAATTAAACGCTGGAGAACAAGCCAAATATAGGTCATTCCTAGCAGGGTTGTGATCCTGTTAGATAACATACAGCTAAGGCGGCTCAGGTCCGGGCAGCATATGCATGGAAGACAGCCAGAGGGTTGAAGAAACCTGTAATTTGGTAATGAGACTGAAAATGAATCAAACAATGTAACCCAGTATTGAACGGGGGCCTTCCAGTGCTGAAAGGCAACTTCTCAGAAGAGAGGCAGGAGAGACTGTCGTGGTCATTAATGATGGCACAGCACTTGTCGGAGAAGAGTTTTATTAGTCCTGGTGTCCCAGATAAGTTCCAATTTCAGTAATGATATTCCACTGACCTACATTTCCCTTGCAGTGTGAGCTGAATGAGGCTTTTCTTTCCGTTTGTGTCTCTGTGACCGTTCATTATTGCTGTGTGTTGACAAACAGATGTTATGCTTTACCCGGGAGATGAATGTGCAGCACGCATACCGTACAATAGCTGTGATGGCTATACAATAAACCCCGGAACAATGGGGGTTGAATTTGTGACTCTGCACCTTTCTCAGCCACCATGTCTTTTGTTATGTTTGTACAGCACGATGTGGCCAAAATCCATGTAAGTGTCTCCAGGTCCTGCTGGGACACTGCGTTATGGGGACGATCCTATTACTGACACATTTAAAATTACAGTGGGAAGAGCCTGTATCGTTTTCTATAATTTATTTTGTATAACAATTCCTGCACTTATCAAAAAAAAAAACAAAACAAAACACCTCAGGGTGACCATTTTGTTTGCAAAAGGAGTAATTTCACCCATATTTTCTACACAGGTAAACAAAGGCACAAACATCTTGCAACATCAGCTCACTGTTACACTTTGCTACCCTTCAAGCCAGCCCAGCAGCTCGGGTTTGACGTGACAGACCATAACCCCCAGTGGTCATTGCCTGGGAAAGTGGTTTGAAATGGGCAACAAACTGATTGCCAAGACAAAGGTGAAGCGAGGTACTTGTAGTGGCTTGAGAGCAATGAAGCATTACCAGGTAGGAATAAGCGAGAATATAAAAGAGAGCGGGGAAGGCAGGAGACAAGAAAGATGAAAAAGAGAGCAAGGGGGTCTGATGAAAACTTAATGGGCTTGTGCTGGTGAGTGGTGTTTCTCTGTCACAGCAATCCTCGGTGGGAAGCAGCAAGACTTTTCTCGCTGTGCGTAATCGCGCCAGGGAGAGCGTATAATAAATAGGAAGAGAGAGGGTTGTATGCCTTCACAATAAAGGCTCATTATTTAATTTCCCCTTTGTGGAAAATACCGACTCGGAAGCTAATCTAAACTTTTGGTAGGGCTGAGTTCAAATGCCAGGCGTGCCCCCTGGCAACGTGGAGCGCGGAGCCACGGGGCTTGGATGGCTCAGCAACAGGATCCAGGAACATTTACCTTTCTGTCAAGAGTTAAATGTCTCTTCTACGCTGGTTGAGGCGGTCCCAGGTGATTACCGTTAACGGGCTGTTTGGAGGCTGACATGAAATTAATTTGTCATCTAAACCAACAGCAGGTCAATTGAATATCTCCCTCCCATGGTGAATGATGCAAGACATTAGAGAAAGAAAAAATAAAAGGAATATGGAGCACCTGTCTCCACTGCAGAAATGATGTCTCTTGTGGGACGTTTTCAGTGCCAAATGACTACATTTTCCATACGCACATACTTGGAAAGAGGCTTCAGTTTACAGTCCTGCCACAGCCGAGTAACTTCTAAAGGTATGGGGAAAGAAGGGAGGAAGGAATAACATAGGCTGAAAAATAAACGTGGCGGTAACTCAGGAGTACGCAGCAAACTCGGGCTAGTTTTCTATCACCAGTCCCTCGGTTTAGTTGAGGTATGTTTTCACTTGGTCTGCACTCCAGAGTATGACCTGCCTGCTCCTATTACATTGGTTTCTTCTAGGGAAATGAAATATTAGCCTATTTTCTTAACTTCTGTATTAAGAAGACAAGTTAATTTTTCACCCCTCTGGTGAATTATTGTATGATCGGTTTATATGAGAGATGTCCCAGGAGTGAGAAAATGAGTCATAACTCATGGGAGGTGAAGCTACAAGTGAGTAATGAAGAATATGAAGATCATTCTTTCCCCTCAGTGCCTGCACAGGCTTGTTTGGCAATTAGAAGGGCAGGGGAATAGGTAAATACAGAGCCGAGCCACAAGTCATCTCCGTGTGCTGTGATCTTTGGGAAAAAGTCTTACGAAGTTTATTTTTGTTGGAAATGAGCATGTGCAGCAATGAAATGCGTTAAAAGCCCTTCACTTCCTACCTAAGAGCTTCGTTAAAGTGCCAGGCGGTGGAGCAGCTCTTACAGGAGAGTTTCCTGGGGACATGACAGTGACTCGGCCCAGAGCCCTGCTCCTCCCTGTTGCTGCATGCCCACCACCTCTTCCTTGCAAGGTTCAGAAAGAGTTTACTCTGCAAAACCAGCTTACAAGAGGTGAGCCAAAAAAGGGTCTCTAAGTCCTCACTGTTACGGGTGTGATCTGTGTGATACATGGGGAAACTGCAGACTGAATGGAAAGACGTTTTTAAACGCCCCAACCTGCCTTAGCTTTCCATCACCTGCCCACAGGCTGCCAATTTTCACAGCCTCGAATACCTTCCTTACAAATCTAGCTGCTCGCAGCACGTAGCAGTCAGGATCTGACCAGGTTTAATTCCACAAGATGCAAAGAGCCCTTTTCAAGGTCCCCACGCTTGTGACGCTTATCCCAGCACAGCTGCTAGTTGCAAGGCTGTAAAGAAGAACCTTTGTCTTCTTCTCTGCATGACTGTTTTGTTTTTTTTTCTTTTAGCATGGATAGAGGTATACCAGTTTATGCACCAAACTTGGTCTCTCTTGGAAAGAGAGTGTAAGTCTCATGAACCTGTTTTTAGTGGAAAGTGCATCTAAACTGAATTTTGGCACCTGGCAATGGAGCTGCTGTGTGGATAGTACCTTGTGCTGCTGAGCAGAAAATCGTAGAAACCCTCAAAGGCTCAGGAACTACAGCTATAAGATGTATTCCCCATGGTCACCAGGCACCTGCAAGATTTGCTTTTTAATGTAGCAAAAATGATGGTTTTAGCAGTTATGTTGTCTTCTGGTGAAATTATCTTCTGACCAGGCCAAGGTAACCTCAAAGGCATCTAGTTTTCTTGCTGTTACAGTGTTTGGGATGAAAAATCTGTGCTCTCTGAAATTCAAATTTCCCTGAACCCTTGGAGAAATGTGCCTCCAGTTATCTTCAATTTCCACGTCGCTGAAGCAGTGTTTCTTCACAGACTTCTTGCTACCTGCATTGCTGTACTGGCTATAAAGTTTACCATAAATATCAAGGAAAGACGCAGATGTAAACGGACGCTGAAAATAGTGACCTGCAGACTTAGACCATCTTCAAAACTTAGTCCAGTTCACTGAAAATTCAGTACAAACCCATTTGCTCAGCCGTTTGATGACCTTTTATGTACCATGCCATGGTATGACTATTGGGTCAGGAGGAGGAAAAGGAGCAGTAATAAAACCTTCTGAAAGACAAGGCCCAGATTGGCAGCAAATCTCAAGAAAGCTAGAAACCTCATATCTGCTAACATCACCATTGAAATACACAGTCCCTCATGCTGTGAAAGCCAGCAGCAGCTGCCCCCCCCGGTGTGAATACGGAATGAAACAATTTATTACAAACGGGACCTCTCTAAATCAATCTAAAAATTGCTACCAGAGGCCTGGAAGCAGATGTGACATGCAAAACTCGACACCATCAAGTGTATAAGGGTTTGTTCATTCTAATGATGCCTGGCGGATTCTTCCTCTGCTTTTGAAGAGGTGCTCAAATGCGCTTTAAATGGCAATATTTCAAAATCACCAATTCCACAAGGCAGTTTCCTTCCCCTCCTTTAATAGATCGGACACTTGGTACATTTTGGAGACACAAGCAAGTAATACATGAAAGTTTTTTTTTTCCCTTACTCCACAGACTTGGATTAAATCTGTGCTAATACATCTATGCGTGCACTTGGATCTTTTATTTTCTACCCACTCACACAGAGGATGTCTGAAGGTCATATAAGGACCCTCTCATTTCTCAGATACATACTGTTTGCTAACCACATTTTTCCTATTGTATGCTACTGAGTTCACTTGTATTCCACAACAATTGTCCCTTGAGGTTAACATATACAATAAGAATCACCTACTTAAAGTAACTTGAATTTTGAAGGCTCCTAGCAGCAGTTTCCACCTGACCTTATGCTCCTCTCTGTACGATCACGTCTTCTTAAAGCCGTGCTTTTCCCTTACAAACAGCCATATTTTAACCCTGCATCTGAAAATAATGCAAACAAAAAGGTAAGGAACAAGCAACCCCTGAGCTCTTCTTTAGTAGGGTCATGACACCCATCTCGGAGGTCACGTGCAACATTTGTACTTCTAGTTCGTGCTGGGGGGATGGTTGTATTAAAATATTAAACAATACAAATAAGAATGTTCCAATTATTAAAAATAAAAGATGGGATACAGAATTCCAATGTATCAGTCTTTTCCAAATTAATACATGCATGAAGAAATGTATGTGTATTTCATTGAGGGAGAAATTAAAGTTCCTCTAAGAATATTACCTATACAGACTTTTTTAAGATACAATCCAGCCAAAACCTGTAATGCCTACTCATGTTTTGTGGAGTACCCTGTAATTGTGGAGGCTGTTTTTTTTTAATTGGGGGATGTTTCCAGTATCTGTGATGAATGACAAATTCATCGCCGGGCAGCACCCTGCAACTGGAGCTTTGCAAAGTCAGAGAAAACCAGGGCACTCTGACGGAGGAGCAACCCATCCAGCTTTAGCAGCCAGGCACAGGCAGGGCTGTGATGCAGCAGGGCTGTAGCTCAGGTTAGAGAGCATCACTGGTAACAAAATCTTAGCCGGAAAAATCTGAAAATTCTGTTGGACATCATGCATCAAGACTACACTCCTGGTGATGCAGACATTTCAAACTTTTTACACTGTCATGCACAATATGGTCAAAGTGTTGATGCTGTTGATGCTACTGGGACAACTAAGTCAGGGAGAGCCAGCAAACCACACCAAGACACAACTTGACACCAGCCATCACATTAGCTATTAAACAGCCTAAATGGGAGAAAGACATTGTGGAGGTCTGACTACCACAAAGTTTCACTCATATTTTTGTGCCTCCTCAGGCATGAGATAAGATTCCGTAGATTCATTGAGAAGTAATAAGATGCAAATTCTGCTAAGTCTTTCCCTATCAGGTCATTTGTAACATATTCTCCCAAGTGGATTTTCTAGTTTCTAATATGGGCTTGACCGAAAAGCACAGCCTTCCTCTCAGCAGGGGGACTTTTAGGGCATCACTCCATTATATAGCTGTTTATTTGCATGAATCTTATAAAAAAAAATATACAGTTTATCCTTTATCTCTGTGCCAAACTTGTCTCAGTTAAGCCAGTCTGTTCAGAGGCTACAAGAAAGCAGATTGAAGGATGGAGCTCACACGCAGTGGGACTACAGCAGGCCCTTTCCTGAAAAGCCAGACTAAAACTCCCCCCTAACTTGCAGACGCTGTCTGGTTTACATCACGATGCTCTGAATTAGCTCATTAGTGTGTGGGATGCAATGACACTGAGATGGTGCTTCCTGCCCCAGAGAGATTACCGGGGGCCCAGTACAAGAGCAACTAGTTGAAATTTTATGGCTTATATTATAAAGGAGACAAGACTTATGGCTTCAGCACATGAAGGAGCTATGGGAGCCTAATAGGTTACTGTCTCTTAGATGGGGTGTATTTTTGGATGGTAACGGCCCATGTGCATGCTTCTAATGTGTCCCAAATGCGAAGTAATGTGACTTAGCTTAAAGCTCCTTCAATGAATTTTAAGCTTCAGTGCATTACATCACTTCTAGGGTGGGCCAAGAGCATGCCCCACAACTGTTCCTGTGGCTCCCTGTCGGTGAATAATTTGTTAAATTTGTTAGACCATGGTAATGCAGCTGTGGAGCCACAAGTCCTCAGCCTGGGATCTAACAGTTCCTTCCAGCAGCAAAGCCTCCAAACAGACAATGTAAAGGGAAAGGGACAGTAGAACAACAGGGTGAACAGCAATGGTTTGCCAATGCCACAGCTCTACCCTTTTATTTTTATTTTTTTTTACGGATGATTGAGGTATTTTGTGCAGCAGGAGCCGGTTTTTAAAGCATTCTTGCATAGGCAGCACGAGCTCCTAATGTAGATGCACTTCAGCTGATTTAACTGCCATTAGCATCTGGTTTTGCTCCGTTGAGGTTTTTGCATACCTTTGCAAAGCAATTCAAGCAAGGGTTAAAATGTACCTAAATGCATCGGGTCCACACTATCAGGCTAATTCAGTTGCAAATTGATTCAGTTAAATTGAAGCAAGTTTTCTGAGCTTCACAAGCTCTTAACTAATTGAATATACATGTTACTGAGACTGTACAGTCTTACTTCCACCCAACCTTTTTTACAGATTAAAGTCACACTTTCTATAGCCAAAGGACTCTATATAGTGTAAGATGATCTTTAGCGCTTTCTTTTTTTTTCTGTTTTTCTAAATGGAAAGTCACCTTGGAACATGAAGGAGGCAAATATACTCTGAACGCGAATAGACCCTAATTCACTCCCTTCACCATTCATTTTTTTAAGCTCTCAAAGCGTCTATGCTGGATTCAGAGGGTTGCAGACACAGCTAAAATCTTCATGGGAGGATAGTCATTGTCTAGGTGGACTGTTGAGAGATTCAGTTTCGGTATGGGAATAGTTTAGATTTGCTCAGATGGATTGTTCTCGGAGTGAATCTTCCCACATACCTTTCCCCCTCCTTACAAACACCCCTATTTATTAAATGACCAGTTTATGTCATAACCATTCAACTGATGTTTTACTGGCTAAAAAGAGGTGTGCCTAATCCATATAGACCAGATACAGTCAAAATTTTTGAAGTTTGCAGTGTTTTATTAAAAAAAAAAAAATCCAGATGTGTGGAAGAATTTACTGAGGACACTGCAAAGACATTTCACTGTAAAACATAATGAACAGAACACGATCATCAAAACTTATATATTCATATATAACTCATATATTCATTATATAACTTGTATATTCAAAACTTAGCATCTAAATATGCGCATTGAAAGATAAAGTAACTGTCTTCTACCTAATTATACTAACTATATCTATAGAAAAAATAGAAAGAAAGAAAAAAAGAACCCCTGTTACTAGACATTTCCAAATCAACGAAGACAAAGTTAATCAGGATTCATTAATGCTGCAGTTCTGCGCCTCACTCCTGCGATGGATAAGAAAAAGACAATGTATCTGACTGATGATCCAAATTTGGATGTGAGCGACTGTGCAGAGAGGAAAAGAATGGGAAGTGCTTGGTGAACCTTACTAATGTGGGGCGGTTTTGGAGAACAATATGAAATTAAAGGAAGAGATAGAATCTGGAAAGTGGCATCCTACTGAGCAACATTTCGTCAGAAGAAAATTTGGGCAACGAGCAGCTAACTGTCTATACAGCTCATTCTGCCATGAAAAAAGAGTCCCATAAAATTTAATAGGGCTAGAACGAATAGAAATCTCTAGAAGAGATTAAGGCAAAATTAAGACAGAAGACTTTAAGACAAAAAGATGGAATAATCTCCTTAGCATGAAATACTTAATGAGTGAGATCCTCTCTGTGCAATTTTAAGTTGGGCAAAGGAATTTAATAAAGATTACATACTTCAAGAAAGATTTCTGTAAGGAAGCTTAATTTTCTATAAGAAAGTTAACATTCTCTTGTTATAGTCCATGCTGCATTTCCAGAGGGGTTAAGAGAACACAATTGTTAAAATCACTGAAATGTAATTGTTTGGCTTTGCAAAGTGATTAGATGTAGCTCACATATACAACGGAGTTACATGGTGTAAGCAAAGCCTTGCATATACAGCATTGACAGAACACACAGAGAGAAACCAAAATTGCATTCTATGCCTTTAGCACCCTACCAGGCAAACACAGATAACTACAGTAAACAGAAAAAAGTCAAAGTCTTGGCTGGTGAGGAAATTAGACAGGGAAGGTTGTAAGCTTAAATGGGATGCATATTGTTGCAGTCACCTATTTCATTAAACAGGATAAATAAGCTCCGCTGCATCTCTCCTGCATCTCATTGGCTGGCTATTTGGTAATCTTTTTTTTTTTTTTTTTTTTCATCATGTGTGTTGGCTTTCCAAAATTTTTGTCCAACTGCAGGAAGGAAGGATGGGGAAAAAAAGCCCAACATTTTTATGATAATAAAAAAATATTCTTAGGGAAACTGTTTGTATTCTCTCCTTTGTTCCAATCATTCTTAAAGTGTAGAATTATTGAATTAGGAAATCAAAATAATTCAGGAGACACCAAGTCTCTTTCCTTACATCGTAGTTAGTATCTTTATTTCCCTGGATGTAATATGAGTAGCTTCTCTGTTTCAGAGGATGTCACATTTGCTTTTTTTTAGGTTCATCCATTTTCTACAAGTTGAATAACCCATAATGAGCATTTAAATCATTAAATGTCTTCTGCTTGAAATTCTTTGAATCTGAAAGGGAATTTGTTCAGCTGTAGGAATACTGCTTATTGCTAACTAGAGCCACCCATAAGGAGAAAAAGCAGCAAAACAAAACAAGTGGATACCAACAATTTACAGACTTTGTAGTTGTAATTCCTACCAAAAATAGTAGGAGTTTGAAAACACTGATAGGAAAAAGAAATATTAGCAGAAGTAGCCATCGCCATGGCAATGTGGCTTTTTTCTGAATGGACTTCATACCAAGTCGTGGCAATCGGACTTCTCAGCTGTCTAAGTCAAAATATCTCCGATATTAGTCTCCAGCTGAGAAGACAGAAGAGACAGGTGCAAAATTAGTAAGGCCTGATAACACGCGTAGTGCCAGAAATGAATGACAGTCTGCATACTTTGTGTGATTTGCCCAGCTAATTATACTGGCATTCAATAGCACTATCTAGTTAAGGACCTGTCAACATTTCTTCCAGAAAAAACTTATTTGCAGGATTTTATAACACAGCTGTAAGGAAATCAATTCTAGTCTGAATCTTGACACACTGGGCTAAGTACTTAAGAGGTGTTGGATTCTATCAAACAACAGACAAATTGCACTCAGCATTTAAAGAGTCAACACTGGCCAACGCAGCAAGATTAGAATAATGGAGCATTTCTTTCTATTTACAGCAGGAGATAACTACATTAACTCAGCTATCCTATTGTGATTTTTAATGGAGGAAAGCATCAGGTAAAGAAAATAGGTTTTATAAGCCATTTTTCATTTGTATGGTAAGTAAATATCTTTTATATGTTGGTGGTTTGTTGTGTTTGTTTTTTTTTTTTTTAATTTTCCTGGATGCAGGTAAATGAATTAATCTAGATCATTCTTCATTCTCCTGCCCTTTCCCTTCTCCCCGTCTCCTCCCTTATCATGGCTTTAATTTTTCAAATTTAATAACAAAACACACTGCGTAAAGTGCTGGTTCGTGCACTGGCAACGTGGTACTGAAGTTAGTCTCACAAAGTTAAGTTTCGAAACTCATGCCTGCTGATAAAAAAGCCTTAGCCTGGAAGAAAACACCAAGTGCAGACCGTATCATCCTCTCGTTGCTACCAATCTGTTCAAATCTACATCTATAAGCACTTAAGGCAAATGCCAAGCATAGGCAAAAGCAAGTGAAAACAGCAATGTTTCAAACACGTGATAATGAAGAGCTATGGAAGAAAATGTTAGCTAGTTTAGTAACAGGTGCTGTCCCTGTGCTGTTTTACATTTCCGAAGCTTAACTCTTAATTTGTCTCTCACTGGTACTTATGTTATTTATTGAACAAATTCATATTTCTGCACACTTAGGAAATATATTAGTTGCATTATTCATGGCAAGCAGAGACTTGTTACTCTGGTGTTCAGTATCAACCACCAGAAGAGAAAAGATAACATTTTTCTACATGATTTTGAAATGACAGTCAGTGATGTCTGCTTATCTATATTCATGCTTGTTCCTAACAATGTATTTTTCAGTGATTTCTATTATTTACTTGCATGATTTTTTTTTTGAGTTTACGTGCATTCCTTTTTAATTTTCCATGGCAGTAATTTCCAGTGGCATGAATTTATTCACTTCACTAGGAAATGAATTTAAGATATCATGCTCGGAACTCTTGCTTTGGAGAGACAGCAAGGCCCCTTTCCATCTGGACTACTCCTTGCAGTGTGTGGAACACATTCTTTTTGTGGCAAAGGCAGAGAGTGTTAATTTTTACATACTGTTTCATGCAATGGCAGAAATGGAAACACACCCCAGGTATTAATTCTCAGAACAGCATTTGCAAGTTACTTGTCTCAGCAGATAGTAATTGCTGGAGCTGGATGAAAGTATTGCATGTTTTTGACAAATCACATTTGAAATATTGCTTTTTCATGGACTCACTGACTTCTTAATGACGGGAAATCCAAAATAGACTTCACTTTTCAAAGCTGAAAAAGTATTTCCTTGTTTATCTCTTCTTTCCCTTGCTTATTCTCTTATAAAGGAAGTATGTGGAAGGATTCACAGACACAACCAAGGAGTCAAAGCTTTGACCTTGAATAGTGTCGCCTTTAAGAAAGCAACGCTACCAGCTTAAATTAATAAAGCGTTCATTCCAGGATCTGAATGTAACCTTTTCTCTAAGTTCCTAAAAATGGAACCAACAGCATAAATGCCTCATTCTTGCAAATTTCCTTAAGGTTTTTGAATGATTTTATCTCTTCAGGAATCATTTCTCAGGTGTTCCATCAGTTTTACCCCCTGGCTCCCTGGAGATTGAAGAGCTAATTGTTATTTGCACTTTCAGCAAGGCTTGTACTGTTCTCCTGGAATCGCAGTCATGAAGTCTTATTACAATTCTTGTTCTTCTTTTCTCTGATACTATCCCAATGGTCCCCAATGGGCGGGTAATGAATGATAATGCACTCAAGTTGCAGCCAGCCTGTGCATGTATATATACATATTTAGAAGATACTTGCAGTACAGAAGATTTAATAATGTTCACATTGCTCTGGCTTCTTCTTTGACCCATGACCTTGAGAAGAAGTTACCTTCAAAATTGTATTCCTAACTCTTCCCGTCTCTGTTCTTCGGCAACTTCTGCTCTAACATGCAGAAACACAAGGCGTTCAAAGTCAAGGTTGATGAAAAATGTTAGAGACGTTTCAATCAAAGAAGCTGTTATGTCTCAAAGAATGATACCATTCCCACCTATGAAGGTCTTTAACACTTTTTCAGGGAGCAAAGCACATTTGCATAAAAAATTGAAGGAATTTTGGCTAGGGTTTCTGCAGAATAGGTATGATTTAGTGTCTAGGCTCTGTGTAGCTGAAGAGAAAGTCATGTGGATGCCTTTAACTTTCATAATCCCTGATATTCATAAACAACATTTTTTTAGAAATAAGAAAATAATCTGGAATAAATAGTAGTAATAGTAGACAATTTACACGACTGTTTTCTTCATGTTACGTATGTCCAAAATTGCCAAATAGCTAAAGCTGTGATAGAGAGATTGGTGGTTTTGCCCCCTTCTTTCTGCATGGTCCTGTTTCCACCTGTAAACTGTGTTTTACCATTCCCACAGCTCTGCTTAAAGGACTGCTAGGGGAAATGAACACTATTTTTGCTTGCACCAGAGGTTCCTGAGCTGTTGCCTACTCTGTCTTGCCAGAGACAGGATACAGGGCTAAAGGGACAAGTGGTTTGATCCTATATGTTGATTCTTATAATGATATAACTTGGCTGAAAACTTATTCAGTAAACCATTCTGGGTAAAGGAGGCTTACTTTTAACTTGGGTCATGTGAAGGATGTGGTTTGTAGTGCTCCCCTGATGCAGCTGTATCCTCGGAAGCAGCAGGGTGGGAGGTGGATAAGCAGTGACAAAGGGAAGAAGAGGAAGCTGTTAGGGTGTGAGGCTACAGAAACGTTCTAACCTTTTTGTGGTCCTGGTGACAATATCTCATGTACCTTCAACATTAAGCCATGGCTTCATCATACAAAATTCTTCATGGCCAAAAAATTGTAGCCTACGTCCATCAAAGCACTTCTCTCCCATACATCACCAGCTGTGATGGTAACTGGGATGTGTAATAAATGAAACTTTAGTTTCAGCTTTTAGAAAACAAACCAATGAAAACCATTTTTTCCTGGGCTTTTTTTTCTTTTTTCGTGCTAAATGGAAAGTATGGTTGGGTTCCCACTTCGAGCAGCCCCACAGTGGTTTTGGCACAGCTGAGGGGACGACATGCTTCACTGAGTACATGGGGAACATTTTGAGCCCATACTGAGACAAAATCCTTTCCATGGCGAAATCATGGCTCCTGCCATGTACATCCACCCTCGAACAACCCCATTTACTTCTGCAACCAAAACCACATTCACCAGCTGCTTTACAAGATGTCAGAAGATTTCCAATTCATGGAAGAGGCCCAAGAATTTCTGTTTCAGTTGAGTAGGAGTCATGTCTATCTCTATAAAAGATAATGGAAAATCATATGTGTCTGATTACTAAAAAGGCTAGATAAATTTTACTTGATAACTGCCTTGTCCCTCCAACTTCTGACTTCATAGAGACTGGCTCTTTGCATTCAGGCATCAGCCTGTGATCACCACAGTTAACTGAAGAGCAAAAAGTAAAGGAGCATCTGGCATCTTTCAGTTATTCTGTGACGGTACGCTGATAACATCTGTTAGCAGAGCTACAATCTTTTGGCTTGTATGTACTCTGTTTGAGTTCAGACCTTACCTACAAGCACAGCTTTGGAAAGAAAGCAGGGAATTCACCTCATCCAACTTTAGGACTAGAATTCAATAGCAGAGTGGAACACTTGACTAAGTTTTTACTGTTGTACTGGGTGTTTAAGGTCACTGTACTCAGTGAAGACATAGAGTTGAATTAGGTTGCTCAAGATTTCTTATGCCACTTCACATGTCTTAGGGCATCCAAAGTGTTCACAGAGGACTGGTGGACGCAACAGAGACCTTGTGGAAGAGTTGTATCTGCTGGAATAGCTGGAAGCCCCATGAGAGTCCCAAGGATATAGGATGTCACAGACAGTGTGAGAGTTGTACAGAGGGAGCTGAATGACGCCTCTAATGTACACATAGATACCTACAAGCAGCGATACAAGTATATTTGTTTTAAGCTGGAGCTGAGTCACATCCGAGATGTCTGCAAGGGAAATATCTATGTATGAAATAGAGCATGCACTGAGATTTGTCTAGGTCCTAACTTCAAAACACAGAGACAACATGCCAGTAGACTTCACCAAGGTGAAGCTCCAGGCTGAAAACTAGGTCATACTCAAAGTACAGACACATTCTATTTCATACGTGATATTGAATTTATCTCAGAATTTTTCTAAGTTTGGTAAACTTGTGACTATTTTTATATTTTTATGTGGTGTCGGAAGCAGATCAAAACCCTTCCTCTGCAAGAAGGGTGAAAGTTATTTCCTATGCACAGAGCCAGAAAAAGGCCTGTGCACTACTATCTCATCCCACTGAAAACTTTGAATCAGGGATTTCAAATGTGACTTAATATTGTTTGTGACTTAATGTTTTTCTAGCTCTTGTATGGAGTTAAGCAGTCAAATCAGAAGGAGGAAAGCTCCATCAGTGAAGAGCTGCTTCTTAAGCACTAAGATTCTTTGCTGTTCCTAGACAATAAGAACTGACTTAAAATCCTTATAAAGGATGTCTTTTTTGTTCACTGCTCCCGAAAAAATATACCTCCTTAAAAGCAGTCCACAGCCATTCTCTTTCACACAGTCATATTCCATTCCACTAAGATCAATGACAAATTTCTGCAGCTTTTAAAAGTGGAATTAGCACAATCTAAAGACATCTTCTCTCATTTCTGTCTGGCCCAGCAACACAAATCTATTATGAAGCTTTTTTCAAAACATTTTTTGTTCTGGTCTAAATACTTTAGCCATGATATCACAGTTTTTAAAACAGAACAGGCTCAACATTACTCCCTCCTCACACATAAAAGCTCTAGTATAATCATCATTGCACTTGAGTCATTTCTTAGTACCTATTATTTAAACATTCTGTTCTTTGGCCACTCTATTCTTCATGCAATCAGGAAATCTTTTGCTAGCACAATATCCATGGTTTTATATAACCAAGCCCTATTCAGACAAGCCAACGTATTAGACCTCTTTTACTGCAGCTGCAGTAAACTGGATACAGAATATAAACCCCTGGCCAAAACACTGAGAAAAAAAAGGCTATTTTGAGTGTCCAACTTGACACACTTAAAAAAGGATCCACAATTGAGAGGATGGGTGGATGCTCTATTGTGTTTGGAAAGAAGGACAGTCTTTAAGATATATCCCAGGCTGAATGTCAGATGTGAATTGTCAGATCTGTTTTGCATTTCGTGATAGCTATCATGCTCTGTAAACTCCAAAGCATTTGGTTAATATCTGAACACCTCAAATACTCAAGTGTATTTCAATTGATAAAGCATTTTGCAAAAGCACACTGGGCGCTTCGTTTAGTAAGACATGGCCTTACTAAAGCTGAGTCTAATTTCAGACATTGCACAAAATGAAGAGCTCGTATACAAGAAGTTGGGGCCGAGCAGTGGTTGGAGAAGGAAGGGGATGGATCGTATACAAAGGATCCACCAGTAATAATGCTTCTGGTTGTGCAAGAGTTAACCAACTGCTTCTTTTCTCTGAATTCTGTTTTGGGGCAATTGACCCAGTTACCCGCCCTAACCACAGACCTCTTCTTGTGTGTGTGCAAATGGGGACAGGAATGGATTCAGGCACAGTGGGAGACATCTAGGTTTCTGATAGCAAAAGTTGGCATTTTTTTCTGTTTTATTTATGCATTTTGTATGTGATTCTTCCTTTTCCTGCATGGATGGGGAGGACTTGTAGTGGATGAACAAACTCCTAACATGAGCACTTGAAGGATTACATACGGTGACATTGAGAAACGTAGTTTACAGTTTCCCTACTATCTTTGTAATATTTTTAGCAAAATCCCAGTAAAATGGTTGCTCCAGGAGCAATATCGAAGCACCAATACTCAAATTACTGTTTTGGATCAAGGGTATGCATCAGATTCCTTGTGGTTTATGAGTTTGATTTACTGTCTTGAGGATTGCGGTCTAGAGATTTTTTATACCTTACTGGTTCAAACAGTATTTTTTCCTAGTCACGCAATCCTCAAAAAACTAGATGGCTAGTTTACTCCTAAGATAAGAGTAGCTGAATAAGCTTAGTTTTCCATTGCATCCAAAATATGTCTCATCTGCTTATGGCAGTGAATGCAGCTAATTAAAACAGCAATAGACCATGCATAACAAAGCTGACTAAAAGCCAGGATATTAGGCTGGAAAATGAATCAGAGAATTAGGGAAAGACAATCTTTATGACCTAGGAAGAAAAGATGACCTTCTTTTGCGCAGCGCAAGCAGTGTGTGGCCACAAGTTGTACCGTATCTGACTGTTCCTACCTTGATGCAATGTTGGAAGATCTGCCGTGCAGATGAGATGAGATGCTGTACACAAAGACTCAACTCCTGCCTCAAAAAGCAGTTAAATAAAGAATGAACAAGGGGTACAAGAAGTGAGCACCACAGGCAGATTTTGCTGCCCTTTTCCCTGATCCATGTTTCTTTCCTGCTTTAGGAGCCCAGAATCGCCTGTTTGGATAGTTTCTGCACTAATAGCTGTCTTTACATGTCACATGAGAAATCGAAGGTGTCAGGTCATGAGTTTGCCTGGGCTGTCTGCCCCAGAGTTCAAAGCCCATCTCTGAAGAGAATGTGAGAGGCCACCATGCTTTCTCACAGACCGTCAAGATGCCAGGAGATGGCACTTTGTTCCTGGCCACAACATGTCCACCCAGCTGCTCTCCTCCGGTAGAAAGCTGACTACATGAGACAGAGGAATTGGGAGCTGTATTCAGGAACTGCTCTGCGACTAGCTCTCAGTGACTCAACTGGACTCATTCTTTTGGTGTTTTAGTTAGAAAGCAATAAAATATGGATTCCACCAGTCTCCCTCCTTCAGCTTCTCACCAAAGAAGCTGTCTGTTCAAAACAGAGTTTCCAGATCTTAACTCCATTTTTATCTCAATGCACAGTGAAAGGCACTAGTGCGGATCTCCAGCAGCTTCTAACCCACTGCAGTACTGACATGCTGAGAGGAAGAAGCAGTGACACAACTGCTCCAACGTAGCGTGATCTACAGCTCACGCTGCACCAGGCAATGCCCACTAACTTGTGTCTGGCTGGTACTTTGTGAAGTACGTCACATCTAGCAGGACTAGACTTCAGTCTTGTGCTTTGCTGTGGGATCTTCTGGGTTCAATGGTCTTGGGACAGTTAGTACAGAATAATGTTTTTTTCTTCTGCTGCAAATTCAGGCAATTTTTTCTCCCAATTACCACTTTCTCCTGCTCTGTCAGGGTCTTTTCCATAACACAGCCTGTGTTTCCAGCCTATTCAGCAAGCCTTGAGAGCATCTTTACTCTCATGACATAAGGCCCAAGACTCCTTTGTTATTTGTTGGCATTGACACACAGGCTTTGTGACTTCCTGTAATGAAGAAAACATGCTAATGACTGCATCTTGAGAAGATTATCTTTGGAGGTATTCATAGACGGCTTAGTTTGGTCTCACGTCAATACCTCATGGCTGGTGTATCTTTAATTTTGGGCTTTTGTCAAAATCTAAGATGGTATCCAGTGCAATGAATAGATACACGCACTAGTCTGTTGACCAAAAGTTTTCAGATTAGCTGTGAATTTCTATTATAATGTTCACTACTTCAAGGAATACATGTGTTTTCTTTTTGTCTGTAGGGCTGACATAGAAGTGGTGGCCACAAATGTACGAAGTTACGTGGCTTATCCTTTCTGTTCATGTGTCTGACTCGTGCCAAAGCACCTTGGAGCCCTTGTTGATAAAGTACAACTTTTCAGAAGATCACACTTCATGACGATAAATGCCTTGAGTACCTCAGTAAACCCAGATGCATTTTGGGGAAAGCATGTGTCCCATAGAAAGTGTTGAATTTACACAGTCTCTTTCTAAGAGCACCTGCCAAGAGTCTTACTAAACATAATGTGTCAAAACCAGGAACAATACTTTTAATATTTAATTCTTTTAGTGAGGTGCAGGTTTTCCTCCCTTTACAATAACAGGTGCACTTTTCCTTTTCAGCTTTGCCCTGCCGTTCTTAGTGCAAACAAGCCTGTGTATCTCCTCTTCTACCTTTCACTTTTTATATAAGGACAACTCTCCACACAGCACAAAGATTAGGCTTCTTTATCTACATTTATCACGTTAACAGCCTACCTATTCCCAGGAATACACCTTTTAAAACTCTTTTCAACTCTCCTCTTCAACAAAGGTAGTTTTATTGAGAACATCAATAAGACGCACTTTCAACCCAGAAAGATTTTCCTCTATGCTAGTACTATTACAGATTGCATCTTTTCTGTTTTTTATTTACACATACAGCTAAGACACATATGCCCTTACGCAATACAAGCTTTCACTCACATTTTACTTCTTTACCCTTCTAATATCTGTAGCTCTTCTATTAAAGTTTGCAGAATGCATCTGTCAACAGAATGGCTTATACAGTAACATCCATCCTAAAAGTTTAAATATCCCATTTAATTTCTGTTAGTTGACTTAACTTTTGTCACAACTCTATCTACCTCCTTACAGGGCACTACCTTAGCATTGTGCTATCCACAGCCAAATGCAATGATGGTGCTTGAAACTTCTGAAAAATTGCAAAATCTATTGTAGCTTATTCCATTTTCCCAATACACCTGACATTGTCTTAGCTTGTGCTGGTCCTCGGCATTTGCTCCATGTGCTGTTCTTGTTTGTCTCTAAATTTCCCAAGATTTTCCAGCTCTCAGCAATACGGATTCTCATCCACGTTTATGCTACTATTGTCAATAACCTCCATATGCTTCCTTCAGAACTGAGTCACTTCTTTTTCTTGGAAAATTAACTCAGACTCTATAACAGTTTCTGAGTGTTTTTGTTCCAGCCAACATCCAATCTCTTATCAGAGACCAATCAAAAAACTGCAAGACAGGCTCTTCAGCTTCATCTTTAACAGGTTTATTTAAGTAAACTCACATTCCTATTTAAATCCTTTGAAAATATTTCATGCTTACGTAGACTATGATGCATCCTTTTTATTTCTGAAGCATATTTTCATAGTCAATAGTTGAGTAAGAAGAATGACAGAAAACTCAATTTGGAAAAACAAAACCTTTTGAATTGCTTTTACTGTAGCCAGTGATTGCTTGCAGCCAATGTTTGCAGACTAAAAATTTCACATATTTTCATAAGTTTCCATATTTCTAGACAGTTTCAGTTCAGATTTATGCAATTATAAAAGACTTTGAAGTTAGGTCAGTTTGCTCAGATCTTACTGAGCCTTAAATATCTCAAAGGTTGGAGATTCCACAATCTCCAAATTAGGATCTTTTCCAATATTTCACTATCTTCATGATGCGAATTTTTTTCCTTATATCTAATCATAATTTCTCATGTGGCAACTTGCTTCCATGGGCTTTGATCCTATTGCTACACATGTCTGAGAGAGTCTCTTTCTCTGTCTCCTGTACGCTTTCCTAATAAAAACTTCTAGATATCCCTATTTCCTCTTTTTAAGGCTGAACAAACTCAGTTGTCTCAAGATCTTCTTGTATTTCATGTCCTCCTGCCCTCTAAACATCTATGTGGCCTTCACTGGAATCACTTCAGCATGTCTATGTCTTTCTTGTACTGCAGAGCCCAAATTGGACACACAACTCCAAAAGCAGTCCTATGGGTGTTGAATAGAAGGAACCTCCCTCAGCGTGCTGACAACACTATTGCTAACACAGCTCAATATACTATAGATTTTCTTCACTACAAGATCACACCATTGACTCACACTCCATGGGTTGTCTACCAGTACCCCCAAGTCCTTTTCTGCAAAATTGTTTTCTATCCAGTGAGCCCCCAGTGTCTCCTGGTCCCCTCTGAAATTCAAGCCAATCTGCCATGGCATCCTGTTAACTAGTTCCTCAACAAGGTCAAATATATTGTCTTGAAGTCCAGAGCTGTAATTCTACCATTTGCATTTGTCTTGTTCACTTATCTGAAAGTGATTGTTTCAGCAAAAGCTGATATCAGCTTTCATATCCTGCATGAATTCTTTATTTTTGGTGAAAAGCATGCCCAGCAGAGTGTAGCCCCTAGTCAGGTCACTGCTCTTCCATGTCAAAAAGGTGTCCTTGATGCTCTCTGAAAACCTCTTACATTGCAAATGGCCTCAGGTTATCCTTCTAGGCAATGTCAGGACGGTTGGCTAGGACTAGTGGTGCTTCTTCCATCTTTCTAAGTAAAGCCGTATCTGCTCCCTCTTCTTCGTCATGTGATCTGGAGCAGGTCCAGGTAATATCCTCCATATTACTATTGTTGGTCTCCCCACTGATCCTTACACATAAACTCCTAATTATCTTGTTATAAATTTTAAGGCAAAACCCCATGTATTCAAGCTGCTTTTCACGTTGAGGGGGGATGTGACACCTTTTTCTTGCCTTTCTTTTAGAAAGGCATTACTCACCCATTTCAGTTGTGCAGCCATAAGACCTGTCTGTCCATGTTTGTGAGATCATAGCCCTGTAGCCTGCAGCCTAGTAATTCCTGTTATTTCCCATGCTGCATGTGTCCATGTACAGACATTTAAGGTAGATCCATCATGTGTCTATTTCAAGTGAAATGCGAGACCCATGACCCCTGCCATCACGCTGGCCTTTGAGTTTCCCTATACCTCTACTTGTCATGAGTCTCTGTCATCGTCCCTCATAGATTTCTCTTGAAACCCTCCTCACTGGGTCAGCAAGCTGACTTGCAAAGATGCTTTTGCTTGACTTCGTCAGATGGATCCCATCTCTCCCCAGAAGTCCTTTATCCTCTGGGAGGATTCCACAGTAATTAGAGCTAAGGTCATGCCTGAAACACCATCTGTGCAACCAGGTATTGTTCTGAAAGATAACATTCACTCCTACCTAAGTCTTTCCTCTTGACTGATGTGACTAAAAAGAACAACCCTGGGTCTCTCCTAGAGGCTTGTAGCTGCTCTTTATGCATGCAAGGTCATTTGATGCTTAGAAGTATAAGCTCAAGAGGATGACAGCAACGGGTAATCGTCTAAAGTATGGATAGATTTCAGCAAGCCTCAGCAGGTGATGAACCTCCTGAGACAAGAAGTCTGGTTGGCAGATGAGCATTTCTGTCTTCTGCAGACACCTGTAGCCATGACCATCCGCTCTTTCCTTTGAATGCCAACATGTGGATCAGTGTTTGCTGGCCCGGACACCTCCCCTGAGGAAATTTGATCCTCTTCACTTGTTACAAGCATACCTGTAAGTGCACATCTGACATCTGCAGGCAAAAAGAAAGCCTTCTTTCCATTACTAAAAGCCACAAACTTCCATCCTTCAATCTGGCTGTATCAATTCTCCTCTTATTTAGACATAGCCTCTAACTATCCCTCTTTCCAAGCAATATGTGATTTGGATTCTGCTTCTCCAAGGACTTTGTAAACAATCTGTTATTCTTTTTTTTTTGTCCTCCTTGATACTGCACAGCCTGCTCTGATCACCTCCTCCAACAGCCCTTTTACCTGGCATCTCAGTGCCTCAACCACAGCCCATCTCCCACCTACAAGACTGAGACCCTGCAAGGTGCTGGGGCAGTTGGACCATTCCCTGTGACATGTCACCACCTCTGGCAATTCAGCACACCCTTCTTGGCCCTCTTCCACGACTTTGTCAACATAAACTACCAGCTCGTTTCCATACCTAAATCTACATCTATTTAGCAGTTTAAGAGTTTGTGGTACAATGAGACACCTCCTCAGCAGCTGTATTAGCTTCTCTAATAGAAAGGAGTCTCTTTTGGTTTTTTCTATTTAGTGATATCCAGGAAACCACAACACCTCTACCGGGATATGGACATTTTTCACATTTTATGACTTGTTAGCAATAGTCCAGAAGCAAGTGATGTCATCTGTCTGGGGGTAACTCTCAGAAACATCAAAATAGAATCATAGAATCATAGAAGGTGTTGGGTTGGAAAGGACCTTTAAAGGTCATCTAGTCCAACCCCCCTGCAGTAAGCAGGGACATCTTGAACTAGATCAGGTTGCTCAGAGCCTCAATAGTGCAGAGTACATCATATCACCTCTTGCAATTACTTGGTAACAGTGTGCCACGCTCTGTTCTGATCATAAACACAAAATGGTCTGGGCTCCAACCAGGATAGGTTCCCCTACCCCCACTGTGTCTTGGGAGAGCTTTTAAGATCTTCTCTTTTGCTTTTCCTTTGATGACTAAAATTTCACTCAACAATAGGAGTAGATGAAAATTCCCACAGCCCACAATTGTCCATATTTGCAAGACTTTAAGCACAATGCAGAGCATACATGATGAATTGCCTGATACCGACAGTGTTAGTATCTTATATTTTGGATTACGAGCTGATGAGCTATGACTCATCAGCTTATCTCACTGATTATAATTTCACTACTACCTTCTGCTTCCCTAGCTGTTGTGGTCACTGGTAGCTGCTCATCTTAGACTGTAAGCTCTTTGGGGCATGAAGTACCTTTCAGGTACTGCTGTATAATGTGGAACCAATCTGTGTTACAAGTTGTACTCTCTGTTAATGTAGCAGAATGATCATATCAGCACCTATCATTGCATGTTAGTTGTCCTCAAAATCTAAATGTACTTTTACTAATTACCAAAGGACTTTTCTCCTGAAAGCATGTTTTAAAATCAGCTTGGATCTTGCAGAGAGCAAGACCCCGATCTTACAAAGTCCCTCAGAAGCTCCAGAGCACAAGTGTAACAGGTTGAAGTGGAATGGCCCAAGAGCCCAACACAGCTCCCAACAAGTTTAAAGAAGGGAGGAGCCCAAGGAATTCAGAGAATCCCAAACCAATTCTTTCTAATGAGGTGCAACACTGCATAACACATAAAATCTCAAGTGCATTCACATGTAGACCACTTTCAAAAGTGAAGATTTCAAAACATGACAAGAATTTCTATGACATATCTTTGAGTGCACTTTTCTAAATACTCAGCTTGCGTTTCCATTTTCCTTTCATTCTTGGACTATGAACTTCTTTCCCTTCCTCTTCCTTTCCATTACACACACATACTTAAAGTCCCTTAAAATTTTCTGGGCATTATTTTGGACCCCTACTTCGGAAACTTTACATGTCATTTTCCTAAAATTGTCTTTTTCTCTTTCTGATTTAGAGCTCCTTTGCTACTCTCATCTCTTGTAAGAATCCATAATGCACAATAACTTTCTATGCCTCAAGGCTTTTAAGACTTCTATTTAAATAACTTTCTGGTGAGGGACTTCGTTACTGGAAGCTCTGGAATTAAAAAGATGCACTTTCCTGTCAGAGCAGCAAGGTTAGGTACAACTAACTGAAGCTCTTAGTGCTCTAAGACTGGTTTCACTAATTGATGCTCTAATATACCATCAGATTTTCCAGAGCATGTTTCCATTTGAATTTCAGACACAGTCAAAGTTCATTTTAGTTTTATCAAGTTGAAGTATGCCGTACTAGGATCAAATTCTGCACGCAAGGAAATTGCTTACTGAAGTTCTCATCAGACCATGTTGCACGTATCTACAGGGTCATCAGTAATATAAATAAAGATTATATGGAATATGCTCGATGGCTGCAAACATTCATATTCAAGTGAACTTTACTGTTTATGAAAATTTTCACAGTTACGTTAGAGAGCTTTAACCTAGACAAGGGATATACACTAAATGTAAGTCAACAGCTAATTGGTGGGATTAAATTTGTTTAGTAGTTTATTCCATAATTGCAGATTATAGGTTGTTGATATATTTAATGTCTAATATTGGCTATGAAAACAGCTGACACTAGCCATTGCTGCAGGAAAAAAATAAATGCTGGGTTAAACAGATTAATGATCTGATCCAGTGTATTTAACCTTACATCCTTATATCTTCTGACATAAATTGTGGCAGCCTTCTGAGTCGTGTTAGAAGGGATGGGGTTGCCAAGTCTTATAATGGTAGACTTATAGTGATATATTTTATAATAGACAAAATCTTGTTGCTATCTAACATTTTACAGAACATTATGAAAGAGTAAAAGTATTGCAGGAATTATTGGGTGCTTTTTTTTTGGTTTTTGTTTTTTTTTTTTTTGGTTAAAATTGTAACACTGGCTTGGAATGACAATCTGCCTTCCTAAATTCCATCTGGAGTTTCCTCTGAATAAATATTCCTTTCTTCTCAAATTTGTGAACTAAATTATTCAATGATACTGCTTTGTGATGTTAAACAGCTGTTGTGTTTCACCCCTAAAAGATCATTTCATTGATGGGTGAAGCAATTCTTTCATTTAAGTTTTATTTAAAAAATGTCTTGGGTACCTTGAATTAAATGTAATATATGCATACAAGAAAATACTATATATTTTATCACTGTAATGAAAGTAAGGTCTTTGTAGAAGACAGATATTATTAATCCCATAGATGCCACCGAAAAGGTTTTTAATATAACAGTGTTCCGGAAAAGATTAAACCCAAAATGACTATACTAGGATCCTAGAGATATAAATAAAGTTGTTTTTCTGGGAAAGCACCTGCTTTTATATATTGATGAGAAATTTCACAGGGGCATATTTTGCCCTCAGACACTCATGCATAAATCAAATTGATTTCAATAGGAACTGTGAGTGCATATTTGGTTGCTTTTACGGGAGCAGCAGTATTGCAGAGGCTTCTTTAGAGATTCCACAGCTAGATTTGCCTTTAACCTTAAAATCCCCATTTTACGCTTGAATTGGCAATTTTAGCTTCCAGATCTGACAAAGTTATCCAGAGGGAAATAAAATCCCCCGTGAAGAGCTGGAGCCTGGCAGAGTGTCCTAGAAAGAGAATCAGCTTGCACTGTTCCTACACCCTTCCCCAGGCATCTGCTCCAGGCCACTTTCAGAGCCAGGATACTGGGATAGAGGGACCTTCGTTCTAACGCGATACAACCATTCTTATTCTAGCATGTGATGAAGGTTTTTTTTGAATGAGTATATTCTTTTAAAATTTTATGGAAAAAACATGTCACTCCTTCCTTTTGTAAACTTTGAATTGTCACTCTCAATTTCTTATTTTCTGGACTGGAAGCCACCACAATCTGTAGGTACGTCTTTTCACAGGTAAAACACAGATCTTCGTATCATTGCCAGACCTTGCCCAGTGCGGTTTTTCTGCTGTCCTTTCCCTAACCTGCCTCAATCTGACCTCTCAACTACTGAAGTATCATTTTAGACAGTAAAGACAATTTAAAGACTATAATCACCTCTTTATTGTGTGCACCTGTGTGTAACCTGCTCTAGGTGACCCTGCTCTGGCAGGTTGGACTACATGATCTCCAAAGGTCCCTTCTAACCCTATGAGTCTATGATTTTGCTCCAAAAACTGTCCGTACAAGACCATTTTTTCTATCAGCCACTGGACAGCCATATCTTAGCTCACTCTGTAGTTGGACTTGATTGTCTTAAAGGTCTTTTCCAACCTAAATGATTCTATGATTCTATCCATTCACCTTCCTAAATTTAAGCAATTATTGGTTGACATTCAAACTAGGTTACATTTCAAGCTCTGCCATGCTTTGTACACTCCCTTCTGGTAATGACGGTGGATGGAATCTGTCAGTCAGTTTGTACATGGTCTGCTCGACCTATTTGACTTCCATAACAGCATCATCAGACAAGCTGGAACCTTATTGCCAAAGGACAAGCGTCTTGTTACAGTCAGCTGTTCTATCTTGGTTTTCATGGGTTACTTTAAAGGAATTTGTACAGAAAAAGGACTAGCCTGAAATATATCCATGGTCAGAATGAATTACTGAGATTTACTGTAATTGCCCTTAGCTTCAGGATCAGTGTGGGTCAGAGAACACTGAAGGAAGCCATCACAGTTTTCTCATTTTGCTTATATTTATTATTCCTCATGAGATACTGACACTGTAAAGTCTTAGTATTAGATCTGGCTCCTCCTAAATACAATAACTTCAGTGATGAGAAGGACAAGGTCAGTGTTAAGATCTGTCCATATAAAACTTTCAGTCAAGGATCATACCAGATGATTTGGCCTCCAAGTGGTTCATTAATGAGATGCTCGATGGCTTCAGGTTAGGAAAAATAAGCTAGATGTGCAGCATGGCTACTGTATTCTCCTATTCACCGTGAGCTATTGTTTTGTTTGAATTGCTTCTGCTTTAAGAAAGGAGATTAAACTGTGCTCTTTCTTGTATTTTTCTTCAGTATTCTGGCACTGTTCCAGTGGCAGTAATTACCTTTTAGCGAAAACTATATTCTCTTGGACTTACAATATCCTTTCCTATTTCTCCTTAACTTTTATGGCAGCATCACTGCAGGCCTGTACCTAGCTGCCATCTTTGGAGCCGAGCACCACCGTTGTGAGCAGGATCCCCAGAATTATTCAAGACAGGAAATGAGACTCCCTGTTATGTCGAAATGGGAAGGGAAGGAAATGAAATGGTCTACAGTTTTGCGTCTAGGCAACATTACTTTACATTCAAGAAGTTTCACACAGTGAATGTAATGTACTATCTAGCAGGTGAGGAACAGGAATGGAAATCAGATTTATGGTGTTCTCTGCTGTTTCCAGTAGCCACTGATGTTGAAGATATTGATGGGGACTTTGTTAAGACACTCTCTGCCCTGGTCTATCCATTTGTATAATATTACTAGTGTTTGCAAATATCTCTGAAAACTTCCTATGCAAGCCCCGGGACTGTAACCTGGGGACCGTTATTAACAGCGGCTGTTGCTTAGACACGTCGCTGTGGTCCCCGAGCAACTCCAAACTGAATGCCCCTTCATATCCTAGTTGAGTCTTTCTTTTCGACTTCCAACGACTCTGAAAGAGTCATGCATAATAAATACATGATTCACAGACAGCTACTTAGCCTGCTGTCTAACAAATCTCTAATTTGTTATCTAGTAAATATAGTAACACTTAAAATACAGAGTCTCAATCAATGAATCTCTCTCCCTGTCTCACATATCTGGAATACATAAAATGCAATACACTGCTGCTATCCGTGGGCCAACCAGCTCTGATTACAGTATGTATACATGAACCATCATTAAAAAACATGTACAAAGAGCACTAAAATGCTGGAGCAAATAGACATTTAAACATATTATTAGTTTTCCTCTTTCTGCCTCCTCTCCTGTGATGTCTCCTGTGACAGTCATTGTGGGTTACAAGGTAAAAATGGGAAGCTACAAAACTAATAATCACAAATGGGGATATTTGAATATTACCTAGTCTGTGTATGGAATTTAACAGAAAACTCCTTTCTATATTCCCAAAAGATTATTAGAAAACCCAAAATATGACTCATTTCGGGGACTGGACAAAACATCCTCTAGTGGTCCCTTTCAACCACAGCCATTCTGTGATTTGTGTGGTAGCATCTTCCTCGAGTTTTCAGTGACAGGCTAAAGCTCTGTTGGTCTACAGTAATTTTTTTATATAATTGGGATACAAAAATCAAGAAATCTGAATCCTGCAGGTGCTGACAAGCCCTACCAATGAGTTTCTTCATTAGGAACTGTGCTGTTCTCTGCTTGTGGCAAAGAAGACACTGTACAGTACCTGATAAAACACATTAAAGTTAGAACATGCTGCCTTAAGAGCACAGTAAAGATGTTCTCAGGGTTGATAGTTTTATTTCTCTATTTGGTTTCACTACATTGATTCAATCATCTCCAGGGGGTTGGTTTTAGACAGCTCAGAAATTTCTGGTTTCAGGAGTACATGTGAATATTTTGCAGGGTTTTAATCTGCATGGGTCCGTGATCCTTTCCCTCTGTTTTGTTTGAGTTTTGGAACTGAAAATAAGAAAGCTTGTCAAAGCCTTTGTTTTGCCTGGCTTCATGTCAAACCCATGTAGAATTCTGCATTCAGCATATATTTTCATAAGATGACCTGGGTTTCATGAAATTAAAAAGATTTGTCAGCTTTCAGAGGATGTGCAGCTGAGATACCAGTTTGTAATTATATCTGAAACGTGGTAGTCAGTTGAGCTCGTGTTTCATGGAAAACATTATTCTCAGCATTGTGTCTTTAAAACGGTGTGTTTTGCCAAAGAATGCTGCAAATGGTCTGTTTGAGATTAAAAAAGCAAATCAAAACAAATTAAATGAAAAATCCAACACAGCTATCTAGCCCAATCAAATTCTTTTCTCAGTGCTGTTTTTGCCATAGCTCTCAAAATATTCAACAGCTTTCTGCAATGACACCAGTCACCTCTTCAGCAGTCAGTTCTTCACCATTGTCTTTCAAATCACTGGAAAAGGCTAATCACTGGAAGGAAAAATGTAATTGAGAATAATAGTTAAAAAAACCCTCAAGCCAGGCATGCCTTTTCGGTGCTTGGTTGTTGGGTATTGGGATAAAGAATAATTATAGACTGTGTAGACAATTAGGAAACACTATGATCACTTGCTCTGAACTCTCAGACAGGAGATTTCTTTTTTCAAAAGGACATCAATCCTACTGACAATGAATCAAGTTTAGTTCCAAAATCCTTTAGGTGTGGGTTTTCTTTTTAATTTATTTTTGCTTACTTGTTTTAAGATCTTCAGAAAAGCTAGAAAGAGAAATCTTCTCTGATGATTTTGCTATAAATAAATGATCAAATAATAGAGGCACGATTTCATAGAAATATTTAAGATAGCAATGAGGTACAGAGAGTGGATGGAGGCTAAAATATTTCTGAAGATCTGAAGTGAGACCTGAAAGTTTTGAGCCAGTAAGGAGAAGGCTTGTGTTTATTGTATGCTACCAAAGAGCAAAGGGCTGTTCGCAACAGTTTTTCCAGGGTTTATGTCAGTGTCTTTGTGTCAAATCCAGGTCCACCTATAAGTGATATAACACAGAATTTCCACATTTGGAGAAGTTCATTAGTTATCTTTGAAAGGAAGCAAAGCTTAATGGTATTGTTGATTACATGGACACTAAGGATTTTGCCTGAAGCAGAGCACAGCTATAAACAATGAAGTGTTTTAATCCTGATGTAGTAAGATTAGAGACCTGTTAGTGAAATCCCCATTTTACAGTACTTTGTGCATGAATTCTGTGTGGTGGGAATCTGCATACCCCAGAGAAAACTAGTTAGCATAGAGTTAAATACAGACATATATTTTTATATACAAACACACAGACACACGCACACACATATATATATATATATGTATATCAGTTTTTTGATAGACAAAAGGAAGCCAAACTAGAATGCAAATGTAACTTTTGGCACACAGACCACTTTAACCCAAACAGACTAAAATTAGTTGATGATTTTCCAAGTACAAATTTACATATAAAAAGAACAAAGCAGTTCAATTCTTCATTTACTGACTGGAGACCAGTTTACCCCAGAGGGAAGAGAAATTCTTGAGTATGGCTGTTGTCCAAATCATTATCATTAGGAGAAACTAAATGAGATTTTACTTTCGTCATGCAAAAGGAGCTATTTTTCTTTTTGGCTTCTACCTGATGAGTAGGTTGCAAATTCTGCACCCAGCCAATTTAAAATAGTAAGGATCCATTAACAAGATTTGAAGTAACAAAGCAATGCTGTTTCTTATCAGGAAACTTATTTGGGGTTGCTTTAAGTTCTGTTTTAGCCATTAAGTTTATGCTGGCTAGCAACTGTGATAAAGAGAGTTGTGTTTGACATCTTATCATGCAGTTCTGTGTTCTCAGTAAAGAGACCTTTCTTCTTCAATGGGTTTGTTATACAACCCTGAATGCTGTATGCTTTGGTCAGGTATGTAGCAAGGTATAGTGTTTTCAGTGTTTAGCTTTTTTTTTTCTTTTTGTGGAAAACAGTTTACGGAAAAATAAAACCACAACCCACCCCCCCCAAATTACTTCTCCTGTAAGAGAAAAAAGCAAAATAAAGAGCAAGAGAAAGGGTCATATTCATTTTTCTTTGAAATCATTTAATGTGGTTTCAGGCATGTCCTTCCAACTGTAGAAATGGATCAAGAGATTCTAAGTTAGGAGTGGCTTTTAAGGGTCAGCCTGCTTTCTTCAGCACCCTTGAATAAAAAGATGAAAAAAACAAAGGACTTGCAATGAGAAGGACTGATTGTGGATGTCCATGTTCCACTTTATCCACACTAGACATTAATTGTAAATCCTCTCTTTGATAGCAAGCGCCTGATCTTGCATTGACTGAAGTCTATGAAAGAGCTGCCATTGACTTCAGAAGTTATTAAACGAACATATAGTTGCAGCACACGGCAAGGAAAGAGTATACTTCAGGTACCATTTTTTTTTTATTTAACCTTGGGCAGATAATTAGCCTTCTCACTCCCATACCTGAATTGACAAAAAACCCAAAGGATTTGAATCATTCTTCCTGTGTTAGAAATGACATTTCTTCTATTCCTAATTACAGTTAGGAGTGGAATCATGCTCTCCTGTTCCCAGCCTTTGTCGCTGATTTACTACATTTTCTCGTGAAAGTATTTCAGTGTGTTTCACCTTGGTTTATTTGTTATTTAAGAAATGAGGCACCATACTCTTACACACCTTATGTGGAAGTGTCATGAAATCTGTTGCTGCAAATCCTGCTTAAATATAAAACAAGAAAACAAGCCTCCTTGGAATCGTCCCAGCAATATGTCAAAAGCAGAGGACAGCTGAGGAGAAGGGTGTTGTGTATGTGAAGGAGAAACTACAGTTTGCTTTTTTTTCCTTTGTATTGCTTATGCACACAAAACCACACACGCACAAGCACAGACTTGGGAGGGCATCACAGAGGAAGCGGAAGAATTTACGTTTCATACGAGTATTTCAGCAAAATCTGACGTCGATAGGCCAATTCATAGTAATTCAAAATGACAAAAGAAAAAAAATATTAATCCACAACATAGTCAATAACCACTTTGGTAGGTCCATCCTAGAACACAGGTAAAATCAAGTCAAGGGAAAAATTGTTAGGCAGTAAACCCCTGAGTGCAAACTGGCTGATACTGAGTTACTTACACAGAGCTTTTAAAGTATTTCCTTTTTCTCCTTAATATAAATTTCACTCAGAAGCACTGTACATATAGAGAATTCTTCCTGACCTCAGTGTTATGAATAAAACAAATTATTTTACTGCAGACAGTAATTAGACAGAGAATCATTAGTAAAATCCTGCTATAAACTGTATGCTTGCTGGAGGAACACTCAAAGAGTCTCTACAGTGCTTTGCGGAATTGTTATTTCCTGTCCCTTTTGAATACCCATTTTCTTCATCCATCTATCAAAAAGATTCCCATGCACATACTGAGTGGATGTTTACTGTAGTCTGTCAAACCTCAGAGCTCAGCTCATGGGAAGTGCACATCTGCTTGCTGAATATGAGGATGCTCAAGACGATGATGGGGTCCTTGACACAGGGATATAAAGTAGTGATCTGCTTTGTCAAAGCATCCCATAAATATCTTGCTACAAGCAAGTGAGCACTGCTTTAATAAGAGAATTAAGAAATGACCCTACACAAATTTTCCCTGGTTCCAGACTCGGAGAGCAAGTATGTAATTTCGGCTGTATCACAAAATAAAAATACATTGATTTATGCAAACTTTTACTTCCCAAACCCCAAAGCACTTTATGAGCTCTGCAACATATACAGGAGCCGTTTCACTTATGACTAAATGTAGCAATCTCTGCAGTGGAGCTCTGCATCTGTTAATTAAGGTACATGTGTAGCCCAAATTCCTTTTTACAATACCCTCGTGTGCCATCTCCATATCTCAGGCTGGGAACTAAGGCAGTGAGGTTGCCATTAATCTCCCCAGGCTCAGGATTTCTCCCAGGGAGATTATGAAACTAGATTAAATCTATATAGAGACCTCATGGCAGCATCAACAGCCGACACAGGTCAAAGTCCACTATGAAGAAGATTCCCCTTCCCTATCAGGGCACCAAAAATGGTGCTGGTGAGTGGTATTAAACTTCCAACCTGCAATGGCGATTTTCTTCATTCTGCTAAGAGATAAGAGTGGCATTTGGCCTCTGAAAATGTTCGTTGAGTACTGGGGAGGTAGGGCTTTTCAAGCACCGTAATTGATAGATTTGTAATTAACAAGCTATGCAGCAGGAAGAAAATCATTGCATGATGACTAGATTACAACCCCCGTCCTTTCATTCTGCCGCTTGTGATTTTGCAATGGCTCTGATTGTAGCTTCTCTGCCATTTGCATATCTTCCTAAACATTTGAGGTGCATGCTGATTTCATGTTTTATCTCATTTTGATGTGTTGCAGGTGCTTGTCAGTGACTACCAGAGTTTCTATTACAGTCAGCTTTTATTTTATTGAAATATTTGTGCAGAATAATATAATGCCAAAGCATGACATGATTCCATCTTAATCCTACGATGTGGAAAGACTCACAGAAGGCACTACAGAAGTGAGGAATTTTGGTCTGATGGTTACAGGTAGAAGGGTGGGGAAATTTTCTGACTGCAGCCAGCGTATGGGAGAGAATTTAAGAGTGTTTTGCATCCATTTGTATTCAGCAGGCTCTCTACGCATATGATTAATGTTGCCTCCCCTTCTCCCTCGGTTTCTGCCTTTGCCTCGTGATTAACACCAATCTAGTATCTTGTCACCACTGAGGCATCAGTGGGACTTCAGTATGACAGATGCCCTCATGGCAAACACACTCAAGACTGACTGGAGCTAAAAGCCCAGCCTGCAACGTTGGGAAGTGTTGACAGCTGTGGAAAGGTATCATAGGGTACCATGCGCTATTAGGTTATTTGACCCTGTGCTTCAAGGTAAGATTTTGGACTGGTGACTTAGGACTATTACTCCAAGTCATTATTTGTCAGGTTTCTTCACTTTCTGGAACCTGTGTTTCTTCACCGACACTGATGATAAGATCAAAATATCCAACCATTTGACGTATGAAGTTTTATTAATTCAGGTGTTTGTAGAAATTTAGGATCGTTCCATGACGATACTTGTAGAAAATGACTAGCAGGTGTGCAAGAGTATTTTCACATAGCTGTAAGTACAGCAAGCATCACATACTATTTTTTAATGGTCCTTTCAGCTTGTATTCCATTCACTCTTTTCTATTTGTTATTTTAGGACTCAGTTCTGCAAAGACATAAAGACAGGAAAATCACCCAGACAAAAAAACCTTACAGAATGACCTATTTAGATCTTCTTTTGGGACAGGAGAACTTGGTACAGAGTGACGATAAGCAGACATTGATGTAGTACAAAAGAATCTGTGTGGAATAAATGCTACGCTATGACTGAAAAAAAAGATTAAGAAAAGTGTGCTCAAGAATTTAGCTGCCCAGTTTATATTGTGTTAATAAAAAAAGTTGCTAGCATAATCTTCAGTTTAGAAGATTCATGAAAGCACTCAAATTCACTTTTTTTCTACCCTTTTGACTAATAACATGGAACAAAATGTGAATTATCAACCCTTAGCACTACATTTTGTAGTTTTACTCGGTCCTAGAAAGGTCTTTGAATAGCAACAGGGCTGTGACTTCAAGAAGAAATGAAGATTAAAGTCACCCTCAGCCAGTGCAATCTGTAGTGTGTGATTGGTGCATATGGGGGGATCACAGTAATTAATTACACATTGATTATGCAACTGTATGCACTAGCCAATGATATGCTACCACTATTTTTTAACTTTTTCACTATTTTTTGAGGCTGGGAAAGGGTTGTACTTATTTTTCCGCATGCGATGGCTAGCTACAAAGCCACTGGTTTTACACACAGATATAGTCAGAAATTTGATGGGATTTTTTTCTTAAAACTAATATCAATTCAGTTTGGTTACCCAAATGAGGACCCTTGCTTTACAAAGACTGGCATTATCTGATTGGTTTTTTTCAGTTAAAAAAAGATCTTTCAGGATTTTAAATTTTTTTCTTGCGCGTCGATAACAAGTTACATTCAAATCATCAGTTCAAATCAGTAATGACTTTTAGGAATATTAGTCTTTTATTATTTTTTCTCTTTTATTGTGTTTCTTGGCCACGATGAAGAGCAAATTTAGTTATAATTATGTCAGTTTTATTATTAACCAAGTAGAAGTTACTGAATATTCATATTTCAAATGTAAAACCAACCTCCGGAAATTATAAATAATGCTTAAATCTTTTTTATTTCAGTAATGATAACAAATATATTAGAAATATGGCTTCTTTGTAAGAAATGGCTAAATTTGAAAGCACAGGATTATATGTTTTTCCTGAAGAAACTCTCTGTGATATAAAAATAAACCCTTGCTTTTTTATGCTCTGCATTAATAACTGCACCTAGAAATAATACAGACAGCTGTGGTAGAGTATACATCATACAAACTCATTTAGAAACAAATCTAACTTTATGTATGGGAATTAAGACAAAAGGGAGGTCTTTCGCGAGATAACTCATTTTTATAGAGGAAATGGCTCAGATGCACTTGGCAGTTTTTTGAAAACAACAGAATCAGACTTTGTCCACCATCTCAACAGGGATTTTTGGCAAGCCTGGTTTTATAATTTGCCGGGGCCAGCTACTCCCCCTGCCACATGCACTGCACAAGTAGCAGTAAATGAGTTGGGGAGGGGTTTTATTTGCAAGGAGCAGTGACAGTGCCAGGACCACTGAATTTTTAAAAAGAAGAAGAAGAAGGAAAAAAAAAAGAAAAAGCGTGCTTTCTTTGCCCCTGCTCTAACGTGCTGACGTGCCAGAGTTACTTTAACAGATTAACAAAATACTGTTCGCAGATATTGAACCTGCCTTTTACATGCTCAGCGATACATTTTCAACCACCCACTCCTAGAGTTCCCCTTCATTTCCCTGCAGAATTTAATCTCACACACATACAGTAAATTTGATGGACAACTTATGCTGGATTCTCTCCCTAACAGGGTATTGCATCAGCCAGCGAGATTCAGAGTATTACAATTTGTTACCCTGCATCTCACAAGGAATTGCTGTACCCACAGAGATGCTTTCACAGGCTGTGTTACACATCATGTCTTGGAGCAACTTTTCTGTCCGTCCTTCTCATTTGACTGACCCATACTCACAATTTCCTTGCTGTTTTCCTTCTGAAATTTTCCATTTCTTTTTGTTTCCCTGTAGGTACTTTCCTCGGGAGCTAATATTCCTTTGGAAACCTTGCTGCCTTTACATTTTGAGTCTAAAATGGTGTGTATGAGGGCGTTCACTGCTACCTTCAAGTGTTCATTCACAGACTGCCTTATTGTTAATAACCACAATACATCATTTCTCCCCTTCTTATTGTTCTCACTATTCAGCTGTATTTTCCAGGAGGCTCATCCTTATTAGGTACTCAAAATAGTTTCTATTGCTAATAGGGCTTCAGTTAGAGAGATTGGCATTCATCTCAGTGTTTTGGGCTCAATCCTCCAAGGCAGAAAAGCATCGTAGTACCAGTGAATGATGAACTTAGGGCACCGAGTTTGAAAGTCTTGTTGAATGCCACAGAAATGATCCCTGCAAAAACATGGTTAATATTCAGAGGTGTGTGACCTCTGGTTTTGCAGTCAGAAAAAGCCTGACTTCTTTTTTTTTTCCTGTCTAAGATTACAAAGGTAAGGAAATAAGAAGATGAGGTAAATTGCATATTTATGTTCATTTCCATCTCCCACAAGGAATCTGAGAGGTACTTAAAATGCAATTATTTGGTTCAGATATTCTGTCCAGGAAAATGTTTCCACAAGCGTTTTACAGACTTACTGTAAATAATACAATCACACGCTTCAATCATGAATAAGGAATAGGGGAGAGAGAACTGAGGCATAAGCAGAGATTTGAAGCCTGCTGCTGAATCAGACAGGACAAGGCAGAGTGGTTGCTCCTGGTGACAGAGGAGAAACCAGGTCTACCAGAGATGACAAGTCTGGGTGAAAGAGGGAGTGGAGAAGCTGGAAGTGTGAGACAAAGCCTGTGCAGGAGCCTCTGGCAGCTCTATGATGTGTTTTCTTTACTTTTGAATTATTTTTTTGACTTTTGGTGGTGGTGGTGGTGAATTTTGCAGGTTATATCCTACCTCTTAGTGACATTTTAAAGAAGAAAAGAAGAATAAGAGATTTTTTTTTTTGTCAATGATTGTACGTGATTGTACGTGAAGTACGTCAATGATTGAAGTGAAGCTGGGTCATTTCATAGCAAAAAAAAAAAAAATTATTTTGAGTACACTCTAGTGCCATGAATCTTGTTATACAGAAAGAAAACAAGGATCATCAGACCACAGCTGTAGAAATAGTGACATATGTGTATGTTCATGACTTTTTTAGAGTCAGAGGATCCTGAATGGTCATCTCCAGTGAGCTGCTTCTTATTGTGGTCCTTATGATGGAGATGGAGAATCTCTGGAGAACAAGATGGACAAAAGGGGTGGCTGGTCTAGAGTGAGACCTAAGGAAAGCACAAAGACTTGTTTAGGGAGAGAATAGGTGTACATTAGTGTGCAACAGTGACTCCTGTGAAACTGAGTACTTGTACCGATTCAAGCCTAATGGTCATTGCCAAAAAAAAAAAAAGGCTGTGGAGATACATGCACTGCCACAGATGGACATCAGGACTCATCTAGATCTGCCCAAAACTGATCCTTGATTTGGAAGCCAACTGGAACATAAGAGCTCATGTTTGTGTTGTTAGGTTTTCTCAGTCTCCAGAAAAGAATAGCTGTATGCAAACTGCCTGTGGTCTCAGATGTGTAATAAATCTGAACCATGCCCATAAACAGTTTGGGGGGACAATAGTGTGCTTAGATCCCAATCTAACTGTTGTACAATAGAACAGCTGAATTCCAGTCCCCAGGAATGTTTCTCCTTTACGGTTTATTGGTATACATGTGGCTATCACTATCGGCCCTAGTGCAAGGCAACTCTTGATCATTAGACAACTTTTGAAAACGTGTATTGTATTGGCTCCAAACCAACCATCTACATGGTTTTCCATATCCTTATAGGATTTTCTATGTCATATTTGAGCAAGGTATTACCTACTGATCTCAGATCAAGACATGGAGAATTACAGACTTGAATCCTCTGTGTGACACCAATACTTTAGCTTTACCAATACTTTCACCAATACTGTGTGACTCTAACCTCTGACAAGTCTCAGACTCAGTTTCTCTCTTTATGGGTGTTTGTAAAGATTAAGTCCTTACAACAAAGCTCTTTGAAGATAAGAATCCTTTGTAAGGGTTATGTACAATTATCTTTTGTTATTTTAAGTAGGGTCGATGACACCCTGTCTATAACTTTGCTAAGTGAACCTGGTTACAGCAAGGAATGTCTTGGCCCAATGTCACACTTTGGCCTAAGTGTAGAATATATGCCAAACTGAATTCTGGTGACTACTACCTGTAATGATTTTGAGACTTCAGTCATATTTAAGCCTTCATAAAAATGGGAAATATTAAGATCTTGGTTTGGTATTTGATTGAACTATTGAAAAGGCTCCAGATAATATATTCTGAAAATTTTGTGAAAGTATCTCATAGGCTTCTGGCCACAGATGGCTTATATAGGCAATCACTTTTCCTTAGATGACACACATTTCTATATCTTCTTTGACTTACTCTTCTATCCTTCAGTTTCCCATTTATCTGCCTGTCTCAGCTCTGTCATGTCTTGGCTACACCATAACTTTTTCCTACTGAATCCTTCAAAGCCTGAAGGCATAATATGGATCAAGAGTTATTGCTGTCCAATGTCTCTAGCTCTGTGATTGTCATCCTTCGCTTTGCTTTCAGGGATGAAAATTCCAAGATTTGCCCTTGCCTCTGAGGTTACTTTTTCCTCTCACAGCTTTTCATCCCGCTTCCATGCATAGAGCTTTCTCTGGAGTGTTGCCAGAAGTTATCTTTATCCCATCACCCTCCTGTAGTTGCCAAAACCCTTACTCATATGCCAATTGCAATTCAATCATTTATAATCCCCCTTAATTTCTTCTACATGCATTTTATAGGGTGATGCGAAGCTACTGTCAAAGAATATCCATTTCCAATCCATAAGCGCCATCAGTGTGATCCCCATGATCTTATAGCCACCCTCTTGCTGTCATACAATAACCAGACTGTCCACTGACTGGAATGCAGGAACCAGACACAAGTGTTAAACAGAGGAAATGGAAGGAACTTTTTGATCAAATACTAAACTAGTGGACTTTAAGACTTCAGAGTCCATAACTACTTCGTAACTATAAGTTTCTATCTTATCCACAAGTCAATTGTCTTGGAGATCACCGGCTCTTAACCAGTATGGGTCCCTTCATCCTGCTAAAAGCCATTTTCAGTTCGAATGTATATACCACAGTTTAAAACCACAACAAAAGTCTTCTGCAAGTTGAAAATATGAGAGTTAAAAATAACAATGCCTGATGCCATCTCAGTGTCTGATACTTCCTGCCACCTGGTGGAAAGGTTTCTCAGTTGCACTTTTCTCTTGGTCGAGTTCATTGAAGTGAGGATTTCTGGGAGAATTCAAAGCTTTTTAATATACAGTGCACCTTAGAAAGGCTAGATATACCCAACTAACTAGCTGAGTTACCTTCCAGGCTATAGCAATGGGACTTCAGTACAGCACAGACTGGGAAATCCAGCCAAGGTCCAGATACTGTGATGGTTACTCACAGTAGGCTTCACGATGCCATTGCTACCCTGAAGCCTGGATTGTCTTAAAACTGGCTTGAGCCCGTTTCCATGAGTCAGTCACTGAATTTTAGACTTACTATAATATTTGTCATGTACTAATTTAAAACAGATTGTCCTGTGGCTGTTTAAATTGTGACAACAGTGGGTGTTATGTCCTTATTGATTTTAGCACTGTTGTTGGCCCTGTTTGTGCTCTATTCCATAAAATGGGCAGGATGGCAATGCGAGTGAAGGTCCTTTTCAGTATACACTATATATTCCCTTCTGTACTTGCTCCACAGTGAATATCATGGCGAAGAATTGCCACTGCTATGTAAAGATGCTACGTAAAGATGAAAGTCTATAGAGAATGAAGGTCATGCTCCATCTTGAAAAGTTGACTTCAGGCCTTCAGGCAGATGAGGGGCTTAGAGATTTCAGGCTCTAGTTACTATGTCCCATTATGTCCAAAAAAAGGTTTTATAGCTGATTGTGAGCCATACAGATATGAGAGAGATACAGCTTGAGGCAAGGGCATTTTTAGTTTCTGGATTGTGGTAAGGACATTTTTAGCAGCACGCTAAATATACAAATTCTGCGTTTCGTCCAGTGACTCCTGAAGGTAAAACATAGAAGCTATTCCAAGAGCAGACACCAAAACTCAAGACTGACATTTCCCAGGCAAGTATTTCCTGTCTTTGGGGTGCAAAACTATGCTTCATCTTGTCTTCTCTTATTTGACCTGTCGCATTCCTGATTGCCCTGTGGTACAGATTAAACGTCACAGATAGATAGAAGACGTTCCTCACCTCAGTCCCAAGCTCAGTTTTATCTCTAACCTAAAATTAATGCCCCCTCTTGGACAGTAAGGACCTGAGATTTATTTTGGAAAGGAACTAGCTGAACCACGATAAGAAAGATGAGAAACACCTCCTCTTCTTGTTCTCACCCTACTGCCACTACTGCCACCAATGACAGTGACACTAATGACTACTACTACTAAAAATTTTTTGTTCATTTGTCTAAATTACTAGAAAACCTGGTGTTATCAATTTGGAGTGGCTGAAGAAAGCTGTTATACCATCTAAACTTCATATATTTACACAAATCTGTGGTCCTAGGACTCCTTACAGTGTAACTCTAGATAGCTACTAAATTTCATTGGAATTCCAGATTTTCACTTCAAAAGGCATCATGGGCACTTCAAATCAACTTGCTGGAGCCAGTAGCCAAGCTTGTAGTCATTAAACAATTTATAGACCTAGGAATCTTCAAAAAATCTGTTTCCACTGGACCTATGAATACAAATGAAAATTATGCACCTAAATCCCATGGAGGATCTGAGTTGAATGTGGTGGGAATGTTGTGCTGAAGAGCAGAATTAGATCTTGGCCCGAGTTTCAGGCCAGAGACATAACAAGATACCTCCCTTCCCACATACTTTCTGAGGTGAAGACATCCAAAGTCTGTCACAACACTGCAACCCATAAGTTAAAAGCAAGGCTTTTTTTATGTTGCACCCACTCAAACGTCAATCAGGAAGCCTCTTGTGAAAGCCGCTATCATCCTACACTGAAAAGAAGTGTCATGCAGCAGTGCCTTGCTATAAAGGTTTGTTCATTTTTTCAGCAAGTTTTCTTGATTGTGAACAAACAAAAAAACCTTTTTTAACTGCCTGATTTGTTGCAACTGTACCTACAGCTGAAATAAAAAATTTCCCCTTCAGCTATTGAATGCTGAAATATTTCTGAGAATATTCATGCTGGAAAGTGAAACTCTACAGCCTTGAAATAAACTTTAATGTTCCTCTGATGAGGTATATGCCATCTCTGCTTCCTTTGTAGTTTAATTTTGTAAAAAGAAGTGAGAAAAAAATGTATATTTGAAAAGAAAAAAAAAACAAACAAAAAAGAAAAAAGAATCCATAGATAATTTACAGCATTACCTAGAACTGCCTCTTCCTGGCTAACATTATAAATAAATATCTTTCAGCCAAACAGAACTATTTTTATATCAGCACAAAGGGATAAACTTCTATATGAGTAACCAGTTTAACCATGAAAAGTAAAATTTTCTCCCCAATGTCTGATGGGTTCACTTAGTCTAAAGTGTCCCTACAATTTAAATTATAATTTTTATTGATGTTTAAGATTCTTCGCTGAAAATAATTGAAACGAAAGCAGGAACACTCACATAAATTCATCCTGATTCAAGTTCCATGAAACTTTTTTTATTGGTGAATCTGACCCTGTGTTTGTTTGCCTCTTTACTTAACCTTACTTAGGAGATGGCCTAAATTACTCCTCTTACTTAGAAGATGGATTAAATTTATCAGTTATGTGCTACATTTAATATTTTTTGTTGCTTCAATGGACTGAGAAGTTTTAGGGAAAGGGAATAGGAAACTCTGCATACCTGAAAATGTTTTGTGAATTGCAAGATCTACAGATCAATAACTGCGGATAACTCGAATTGTGTTCAACTGGACTTCTTAGTCATCGACATCAGGAAAGTGCCCTGCCTCTTTGTATTTTCTCAAAATAAGATTTTTAAAAAGCTGGAGCAATTTAGTGTTTGTTTTCCATGTTTATCATATATTGAGGAAAGCACCTGATAGTGCAGCTGGACATTCCTCTGCCATGGATGAAAACTGAGGTCTTGGGAGTGCACGTTCCCACCTTTGTTCCTTCTGGATGGACAGTTTCCCCATAAAAAGAGCAGTGCACACCATCACTGTAAAATATCAAAAGCTTCAGATAAACACAGACAGATTTTCCCTTACCTTTATCGTGTTCTACAGGTACCAATTTACAGCAAGGTTTTCACAGCAGTGTCCCTTCAGTGTACACAAATGGAAAAATCTCCAGAAAATTAAATGAGGGAGATAGAATCATAGAATCATTTAGGTTGGAAAAGACCCTTGGGATCATCGAGTCCAACCATCAGCTCCACTCTACAAAGTTCTCCCTTACACCATATCCCCTAACACCACATCTAAACGAGTCTTAAACACATTCAGGGATGGTGACTCCACCACCTCCCTGGGCAGCCTATTCCAGTGTCTGACCACTCTTTCTGGGAAGAATTTTTTCCTAATGTCCAGCCTGAACCTACCCTGCTGCAGCTTGAACCCATTCCCTCTTGTTCTATCGCTAATTACCTGTGAGAAGAGACCAGCACCAACCTCTCTACAGTGTCCTTTCAAGTAGTTGTAGAGAGTGATGAGGTCTCCCCTCAGCCTCCTCTTCCTTAAACTAAACAGTCCCAGCTCCTTCAGTCGCTCCTCATAAGATTTATTCTCCAGGCCCTTCACCAGCTTCGTTGCCCTCCTCTGCACTCGCTCCAGCACCTCGATGTCTCTCTCGTATTGAGGTGCCCAAAACTGGACACAATACTCAAGGTGTGGCCTCACCAGTGCTGAGTACAGGGGGTCAATCACCTCCCTCCTTCTGCTGGTCACACTATTTCTAATACAAGCCAGGATGTCATTGGCCCTCTTGGCCACCTGGGCACACTGCTGGCTCATGTTCAGCTGCTTGTCAATTAGAGCCCCCAGGTCCTTTTCTGCCAGGCAGCTCTCCAGCCACACTTCCCCAAGCCTGTAGCGATGCATGGGGTTGTTGTGGCCCAAGTGCAGGACCTGGCACTTGGCCTTGTTGAAGCACATAATGCTTCAGATGCCCAGTGCAAATGGAAGATTTCAGAAGTATGTATTAGTTTCCATTGACTTTGCAGAGTAGTTAACCCCTGCAGAAAGACTCAATTGCTGCTTAATTTGCGTAGGAGTTACCTAAAGTTCTGCTAAAGCTGTGAATCTTTACTTGATAAGGGAAAAGAGTAGAAGAGGAGAGATGCAAGAAGCAGGAACATAGAGAATGTGTCTTGCAACTACCTTAAGCAGGAAAGAGGAGTAAATAAATTATAAAATTGCTTGGCAAGTCATTGCTCTACTTAACCGGGAAGTCAATAGCTGTAGAACCAGGTTGGTTATTAAGCTGTATCTAAGACTGTTCAGCTAAAGTCAAAGCAAAGCTCAGTGTGACTTAGATCTTTCTGTATGGGATGACAGAAATCAAGAAGCAAAAGATCAGAGAAGAAACAAGTGCTTGATCTTCAGCAGTGCTGAATAACAACAGAACAGACACGTGGACTTATGCATTTAAGTCAACAGGACTACTTGCACCTTGAAAAATTAAGCCAAGTAAGAGAGTAGCTCTGGAGGAAATCTGCAGATGTTGGCCTCCTAAAGAAGGAGAAAACAGAAGGGATGAAGAACAGACAAAATGAAAACAGAGGAGAACGCAGAAGTGAAGACAAGATCCAGGTTAATTTTATTAAAACTGCCTTGTCATTCCATTTCACCTTAAGCACTTATTAGACATTAGGCTCAAGCAAAGCGTTTTATGTCACCCTACCATTGGTTAAATCTAAAGTTCTTCGATAACTATATTAGCTTGAATATAAATTTTGTAATCTGCTCTCGCTTTTCTCCACCCCCCCGTATCTTGGATGAGAATGGTCTAAATGTATTTCTGTGCCATCTCTCAAACACATGGACAACTCCGTCATCTCAGACTTGGGCCACAAAGTGCAGCTTGGTATAATATTGGCAGTGTCTAACAACTGTCTTACCTCTTGCCTGTTGCCCTTCAAGAAAGCCCTCTGCCACTGTGCATCTGTTATGGCCAGCCTCCCGCTGCCCACTACCTACCAAAGAGATGTCTGAAACTGGGAGCATTGTCAAATACAACTGCACTGAAACAGACTTGCATTTTCTTCTCCCTCTATTTATGAGCACTATTGGGGTAAATAAAATCTCTCAGAAGTAGTAAAGCTTTGGATATACCTGTATTGGAAAATACATTATCTGTCTTTCAATGATGAGCATCAGACTCTTTTTCACATCTCGATCTTACTGAAGTCCAAATTTATGTCTCTGGCTGATGTGTTTTTACATGCTGTGTGCTGAATCGGACCCCTGTTAGAGTCAGCAGGATGATGTCCTCTGACCTTGGGAAGATTGACTTAAATTGTCTTTGTTTGTATACCCATAGACATATAGAAAAGGGGGAGAAAAGACTTCTTTGTATTATGTAAAAACAGGCAAAGTAAGGTTTTGGTTCTGCCTGAATACTCACCAAATACGATGTTTACTCAGTAAAAGCAGCATTATTCTTAAGACCTGAGTATTTTGAACAAGTATTCTCTCCTGAGCGTTCCTTCAGTGAGCATGAAGACCAATAACTTGTACAACCAATAATACTGATGTTTCTGAGATTGTGCTCTTCCTGCCCTGGTCTTACACGGACAATTTGAAGTGGTAGTGAAATACATTCAAATCATGGTTGTAGCAAGTCAATTCCATTTTCTGTTGTTCCCAGCTACTAAACAACATACAGTCCAAACAATGAAGAATCACATCTATTTTCTTTATGGAAACCCAAACAGCTTAAAGCCCAGGAGCAACTGTAATGCACGTTGACCATGTTTGCTAGCTCTAAGCTGAGTTTCACACACTGTCATGAAGCCACTCCTCTGTTGGGGGACAACTGGGGAAAACACTGTATGTATATTGTATTGCACAGGGTCTAACTCAGAAAGGTAACAATGAAGGCTACTACAGTCTGCTGTAATATAGATAATGAGTGCTAATGAACTTGTATTTCTTAAGGGCACCATATGATTCTCTTTTTACTAATCAAGACAGCCTAGTGTCAAAGGCTAATATTCCACTCTTAATTTTGTTCCATCCCTCACATCACCTGGACCTATGAAAGTGATCCAGAGTGACTGAAACACAAGAATCCTTCTCCTTACAACCATTCATTGTTTTATTTCACTATAAGTTGTTTTTGATTCACTGCAAGACTATGCTCCTACCCCGTGGAGATTTATTCTCTTTGAGAGTTCCTTATAAAGAAATACAAAAATAAGTTATGTCCATTGAGTCACCTTTATGTACTGTTTTATTAACTTTTTCAAGGAATCTGAACAGGTCAGAGGTGCACTATTTTCCTTTGAAGAGCTTATGACCTTATTCTCCAAGTATTGTACTGCTCTCTCCTTAATGAAGCCCCTACCATTTCCTTGTCCTTTTTATTTCCATTTTGCACCTTAGCTGAGGTAGTTTATGTTCCAATATATTCACTGGTAAGTCTTTAAAACAAGCTTTGTGGTTTGCTTTCCATTCCTTACCCAAAGATATAACATAATTTATATGCATTAACAATGGCAAAGATCTAATTTCACAGCAGGAAAAGTCCAGTTTAAAAGGAATTATTGGCTTGGCTAATTTTTCTACTGAGGTTTACTGTATTCACTGGAGAAACATGACTTCAATAGATTCACGAAAAGAGCATCTGGAGGAGACTTCTGGAGTTCTCTGGTTTGCTTTCCTGCTTGAAGCTGTGCCAGCGTCCCCATCACCAGCTGTGGCCCACCCCTTAACTTCATCTAGGGGTCTTGAAACTCTCCAAGGATGGAGACTCCACAGCCACTGTGGGTAACCTGTTCCAGTGCTGTACTACCTTCCCAGTGATTTTTTTTTTAAAACTAACAACCGATCCAAACCTCTTAAGCCACTGTGCGTGGCCATGATTCTCTGTTTCACCATCTTTTACTTCCAAGATTCTTGAGTTTGGTTTGATCTTCTCTGAAAATCCCCTCCACATAGTTTCTGCCTGGTACTAGATCTGTCTGTTTGTCTCTGCTTGCTAGACTAAACAAGCCCAGATATTGAAAACTTGTTGAAAGTACCCTTGATTGTGTCTAGGCCTTTGATGAAGATATTGAACAGTATGGGTCCCAGCACTGGACTTTGGGATACTCTACGCAATACTGTCAGCCAGCTCGATGGTGAGCCATTAATTACCATTCTTTGAATTTGGTGATCCAGCCACTTTTTTTCCACCTTACCGTCTGTTCATCCACCCTTATATTATCTTAGTTTCCAAATGAAAATGCAGTGAGAAACACCAGAGAAAGCTTTCAGTTTGCATATCTGAAATAAAGCCGAGTTCAGAATGAGGTACAGTTCCCCTGCATCACTTCCCATAAACCCCAGTAGCTGACATTGCTTTTTGTTATGCTTTCTCAGAAGATTATTAACTATTTTTCTCAGTTTAGTATTCTGAAGATTACTAAAATAAATCTCTGTCTCTTTTTGTTGAGAATCAGATCCCAGCCACAAGAATTCTTGTGCTCTTCTCGTGCTAACTCCTGTGTGATGATTTACACAGTTGGTCCACGGACAATGGGGGTAATGAAGCTTGTATTCCTAAAAACATGTGTCCAGTAACTCTCAATATGCCAGCTCCTCAGCTGCCTTCCCTATATTTCCAGAGAAGTATTGCGGGATGTAGAGTTTCAGTTCCCTTGCAGAGTCCTTGGTATCTTCTCATCATGATCAAAGCTCCCTCCCCCTTCCATGGCTGATGGGGCAGGAAGCAGGGGCTGTGACTAGTTCAGATATGTGTTCATGGATGGGTGTCCCCACTGGCCATGTAACAGACATTCACTGAAGTGATCCCAGAGCCTTTCTTTGATAAGGACCTTTTTAAAGTTTCCTTTCTATACCCAGCCACCAGTTTTCACTAAAATTTAGGACTTGGCATCTATTTCTCCTTCTCTGTAGATCCTGTTTATATTGATCACTATGCTTGGAATTAGCCTGGGGAGGTTGGGTGTGACGGGAGATACAAGTAGGGGAACACAATAAAAAGTATTCCTCTAAGTAACCACGCTGAAATGCTTTTAAGCTCTATCATCTCCCTTAGAAAAAAAAAATAATTAAAAAAAATCAACAGTTGTTAATTTGATAAATTGTTAATTGATAAAATAAAATAAAAAATGTTTCCATTTTGTTGTTTGTTTTTTTTTTCTCCTAACACGAACCACTTAAACTTCTACTTAAACATAGAAGCCATATCCATTGACCTAGACAAAAAAATATTTGTGTCATGCTTTGTTTGCTCTCTCTGTCATATCTCTTACCTTGAAACTGTAAGCTCTTCATGGGAGGCAGGCAGACACCGTTTCTGATTTTCTGCGATACTGGACAAAGTACTACTTATGCTGAACACTGAATCCTCCCTTCAAATGTTAGGCCACATTGCTCCTAAATGGTATGAGAATTCCTGGAAAGGATGCCTCAGTCCTAACCATTGTGTTATCCCTGTTTCAGGAGACTGTGCAGTTTTCTCAAGGTGAAGGCAATTTTACAGGAAAGAAATACCAAGACCAAATATCTGAGACCAAACCAGAATTTTCTAGGAACTTTTATCCAAGTGCAAATGTCAGTAGATGTCACACCCATTTCAATAAAGTGCCTGACACATAACAGCTGACAAACTAAGGGCTTCACTCATTCTCCACCAAACTGCAAGCATGATTATATGGTCCTGGTACAACGTAATCTTTTTGCCTTTTTCTGACTGTGTTGGTAAAGGGAAGAAAAAGCATGTAAAGGAAAAAAGACTCTTGCATCCCTACCTACTCGAATAAGAATTTTGGAGGAAGAAAATCTTGCTCCTGGTATATACGCCCATCAAAGCCTAGTGTTCAAAGCTTGTTTCAGTTCCTACACATACATTTTCTTACGTTGCACCACTATTTGTGCACACAGATCCACAGAATCCCAGTCCAGCCTGGTGCTAGTGTTATCTCTGTGAGCTGGAGCACAGTTTAGTGTTGCAGCATTTGCAAGTGAAAAGTAGTGAGTGTAATTAGTAGGAACAATAAGCAAATGCCCCACACATTCCTAATCCTATGCCAACACCAAGATGACTGACTCCCCGCAGCAACTCTGATGACTTTAGTGTACTTAGAATGGATTTAGCTCATCAGGAGAAATGCTAGACATGTCTCACTCTTTAAATATATTCATTTCCCTTTGAAATTGATTTAATGAGGAGGCTGATTTGGCCTGTACAATCAACAGAATCAGACTTTAAAAATGCATATTATATTACATTATATATATGTATATATATGCATGCACAAGCACATACACAGCTATATTTGTGTATAAATGTATATATAGACGAACAGTCTGGTTCTGCTCTTTCGGCTCTTCTGATCATCTTTCTACAGAAGACAGTTAAGACAAAAAGACAAATCCCTTAATTCCCCCCCAGAAAGAATGAAATATGGTATCCCTGTTAATGCTTTATATCACCTGAGGCCCTGAACATTAGCATGGATTTCTGTAGAAAAAAAAAGAAGAAACTCTACAGCCTTTTATAAGATAGTTGTGAAAGGCAGTAATAGGCATTCTCTGCTTATCAGATACTAGATTATATTATAAATTCATTCCCACTAAACAACAAAAATAAATACTCTCCCATTGATTTCACCCATTGATACATCCCATTCTGTATTTGAAAGAAAAGAAGGCTAGGTTCTAATGCAATGTGTCTGCAGAGTATTTAGAAACTGCCTACACTTTAGGAAAAATTACAGCCATTTGTTGTCTCTGCTTGTTCACTTTTGAATTTTACTTACTAAGACAGAATGATTTTAATTTCTTTCCAGGGAAATAAGAAATTTGTGACAGCTGTAGATTTTGAAGCAAAGCAATTTAAATGCTATAATTACCAGGTAGTAAGAGGGGTGGCAAAAGTTCAGGAAGTCTTCATTTGAGGCAATGTGTGAAGATTAAGTCAGGACACAATTGCTGAGAGGCATTAGCTGGTTTCTATGAGATGTGCAATTTCTATGCAGAAGACGTGCAAAATGCAATTTTTCATATTGTTACCATATAAATCACCTTTGTAAGCAATTAATTATCTCTATTCTCACATTTTGTATAAGTGATCTCTTGTTTGCAATGCTAGTTTGTGTGTGGTAACCCAAAAAGTAATCTAATACCCAAGATCTGTAGTCACCAAATGGCTGCTTTCCACTCCTGTTCTATTCACTGTTTTTAAGAATAGTAACATGCCTAGAGATGTGGAGAGGAAAATCATAACTGCCTACAGCTATTTGAAAGGTTTTAGTTTAAAAAAAGGGTAAGAATTAATTTAGTCTAATAATGGGTATGGCTATGAGTTATGGGATAAAATTGAGAAATGGGAAATAATGGCTGAGTGTTGAGAGAAGTGGGAAAAGAAGAGGAAGAAAGAGAGTGAGACCTATTAATCTGTAGAGTAATCTCCAAAGGGGAATAATATAAACCCCATTTCTTGACATTTAAAAGTAGACTGAACAAAAGGTGAATAAATGTACGTCAGGGAACAATACTGCATTATCAAAGAGATTAACGAAGTGATCTAATAGAGCTTTGCTGCCTGAGTGACTGTCCATTGATATATGCCAATAAATGCTTATATAAAGATCTCTTTCACTGCAAATATAGGACAGTTAGGACTTTTCTTATCTCTGATCAGAGGTATAGACCTGTCATTTTAATGAAAAATATTCTAACCTTTCCCCAGTTCCCTTCTCCAACCACTCTCTTTCCTCTACCACAGCAGTGTCTGCTGTGTGACGAGCTGCATCACAATGCATCAGGGGTAGAAAACAGGAGCCCACAACCCTGGGGAGTCAACAGCATCAACCATTCCTCTGGTGGATCTCAAAATCATACCCAGAGCTCAGGACTATAAGAGACCCTGCAGATTGTAAAGCAACCTTGATGACTGTATTAATAAAGTCTTTCTAAATATATTTATCTCACAAGAATTATCATATGAGTTTAGCATATGGTCCATTCATGCTATATGCCTTAGCTCAGCTGACAGAACACCTTACAAGAAGGAAGCCAAACTCTTCATTCAACTGGTGAGAGTAACATTATCTTCAGTGAAGTATTTGATCTATTTTTCCTCAAAAGCATCGGAAATGGGACGGGATTATATATTTTTTTTTCTTTTTTTTTCTGCTCTATCAGGCTGCTGTAGAATTCCTTTCACAAACCGCCCAAACCTCTTAGATCAAACAGTTCATAGAATCATAGAATGGTTTGGGTCAGGAGGGACCTTTAAAGGCCATCTTGTCCAACCCCCCTGCAATGAGCAGGGACATCTTCAACTAGATCAGGTTGCTCAGAGCCCCATCCAACCTGACTTTCAATGTTTCCAGGGATGGGGCATTTTCCACCTCTCTGGGCAACCTGGGCCAGTGTCTCACCACCCTCGTGGTAAAAAATTTCTTCCTTCTATCTAGTCTGAATTGACCCTCTTTTAGTTTAAAAGCCATTATCCTTTGTCCTATCACAACAGTCCCCGATCAAAAGTCTGTTCTCACCTTTCCTATTAGCCCCCTTTAAGAATTGCAAGTCCGCTATAAGGTGTCCCCTGAGCCTTCTCTTCTCCAGGCTGAACAGCCCCAACTCTCAGTCTGTCCTCACAGGAAAGGTGCTCCAGCGCTCTGGTCATCTTCATGGCCTCCTCTGGACCCGTTCCAACAGGTCCATGTCTTTCCTGTGCTGAGGGCTCCAGAGCTGAGTGGGGTTGTACCAGAGTGGAGTAGAAGGGCAGAATCACCTTCCTTGACCTGCTGACCATGCTTCTTTTGATTTAGCCCAGGATACGGTTGGCTTTCTGGGCTGCAAGCACACATTACCAGCTCATGTTGAGTTTCTCATCCACCAACATCCCCAAGTCCTTCTCAAGTCCTTCTCAGCAGGGCTGCTTTCAATCCTTTCATCCCCAACACTGTATTGATACCAGGGGTTGCCTCGACCCGGGTGCAGTACCTTGCACTCGACCTTGTTGAACTTCATGAGGTTTATTTGGTACCACTTCTCGAGCTCGTCCAGGTCGCTCTGGATGTCCCTCAAATGTCTAAACCACACCACTCAGCTGGTTGTCCCCTGCAGACTTGCTGAAGGTGCACTTGATCCCACTGTCTATGTCATTGATGAGGATATTGAATAGTACTGGTCCCAATACTGACCCCTGAGGGACGCCACTTATCACTGCCCTCCATCTGGATATTGAGCTGTTGACCGCTACCCCCTGGATGCATCCAACCAATTCCTCATGGACTGAATAGTCCATTCATCAAATCCATATCTCTCTAATTTAGAGAGAAGAACGTTGTTGGGGACTGTGTCAAAGGCCTTACAGAAGTCCAGATAGATGACATCTGTAGCTCTTCCCTTGTCCACTGAAGTAGGCACTCCATCATAGAAGGCCACTATGTTGGTCAGGCAGGACTTGCCCTTGGTTAAGCCGTGCTGGCTGTCTTGAAAACCTCCCTGTTCTCCATGTGCCTTAGCATAGCTACTGTGAGGATCTGTTCCATGATCTTCCCAGGCACAGAGGTGAGGCTGACAGGTCAGTAGTTCCCAGGGTCCTCCTTTCTACCCTTTTTAAAAATGGATGAAATGTTCCCCTTTTTCCAGTCACCGAGGACTTCACCTGACTGCCATGACTTTTTAAATATCAGGGAGAGTGGCTTGGCAGCTACATCAGCCAATTCCCTCAGGGCTCTGGGATGCCTCTTGTCAGGTACCATAGACTTCTGTATGTTCATGTTATGCAGGTGGTGATGAACCTGATCTTCTCTTACAATGGGAGGGACTTTGCTCCCCAATCACTGCCTTGTGGTCCATTCACTCGAGAGGTGTGGGAAGAGACATTGCCAGTGAAGACCGAGTTAAGTATTTTGTTTTTGCTACTCTGCCTGGAAGCTCTTCAAAAGCTATATTTTTTTTCTGAAAGTTTAGTCAAAGTTAATTCATAAGCAGAAGATATTTGTCTTCTCTTATCTTTTCCTGGTACTTTTAACGTATTTGTAGGTAGAATCCATGCCCTCTGTCAGCTTTCATTTTTTCAGACCAAATGGATCAAACTGTTTTCTCTGTTCCTCATATTGTTTGCATAGTTGTTTCTGCATCAATTCCAATTTGTATTGGAGATTATTAAATGTGAATATCCTAACTGTGATCTATGCATGATATTCTAGGAGAGGAATACCTGTTGCAAATGTGTTCATATTTTCAAATGATGGTAGTGTAAATACTTTCCTTCCTTGGATCATAGAATCATATTTGGTCATATTACACAACTTACTGAAAGGTATTCTGTGACTGACTGGCAGAAACACAACTGTCCCTATCCCAATCAGATAAAAATGTACAGTTCAAAGTGTTACTTCATGTTACAAGTTCCTAAAAGCTGGAATCTTAATTTTTACTATTAAATGTCCTCCCACTTCTCCTTTTCCCATCCTCAAAATGATCCAATTTGCCCTGCACCTTCAGTCCATCCACTGAATTGATAATGACATTTCACCACCTCACTGGTCATTAAATTTATTCATGAAATGAAAACAACGCCCTAAACCGTACCAACTCCATGAATATCTTCCCTCTGGGCCTATAGTCCCTTTTCCAGCACACCTTTTATAATATCTCAGCAGACGGTTCCTTACCCACCTCAGTACTTACACTGACCTCAAAGTTTTTTGAACTCAACCTGCATTAGATAAACATTAATAAAATTTTAATCTTTTTTTTTTTGAAAGAGAAAGTAATAATCCTTTGATTTACATTCTGAACCATTCATGTGATGTGCCCCAACTAAAGTCATCTCAGCTCCAAACTGGGAAATAGAACTTGTTTCATTATCTCCACTTGTGATCATGTTAATTGCCAGTTTTTGAATTCTTTTTATAGATCCTGCACTCTCTTGGATGCTGAATACACTGCCTTCAAAGCAAGACACTTGTGTTTAAGCATGTGTAATGGCTTTCAGAATTTTGAACACCAAATCCTTTATTGATAGTCTAGGCCAAGAAATTTAAACTGTTGGCTGAGATGACTGGCTTCCATTTCCAGGATAAGAATGAGATCGGGGTAGTCTACATCAATGTATGAAAGGGAAATCCTGCTTAACTAGCTTGACAGTTTTTCATGAGGATTGATTGGTTTAGTGGAGACCAGTGGTTGTTGTTTCTCTTGACTTTAGCAAGGATTTGGGGCACTATATCCTGTAAAAACCTCATGGAAAAGCTAATGAAGTATGGGCTAGATAAGTGGACACTGAGGTGGATCAAAAACTGTCTGAATGTCCAGGCTCAAAGGGTTGTGATCAGTGACACAAAGTCTAGTTGGAGGCCAGTCACTAGTGGTGTATCCCAGGGGTAGATACTGGCACTAACACTGTTCAACATCTTCATCAGTGACCTAGATGAGGCAACGTGCACCCTCAGAGAGTTTTCAGGTGATACAAAACTAGGAAGAATAGCTGATACACCAGAGGTTCTTCCTGCCATCTAGAGGGATCTGGAAAGGCTGGAAAAATGGTCTGATGGGAAATTCAACACAGGGAAATGTCTAATAAGGCCTCTGAAGGTGACTAAGTCTATGCACCAGGGCAGGCTAGGACCAATCATCTGGAAAGCAGGTCTGCAGAAAAGGACCTGGGTGTCATAATGGACATGTTAAGCTGAACGTGAGCTAGCAATGTGTCCTACTAGCCTCCTGGACTGCATTAGTAGTGTCACCAGCAGGTTGAGTGAGGTGATCCTTCCCCTCTGCTCAGCACTGATGAAGCCACATCTTGAGTACCCATGCAAGTCTGGGTCTCTCAGCACAAGAGAGATATGGACATACTGGAGCAAGTCCAGAAAAGGACAATGAAGGTAATTAAGGTATTGGACAGTTTGACTTAGGAGGAGAGGCTGAATGAGCTGGGACTTTTCAGTCTGGAATAGAGGCGGCTCAGGAGAATCTTAGCAATGTGTACAAATACCTGACCAGGGTGAGGAGGGGAGTAAAGAATATGGACCCAGGCTCTTCTTATTAGCTTCTAGTTACAGGAGGAGAGGCAGAACTGAAATATGCACAGTTCCATTTAAACACAAGAAAACACTATTTTTATTGTAACAGTGGTTGAACACTGGAAGAAGTTGCACAGAGAATTTGTGAATGTCCACCCTTGGACATATTCAAACCTGGACTTCACACAGACCCTGAGCAACTTGCTCTGGCTGTCCCTGCTTTGAGCAGAAAGGTTGTATGATATCACCTCCAAAGGTTCCTCCCAACCTCAACAATTCTGTGATTCATAATTTTGTCATTCAAATAATTCATACTTGAGTTGTTGAGAGAGGAATTTTCCTGGCAGAGTGTTATTCACCAGGGTAACAGTGAAGTTCTCCCTTTCGCTTTATACTGCAAGTGATTCTAGCTTACTAGCCATAAGACATTTATTGAGTGTTGTCATTTTGAGCAACTATTTGTGGAGGCTTGAAATTTGTAAGAGATTGACATGTAAAATATGATTACTTCTCACTCTGCAGTCCTCTCAGAAAAATGCAGATGGATAAATTCTGTATTCTAGACACATCTTCTCCTATGGGAAGAGTGAAAAGACTTTTCTACCCCACTTTTGGATGATGTTGGTAGAATCTAAGACAGTTTGAACATCAAGAGGTAGTAAAATACAGACTTCTTGTTAGCAGCCCCTGTTTAAATAGATATGATTTTGTGTGCAGCTTTTGCAGTCACTGGCCTGTAGCTAAAGTTTGGCCGTTACCCCTTACTAAGGCAGCATCCATAGACATGTAACTCTGTATCAAAGGCTGGCGGGACCAGGGAGACATTAACATCCCTAGGCTGACCTAGGGAACTGGTACAGCTCCCGCAGTTCAAGGCAGTGAATTGAACACAGCTGATTTAATTTTAACCACGTGGGTTTACGTTCATATCCTTTTCATCAGTTCAAGGAAATGCTCAGACTGAATAGCTTTTCCACCCTTTTTTTTTTTTAAATTGTCACTATTATTTAAGAAATGTTTTCCTGTGTTCTTGAGGTTTTTAAAAAGTTTTTTTCCTTTGAAAAAAGGAAAAATTAAATTTTAATTCATGTAAGTGTGATCTGTAGACTGGAGGTCATGGGGACCAAGACTGCAAACTATAGTGTAGATGAAATCACTAAATATATCAGTCCATTTAGTTCTACACAAACCCTCTGTTTATTCATTCCTTTGAAGATTCAGTAGCACATTCAACTCTAACATGTGTTTGAAATGTGATGAAAGTATAAGGTATTCTTGATAGAAATAAAAGCCTGATTAAAGAGGTAATGCAGAAACTGTCAGTCACAAACAACAAGGGTGTTGTTTTCTCTTCTGACTCTAATTTGTGTGTGTGTGTGTGTGTGTGTGCATGCACATGCACGTCTGTATATCTCTGTATCGACATTTCTTTCCTTTCTCAAAGTGCAGTTGGGTATGAATCTCTCTAAATCAACCAAGCCAATCCCAGGCATGAAACAGATTCTACTTAAAGCTTGCCATTGAATCAGAATTATACAGCGATTGGCTATACATTTTGGTTATTCCAGATGATGGAATTAAATTAAATTTGATCTACAACTCACAATTTCTTTTCTTGCATTGAAGAAGTTCTAGAGCCCTCTCTGGCATTAGGATTTCAAGTCCTTCGGTTGGAACTGGGAACCTAAATATTTTTGTGGGTGTAGCTTAAAAAAGGTTCTGAATTTTGGTGCCCAAAATTAAAGCAAAGCTAAATCCCGTTATTTTAAAAACATGGAAATGCTTTTAACTGTTTAAAACATGGAAACAACTTCTTGCTCCTGCTTTAGGGGGAGTGTGTGAATACTTAACCTGATACTAGAAGTGATGTTTCTTCACAACAATACAGTAATTGTTAGCATGTAAAGTGTAAGTGATTCCCCAATGACAGATTTAATTGAGCATTCAGCAAGACTATGAAAGAGATTAGAACTTGTCCAGATTGGCTTGGATGATCCCAGTGAAATAAAAACAGTCCAGGTTGGAAGATTGCATTGAATTTTAGGACTTTCACATTTTTAAAAATCATTTTTATTGGGCAGTGGTCATCTTGAAGGTGCGCTTCATCTACACTATAATTTGCAGTCTTGGTCCCATGACCTCCAGTCTATAGATCACACTTAAATTTATTCCCTAGCTGTACACTCAAATTTGCTTGCAAAGGAAGGTAGGAATATAGAAAAAATTGTGTATCCAGGTCCCATCCCTACAGGGAGTTAGGCTATGAACAGCCATGCAGCCATTAAAGATAAGAAAAAATAACAGAAATTCTGAAGAGGTCGTTCATCATGAAATTCTCCTTAAGAATATTATTCATCACCCTCTGTCAAAGGACCTAGAGTAATGGCAAAAAAATACCATCAACCTTAAAACAATTTATTTATATGCAATCACCACACAAAGTAGTTTATTTTAGCCATATGGGAAATTGAAAGGGCCCAGGTTATTATAATGATAGAAGACAAAATATGCAACATGGCTGTGCTTTGTAAAGATTAACTTGCAGAATTTCAGAAGGTTTATTGTGTATATGAAATAAGATTTGTAATTTTGGGGAGATACACTACATTTTTCATATCTTACACAGTGTTTGAATTTCAAAGTGCAAAATTCAAATCAAGCTTAGTTATGGAATTCTGACCTGTGCTTGTGGTAGAAAATAATTCTCCCTCTGAAATTTATTTTTAAATAGAAGACTTTGGAGAATGCGATCTTTGCCAACATGTTCTAATGCAGCAGGAAATGAAGAAAATGCTGAGTGTTTCAGAAGAAAGGCAGTCTTAATTTCTACAATGGAGAATGAGCGTCTATCATACAATGGTTATAGCAGATAGATGTATAAAAATAGAGAAGATCCATCATGATTTTTCCAACTTATTCCCCAATAAACTCCTAATCTCTAGCAATTTGCAGTTCAGGGATTTCTGAGACCTTTCTGCCCCCGCAACATGGCTGAGGATGTCTCAGAAAAATTAGGACAATCAAGTAGTGTCTGCAGAGGTTATCAAAAGATAAATGTAATTTTTTCCTTGTGCTCCAAATTTTGAAAGAGAAAACCCAGTGTTTGCAGGTTTGTGTTCTCGTAATTTTTTAAAAATATCTTCATTTTTATAATTTGTCCCATAAAATATAGGAAAGCTCAGTTTCCAAGCATTGGTACATCTTTAATAATTTTCACACTAAATAAGACTGGTTCACACATGGTCTTGAAGGTATCATTTTCTGTCACCAGTTCATTCCCTATTTAGCATGCTTATGAACGTAACTAGACCTGCTGGCAAAATATAGTATTAAATACTCTCTTCATGACAATTTCTTTCTGCTTTCCATGTTTGCCTGCAAGTAGCTTATGGATTTCTTAAATAATTTTCAGTTAATGATATTCACAAAGAAATAGAGCAAATAAAATTTGTATTGCTATACTGGTTATGGTATTCATTTAGTCAGCAACCAGACCAAACAGCAGGCGCCTGTTCACAAGTAGCATGTGTCTTTCTTATTTGTTTTCCAGATGAAGACAATATTTCCTGCTACATATGAAAATACTGTAATATACTGTTTTCTGAAATGGTCACTTTAAATTGGCATATTACATCGAACTCAACAACTTTGATTTGGTTTTGTTTTTTTCTGAAGATCAGGTAAGCTTGATGAGTGGATCAGAGACACGACGTAGAAGATAGTAGGCACACACATTTGTATGAAAAATTCTTGCAAACCTTGCTGGTTTAGCACATGCCAAAATCCTCCCCTTCCTCCCCAACCCTGATTGTCTACAAACTTCATTTCTGAACATGCCTAAAGGGTAAAATAATGATTATTTTGCATGCAATACCTAACATCTAACTACACAACCATATTTCAGTGTGGAGCAGATTGGTCTTTTTCTATCTGATTAGAATCCCTTTTCAGTCCTTGAGTGTTGGCTGTAATTCATAGGTGTGTAAATAAGTAGAAGTGCACCATATACAAATGGTAAAGCCAGAAAAATATCAGGCCTACTTGGAACTCTTTTGTTCTTAGAAATCAGCAATCTAAAATCTCCAGTCTAGGAGACGTACAGGAGTTCAAGCAGCATATTACTCTATATAAACACCTTTTTACTACATTCTGACAGCTTTTGACAAATGTAACACCGAGCAAAATCATTTGCAATGGCTGCATCTGCCTTTTTAGAACCCGTGATGAGATCTGCAAAGACCGGTTATTTATTTAGAAGTCAAGTCTACGTTCAGCAGATTTTGTGAAGTGTGAACAGTGGAATCACTCTAGTGCCATCTTCTTTTTCTGTGTCTAAGTGGAATGCAAACGGTTTCTAATTTCCTAACCTGTACTGTTGGTATTTTAGCTTATTCACAAAGAACATTTGGCGAGTACGTTTCCGTAACAAACCCTTGTGAATTAATTCACAGCATCGCCTCTGAAATGAAAATGTGCTGGCTTATTTTGTCTGGGTAAAGCTGTTACACCCTGACTGTATAACGGTGCTCAGGATCACTTGGATGGTGAATACTTCAATCAGTGCAAGTGTTTAAATATTTATTCTAAACATACTATTTGACTGAACATTGCTTCCCATAATACCTCAACACAGAACTTGTTATGTTCTCTGAGTGCTGAAAAAATGTAAAAACTATTTGCACTGGTTGGCCAGTATTCGATGTGTGTTGTTAGAGTGAAATTAGTGAAAAAAGGGAGAAAAACAATGGATTCACGGTTCCGGGGTTTGACATAAAGTTAAACATGAAGGTATCTGTAGTAAGGCCAATGAATCAAGTTTTCACGAACCACCTGGTTTTCTGTGTGTAAGGTCTGAACTCGGTTCTCTCTTGTCAATAATCATTATCAGCAACCAATTCTAGACATAAAAAGTTCAGGCTCTTTCAAATTAGGTTGCTGAGAGATGGAAGCAACACAGCTTTTATCCAGACTACCAGTGTTAACCTAGTTCTTTTGCTTATTTCCCTTTTCCTACCATTTTCAAAACGTACCTTAAGCTACAAGAAACAAATCATGTTATCTGATCCAATATCCTCAGTCAAGTTGCTATTAGAGACGCAACAACAGAATTATCTCCATTATCTGCTAATTTAATCACATTGACCTCCTTTCCCCCTGCTTCTTGCCAAGGACTCTGACGTTGAGTTTGCATAAGTAGATAGATGCCTGTGTCTCTCATAGCTTCAGGGGCTATACCTAGATGAGATGATTCCCTATTGTCTTTTCCCAGGAGACTATCTCCGTCACAGCCTTAAGATTTTTTTGTCAGGTTGAATTCCTGAGCATACTGTAGGCATCGTTCCTTGCATTTTATACTATTTGCAAACCGCACCCTCCCCCAAAATCTATTCTTCCTGGTAGGCAGAAACACAAACCCTTATTCATTACCTCGAAAGTCAGCATGTTTAGCTCTAGAGTCTGCTTTTCCATATCTTTCACAGCTCTCACTGCAGTAAACAGGAACCATTCCTCCTCTACCTGAGAGCAAAAAGTGGTATTTAACTGATTTTTTTCAATATCCTTTTTCTTTTTTTTTTTCTTTCTGGAAAGGATGAAAGTCTTTCTAATTGCCTGGGTTTTGATCCTGTAATCAAAATCGCGTGTGTTACAGGACAGATAAGAAAAAGCCTTGAGTTTAATGTAGAGGAAAGAAACTTGGCTAGTGGATAGAACATGGGACTGGAAGGCAGGAGGCTTGGGATTTATTCCTATCATTACTATTTGCTTTTACATGATCATTGTCAAGTCATTTAACCTCTGTGTCTCAAGTTCTTCTATATACAGAAGAAAAAATATAACATTTCTCTATTCCAGGCGGATATTGCATGGAGTGAGGCCTAATTAAAGCCAGTAAAGAGTTTTGAGATCTTTGGATAAAAGGTGCTATAAAAAGTTCCAACTATTAATTGCTTCGTGCTCCCTAGTAGATTTTAAGTCACATATCTCTTTGAATCATGGATCTCTATTAAGCGAAGATTGCTAACAGTGTATAATCCTGAAGTTGTTGGCTTTTTAATTTCAGAAACAGATGTCTTGTGAGATTGAGGCATCCTTGCTTACGAACTAATCTAAAATCTCAGCTAATATCTTCAGACTTCTGAAATAATGTAGAAAAACAACATACTGCTAACCCACTTCACTTTCTTTCATGATTTTCTTCACATTCTTCTGGCTTTCTGTGTTAAATTCACCACCTTAGAACATACCCTTTTTTCCCAGGTGGATTAGATCTAATCTAAAGTGGCTTTTCCTCTCCCCACCCACCTCCCCCTTCTCGTTGAGGAATCTTCAGGAGAAGTTGGAAAAAGAGAGTTTATTGTATAAAATCTTCTACTTCTCAGGTTACCAAGCTAAATGGTGGTACTTGAATCACCACAATCTTACATGAATCTTGAGCGGCCAAATAATTTCTTCTAAGCGTGTACATAGATGTGAACCAGTGTGTAACACAATCACCTCTCCTTTGTTCACCTTTTCTTCCTACAGGGTTGCAATGGGCAAAACACTGAATAGATAATGACCCCAAACTGGGTTATTTCACTTACTCCTAAAGGAGTGCTTCAATTTCTTGCAATTCTGGCAAAAGAGAACCTATTTTACTTTTAAGAGAGTCAGGAAATCTACAGACTATCACCTTACCTGTAGCTTCCCAGACTCTGTTGGAAAATATTTGGTTAATCACTGTAATGCTTTGAGCTGAATGAACTATTGCTTTTCAAGAAGATCCAAACACAAATCCAAACACACCTTCAAAAAAAAGAGCATTCTGGCGTTGTACCATACACCCATCATCTTAGACTGACAACAGTTGGGGTTTTTTTGAATACATAACACATGTCCAAGAACAGTTAGCTTCACTATCACTTGGCAAAAATTTTCCACAGAAATATACAAAAGTCCAATTTTCTTCAAGTTGAATTAAAACTCTTTGATGAGCTGGATTTGTGTGATTAAACATGAAGCTGGTAAAAGGCAGAGGGTACAAGAACTGTTTCTTTGAAAAATAGGCGAAACCATGTTACTGCTCAGTTTAGAACCCAGCATTGATCCTGTCAGCCCTCTTTGCCTACCTGAAGACAATTTGTATTCACTTTTGTACTGAAATATTCCACAGGGCCATGCAGTCTTACTTTAACTGGCATCTGTTATCTTCCCCACTAATCCCAACTAAAGAAACACTACTTGCACCTAATGTTGATGTACAGCAAGCAGAATCCTTCACCCATTGGCAATACAGAATCACAGAATCATAGAATGTTGGAAGGGACCTTTAAGGACCACCTAGTCCAACCCCCCTGGAGTGAGCAGGGACATCTTCAACTAGATCAGGTTGCTCAGAGCCCTGTCTAACCCGACTTTAAATGTTTCCAGGAATGGGGCATCTCCCACCTCTCTGGGCAACCTGTGCCAGTGTCTCACCACCCCCATGGTAAAAAATTTCTTCCTTATATCTAATCTAAATCTACCCTCTTTTAGTTTAAAACTACCGCCCCTTGACCCCTATCACTGGGGGCCACCAAGTTTGTCCCCTTCTCTCTTAAAAGCCACCTTTAAGTGAGGATGTGCAGTGCTAAAGCCAGAAAAAACCTTCCCAGCTTGATTTAAACAACTGCAATGGTACTGCAAGGGAGCTGTGAAGAGTCAAATTCCAAGCAAATTTTCATGTAAAACGGACTTCTATGGGTGATTCTGGACTGGAGAAAGAGACTGTTCATCAACAGGCATCAAATGTCCATACAGCCATGTCAGAAAGGCAGCGATGATGATGAATGTAACTTTTCTAAGGTAAAACTGCATTTTTAAACCTTTCCTGAGGAAAACTATACCTTTTGCTCCAGCAAAAGCAGGATTAATCACTTCCTCGTGACCTGGGATCTGCTATAAAATAGGAACCAGCTTGCAGTATTCAAGTATTGGTGAGAGCTCCCAGACTCTGCCCTGGGTTGCGTTTAACTCCTTATTTATTGAAAATGCTCCAACTGCAGCTGTTCAATATTTATTATTGTTTAACCCATAAGGAAATGGGAATGTTAAAAGCATTTTTGATCAATGGATTCAATCTTGAAAGGCTTTCAGGTGTGGCTGGCTGTGATTTCTGCAGAGCGAATCTCTACTTTTAACTCCACTCTCCAATCATTTGCAACTCAAGAAAATGTTTTCTGAAAGGATATTTGAATTTTTATTTTTTTGGTCGGTACTAGTGGTATAGTTTCAGTCATCAGGCAGTGAAAGACCAGAACACGATACATATGCAATCTTGTAACTGCCGTTACCTAATGTAATGGTAGTATTTTCAAGGTTACCAGTCCTATTTCAGTGGTTTTTTTTCAAGCTGTTTCCAGTAATTACATAGTAGAGCACCTGTGCTGGATGAGCATCAAGGGTATTAAGACCAGAAATTTCTCAGACAAAAAGAACACTTATTTTTATTTTAAATTGATTTTTTTTTTCCAGTCAAACAATCCAGCAGAACAGTCAACACCCAGATTTGTGAGTATGTTAAGGCATGAGAAGCAGAAAATTAAAAGGTGACTGTACAGCAGCAGCTCTAATTGGCATTATTCAAGCTGGCGAAGTACAGATAAAGAGCAGAAAAATGAAAAACCAGAGCTCGGTTCTAAAGAGCCCTTTTCAAAGAGGTTTCAGACTCTACTAGTAACACAGAAAAGGACTATTATAACTACTTATATTTCTATACAGTTGAGGTATACAGAGAAGTGTGTCATCTGTCAATTCATACACGCAGCAGTGAGGCATATAAACAACATGATTATTTGCTAAACAGATTATGATTCTTAGTCTTTGGAAACAGATCTGCTACTTCTTGCAATTGATCGATTGAGTTCATCATAATTTTGTTTCCAGCCGCAGAACTAGCTCCTTGTATATCCCAAATAATATTATGCCCACATATGTAGTACAGTTGCTGTGTATGTTCATCACAATTATTTTGTCAATTCAGAAGTCTTGAGATCCCCAATATGACATTGATTTGCTGCTAAAAGCATTGATCTATAACCTAAATCAGTAGACACGTCAAGTCTGATAATGTACGGAATATAGGGGCTGTTGATTTCAGATGGGGTATCTAAACCACACCATTTTGAAGTAAACAGGGTAGCCAGATATTGTCTTCATATTTTCAACAGATTGAGAGTGTAGTTTGAGAAATATTTATGATTGTAAATGAGAGAATCCTGTCAGAGATTCAGCTTCCACTGAACACAAGTTGATGTTGTTTACTCCTAATTTAGGCAGTACGGATTTTACTTGCTGCAAATTGCGTTAATTGCCCACTATAATGTACATTATAGAGGTGAATTTATCCACAGTTTCCCTTCCCCCTCTCTGTCCCCCTTTCTACACAACTGTTTCCTTTAAGAATAACAATTTTGCATCTGATAATTTGTGCTCTAGAGTGAAGGGCAGCCAATTAGAGATGAGCAGGGGAGGGTCCCCAGGAGATGACTTAACCCACACCTTTATCCCAAGGAAGATGAATTTGCAGAAGTTTCTTCTACCTGAAAGCCCTCCAGTGCCTTCTCCACAACACATCCAAGCAGTTTATTCAAGCACTTTGTTTTCCCAACGTGTCCAAGATTTCTGCTGCTACCTGCCTTGAATTAGCTTCAGTTTAAATTCCCTGCCTTTTGCCCTCTCCAGTATGAATACAGTGGAGAGAAGAAAATTTCTATTTCTTTTTCTAACAGCCTATCATGTATTTGAAGCTCATGAAGGCCCTTTCACCATAAACCATCTCAAGCACTGCCACCTTTCTTTTAGGTCTCACTCATGAACCGTTCATAGCTCATCCTTGTTTCTCCTCTGAGATCTATGTCCAGTTGGTCCATAGCTTTCTTGAAACATCCCAGGATGGATGTTCCCTGAGGTTGTACCAATACTAGAGCAGAGCAGAAGGATTATTTCGCATTTTGCAGGCTGGACTTTTATTCACACTGTAAAATGACATTTGTCCTTTTTACAGCAACATAGTATTCTTCACTCATATTCACCTGTGGGGTTTATAACCCCCTACTAAGGAGACTGGACACAGAGTTCCCCCTGTAAAATCAGTCATGATTCCCCAAGTGAGCTTAAGTTTTGCCCAGCATGTAGAAATCTGTGCCCTCCAGTGATCAAAGCAGCCAGCGATCACACAGACTTCTGAGAGCAAGTCATATTCTAAACCAAAAGTATTTAAAAGCATATCTGAAAACCACAGAACAAATTATATGCACACCTATGGTATTAGGTACCTAATTATCTCCCACAGTTGGATGCTAACCTTACTAAAGAAATCCCTCTTCCTTTTTTCTGGCTCCCCATCTTCCCTCAGCATCTTTAGAATGCCGTTGGTCGCATCCATTGGATATTAAATCATGTAATTTGTCTTGAAGATTAAGTAAAGTACCTTGGTGTGTGTACATAATACAAAAGTTCTCTGATCATCGTACATATCAACTAAATACACACACTCACAGACCCTAGAGTAAGCTTGGTTGGAAGATGGATGTCTACTCCAACCCTTGCTCAAGAGCAAGCCTGACTGAATGAGGTTGCTGTGGGACTCGTCCAGTTGAGTTTTGAGCACTGTCTGTGGAAATAAGTGCCCTTTTGCCAAGTAAAGGTTTTCATCTCTTCCTCCTGGTACATATCCGGGTAATATGTGAAAATACAGCGCAAATACATTTCCCAGACATTTTCTCTCTTCCCCATAAAGGCTTAACAAAGAAGACCCATTTGGTTTTAATTAGTGACAATTCAAAGAGGCAAGTATTTCAGCCACTGCAGCTAGCATCAAATAAAGTGTCCTTTGTGTTTCATCAGTCTCTAGAACATGTATCTCATACAGCAATCTGGCAAGTCAAATCTGGTGATTTCACCTTGGGCTTCTTTAATTCAAATCCATAAATCTTTGCTTCATTGTCAGGTACAAAATCCCTAACAACATTTCAAGTGCAGATTTTACACCCAATTGATGGAAGCAGTAATCAGCAGTGAGGACAGTATTGGAAATGCAAGAGTTAAAGCATCTCCATCAGGAACTGAAGTTATATTTTCTCTTATTTCATTTTTGTTAAGTTTTTTGGAAGAAATAAGTCTTATCAGGCTTAATGGGTTTTAGTCATTCTTAACAGCTACCTAATGAGCTCTCCAATTATGTAAAGAAGAGTAATTCAATTCATACATTACTGTATCTCCTCACAGAAACACAGTTCCCCCCTTCAGAAATGACTCACTCAAGGTCATACAATAAACCATAGGTAGTAACAGGACTAGAACCGAGGTGTTCCCGGCTACTGACCTTACAACTAATCTTTTAAATGATGTGTGATTTTCTTGATAATCTCTATTTAAATAATTTTAATATCGGACATGCAATAATCAGCTACAAATAAAAACTGCACTGATGTTTATAGCCCCATAAGCACGCTTTAGCATCAACAACAAGCCAAAACCACAACGCTTACAATAAATACAACCAGAACACTCCAAAAATAAAAAACAGAAAAAAAGGGGGGGGCGGGGGGAAGTAGAAAGAAGCTTTCTGACTTTTACACAAGTCCATGAAACTGAACTTTGCACATTTCTTATGAGGAAACACCTGTAGATAAAACAGCCCACAAGGCCTCATGATGCACAATGACACAAAATGGAAATCAAAAATATTTCTCTCAAGGGAAGGCAGAAACATAATCTAGTAATTCTGAAGTTATTTGTTAAAGAGAAAGGGAGCAGTAAATACTTAAAACATCCTTTGTTTTTAGTAAACATCTAATTGAACATGATATAAACCTTCCTTTGCATAGCTTGACATGAAATATTCCAAAAGAGAAGAAAGAATATACAAACTGCTTACCAGCAAGGCTGTTTGCTAGGTAGATATTTCATCCAAAACTTGTACAATACTCTATCTCCAAAGAATCCATATACTATTACCAGCGTCCTATAAAATGAAAAAGACAAAAAAACCCCTATAATTCTTTGAGGAATATTGCAAATAAGAAATTCAAGTACAGTATTAGTAAGAAATACTATATGTTACCAAATTTTCATATAGTATCTGCTAGAAGAGCGTAGCTGTTATTATAAGGCATTTTAATTAAGTTAACTGTTGGGGCAAATTACGTTTGAAAATAACACAGCAAATTGCTGACAGGTGAGTAGGTTTTTCTTCGTCAAAAAGGGTTGTTTAATCTGTAGTATTAAAAAAAAAAAAACATATTAGTCCTATGAAATGGATATAAACTGCATTGTGTCCATCTACTTGATTGTAGAGATTTTTCTGGTGCTGCCTGAAAATCCAATCTCACCAGAAAACTCAAAATTATTTGAAAAAAAAAAGGATGATTTTTGTTGCTCTGCTTTACCTCCTTAAAGTTTGGTCTAAGCTAGTTATTAGACTGCTCTGAAGCTGGTAGAGAAAGAGAGGCATTTCTGAGAGCAAATCAGGTCACCCGTGGGGATGCCTCTCTCTTCATACAGGTTGTGTAGATGGTCTGTTTGGGACTGGACCGCCAGCTAGTTTACTTAGAGTCCCACACAGAAAGTGTAGGGGAAACAAGAACAACAAAAAAATATAAATTATTTAAAAATTTTTGTTTCAACTCCGTTTAGCTGCCTCCCATTCCTGCAATCTGCCACGTGGCAGTGGTTCAGAAGGTAAATTCCTGCATGGTTGTGAAGTTCGGCTCTCAGATGAGAGTTCAGGCTTTAATACAACAACTGTCCCTGAGCAAAAACACGGCTTTAGGATCAGAAGAGTATGTCAGATTAGACTTCGGACACCTTTATCAAGGTCTCCACTGAGATGACGAGAGAAGCAAATTGACCACGCTCAAGGCTGTTGTTTCAGGGTGAGGGATCAGAGTGCACAAACCCCTATTCAAGACCCCTATTTGGATACGCTTTCCATATTTTAAGCATTAGTAGGACACATAAAGCTCAATGTTTACAAAGAAACTTCAGTATATGCAGGGTACTATGTAAATATTTTACAAGTGTGCAGAACCTGCTAAAAGAGATCTTTCGCTTTTACTAATGCATCCTTCGTACCAATAACAACCCTAGCACGTGTAACTACTTTATGCAAAAGCAATAATCTTGCCAAATACGAGACGGTTGCTGAGATACCACCCGGTCTGCCCAACAAAGAACAAATATTGCATTTCAATCTGCTTTTAGTGAGTTCAGGAGCATCCTCAGCCTAAACGCTCTTTAAGAATATTCTCTCTCTTAACACGCACCAATTAGAAGTAGTAAAAGCAGATGGTCAAAATAAATTAGAGATGGTATACCAGCCCTGCCTCAGATCACCACCATTGGCAAATCTAAGCAGAAGCACCAGCCAGTCAGTAGCTAGGAAAAGAAGTATATGTATTTTTTTTTCCTCCATCCCTTTCCGGAACAAAATTGGAGAGGCATTGCAGCTGACGGAACACTCAGTTAGCAAAGATGAAGAAAGCAGAAGTCTGGCCAAGGATACATGAAGTCCAAAAAACTTGCAGATAGTATTTTGATTCCTTGATATTGCAAACACTACAAACGCTTCAAACTTCCAGTGAAGAGAAGGGCTTTCATTCCCTACACTAATTACGGTTGCATGGTATGGAGGCCTTACGCAAATGTTTTCCCCATATACATCGCTGAAAAAATCCAGCCATCACCAGGCACTAGAAGACCTAACGCTATCAGGTTTCCTAGGTCTGATGAAAGAAAGCAGAACATCTTGTATAGTTGCTTGGCAGAAACTGGTGAAATGGCTTGGGGGAAATCAGAAACAACTGCACAGAAAGAACATCTGCTACACAATAACTTATTGACACAACAGGATCAGTCATACCTTGTAGTTGTCCATCTCTGAACACTCTGTGCCAGGTAGACTGGAAACCTAGCTTTCAGCATTTGGATTGATGTCTAACATGACATCTGTGCTAGTCATCAGAATGAGTCCTAGTGAGAGTAATTTTGGTTGGTTTGTTTGGATTTTTTGTTGGTTTGTTTGTTTGTTTTTTATGGTGATGGCTCCAGCTCCTCCATGGTGTTGTCAGTAAGGGACAGTAATCCTAGACTGAGGTTGCACTAGATGACCTCTAAAGATCCCTTCTAACCCAAACTATTCTGTGATGCTATGACTGTAACACAGCATCAAGGACTGCACACCTGGTGACACTGGGGCAGAGGAGTTGGGTGGGTAACGGGAGAGGGGCAAAATTTCTTGTACAACAGGAATAAAAGGCTCAAACACTAAAATCATTCTCAGTACCAATAAATCCTCTACAGGATTATTTCACCGGAATGAGAGAGACTGCTTGGAGGAACCTGGAAAAAGCAGAGCAGACTGGTATTTGAAGTCACATCCAAGAAAACTAGTTCAGGAACTTTGAACAAAGGAGGTGAGTAGTATTTAGGCCTTGCTCATGACTGAATTCAAATGAATGAGTAGATGTATGTAATCTTTCAAAATACATATTGAATCAGCTTCTTGAACTGAGTAAAGGGTTCAGTTCTGCCTTCCCTGAGATACTGCCTCGATTACACTTTAGACATGACCCTTATTCCCTTACTTGAGAAAATATGAGAGGTCATAACAAGTAAATTATAAGTACTAAAAAATTTGAGGAATTTCTTTCAGATTAAAAAAAAATAAAAAATGCCTCCTATGCTGGCTGAAAAGGGCAAAAAGTCTCACAAACCTGCCATAAAACAGGTATGCTTTACTTTGGCTGGAATGTGGAAGACAGATAAAAAAGGAAGGAGGGAAAAGAGTTACAACCGCAAGTCGTGGAGCAGATTCACAGTCAGGTTTAGATGGAGGAGAGGAAAGGAAGATAAAAACAAAACAAAGCAAGAAAGATTTCAAATGAATGAGAATAACTGGCTCCTCTCCTCCCTGAGACTGTAGGGTAAGAAGTGCATCAAGCACAAACCCAAAGGAATAAGACACACTAAGGCTTTTTTGGGATGTGCAGTCTGTGACAGGCATTATGGAATGAAACGGGACATTAGGGATATACCTCATACTGTACATTAGAACACCTGAAGCTTTGCTGAGGCAGCTGAGCTAACCGACCTGCCTCTGTGTTTCCAGAATTTAATCACAAGAAGCACAAATTTTGTCAACCTAACGTTACTTATTGAAAGCCTTTGTCTTTCTGGTGAGAAAGTGAGAGTTTGAACAAAGATCTAAATGCACAGTTTCATTACTGGACCAAAATAACAAATCCACGTCCACCAACCTCCAAATGTTACGGTTTGCTTTATATGTTTAAAAATGAGCTAAACAAGCTATGAAGACTAATAACTCATCTGAATCCTGAGTGAAACAAGAGAGCAGAGCAGTTAAAGATGCAAGTATGTCTGTAAGGTTTTGTTGTTGTTGTCGTTGTTGTTGTTGTTTTTCTTAATTCTACCTTTTAAATTGAAGACAAATTGCAGGCCACAATTGTACAAAAGTTTTCTACCAACTGGTTTACATTTTCATACAGAAGATCTTTTTTATTGCAGTTCGATTTTTTTTTTCCTCAGTTGTACTACTAAAAAGTGTAAATACTATATGCTGCATCTAATTGACACAGCTGCATTTCAAATTTAAAAAGTTAGGCATTTTGCAGTTCAGAATTAAGAATCTAACGTGTCATGAGCATTATAAGATGCCATTTGTTTCCAACATGAATTGCATAATTGGGTAGCCTAGTCCCTGCAAAACTAGTGGCCCTTGTGCTTTGACATGTCGTCTTGAATGTCTTTTATTTATGTTAAACAATTCTTGTTAGTGTTTCCACTGTTGCTGGAGGGTTTCCTACCTCTTTATATTCTATTTTTCTTGCCTAACAGCTTTATTCAAGAGAATTAACTTCTGAATATATCATTTTTGTCCCTTAGACCTTGCATTGGTGACTATTTTATACTTGGGCCAGTCTTAAAGTAGATAGGTTTTTACTTGGAGTAAAGATATGTCAAAAACATGTTTTCCAGAGCTTTGCGTAATCCTTGTATGCGGGAACCTGTGCCACACATCACAAAATAATAGATTCATGCAATCCAAGCATTCCCAGATATCCATTTTGGTTAGAAATAACTTTTTATAGCATTTGAGCTTTTTCAGGCTTGCTCAAATCTGGGAATTACAGAACTGTGGAAATATCATATCATTGCATATAACACCATTTGAATTAGAGTCCTGCTGTGTTAGGCATTGCACACAAAATTATATCCAGATTGTCCTTTAGCCCTAATTGGTCTCAGTTTTTATTTATAGGTTTAAAGGAAGAGACAATCAACCATACCAAGCTCTAGTCTTCCTTAATAATTACTTACAGATACATTCTACTGAGAACAAAACCAGCTGCCATTTTCCATTATCTATGACAATCATTCACAAAAGAATAGAAAGCCACCCTCCCAAAATAGTACCTCTGACTTTCAGAGAAAGTGGACATTTGCATCAACAGCTTGAAGTGAAAACTAATATAGCCAACTGCAGTCCAAGAAGGGGTTTTGAGTCATAACTAAGAAATAAAATCATAACTTCACGCTGAATGTTAATAGTTACAGGAACATAACTACAAGAAACCTTAAGATTTGTTGTATGGAATGTGTTTATTGATTGTTTTGCACTGAATTCTCAGGACTTACAGACAGTGTCTTATTTTGCCATGTGGACAAGAACAGAAGGTAGAGCAGGGTTGGGAAGATGGATAGATAACTCCGCATCTTGATATCATTGCTAAAAGAAGTGTTTCCCATGATAACTGGCTGCTTGGAAATGTGATTTAGACTGGAACTCAGCTTAGAGTTAGATGATGTAAATTCTATGGAGATTTTTCTAAAATTAAAAAGTCATCAATGTGACTTCAGAGGGTCTAAAAGGCAGTCCAGTTGACTGGCCAGTAGAGACTCAGCCCAGTTACCTTGGCATACTGTTCCTCTATCACTAAAAGGTAATAGAGTAACCCACTTGGTCTTCAGGTCCTGTTCCTAAAGAACGTATCTCTCAGAGGTCCTGCATCACATCTCCCAGCATCGTATAAAAGGTCTGGATGTACCTGCAGTACCTCTGGAATGACGGTATGCTCCATTGTTCAAGCCTCTATATCATGCCCTAAATGCCTATTTTAGGGAGAACTGTATAGCTGTTGAGAAACACGTGACTGCATTGGTGGGATCCAGATGCCCAGCTACAGGTAGGTATGAGATGTCCAAGCATAGAATCATAGAATCATTTAGGTTGGAAAAGACCCTTGGGATCATCGAGTCCAACCAAGCATATTCTGCTTGGCTTCCAGATGCTGTTTCAGAAGGCTGTAGGCCTTATGAGAATTTTCTGGATACAGTTAAATGAGTCAAATGGAATTAGAATACTGGATTTAGGCAACTGAACCAAACCGTTGATCTCTGTGTTGGGAGCTTGGATGTGTAGCTCACAAGTAGATACTCACAAGTAGGCACATGCATCTGATATATAGGTATCCAAACATGAAACTAAATCCTGCTTGGAGAGCTTGACTCAAGTTTTCCTAAATAAAATCACTAGAATCAATTGAGAGATTTTAGAGTATCTAGTAGACCTACAGATGTGGCAGATACAGCGCAGGACCTATAGAAAAACATTCTTTTGGCAAGGCAGCTGAGGGCCAAGACATCTTACACAGTTGGTGCATCTTTAGACAATGACATCAAACTTTCACTTTTACATCAAAGATGTACCTTAAGCCAAAAGAGATTATTTCCACACTTTGAAATAGTCTTTATTGGAGCTGAAAAGACAAAGAGAAGCAACTCATATACTTTCCCAGAAGGATTCAATTACAGTGCTTGCTAAAAAGACACCTTTTTTTTTCAGATTCGAAGCATTTTTCAAAGAGGAATTGGCCTGCTTTTCATTGAAATGAAAAAATGTTATTTCTCCAAGGAACCAAGGGAAAAAAAAACAACAAACAACTTGATGGAAGAAAACGAGCAGGACGTTGAAGATGCTGCATTAAAAAGAAACGAGACGATGCTGATCAGAAATCTATTGCCTCAAAGTATGGAGAAACTCCTGGTTGTGCTGAGTTTGCAACTTGGTGAAAGGCTTTCCCGGGGAGCCTTAGTTTGGAGGAGTATGCTGGATTTGATGCCCGTGCTATCTTTGAGGCCTGTACTGTAATTTATCATCAGTTTTTAAGACATATCAGACCTTCATAGTGTTTATCTAGGATGGGGTTAACAATCTCAGGCATCAAGAAGACTCAGGATTTACAGGTACTGTTGCAATGTATAACACTTTAAAATATATAAATATTAAAATATTTTAAACATATACATATTCACAGTGGTTAATTAGAGAGGTATGATTGGAAATCAGAAAAATCTTGTAAGCAGAACAGATCAAGGCAAAATGTGTGGTCATCGCCCCTCAGTAAGCTGGAAAGATCTCATCTATGACAAAACCCAAGCTAATGTAGCTTTGAGCAACATTGGAGATACAGCTGATACTTGATAAATCAGGCCTGCTTGCAGAAGATGTCAGTTCTCATTTTCCTTCTTGTAACCTTTAAATAAAAATAAGTGACATTCTGACTTGTACCAGAATCTCTGATGAAACTGAAAGGCTGTTGAAATAATTACCTGGCAAATCAACATGCGTATATATATAGATCATTCTCCTGCACCTTCTCACTTAGGAACCTAATTTCTCCTATCCATTTTGTTATTAAATCACACACGCGGAAGATGGAAAAAAAATAAAATAGACGAGGAGCACAGCAGGAAAGATGTTAGAGCTTTAAAGTAGATGGAATGAAATGAAAATCTGGCCTTGAATTCTCTTCAGCCACACAACTATCTATCGTAATTCAAGTTACTCTAAGGCCTCAGGTCACCTGCGCTTTGATTCCTCCTCAGATTTTTTTTGCTGACAAAGGAAGTATTACAACTCTATGTACTTCAGAATGAATTTATGTTTACATCCATTTTGTTTGTATATTACTATGTATATTATTAAGTGTGATATGAAGGAGCAGACACTGTTTACAGACCCTAACAATAGGTATTTACACATATTACTTTGATATACCTCACAGACAGATATTCACAAAGGCTAACTTAAGCCTTGGACAACTAATTTCCCCAGGCTTCCATAACAGTCAGTTCAGGGAAGGGATCCTCCAGAGAGCAATTCAGACAAGGAAACTAACTTCTGTTAGTTTTTCTGACTGTCCCCCAAAGAGTATCATTTTATGGCTAATTGACATCCTCAGTCAATCCTCTTGCAAACAAACACCTACCTCAAACATACAGACCAGATAAAATTGGTCTCTTGCTGGCATTCTCAGTGCTCTTTCACAGTAGCATCCATTCCTTTCAAGTTATTACAATTATATTGCAAAATACCACTTTAACAGCAGGGTCGCTGTATTAAGCAGCACTCAGCACTTGACTCATCATTGCATCATTTTTTTTCAGCATCACTACATTGAAACGTCAAACCACGCTCCACCTACTTGTCTGGGTGGCCCACATTTAGAGATCTCTATGCCTGATCAAAGGCCAGCTTAAAGATGATGCTTCCTGAGCTAACACTACATGGAAGACAAGATCTTAAAAAAACTATAGAAAAAAGGGAACTGGACAACTCTGAAAAATAGGCACTTATTTGCATTCAGACATCCACATGGAGGTCGAAAGAAGAATGATCCTTGAGAGGGCAAAGAACAACTCTTCACCATGTTGTTGCTATTCCTTTATGTGAAAAAAGAAGTTTTCTCCTTGGAGTTTCATATAGCATGGTAAAATGCTCATGAAACCACCTCTTCTACGACAGCTCAAAACCTGTTATCTAGTAATGTGAAGAATCACTTATTCATTTCCAGGGTTCATCTGTGCTTTAAACATAAAGTCTTGAGCTCCTTGTCAGCAGCTCAGATCTTCTTGTGAATGCTGTATAGATTTTATGGGAAGAGAGGGACTGACAAACTGCATGTGGTGATGTATCCGGTCACTGTAATGACCCAGTTACGTATTACTAGCTGGCACTGCCAGTGTCAGTTAACACCAATCCATTCATAAAACGTATTTACTGGCAACTAGTCTCTGGTTTACAATAGTTAGAAATCTGTCACTCATGCTGCAAAGAAAAGGAAAGCAACTTTCTCAACTTAGGTGCTACATATTTGCAAAATGAAATCCAAAGTCCTATCTTTCTTCAGTTCATAAACATATTTTTTGTTGTTGTTTTCTGTATTATTTCCCTGTATAAAGACTAAAGCTCTGTGTTTTCTGTTTGTACCAAAATTAATCCAACAGGACAAGTTTTAGCTTGAAAGAAATGGCAACATAAGGATTTTAAGTATTTTAACATACTAGTAGAAGAAGAAGAATGCCTATGAACGCAGTGGAAACAGAACTGAACTGAAGCTTTTTGTGACTTGAGAAAATCTCAGCATTTTTACATCCCTCTCTGGGCATCTTTGTATTTTATAGCGTCTCAAACATTGAAAGTGGGAAAAGAACAGATGAGTGTTATTACAAAATGAGATTATGTCCAACTCATGAAAGAAAGCTCAGGATTCCTGAGGAGGGCAATGGTGCAAAAGTCTACAGCAATGTGATTTCCAGCTCAAAAGTTCTTTCATTGCTGCTCACAAATGCTTGGAATGACAAAAGTTTTATAGTGGTTTAAAGCCATAAAGATATCAGGCTCCCTAACAAGGCTTATTTCTAAAAGTTTTCAATCTGAAGAAGGTTTATTTCTACAGTTAACAAGGAGGGACACCAACGACCCTAGGGAGAGATTCATCACACCTAAGTTAGACATCTGCATCTGAGCAAGTCACCCTAGGCTCTCTTTCTAGTCAACAAGAGTGAGTAGCACCGTTACAGTACGAGACATCTGTCTCTTTTAGACCTCTTCTTTAAGATGACATGTTTTTCACCCTAAAATACACTGTTTCTCTTCTTTCAAGATAACTGGAGTTTGGATAACTATCTCAGATAGTAGATAACTATCTCTGATAGCAGATGTTTAAAATCAGATATGGTAATCCTACCTCTGCTACGTCCAAACACTTCCAGAGTGGGCATGGTGTACATGTGAACGTGGGCTACATTGCTCAGTATCAGCCTTCACGCTGAGCATACAGTAATGTATCACTGAAGTTGAATTTTCTCACATTTAAGAAAAGCAAAGAGGTTGAGTTCAATGGAACTGCCTGCTTAATAATAATACTTAGCCAAATAAATGAAATTTGTTTTTCTTGTCGCATTTACCAACTGTTCTGATGAATAAGACACTTAAGGGTCTTGATCTTTTACGTTGTTTTTTTTTTTGAGAGCTTAAATAATGGACCAGAAAAATACCTATTATTATGTACGAGGTATATGTCAAGACTCCTAATGTTTATTCCCCAGTGACTACCTTCATATCTCAACTGACGGTGGGGAGATTTTCCCTCTCCCTGCTTTGCATGACCTTAGTGGTTCAACCCTTTTGAACACATGCAAGTTCTTAAAATATGTCTTCTTATTACGCCTTATGCATACCCTTATTCTCCAGCTAGACTGCTCACAATTATATTTATTTTTAAGAAATGCTATTTTATATCCAAACCAAGATATGACAAAAAAGATCATGTCTTCTGCGCATAGCTTCAAGAAATAAGAAAAATTTTGCTTGAAGAAGCATTTGGAAAAAGGATCTTTTGTGATTAACTAGATGGTAACTAAACTAAACAGATTCAGGAAATCCCTTCAGCTGAAGATGGTTAAAGGCTGGGAAAGTATCAGGTGGAAGTATCAAATACACATGTTCAGTTCATCCTTTTCTCCCATGGTCTGCTTCCAGCCGCTGCTGGAGAAGGGGCACTGTTCCAGGTGGGCCCAGGTGCTCCACTAGCCTAGCCCTTCTTAACATAAATTGAAAAGCTGAAGACGTACTATGTGAAATGGTGACCAACTAACACAGAGCGCTCGTGTCAGCTCTAATCCAACTGATGCACACAGCTGGAAAACATTATTCTTTGCTCTCTAACACTGCTTCAGATGTTCTTCAGGTGCATACTTAAATAGCAATGAAATAAAAATATTGGAAGTTCTATATATTTCGACATAGCCCAGTTCAGGTCTGACACTTTTTTCAGTGTTTGTGACTCATTAAGTGGAATCAATAACGTTAATTAGCATTCAATTATTAGGAAAGGCTAAGTCCTTGAACGTTTTATATAGTATCTCTAAAACCTGAGTTAGATGCATCAGTTCCTGCATCTACAAAATGCACATAGAGAAGATTGCTTGTTTCTAGGTGCGGGTGAGTATCTAAACTCTCTGTCTTTTCTGAGAGAAATTAGGAGCCAGTAAATTAAGTGGGCAGAATGATTGTGTATTGATTGAGCTAAACCAAAAAAAATATTGTACTGTACTCTTAAACAGAAAGATTAGAATAGATTCTGGTGGGTATTCTTGTAGGAAGAAAAGACCTACCATCTCTTTTACTCTGTCATCCAAACAGACACCGTAAACAAAAAGCAAGGAAGACTTCTGATTTCTAATTCCATTGATTCAGTCTTCAGTCTGAAACTATGTATTCATCCAACATTTCCAACACTAACCTCACAAGTCTTTTTTATTTTATTTTATTTTATTTTATTTTATTTTATTTTATTTTATTTTATTTTATTTTATTTAAAATAGACTAGAAAAAAGGAAGAAGAAAAAATACAGACTTACTGATACTGGCCTTGTAATAAAAACCTTAGTCATTACTTTCTATATCAAATCTACAGTTTCTGATCACAACATTCTTTTTTCTCAATTGGAAAAAAGGAAAACATGGTAGGGATTACTGTCTAAGATATAGCAAAGGTGTCCAGAGCTAAATTCAGCAATGAATCAAGTGGCAGTGGGAAACGAATGTTGATGTTTTCCTCCATTCATCCTCAGTATTGCGAAGACTCGTATATCTGTCTTACGCTCTAGAGAGTCATTACAAGAACAGACTTAATTCTTGTGTTCCAGATAGCCACCTTGAAACCCATGTTAGAAACCAAGCTCAGGAGGATAGAAATGTGTCATTGTGTCACCTCTTGTCTGGTACACTTTGTCTTACATTGGTGATCTTACACAAAACTGTTTCTGCAATTTCATTATGTGTAAAAATCTGGAGGTTTTGGGTAATGTAAAAGAACGTATTCAACATTTGCCTAGTCTTCGTAGATTTAAAGTCAGAACAAACCATTAAAATCACACAGAATCACAAAATCACAGAATGGTTCAGGTTAGAAGGGACCTTGAAGATCATCTAGTTTCCACCCCCCTGCCCTGGGCAGGGACACCTCCCACTAGACCAGGCTGCTCAAAGCCTCATCCAGCCTGGCCTTGAACACCTCTAGGGATGGGGCATTGACAGCTTCCCTGGGCAACCTTTTCCAGTGCCTCACCACCCTCACAGGAAAGAATTTCTTCCTAATATCCAATTTAAATCTACCCTTTTTCTCTTTGAGGGCTTTACCCCGTGTCCTATCATAACAATCCCTAATAAATGGTCCCTCTCCATCCTTCCTGTAGGCTGCCTTTAGGGACTGGAAGGCCGCTATAAGGTCTCCTGGGACCCTTGTCTTCTCCAGACTGAACAGCCCCAACTCTCTCAGCCTGTCCTCATAGCAGAGGTGCTCCAGCCCTCTGATCATCTTTGTGGCCCTCGTCTGGACCCTTTCCAACAGGTCCATGTCCTTCTTGTGCTGAGGACTCCAGAGCTGGACGCGGGACTCCAGGTGGGGTCTCACCAGAGCGGAGTAGAGGGGCAGAATCCCCTCCCTCCACCTGCTGGCCACGCTTCTTTTGATGCAGCCCAGGATGCGGTTGGCTTTCTGGGCGGCGAGTGCCCATTGCCAGCTCATGTTGAGCTTCCTGTCCACCAGCACCCCCAAGTCCTTCTCCTCAGGGCTGCTCTCAAGTCATTCTCCGTCCAACCTGTAGTTGTGCCTGGGATTGCCATGACCCAGGTGCAGGACCTTGCATTTGGCCCGGTTGAACTTCCTGCAGTCTGATCTCTGGGCAATACCTGTCTGATCTCTAGGCAAGCACATTGCAAAGAACTTCACTCCCTAATTCCTGTATCAAATTTATGGCTTTTGTTTGAACTGTCACAAGCTTCATTGATGGATGTCCAGTCTCAACTTTTAGACTTCAGGTGGTGAGGAATCCATCATACACCTAGGGAAGATTTTCTAATGCATAATTATCTTTACTTAGTATATGCACCTTGTTGCTAGTCTGGGTTTATCTAGCATCAGCTTCTACCCACTGAAACTCATTATGACTTTCCAGTAAATTAAAAAGCCATTACCATCAGATGGCTTTACTCACTTAAGTGCTTGTAGACCGTGATGAAATCACCTCTTAAACTTCATTATAAAATAAATTGATTGAGAATTTTTACTATATCTACTTAAAATACATTAACTGCTTGTTGAAGTTATTAGGTAGCAAATATACCAGTATGTTCTCTAAAGACTTTCATAACCTCTCTAGTGCGTCATAAACCCAATATTCATGAATGGTAGTTCTTTCTTGAAACACGGGATAACACAGAGTGAAAACAAAAATGTGCACTGAAATTCTTTCTCACACACCTTGTCAGTGTACACAGGGACTTCCTCAGCCTGCAACATATTTCAGAAGAGAGAGGCACGTTTTTGCATTTTTCAGCTGTAAAATCCTTCCTCTCTTTCTGCCTCCTGAGTCTAACGGTTTGTTTTCCAAAAGCTCCCAAATGCACCAGTTCTTGTCTTTTGAGAATGGAAGCAGTTAGGCCCTCTCAAAGAGTTTTGAAAAGCATGCTCAGAAAATCCATTCTGTGCCTCCCTTCCAGCTAGTAATGTTCAATCTTCTGTTAATAAAGGAACTTCCCCTTCTAGTTTTATAGATAGGAAACATATCATCTAAGTACTAAAGGTTTTACACACCTGTATATGAAAAGAATCCAACTCCCTCACTCCGCAAATTGTTATCCTCTCCTGCTATCCAAAGCAAGTCAGATATATAAAATTTTGCTGTTCTTTTCTCTTATAAACTTGGGCAGAACGTTGGTGTTAAACAATTAGCTAAGAGCTACAGTTAGCTTCAATAAGCCCTAAAGTCTCTTTCATCTCTCTCTCAATCCATAAATTGTTGTAAAGCTTGTTATTCTGGAATGTCTCTCCAGCAAGAACATGCTTCAAGAATGAAAAACAGTTGTCACTAGTTTTTGAGATCAATTCATGGTATCAACAACATATTCCAGCTTTGAATGGTGTTCAGCAGAGGCTAACCCTTGCTTCCAATGCCTGCTACTAAAAGTGTTTTCTATACACCTGATTTGGATCGATCTGGTTTGGACCGTAAAATTCTTTCATATATATCTATAGCAGTATTTTGTGTCACTTCCCGTAAGAAAAGAGGGGATCAATATATCTTTCTCCTTTGTGATGGTATAGCACAATGACAGCTGACTTACAACAGTCATGGTTTGACTGCTGTTAGCTGCCGCGGAAGATGACAAACCCATAACTCTATGGTTAAAGCTGTACATCTGGGCATGAAACTTAATTATGGGCAATCCTGGCTAACTTCTGTGGGTGGGGTTGAGTATGTCAGGTCTGAAAAAAAGGGAGAGTTCCATAATCTGGAAGTTATTTTCATTTTAGATCATTTTATTATCCCTCAATATGTTTTAAGATGGCTCTGAAATAGGAAGCTGGAATTGCACTAGCCCCTGCCTTGGTTCCAGAGTGGCGGTGGCACAGTGCAGGTTTCAGACTGGTGCAGTTGTATCAGGATATAAGGTCCACAGGTAGAAAATAACTTGCCTTTCAATGTGTCACGCTGTCTTGTCATTTTGATATACACATAGTTCCTATCCCATGGGTTTGGATAGGTAACAGCTTCAACTCCCCCTTCCAACTTGATGGAAATTTCAAAAGTTGTGTTATGATGTTGTGAGTTGTCAACATCTCACAGCTAAATGGAGTGAATTATATTTATATAGGGGTATCCAAATATTTAGTATGTTCACCTTGTCCCTCATCCTGGCTTTAGATTTGTTTGCCAGGTTATTATGTGAGTAATACCTCTATTCACTCAGACATAAGAATGGTAGCACAAATAGTTACTCCTGCTGATTTGACTTGACAATCTCTCTTGCTTTCTTTTTTCTAGTATTTTCTTTTTTTTTAACTATTTATCTTGACACAGCTCCAGCTACTTCTCTCAGCTTCTAAGTCCCAAAGCTACCATCTGGCCTCCATTATCTTGGAAAAGCTGTTCTCAATGTAGAATCTCCCTTATTTGACACTCCAGCTAAGAGTTCTTATACTCTCTGCTCCCACTATCCTAGGCATGATAATAAAAAACAACAAAGATTACTAAATGAAACTGAAGAGGAACTTTGATGGCAGGAAAAAAATTCATGCCAAAGATGCAAAACAAATTTGAATTCACTTCAAATACTAATGATCTGCTTACTTGGCATTAAAAAAAAATAAAAAAAAATGACAAAAAAACCAAACCACCCCAAACACCAAAAATCCCATCTCATGTGGTTCTGCAGCAGATGCTATAGGAAGAAATACCCACTCCATCATGGCACACTTGAGACAACACCCTACTTCCTGCTGTTATATTACTAGAGAGTAAGAAAAAATCACCTATCAGTCTTTCCGTTTCTTACATGAAGCAATAAAGATAATGATTTTTTCTTTAGAGTGTTTGTATTTTTATTGTAGTATATCAAAATATCACCCTTACCTTCGTTTTTTTCTCATTATTTTAAGAACAGTGAATGAATCATCATTATTTAGAATGAAGTAATATAATATACAAAACTAATTGTACACTTTCCAAATCTGATTTGCAATACTCATACCCTGATCTTTGATTTGTCAAGAGCTAACTGCACAGCAGTACAGCAGGTAGCAAGCAGGGGCAGAGCAGCAAATCACACTAATTCAATTGTGACAGAAACTGCTTGTAGTATTTTGAAAAAAAAAAAAAAAAAGAAAAGACTTTCACAAATTGAAACTTCATGGTGAAAATAAGATTCACAGAATTCTGCAAGAAGAAACCAAATCTGAACACTGCTGCAACTTGAGAGAGCTGAATGCTTTTTACTCTAGCATTTTACTCTAGTTTTTTTTTTTTTTTTAATAGTTCTGCATGTTCTATTGATGAGAAAACATATTGTTCCAGAGATCAAAGTCTATTGAATAGTCCATTAAATCATATGACAAATGGAGAAGAATTTCTTAGAAGATCATACTGGATCACTGGATAATGCTTGTGTGTTCAGAGACTTCTGTAGAACTCGTCAGCACCAGATGAAACAGAAGAATGTGTAAACCTCAAGATAATGGGTATTGCAGGGTCAAAGAGTTGTGCTCAACTGCATGAAGCCCAGCAAACTTCTGATAGCCAGTGATGTTCCTCAGGGGTCAGTCCAGAAGCCAATTTGGCTTAAAATCAGTGTTAATGATCTGGGCAGTGGGACTTTGCAGAAAAGGACCTGGGAATCCTGGTGGACAAGAAGTTGAATGTGAGCCAGCAGCGTTTCCTTGTGTTGAAAGCCAATCACATACCCATATGTGAGGAGAGACTGAGACAACTGGATTTCCTCAAGCTGGAGAAAAGAAAGCTAAAGGGAGACCTTACTGTTGTTTATAACTATCTAATCAGAGAGCATAAATTGGATGAAACCAGACACTTAGAGATATAGAGCAGAACAACAAATGGCAAAGGATGAGCTGCAGCATGTGAAGTTCTGATTATATATTAGGAGAAACAATCATAAGAAAGGTAATGAAACATTGGAGAGGGCAGCGTGATGAGGTTGTACAATCTCCATCATTGATACATTAAAAATCCAACTGGAAAAGACTCCAAGAAATATGATTTAGGTTGGCCCTTCTTTGAGGTACAGACTGGACAAAATGGTCTTCAGAGATGCGTTCCAACTTAGATTACTCTATGACATTATGTTTTAGTGATTTTAAAGCCTAAAAAAATGCTGTCATTTTATATTCTTATAAATTATTCTTCTGCTTTCACTATCATTTATGGATATCCTTGGTGGTGGTAAACGCAGCTCAATTCTTCTTGATAACAGAATCCTACTTATGTCAAGAACAAGTTTTCACTTGGATGTTTAATCTGATGAAGCTGATATCCCATTACACATTCAGATGGCTATTTGTTTTGTTTGAATTTTCTGCCCAGTGACATAGAAATTCTACTTTTTTGTTTGAGTTTTTCCATGTTCATTTCTTCTAAATCTCTGTTTCTGCCATGTGCAGTATGAGACTGGTGGTCTACACGACATTTAAGATGGGACAGCACTGTTTGTAGAATGGCATAACCTATGCCATGTTGTTGTCCATTCCTTTCCTTATTTATTCAAGATTTTTTTTGGTTTCTAACAGCTGCTGAACCTTCAGCAAAAGGTGTTATGCATAAATATGCTATGCATAAATAAAATATATTAAGGCTGGATTCCTGAGAGTTGAGACTTCCATTAGGGATAACAGACAATAAGAAAAGAAAAAAAAAAAGAAGGACAAAAAAAAGACCTCAATTGCAAGGTGCATCTGTTACCTACAGGAAAAATAGCATCACGTTCCTGTGGAAATAATTCCTGTCTGAGAAACAGTGTGCAAACCCACTGCATAGTGTCTGCTAACTGAGGGTTCATGCTGGTTAGTATGAAGATGTATGAATACAAAATATGATTTTGATTGCTTGGGCTTTAGTGATGATCTTGTTTCCAGGCTAGATGGGAAGTGTTATTCTCTGGCTATTCTGTTCTGGTCTCCAGTATGTTAATTTCTCCTAGACTACTATCCTTATCTTTCTATTAATATTATTAGGAATCTATTTCATGAAGAAAGGGACAGGGTATAAGTCTTAATATCTTATGCATTAGTTTGGATTTCCAAGAATCTTTGAGTCCCAATCAACACCAGTTAAATTACATTTGCTGCATGTGAGCTCCTTAGGGCTGGTCACACCTCCAGCTAGAACACGTTTGCTACGTAGACTATATTGCATAGACTTTGACATCCCAACAACTCTATCAATTGAATCAAATTGCATTTATCTTAATGGTTTGTTCTCTGCAGTTCATAGATTTGTATGAAAGATTTTTTGGGAGACTGCCAAGTAAAATAATCACAATTGCTTGACCGTGGGCTTGGTAACTACAACTACTTTTGCTGGGTTAATACCCCAAGGTCCAATACTCCTGTTGAGCTCCACAAACTCGCAAGGCTCACCAAAGTAAGGAATGCAATGCAGATATCCAGGAAGTAGAGACACCTGAGCTGCTGTGCCTATACAGCATGATGCATGTGAAGAGGGTTCAGCCTGGGTTTTGAAAGTGAGATTACCAGACTCAGACCACTGCGATATCAGAGAAAAAAGAAAATCCCTTGAGAACAGAAAGCATGAAGCCCTGTTATCTTGCTCCCCTCTGAAATTGCTCATGGGTTAGAAAAATAAGTCTAAAATTTCTTAGTGGGTTTTTTAAAGGCAGATTAGAGGCTGTTACTATGAATTTTATACATTTATATCGGTATGTACATAAGTAAAATATTAATTTATGTTTAATAAATTTATTTTTTCTACAGATTACACAAAATAGTTCACAATTGTTTTGCATGAAGGCACAATACTACATAGGCTGCAATTTAACGGAAGAGACTATTAGTACAATGTCATATTTCTTTGACAAGCATATACTTTTGCAATGTATTAAAACAAGGTCAACTCAAACTTTACATTGGTTTTCCTGGAAAACGCCAGGAGGCAAGAAAGTGTAACATAACATCTCTGTTGATTTTATATCCAGACTCTCATAGAAGGAAAGGGAATTAAGCACTCAGTGCAAAATTTTACCATATATCTGTATGCACAATTTCTATTCATTGAGAACTGTCTAAGGAAGACTTCATACCCAAGTTGTAAACTGCCATTTGCCTTTATAATTAGGTGTTCATTTCCACATAGTAATAAATCAGCACACAGTATTGTAGCAGCAAAGCACTTGAAATTATTTATGGAAGAAAATATCGTCTTGTTTCACTGAAACTCACATCAATTAAAAAAAAATCAAAACTACAAAAAAACAGAGCTCTCCTTTGCTCTTCCACCTCCACTTATTTTATCACTTGGGTCAAACTGTGGTTACCTACTCCAGACCAGTATCTGGATTTCTTTCAGGAGTCCATTGTGAATATCTCGCTGACTTAAACTATTGAGTTGACATATTTTGAGAAATTTAGTCCCTTTGGCTGGGGTGCTGTGAATGATCATTTGTCACGTAGTTGGTGATAAGAACTACATAAAGTTACTTTAAATAATCTCCAGCAGTTAAGAAAGAAAGTATCAAGACAGATTTTGAGGAAACATGGAGAACCCTGGTCTAGTCACGTTGATCTTGAAGTGGCCATTACAGGCACGACCACAGGACAAGCTGGAGAGTCAAGGTGGGATTTTATCTGGACAAAGAGGGATAAGTCTGAGTCTGTAATTTCTCAGTACAGTGGGAGGCAAACTTATATTTAATGATATTTCCTAGAAGAAGATGTAGATGAAAAGACGGGATGAAAAATAGAGCCTTGCAGATGACTAGAAGGAGAAGAAAAGAAAAACTAAAACAAACCAGTTGGGAAGGAAAAAGAAAGAGCTCAGGAATGTGGTGAAAACATTAGCTAAAGACCAATCAAGCGAATGAATGCTTTGGTGAGGGGGGAATTAAAACTGAACATCAAAAGAAGAGAAGAAACAAGTAAGTGGTGGTAGATCACAGTAAGGAAGCTGAACACATTGCAATTAAATATTGAGTATAAAAAGGGGTTTTCAGAGGAGAAGCTTTTGCCCCTAAATAATAGCTCATATGGGCATTCATACAGGAAACATTTTTTAATGAGAAATTCCTTCAGCTCCTTTCATTTGGAAATGACAAGTGTCATTAGAGGAATATTTGCTGATATTTTTCTTCTCTCCCTCCCTTTGGTAATTCAGCCCCACTCATGTCACAATCCATTTTTGTCTTTGGTGAATTTTCCTGCTTATCTGAAAAGCAGCAGGACATCAGGTCTTGCTAACAGAAGAAAGTTGATAGGGTGGAAGTGGAGGGAGAAAATTTTGCTACTATGGAGGGGAAGAGTAAGAAAGAGTACATGAAATTTCACTCAAAAAAGAAGAGAGTCCAGGAGGGGGAAAACATCTAGGATTAGAATTAGCATATAATAAGCAGGAATTCTACTCAGTTTAGGGTTTTGGTTTGGTTTTGGGTTTTTTTTGCAAAGCTTCTTATTTGCAGAGGGCGTGTATGCTAAAATATATTTTTTTAAAAGAACGTTGTTTGATATTTTTGCAGACAAAATGTAAAAGAAGTGAAAATATAACTTTTGAGCTGGAAATGGAGACTGGGGTCAACGATCAGAGATTGAACATATGATAATATAGCAAATAAGCTAAGTCAGAGCTAGACTACTATTATTTCTGCATTAAAGACTCATATCTGCAAGCAATATTTATATTAAAACAGCATATTATATTGTGGGGATTTTGGAGGGGACTTTTTTGGTTGTTTGGGTATGGGTCTTTTTCCCTCTCTCATCTCTCCATGTTTATCTCACACATTTCTAGGTACAAGAGAGAAAGGTGACACACAGAAGACCCTATGAGAAATCCTGGCATCCGCACAGTGACTCTGATCACACTTAAGAGTGGAACTCAGCAGCTAATGTAAAGGTTAGGAGAATAAGGAAGTAGCACTAGTCAAAGGTGGTATGAATTGAAAAAAATTAAAATCAATTTAAATACAATATTTTGAATTAATCTCTACAAGTTGAGTACAGAATGATAAATCCAGGCTGAAAGAAAAAGAAAAACTCCACAAGCATTACAGGGAAAAGACACTAAGAGTGTTTGCTGTTATGTTAATCTGTTTATGATTTTTAATTGAAATATTATTTATAATTAAATAGTACTTAGTGACCACATTTTTTCTGTGGAATGTGTTGAACTACACAAGACAAAAAGAGTGCCTGCCTTGTCAGCCAGATGTAAACTGGGATGATGTGTCTGTTCCTAATCTAATCCTGATCAATAATAGCTCACTGGTTTCCTATAGCATCTGCATAGAAAACAAGTGAAAATATCAGGAGTAACACTGTGTCTTATGAGGAAAAAAAAATGTACGAGCAATCATTGCAACTGATACTTTTACATTGTTTAGTCAGTTATAAATCCTATGTCTTATATTTTACAACGAGTTGCATTTGGGTTTTTTTTTTAGGAAAAAAAAAAAAAGAAATAAAGCCACAGCACTTAAGTGAATATCCCGGAATAATTTTAAATGCATTATCACAGCTATCTTTCAAACTCCAAATTCCCATCTCTTCATCTTCCCACTGGAATTGCAACAGCCCTAACTGGCTAAGTGGCATAGCTTTCACTAAATAGCAGCATTTGAATAGTATTTCAAAAATGGCGACGCAGCTTTTTTGGGGAAACAAATGAATTATGCATCTGAAATATCAACAAATATTTATACAGCTAACAATCTGCAGCTTAAGTGGTCTCTAGAAATTTAAAGGAAGAGCATATTTTAGTACTCCGTGATAAACTCAATAATAATTAGAATTCCTACCAGGCTGTTAACTAATGCAGACATATTAAAGCATATTTTTAGCTGAGCTTATTATGTTCTAATAAAATTTAAAGAAGCATAGCTGAAGGGTAAGAAGTAGAAGCATCTGGTCTATTACCAGCTCTACATTGTGCTGTGTCATTTTGACACTGCCAGTGTGGCTGGTTTTGAAATGCAGAAATGAAGTCCTGGATTGATCTGCTATTACTGCTTTAAAAATAGTCTGTGTATAAGCCTCTGCTTTTAATTTCTGTGATACGGCTTTTCTGGAGGGATACGATCCCCAAAAAAGCAGCCCATATTATGGATCCAGCTCAACAGAAGTGATGGAACTTGGTCCTTACGGCAGCCATCTCAGAAAACAGCTTCTACCCCTCATATCCCTGTACATCACTCTGGCCCTCTCTTTGATGTTCATTACAAGCAGATTTATTATTATTTTTTTTTTTTTTTACATCTACCCTCTAACTGCTGCATGACTGATGTCCATTTCACGGCCAGGAATCTCCACCGCTAAATGAGATGTCACAAACATTAAATGGAGTTACTGATGTTTCCTAAGTGGTACAGATTGCTCTGAAGGACAACAAATGTCAAGGCAAAGAAGAATCCGGACCTTTACATATAATTTTGGGGAATTGTTTTTGCCTGGAAAAACAATTCTTGAATTCTTAGCAAACATATATGTGATTTACATGCTTCCACCCCTCCCTTTACATCTGCTTGCAGGATGATAGAGTCAGGGAATCTTGTCAATGGCACATCTAAATTTTGATGGGTTTATTCTCATCTCTCTGGGCATCACTGGTACTTGACAAGGTGCAAGATCTGAGGACACATCAGCAGTGCGGAGCACGTTGAGCACCTCAGACAGTGCTATTCAGACACCTCGAGGAATGTCTCCCCTCTGTAATTCCACAGAAATGATGTTATAATCTGAGAAATTGTTCCACCAGATTTGATTTCCTTTAGGAATCATGAAGAAACAGAATTTAGTTGACTTCAGGCAACAGCATAAAAATCTTCAAAGAGTTCTCACGTGAGGAATGCACAAAGAAACCTAGTCCTATTTACTAAGTATTGCTTGATTTAGGGAGCAAGACAACATGAGAAGAGGTCTAGTCACTTTTGGAAAGGCACATGCAGAAGAATTAGTTTAATGATTTGCAAAGTGTTGAAAACAAATAATTTCTCTTTTTTTCCCCTCCTTTTATAATGTCAGTTATATTTAATCTACAACATAGCCCTGTTAATGCAGCCTTTTTTCCTGAAATATGTTCTCTAGGGATTTCAGTACATGAGCAACATTTATTACTATGTCATTTGCATAGAACAGCAAAAGGGAAGGGAAGGGAAGGGAAGGGGAAGGGGAAGGGGAAGGGGAAAGGGAAGGGAAGGGAAGGGAAGGGAAGGGAAGGGAAGGGAAGGGAAGGGAAGGGAAGGGAAGGGAAGGGAAGGGAAGGGAAGGGAAGGGAAGGGAAGGGAAGGGAAGGGAAGGGAAGGGAAGGGAAGGGAAGGGAAGGGAAGGGAAGGGAATGAACCGGTGCAACAATCTTTAAGTTACAACCAGGGATTGAATGGGGCACCTCTGAAGCAAAGCTGGGAATCCAGTTAGTTTTGAGAATGACTGCCCATTACAGACTGCTCAAGGGGACATAACACACACACACAAATGTGGATTAGTAGGGAAGCCGCTTGTCAGTGCAGGGTCAGGATAAAACTTCTTAAGCTCTCTTTGTAAGACTGTTTTGAGAGCCTGACCAAGCAGAGCATCCTAAGCCATCATTAATACAAATAAATAAGAGCCTTGCAGGAATGTGATCCATGTCGTAATGCAACTAACGCGTGCCTAGAGACAAAAGAGTGTTTAAGCAGAAAATAAATGAGAAGGTTATTGATGACTCCCTTCTCTCCAGAGAAATGATCTTCCACACCTTTCAGTTTTCAGCACCTTGCTCATTCTTCCAACAGAGATATGGGTCCCCTTATAGTAAAGTAAAGCCTGGTGCCAATAGGCTTGCTTTTTAATTGCCTTTCACAGAGGCTTTAATAGGAGTGCAGAGATCCCAGGAGACCCCCCAAGAGCACAGGATGAAGAGCACTGAGGTAGTACTGCCTGCCCACAGGTGATACTCAGACCAAATATTCCATATAAGAAATCCAAGAAAGATTACACCACACTTACAGTTTCTTAATACTGTTACACTGCTACTCAGTGCAAGAAAGTAATTCCATGACTATTAGCTCTTAAGTGAGGGTATCTCTCCCAAGGAGCTCTATCTGCCCTTCTCTCTTGCTCCTCCTGTGCTGATTCCTCCCCATATCCACTACCCACATTAAGAGGTGCATCCTTCCTTAGCAGACACAGCTTTTATCTGCATGAAACAACTAATTTTTTTTTCATTTTTCATGTTTATATGTTAATGTAGAAAATTATTATAGTCCTATTTATTTTTTTTTTTTTAGTTTAGTGGAAATGTTGAACTCAGCTTCTACGCTGCTACATAAAGCGACATAATATATAGATGTAATAAATAATTTTGTATTTATCAAATATTTATGCAGAGTATTTAGAGATTACAGTGTACTTTAAAAACAAGTTTACTGTTTACACTCATATTTTTTATCTATTTTATGTATTTACACAACTTCTGTAATACCTCAGGGCCTTAAAATCCTTTGAAATAATAATCTTGGTAAGAGTGGAGAAGAAAACAATAATGCTATCATACTTAGCTAACAAAGGAGGATCAGAAGCTCAGAGAAATCAGATCCTCCGACATAGATATCTACATCTCAGTTGCAATTCTGTACTTCTACACCTGTAAGGATCTAGAAAAGCAAGTGAAGGCTGATGTTTTCATTGGCAAGTTTGCCAATGACACAAAGCTGGGGGGGGTGGCTGACACACCGGAACGCTGTTCCATCATACAAAGAGACCTGGACAGGTTGGAGATTTGGGCAAAGAGGAACCGTATGAAATTCAAAAAAAGCAAGTGTAAGGTGCTGCACCTGGGGAGGAATAACCCCATGTACCAGTACAGGTTGGGGACTGACCTGCTGGAGAGCAGTTCGCTGGAAAAAGACCTGGGAGTCCTGGGGGACAACAGGATGACCATGAGCCAGCAATGTGCCCTTGTGGCCAAAAAGGCCAATGGCATCCTGGGGTGCATCAAGAAGAGTGAGGCCAGCAGGTCGAGGGAGGTCATTTTCCCCCTCTACTCTGCCTTGGTGAGGCAGGCTGGGAGTACTGTGTACTGAGTACTGAGTACTGTGAGGCCTGGAGTACTGTGTCCTGTTCTGGGCTCCCCAGTTCAAGAAGAAGTGGGAACTGCTGGAGAGGGTGCAGCAAAGGTCTACAAAGATGATAAGGGGACTGGAACACCTCTCTTATGAAGAAAGGCTGAAGGATTTGGGTCTCTTCAGTCTGTAAAAAAGACAGCTGAGGAGGGACCTTATCAACACTTATACATACTTAAAAGGTGCATGTCAGGAGGATGGGGCCAGGCTCTTTTCAGTGGTGCCCAGGGACAGGACAAGAGGTAATGGGCACAAACTTGAACATAGGAAGTTCCACCTAAACATGAGGAGGAACTTCTTTCCTGTGAGGGTGGCACTGGCACAGGCTGCCCAGAGAGGTGGTGGAGTCTCCATCTCTGGACACATTCAAAACCCGCCTGGACATGTTCTTATGCAACCTGCTCTGGGTGACCCTGCTCTGGCTGGGGAGTTGGACTAGATGATCTCCAGAGGTCCCTTCCAACCCTATGATTCCATGATTCGATGATTCTATGAATCTGACCAGCAGACTATGCATCCCGGACCTTGAAGGATTTTTTACAAACTACCATGCTAGTTTAAATTGGTGATGACCATCAATTTTGGAGACCAGGACTGTTTAAAAAATGCCCAGCAAGGCTCCCTCTGTAGCTCCAATTTCAAACAACTTTAGAAAAATCGAGCCCTTTTTGGCTTTTTTTAGACTGTTGCAGAAATCTTAGGTCAAACACTTAAGACTGGTTTTCTGCTTTCTAGACTGCTGTTCAGTAGTAGACCTTATCGCTCTCTACAAATCCCTGAAAGAAGGTTGTAGTGAGGTGGAGGTCTGTCTTTTGTCCCAAGTAACAAGTGACAGGACGAGAGGAAATGGCCTCAAGTTGCACCAGAGGAGGTTTAGATTGGATATTAGGAAAAATTTCTTCACCAAAAGGGTTGTCAAGCATTGGAACAGGCTGCCCAGGGAAGTGGTGGAATCAGCATCCCTGGAGGTATTTAAAAGCCGGGCAGACGTGGTGCTGAGGGACATGGGTTAGTGATGGTTTTGGCAGCATTGGGTTGATGGCTGGACTCGATGATCTTAAAGTCCCTTCCAAGCTAGGCAATTCTATGATTCTGTGATTGTTTGAATGTGCTTGTTTTTCTTTGTCTGAGTGAATTTTAACCAGTCTCAGAACTTCAGAGATTCAAAGAACATCATTTTCCCCTAAATGCTAATTAGCTTGATAACTTTGTTTATTTAAAGCTTATTAAGGAACTTGGTAAATTAATACATAGCATCATAATATATCTTTCAGGTTTCCTGCAGCTGATTACTTGGAAGGTTGTTTAACAGAGCAGCCGTGGCTGACAGAATGATAGTCTGGTGGGATTTGCAAATTACTGAAGGAGCAGGTTTTTTTGCACAAGTTGTATCCGTGGCTCACTGAATTGTGTTAGAAGTAAGGTGTTAATTGTGTTAATAAACACAACCTTAGTGCCTTTCACAGTCCCCACGATAGCCACTTTTGCCCCAGCTGGGGTTCTTAAAATGTTCTTAGACTGTATTTTTCCACAGTTGACTTGAACCACACAGTTAGTATTTCTCCCTGAGACATGCACCAAGAAAATTGGAACTGCTGGCGAAACATCCGCAAGGTCTGCTCTGCACCAAGCATATAAGCTGTTTCGAAAGAAAACCAGTAAATTATCAGTAATAAAATGGCATTTTCATCAGCAATAACATGACATTTTTGCATTCATGCAAAACCCACCTTCATTGCAAATTCATTTGGCTCTGCTATTCCTCATTAAAATATTTTTTTAAAATTGTAAAACTGGATTCAAATTTGCACAGCCTCAGATTTATGACTGGGGGGTGAAAGGCAAAGGGATACAGGCAATTCTCTGTATATGTAAGGCTTTATGAGGAGGTCCTCTTGAAATGAACTCTGAAATACTCTGTGTTTTGCATTATGCTCTTTAGCACTCAGTTTCAACCACTTCCAAGATCTTCCATAATTAATTATATTGAATCAAGGATACATGTCAGAAGAGCTTAACTTTATATCTTAGATTTTAGGGAAAGCAGTCTAATAAGTGGGATCTGAATGGAAATACTGTTGATTATTGTAGACAACACTCTAAATATTTTAAAAGGTCATTTTTCATTTTCTTATTACACAGTAGTTAACAGAAAATTGGAATAGATTCTATGCAGTACACCTCATCATTTTATAGCTGGTTAGATGACGCTGACTTAAAATACCTACCTATATAACAACGAAGTTTATAAACCATTATGCAGAAAAAATATAATCATTACTAATGGAGTGCTGAATAAGAGCTAGATTCTTCTCAGTCACCAGCATAGCGCAGAGATTAATAAACCAGATGAATTAGATATCAGACGAAGCAGCCACTACAATCCTTTCTATTACTTAGAAATTCGGTAGTTCTTTCTTCTTTTTCTTTTTCTTTTTCTTTTTTTCCCCTACGTATCACAACCTGGTAAATGTCACTGGTGGGGGCTTTTAATTTTTTTTTTTTTTTTAATTGATATTTAATCAGCCAGAGTAAAGAAGGCAGCATGACCATCCTGGAGCCCAGAATATTTGCCATGACTGAACTGGGCTGAAGTAAGATGGTTAAGCAAATCCCTGGCTGCCCTTGTCTAGTACTGGCCGTGCCCTCTCTGAGCTTGGAGATGATTTCCACAGGTCCCTTCCAATTGTCCCTCTTATGATCCCATGATGCTGCAACAAGTGTGGGAATGGCCCATATTTAAAATCTTGGGTTTTATGCAACTGGTTTTGCATTGATTTGTCTTTTTTTTTAATTTATTTTATAATGCCCTCTCAGTCTCTTTGCTGCTATTACCCATCAGTTATCACCTACCAGAGAACCTTGTGTCAGTTCTCCCAGTGTGCAAATGCAATACCTTTTCTGCATGGCTTCTCCCATGTGAGAACAAAAAGCAATTAATTTGTTAAAAATGCAGTCAACTAAAAAGCAGGTTGGCTATTTTGAGTTCTTTTCCTTTTATTTTTTTCACTTCTTCCTGATACTACATAAGCCAGGGTAAGAGTAATTGTTTAATTCTTTCTGGATTACAGTCCAATCATGACTTGGTTAAATTGCTCCCATGTGGTACAATAATCCATAAACAAAGAAGGCTCCGGGGAGACCTTTTAGTGGCCTACCAGTATCTTAAGGGGGCCTACAAGAAAGCTGGGACTTTTTAGGATGTCGGGTAATGGCAGGACTAGAGGGAATGGATTAAAACTAGAGATGGGACGATTCAGACTGGACGTTAGGAAGAAGTTCTTCACCATGAGGGTGGTGAGACACTGGAACAGGTTGCCCAGAGAAGTGATAGAAGCCCCATCCCTGGAAGCTTTTAAGGCCAGGCTGGACGGGGCTCTGAGCAACCTGATCTAGTGGGAGGTGTCCCTGCCCATGGCAGGGGGGTTGGAACCAGATGATCTTTAAGGTCCCTTCCAACCCTAACAATTCTATGATTCTAAGAAGAGGAGTTGAGCCTGCATTTCAAGGACACTCCCCACTACTTTGAAAACCAAGGTAAAAAAAAGAAATCTGTTTTTCTTTTCATCAGTAGGAAAGCTTGCAACCTACGTAAGCAATGCACAACTCAGAGAGAGTCTGTTCAAATGGCATTGTGAATACTACACTGAACTGAAAAGAGAACTGTTGTGGGGTTTTTTTCTCCCCTCCTCCCTCTTTCCCCATAAGGAAGACTTGCAATATATGGTATAATGAGAACTTAGAAAAAGTCTGTTCAAATGGTATTATGAATACTGCGCTAATAGAGAATCCACTTTCCATGCCTACACGGAAATAAACCAGCTGCCTTCATTAGAAACGGATGGAGCTTATTGTTATTCTATCTTGATTCAGAAAATCCTGACATTTCCCTTATGGTAGAATTTCAAATATATATACTGAAAAGAAAAAAAAAAAAAAAAAAAAGAAAAGGAAAGCAAAAGAACACAAAAACTTTTTATTTTTTCAAAGAAACTTACATAAAGAAAATAGAAATTCCTTTGCTTTTCTTCCAAAACCTGTTCCTCACAGACTGTTATAAAACTGACTATTCAGTGCAGCCCTGGACACCTGATGATATTTAATATAACAGAAAACATTTGTGTTCTGCTCAAAAAGAGAAGCCATCTCCATGTGGGCTTGAAGACAAATACCAATCAACATGACAGGCAGAAACAAACACATGCTATGCTGTATGCTAATGTGTCCTAATTCCCTCTTCATCTAAAATGACGGATATTCAAAAAATTGCAGAAATCTATGCTGTTTTTTTTTATTATGAGCATAGGTCTTAGGTTATTCCAGAAGTTTGCACTTCGGCCACTTGTGCCTTTAGTAAACGGATAGAAAATTAAACGATGAATTTTAAGTTGCTCAGATTACATGCAGTCTGTACCTTTTTGTATAGTGCTGTAAGTTTACTGAATGCAATAAGCAGTGTATAATGCTCAGTAGTTCCTGTTTTTCCCTTCAACTGAATTTCTGTGATATTAGCAATTTCTATGTATTCACATTCTAGCACCCTCTCCAGGTATCAGCGTACAAAATTAGCTCAAAAAATAAAATAAATCCATCTATAAACTAAACACACCCTGGAAAAACTCACAGAGGCTGAGAAACCAGATATTATGAGACATTGAGGTATAGCATAATAGAGACTAAGACTGCAGTTCTGCTCCTAATGAACACTACGGGCGTTCCGTCAATGACTTCTGTAAGAAGAGGACTTTGCATAAGAAAGACACCATTGTGCGGTCACCCACTATAATCTGCATAAACACGCCATAGAAATCAATCTAGTGATATCTTCATTGAGTCACTTCTCATTTTACTGGAGTATAACCTTTAAAGCCAATTTGGGCATAGCATTGCTAGAATTAGAAATTTAATTCCATGTTAAATATAATTCCATGTTAAATATATTTTATTTGTTTCTACTTTGAATTTGCGTGCTTTCAACTTCCAGGCACTTGATCCACCTGTAATACTCTTCTGCCATGAGAAACCTTCCACAGTCTTACACCTCAGTTACTGTCTTTTAATATTCTCTAGAAAATATTTGCTAAAGGGAGATGGCTTGGTGTAAATCAGCTTCTTTTCCACCTTAAGGCTGATTCTTAATTGTGTTATATCTCTTTTTCAACAGCTGGGCAGCACAAAGGGATTTTAAGGGTAATGATTATCCTTATGATCCCCCCCATCCAAAGAATATGTTTATTATCTAGGTAGACTTAGAGAAAATTAACAAGAAATACTGTTTTTCCATGTTAATTGAACTCCTAGTGGATTTTAGTAAGTAAGCTCAACCTTCCTTCTCCTGTATGCCAGAGAGACATTCCCAGGCTAAGGAGATCCAGAAAAACAGCACTGCGTGTAATTGTAGGTCTTGGTATAAGTCATTCTGCAAAAACACCTCACCTAATGTGAGATATGTGCAGTGGATACAGCTACATCTGAGCCAGTAACCCCAACCTGCCTTTCCCAGCAGTGAGACAACGAGACCCTGCTAAAGTGCAATTCATCTCTCCTAAAATAGACATCTGAACTCAGTCAGAAGAATTGTGCCCTAAAAGCACCTCCATCGACTATAAATGGAAGCCAGGGCAGCAATCTCAGATGGAGACATCTATAGAGGGGATGCATAGTTGCGTCAAATTAATTCCACCCTCACTGTACTGCTTTGAAGAGAAAGATTGGTTTAGAAAAAAATATACCAAAATCCCGAAAGCATTTCTTGTGTGGAGAACAAGGATGTTTAATCAAGAGATACTTGAGGACACAAATGAAATTCCCAGTTTCTCAACAGCTCTTGGTGGAGGTAATAGGGCATCTCAGTGTTTGGACAGGGAATTCATAATGCCATAAGGGGCCAAGATGCTAACATGACTAGATGTTGTAAAAAATATTTTTTTCTAGGTGAAATTGTATGGAATTATCAGAATTATTAAAAATATGATCAACTCACTAATAAGTATTTTTTTCTTTATTTGGGATTCCTTTAGCATTAGCAATAATTAGAATCAGTTAATGGGGTATGAATATGGATGAAATACCTAGGTATTTAGGATTCTGAAAGTAATTTGCTTTAATCACTGTTTTCTTGCAGAAAATCTGTTTTCATAGGTACAAACAATTTCCTAGATACAAATGTCTTGTATCAAAATCTTACAGAATTTATAGTTTGTTTTATTTTGTTTTTGTTTGTTTGTTTTGATTTGATTTTTAGTTCTTTCAATATTTCATTTTCACTTTAGGAGTCGTTTCTCAGAGTTAATTTGTGCAACTAGGTTTTAAGGTATTTTTTCCAAGACTAAACAATGAAAAAGATAAAGAAAATACTTTTTCTCACAGGATCAGTAGAATACCTGGATTAGATATATTTAGAGTAAGATGTACTTAAAACCAACCAACACATTAGCTTAGAATTGGAGTAAAAAAAGAAGCAAAATATCACTTGAAATGGAACAGATCTTGTAATTAAATCTTTCTTTATAAAAGGGAAAGATGTAAATCCAAAATCAGAAAATAGTACTATACTGCAGTGAACCTATACAAAGTAACTGAATGACAGACACAGAACTAAACTAATATAAAAATTATAAAAAAAACCCCCATAACCCCAAACAAACAACTATTTGTCATGTGTTATACAAAATGGGTATTTTTATCATACTTAGATGTTTTTGATGAGTTTGACTGATAGAGGAATATTGTTAATGTGATATATTGGACATAATATATTGGACTTCCACAAGACATTTGACCTGGTATCATGAGAGATCCTGTTTCATAAATTCAAATGACAAAAATTCTGAAAACAATAAAACCCCCATGACCTATAATATGCACATTATATTAAAAACATATTGCTTGAAATACAAGTCTGAAAACATCATTACTAATATGGACTTGTATGTGAGTACCTGTGTTTCCCCTGGGTTCATCAGAGAACCTTCTTGCTCTATGCTATTTGGAATTTTTAAGAAGCACAGTGAAATTTTATTATCACTGAGAAAAATCTGTTGGTGACATGAGAGGAGGGAGAGTGGTTAATGAGAAACGATATAAAGAGTCTGATTTCAGTGAAACAATATCTATTTCAATATGGCCAAAGGCCATGTATATAGAAATAGAGAATGTAAGCTACAATAATGGTATGGGTTTGCTAACCTGGGTAATAGTGGCTCTAAAAAGTACTTAGGGACATGGCGGATAATCAACTAATTATGAAATCCCAGGTGACACTGCAGTCAAAAGGAATAATGGATAGAAATATGGAATAGTGAGTAGGAGTTGTGAGATTATAACGCATCTGCCTTTGACAATAATTAAACCATTCCTGGAATAATTTATCCATTTCAGGTAAAAGTGCATTAAGAGAGATGCTAAAAACCTGGAAAGGACTGAGAGGGGAGCAGGGGGAATGACTAAAACCTAGACTGCAGTGTGGTGTCCTCGGGGACGGGAGGTGCTCTGTCTTTTCAAGGAGAAAACTACAGGGTGACTAGATGGTGTCTCTAAGTATCCATGTGGACTGCAGGAATTCAATAGAAGTCCTTTCAATCTGGAATACTAAGGCAGAACAAAACCAATATGACTTAAATTCAGCAGGGAAAAAAAAAAATTAATGAAGAGGATTAACCAGTGGAACCACTTTCAAACTTTTGCAGTGAATTTTTCATCGTTAGAAACTACAGAGCCAGGACTGGATGTTTGTTTCGTAAGACACCCCACACTTTACTGCGACTTTGGCTATTGCACTTTAGGCAGGAACTAGTGTGTGCCACTCCTACGGTTTGAACTGGACATAAAATCAGAGTGTTCCCTTAAGCCCACTGAAATCTATGAATGGTGTTTATTGATACAGAGAAAATTAGCTGGCTCTTCCAGATTTAATTTGGAAAATTGCATCCCATTGGGAACAAAAGAATCCTTTGAACTTTTATTAAAGACTTCGGTTTACAGCTTATATATGCTTAACTTAAGATACTGTGATTACCTGGAGGTCAAGGTCTCTCTGCTGCAGGCAGTAGATCTTGGGCATGGCTTGATCTTACAGATGCTGCACACATGGATGCACACATGAAACTGGGAGCATGATAGATCCACACACGCTCTCCCCTTGGAGGGTGCAAAATTTCAGCAGCCTCATGCCCTGTGCTCACACTGGGAGGAAACTCTGCCTATGGACTTTTTAAACAAGAATACTCATGTGGAAAGTGCTGTGTGGTATAGCCAATGGGCGGGTTCTGGCACAGACCTCAACAGTCTAGTGTTGTGAATTTGGCCAAATTGGCCAATGGCCGGCGACAGATGCTCTCCCCCCACCTCTTGCACAGGGAGAAGACGAGGAGAGATTAAGAGATTTATGAGTTTAGAAGAAACTAAACTACCTTTAGGAAATACTAATAATAAAATAAAAAGGAAATAATAAAATAGATACAGTATATACAAAACCATATTAAGCCCCCAGGATGACGTCACTGGCAGGCACCGGGGAAGTCCCAGGCTGGACTCAGCAATGGGTGGGAACTGCATTCCACAAATGGAGTCAGGAACACAGTGATCGGGATCAAAGGCAGATGAACAGTCTGGGTCCTCCTCGGACATCGGTCATTGAAGAAAAAAGAGAGCTGACCCTTTGATCCCTCAGCTTTTATACTGAGCATGGGGCAGATGGGATGAATACCCCTGTTGGTCAATTTTGGGTCATCTGTCCTGTCTGCTCCTCCCTGCAGGTGGGACCCTTCCACGCTTTTCCATTTCCGACCCTCCATCATAGCAAATAATGAAACTAGCTGACCTTGGTTGTTATAGCAATAAGCATAAGCAAGAGCCTCTCTGTGTACCATTTCTTGGCACAAACAGTAAACATTGGTCTTATCACTCTGAGAACGAACCATTTTTGGCACAACATGCTGTTAATTTCAGAGAGTTAGAAGAAGCCTAGCTAAGAAGTAAAATTACCGAACAGAAAGTTGGTTCTGTTTTACCTCAAACCAGGACATCTAGTCACTAAGGCTGGTGACTTTGCTCAGAAAACTGTCACCTGGTTCCCCTTAGTCTATAAAGGCATTGGGTAACAGTACTTTTAACTAAGAGAGACTCGAATGTCTTCTGCTCTTGCCAACTGGGGTGCAGAATCTGGCCCCTTTGTAGGAGTCCACAGTCCACAAGAAAGAAAATGATAGCAAATGCAGCTTTGAAGAGGAATACTGCTACCTTAAGCCACAAGCATTTAGAAAGACCAGTCTGATTTTATGAGATATTTTTCTACTTACTCGCCACATCAGTGGTTTGTTTCCAATGCCTTCCCCTAGGAGGCTGAGCCTGAGTTGTATTCCAGGGGCAATTCAGAAAATAGAAGGCAAACTGGGTCTTATTTTTGAAAATTAACATTTAACTTTAATTGTTCCTTCCCACACGACTTTGGAAATTATTCCTCTGTGCAAACTGAATGAGAATGGAAAAGGTTATGTTCAATTGTAGATTTAAAAAAACCCCTGAACTTTAGCTTTAGTTTACCACCTTGTCCTCATCTTAAAAATAGCTATAAAAACAAAACAAACCTTGTCTGCATGCCTGCTTTACATTAGAACCTTACAAGGAAAGTTATAATGTTATCTGTTGCTCTGCTGAAAAGAAAAATAACCAATTTACTCTTGTGTGGTTCAGGGGAAAATAGCCTTGAGAAAATGTTATTGATGTAGTGTATTTATGTAGGGTTGCAAGACAAATTATGCCATCAGCAAATAAGGTCAGAGTAGCAGAGTGAATTACTGGCAAAAATAGGTTGCTTGCAAAGGACAAAGGTTGTTTTAACTGCATATAAACCTTGAAGCCAGATGAGAAGAAATAATAACAGACTCGGTGTGGAATGTAGTATTTTAAAGCTCCTCAAAACTCCAAATGATTTCTTGTGGATGATTGTTACCTTTTTAGGAAGGATGAAGAGGGATGCATGACAAAATTATCTGCCTGTGGTTACGGGGACCCAGTTTAAGGGCCTCCTGTGACTACGGTGTAGCTGCTTCAGTCAGCCAGCTTTGCACCTTCAGAGAGGAAAATGCTGCACTTGGGGATCTGCTCCTAATGCTTTCCCATCCAGTCCTAAAGAAGTTGATGTAGTTTTCTACAGCAGGGAAGAAGGAACACATCAATAGATGCCAAACAACCTGCTTAACCACAAGTACACTGCATAGAAGAGCACACTATTTAGTTTTTAACGAAGTAGAATTCTGTTTTACGGTTCTGGATACTTTATGTAAGCCCTCATCTATCGGAAACATGTTTAACACAGGTTCTCCTTTATCCAGGGTTGACAATGACTGCCAGAAACTGATAATTTATTCCTAGTACACTTCAATTTTTCCAGTCGCTCATAAAAATGAGCTTTGAAGGTTTATTTCTGGACCGGTTCTGGGCTAGCCAAATTATAGCATCAGTTCCTTAAGAGAAAAAAAATCATAGTCATATTAGTTCAATAAATAATCCTGAAATAAAGCAGCACTAAGCATGTCAATATTGCTTTGCAGTTCTAATTGGTTTTACTTGCAGTTCTTAAAAGAGGAAACACATGGCTGGATACACCCTGGGCATTCGTTGCTCTCATGCTGTACATTACACACTAGTCATTGGTGACAACACAACTTTTTGGAGAAGAGATCAGAGTGGAGATCTTGCCGTTTTTATCTCTAACTGCTGGGATAGAGGAACACACAGGACAAGTGCACAGGTACAGACAAAGCCAGGGCTGTATTTACACCATTGATGCTGCCTCAAGACCATCTGCCCACGGTGAGTGTAATCGCAAGAGGACTTATCCTGAAGAGCATGAATTGGAATGGCCCAGAGCCGAGCCTGGGAATGAGGTATCAACATCTATGAAGGTAGTGAATGTTCCCTGGTCAAGCTTAATCCTAAACCCTTCCCTGACTGGCAGCAAAAACCACGGTCGCACATGTACAGCTGTTCCACCACATCCAGGCTTGAGCCCTGGCATGCAATGATCTCTTCTGTGCTCAGCATGGTCCTCATGCAATCTTCCCAGGCAACAACTAGGCATTGTTCATGGTCAAGGACAGTCCAAGGATCATTCCTGATAGGCAGTTTGGGTACCAATAGCCTTTTTTCAGGGCTTAGGAGACATTCCTGGACATCACAGGGCTGAGTCTGAGCATGGCTGGGGGTGATGGGATGAGCCCTGGCTGTTGAGACCCTGCTCTGCTGTCCCTGAGTGTATCTCTGTGTCTTCTGGCACTCCAGGAGCCCCCGACCCTCTTTTCCCCAACTCCTACTGTGGATGGCCATAGTCTCAGTGGGCAGTCTGGAAACAAACAATTAACACTATCTTCAGATAAGAATTTTCTCCTTTAAAACCTTTAAATATCACTGCTGAACTAATCCACCTTGACAGTAAATCCTACAATATGGTCACTGTTGTTAAACTGACAGTTACAGCTGCTTTCTCATGCTTTACACTGCTCATTTTTAGCTTTCCAAAACCTTACTTTATAATATCACCTCTTACTTCCTGGGCACGTACAAAACATTGTCACTCTGCTTCTGCTTTCCCAAATGTTACTTGCCGAATAATACGAAAGAACATTTGTGTCCTTCGGTTGGTGGTTTAAGAAAAAAATCTGTGAAACAGGTTTCTGCAAGAAAGTAGAGGAGGACTTTAAACAGTGTGATTGAGAAGGCATTATCTTCTTTACACAGGAGGCAGATGCTTAGATATATATACTTCATAATTATAATAAAGGAAATAGACCTGGAGAGTTCTGCTGTGGATCAGCGGTTAAAGTAATAGCCTGGATTCCTCGATTGTAATCCTGATCTATCAGCAGCTTCTAGGTTAGCAGCAAGTAAGCTCTTATTGGGCCCAATTCCAACATCTTTTAAAGGTGCTTTATGCTGATGTAACTCAATTGATTCTAATGGAGTCACTTTCACTTTACGTCAATGAAAGTGAAATCGGGATATGATTACAGTCTCAGCTAACTCACCGACCAAGTAGATTCAGTCTATCGATTAGGACTAGTGGAGAGCTGAGAGCTGGAATTTTTATTTATATAGCTTTTTGTAATTAAAAAATTGGTAGGAGACATGACATTGCTGTTACCTGAAAGGACGTGACTTAAAAAGGAATGTGTTGGACTCTTGGACTAACAAAACACATCATTTTTGGACCATGAATCTTCAAACTGGATACCATGTAACTGCCTACGCTTAATTTGGGCCCCGTTGCAATGCTGTGGGCCTGGTAGGTTGGATGGGTTACCTCTCAGATGCAAAGCTAAATGGTCTCAGGCGACACGGCACTGTCCCCCATCACACTGCCTACAGAGGAGCATGGCAACACCTTGAGTAGCTGCTATGTTAATCTTGCATAGAGGACAGGGTCAACAGGCCACCCAAATTAAATGCCAATGCAGCCGAAAAAAAATATTTTGGATCAGTTAAACACAAATTTAATGTTTTAATTCAGTAATGCCAAGTTATTGCCTTTAAATACGAATTCAGCTCTGCAGCCTGCAAAAGACAATAGAAAACAAGCTGCTTATGGGACACAGAACAAAGAAAGTGCCGTTTTCTAGAGATTTGTTTCTTAAATGCACTGCTTAAAAAAATCCTTAACACTTTCCTTGCTCCGTAATTCATAATTTCCTCAAATACACACAGTCTCACCTTACACCAGTGATTATGGAACAGGTTTCCCAGAGAAGCTGTGGCTGCCCCATCCCTGGAGGTGTTCAAGGTCAGACTGGATGGGGCTTTGAGCAGCCTGGTCTGGTGGGAGGTGTCCCTGCCCAGGGCAGGGGGTGGAACTAGATGATCTTTAAGGTCCCTTCCAACCTGAACCATTCTGTGATTCTATGATTATTAATTTAATGTCTATATTGTAAAATGCCGTCGCTTTTGAAACAGGCTCGTGCTGCCTGGCCAGTGAGGACCAGTGTCTGATTAACCAGGGGATGCCAAAGAAGCAGATGACTGCTGAGTCCTTGTTGCAGTTCATGTTTCCACTGGGACATTAATTTAAATTCTTTCTGTAAATCTGAATTAAATCTATAGGAACTTGAAGTCTCTGAAATCTTTGGCTGTATTAGCTAAACGATTCAAGACTGCTTTGGGGAGGAGGAAGGAATTGTGGATAGAGGACCAGACTGATTTTCTGACTGCACAAGACTTTTCTTCTGAAAGCAGGCAAGGAAATGTGTCAGGAAATCTCATAACTACAAATCGTGAATTTTTTCGAATTTTCAGTTCCTTGAGAATTTTTTGTTTGTTTGTTTGTTTCAGCTCACATTTCAAGATGAGAACAACTACTGAAATATCAAAATTTTCCTCAAGGCAAAATTGTTTTATTTTATTTCCATCTCTAGTCCTTATTTACTTTACAGAGGTGTTCAGAGGCTCAATTTAGTTCTAAAAAGATTAAGAAATCTTTGGGTAAAAAGAACTTAAGAATAGTTAAGCCTGTATTTTATTGCAACCTCCACTAAATACCACTTACCCTCACCCTTCTAGCTTTCTTGACTGCTCATGGGACCTATTTCTAGCATGTTTCTATCCCCTTTAGGCTGCATGCTTGCTTCAGAAGTGTTCTATGTATTGTGATGGGAAATTTGGCTTTTCTGGAGAAAACGGCAGTCGAGGTAGGAGGTGCACTTCAGCCTTTGAGCAGGGCTGTGGTTGTGTCTCTCCCGCAGCGCGCTGCTATTCCAGCGCTGTGTCTGCCCCAGCCTCCGGCGTGCTGCAGGGCTGCAGCCCGGCATCGCTGCAGAGCGGAGAAACGGGATATTTCTGCAGGGAATGCAAGCTAATAGAGCGGGAAAACCTAACGCAACACATGCTGCGTTTGGCTTGTTTGCAGATATCTAAAATAAGTAAAAAAAAAAAATCTGCAGTCTTCTGCCTGGTATGCTCTGTGTTGATTTTTTTGTTTTTTATCTTCCCTAAGCGAAGTGTAAATTTTTGCATCTCCACCCCAGCTGCAGGAAGAGCTGGAAGCAGTTCAAGGTTTCTCTGTTAATGCTAAAGAAGAAAGGACTAGCTTTCATATCTTGATGTGAATGGGGCTCTCTCATTTGCATTTTTAGTTATAAGAACTTGTCACTGTGGTATATAAAAGCACTATTTCATATATTTACTCTCCAGGGAAGGAGATAAGTACTTTATCCCTTTTTTACATATGGCAAAAGAAAAAACAGACAGACTGTAAGCTAGATATTTAGAATTTTGAATGACTAATTTTCAGAAAGCCGAGCTCAGGTGTCTGCTAAAATTAGCCTTGTTTAGGTTTATTATTATCATTATCATTATTATGATGATAATGACTGGACACCTGCTCAAGCAGCAGGTTAAATTGTATTAGTCAGTGTCTAAATATACACAGAAAAGAAAATCAGCTTCTGACTACAGTGCTTATCATCGCAGGATGAAACAAGAAACCAAACTGAGATATGGACAGACTGAGGGGCTGCAGAGGAGTGAGACCCAGAGCCACACGACATTTCCAATCCAGCATCCTCAACAGGCATCACAGAAATTTTATGAGCGATTTGTGCAATCCATCTGAGATTCCTATTATATTAAATATATTTATATCTTCATAGATGGGGGTATATGCACACAAAGATAAGTATTCAACAATTTCACAGAGGTTTGCAAGAAGCTCTTTCTACTCATGAAAAGCACCATTTGAAAAGTGCAAAAGTGTCTTTTTGAAGGCATGGCAGGTAGCTGCTGAGGGTGGACACTTCTGGCTAGTAAATAAGAAATGGTGGATAGGTGAGAGGTCACGAAGATCCTTGAATCTGAAGACCGATGGCTTTGTTTAATGCTATGCAGGAGCAAATGACAAGTGTCTTTAAGAGAACTGAGGTTATAAAAAAAAATAATAAATTCAGGAGAAGGCTATGGGAAGCAACATCCTTAATGAAAGCAAAAGTTACCAGATCGTACTTCACAAGACCAAAACAAGTGGATATTAAATAATTGAGCTGTGGCCTGACCACAGCAGGCAGAATTCAACTGATGTGAATGGAAGATGCTGAAAAAGGCCTAGGGGTTGTTGTGGACACCAGGCTGAGCACAGGTCAGTGTATTTGCACCAGGAATACTCCAAAACTGCATAATGGGCCCTATTAGGACAGCAAATTAAAAGCAATTAGTACCTCTCTTTACTTCGACCCAGTAAGGCTGCACCTGGAATAATGGGTCCAGTTTTGGACCTCCGTAATTCAGGGGAGAAATTGGAGGGGATGCTGCAGAGAGTTTCCAAGGTGATCACTGGCCAGGGCAAGTGACTTATGTGGAGAGTTTGAGAGAACTGGGATTGTTTCGTTTGGCAGAGAGGAGGCAAAAGAGAGATTCGATAGCAGCCTACAGCATTTTAAAAGGGATGGGGGAAAAAAAAAGTAGTCATTCAGCGTGGATATGGAATCACAATCCCTGGAGATTTTCTAGACTTGTCTAAAGTCATGACCGACTTGATCTGGTGTTGATGATAGATCCGGTATGGGTGGGAAGTTCGACCAATGACCTCCAGAGGTCTCCTTCAACCAGCATTTCTAGGAAGACAGAGCAGTAGCTATTTTACTGCCAGTGGTTCATCTTTTCCAGAGCAAGCTGTCTGACCTGGACGTCTATGTGCAAGAACAGTTCTAAGTAAGGGCTAAAAATTACAAAACCCATAGGACTGGTGTTTATTGAAAGATTCTAAGCATCACTTTGTCACAAAGCATTCATGTGTTAAAAAGGTATGTTACTGCTGTGCTGCAAGGTCCCACGGTAACATTACTATTGAATTGCCTCTCAGGTACGGATCAAGAACAGAGAAAGTGCATGGGCTTCTGAGGGCAATGGTACCCACCTGATTACTAAGAATTCCTGACCAGTTCTGTTAGGAGTAACACCTACCGATCGAATGCAAAGAGAAGACCATATGTGTTCCTGCACAAGTTTAAAATGCCAGAAAACTGCGAAACACCAGCTCAGGGAACTCAGTGGAAGTTTGGGCGATTGAATAATCATAAGAGCAAGCAATGAAGAAGTCGATTTTTTATGTCTGGGAGTTTTAAAACATGATTGAACATCTTTGTGGGAGATACTAATGAAACACTCTGTTCGTGACATATTTACAAGGGCAAATAGACAGGAGGGTTATACAAAAGGACATCTTATAGGGTATGATGATTCCTTCAGGGCTTATGTGCGTGCAAAACTATTAGGGGCATATCTAATAAAACGTACAGCATCAGTTAGCCATGCACCCCAATTCAAGATCTGGCTGCTAGTCCCATGCAGTGACAAACAATACACGAAGAAAGGGAAAAAGTGGAGCACAGAACTTGAAAATGAAACCTCAAAAATGTGAGAACAATCCTCTGACATAAAAAAAGTTGAAGTTTGGCTTTCCGCATTACCCAAAGAGCATGATGGCCTCTCAGACATCTCTTTTCCCAGAGGCACAGGTTTCAATTTGCACCAAGCATCCAGAAACAATTCAGTAAGATATCACAAAGCTACTAAATCCCCCAGGGCTGAGCCAAGGCCCAGTTTAACGCCCACTGGGTATAGGGAGGAAGAAACTGATAATTAAAAGAGAATCTGGGAAAGCAGTGGACATCTATTTGAAATGTTGCCTGGTGTTAGGAAAAGAGGTCCATTAATGGACAAGAATATATGAAATTGTGCCAATGGTAATAATGGTCTTCACTTCACCAAAACATACTCTTTAAGGACAGCTCTCATCCAGAATTAAATGGAATAATTTACCTCTAATGCCGGTTGTCAATGTTAATTGCCAATTAATAATCCTTAAAAATCTGTTCCTTGAAGAAGATGATGTAACATGCCAATGTGATTCAAAGCCTTTCCTTTTTCATGGTGCAGATTTTTTAAACATCCACCCTCTGTTCAGTGCTGGCATTGCCAGGAAGAGTTAGAGCAACAGCTCATATAGGTGCAATGTCTCTGTAGCAATTAATTAAAGGTTGATAAGAGGTAAGGAACAGCCTTTTGAAATAATAACAAGAGTAATAATAGCAACTACAGTGGTGATGATGGTGGTGATAAGAAATGTACTAAACTACAGAAAAAAATTAGAGAGATCTGTCAAAGCAATAATAAAAAAAACTGAAGAGAACTATAGGAACTAATTGGGGTGGCAAAAACATTTACGTTACCTACTTTGTCAAATTTAGACTTCAGGAAAGGTTTCTCAGTCTTGAACCATTTCTTCATGCAGACGACCACTGGCCTCAGTGGAAAGATGGGCATGTTCCTTGCCAGTGCCTATAGGTGCTGTATTTGTGTTCAGAGAAGTGATGGTAATGTTTGGTGAATTTGATGCTTCAGGGATGAGTGAGATTTGCAGTACTTGTGTTACTGAACTCTGCACACAAGCAAAAATTTCTCCTACACTTCTTGGATGTGGCAACCTAACTTCGCTAAAACCTACACAATAAGTGAGATGCCTCCAGGAAGCACCACACTTGCTGTGTGCTCACCAACCATACGGTTGACCTCTACACAGTAAGAGATAAACTTTTGCCTGCCTGGCGGCTTAGCCAGAAATTCAGTGGATTGCCAGATGCTTTCCAAGCCTCAACACATGTAAAAATTGTGATGTTCTTTCAGGTTCAAAATTTATCTAGGTAGTAGAAGAGAATCTGCCCATCAATACATGAACATTTACAGTCTATATTTGTGGTTTTGTGCCCTCGACTTCTGTACATTTATTATTTAAACTGCATAACAGCCTATTGCTGTAAAGTTACAAGTGCTCAGATATTAGTAACCCATGGGTCTGGAAATGCCTGCAGAGGTAGATAATAGTAAGTTTAGTTGCTGAAATCTTATAGTTCCATAAAGATAGGCACCTGTGCAAAAAAAAAAAAAAAATCAAAAAATCAGGATAGATAGCCATAGAACAGAGAATTGATTACATGAGAAGGGACTAAAATAGTATATTTGCTTAACAAGATGAAAGTAGATATAGGATATGATTGCTGCTTATACAAAATGTCCTTTCCCCTTCTTGCTCTTTATAATCATTTAAGCAAAATACAAACCTAACGCAAATAAACTGGTCAGCAACACCTTTGGAGTGGATATTAGTCAGATATTATTAGTTCAGGAGCAAGGTGACATAATAGCTCTCCAATAAAAAGAGTAAGGAAGGGAACAGAGACTAGCAAGGGAACTAAGATCTCTAGGAGCTAGCATACTGCAGAATCCAAGGCAGCCTTAGAATGGAACTTGATTACTGTGACAAGATATCCATTTTTGCATTCTGCCAAAATATTGTTAAATCCTGAGATCTACGAGGAATTAGCTTTTCTGCTTCACGTGTGCTGGTTCAGGGTTGACGTAGAGCAGGGAGAGGATCTAGTTTTAAACATAACACCAGCGAGCAGCAAAGAGACTACGGGGACCTGCAGAACCTGGATAGGCTTAGCTCTGCTATTGTGTTATCTTCTGTCCCTTGGATGGCTGTTGGATGACCTTACTGGTCTTCTTTCCAAGCCAGTGCCATTCCAAAGCGACTTCATAGCTCTTCACAAGCTCTGCTAGTTCATTCAGGAAATATTTTTTCCAAGTGGCAATGCTTGTTATTACTGAACTTTCCAACTCCTTCCCCTTTGGTCTCTTTTGCTTCTGCTGCTTCTTTCTAATTTTTAACATGATACCCAGAACCTCACACTTTCAGGACTTGTTTTTCAGATAAACTTCATATAGCAGTGCCTAAAGCCTGGAAGCTCTTCAGATCTCACTAGCTGAGATTTCTCTTGGCATTATAACATCCCTCACTGGCACACAGTCAATGAACCCTGCTAATATACCATCAATCCTGTCTGGCCCTGGAGAAAGGAGAGTGCCGGGACTTGGCCAGAATACTACTGTGTTTGGCTTATTCCCAACTGGAGTTGTTTAAAACAGTCCCTCAGGCTGCTTTAACGCATGCCAAAGACAGCTTGAAAATCAGCGAGCTGACTCCCTGAGCCACCCCATTTCCTCCACCTTCTGTGCCCAATGGTCTCTGGGCACATCAGGCAACGGGGGCCAGGCAGCTCCTCTGATCCCCGGCCACCAACAAACTTCAATATCTTCAAAGCTTCCCAGCGTACCTATCGCTCTGTCAAGTAGCTAAGCATTACTGCACACATGGGTTGACTGAACTCTACAAAGACTGTGAGAGGACCTGAGTTTAAGCTTTCAGATATGCAAAACACTGTCTTTGTACCATTATGCTTTAGAACGCTGTGAAATAAAATCACATGCTGGACTCCACACACTGCTGGTGCATGTGTGAATATAAGCCACAGACTCCCCTTTCTCCAGATGCATTAATTGCCGCTCAGTACTTTCCCTCTTCCTGCAATAAAATAGAGGTGTGTGCATTTGCAGAACCATTGGCTATTACCTTCTGTAAGTCCCCTGGCTGTTTTTTCAAAGATGAGTTATCGTGGAATTGGTGGAAAAATTCAGCCTGTGGAGTTTGAAACTTGTTCTTTGTTACCTTGTCATTGTAGAGGTATTTTAAAAAGGTGCAAAACAAGCGTAAAAAGCTATTGTTACTATCTGTGAGCGTTTTACACTCCCTGTGCACTCTCCGCATGGATGTAAGAAATGACATAAGGCAACAAGGTGTTTTTGGCTGAAACTTAGCAAGAGAATACATTCAAAAGTCACTCATTTCCCTCAACAAAACTCATCTGATTTATTCCTTAGATCTGCTGAAATCAATATGAAAAGGCTAACTTTTAAATGGAAAAAGTTCTTTTTTCAGACACCGAGCCATCACCATGACAGTGTCCATTTTCCATGCTCAGCTGAATCCATACATGCCTGCCTGGCAGCTTCACTGACTTAGCATGGGTAGGGAACGTGCACTTAGCATTGCTGTGAATGTTTATTCTGAACATCATTGCGGGGTTTTTTTGCCAAAGAACACAGGAGGGCTTGTTTTTTCTGAAATTCAACCTGCCACTCTTTGAACTCACGGATTAACCTTATTTTGCCAGTGGGTTTTGGCAGCTGTAGCTGGTAATTCTGTAGCTTTTGTGGTTTTGGTTGTTGTTAGTTTTTTTTAAAAAATAAAATCACAACAGTGTCTGCCTTAGTACTCTAATTCAGGCCTTATCCTCTGAATAAATCTATTTAAAGATAGCACCATGGTGTGCTAGCTAATAATGCTAGAGATGTTGAGAGCTGTCTAGTTCTGTGCTGTGTTCTCTGTACTCTGCAGACCCTGAGACCATAAACTCTTCAGGGCATGGACCTTGTCTTCTCCTGTTTGTTTTTTCAAATTCCGTACACACTTATTATCTTAGGAATAAACAATGGCTTTGGGCAAATACTATTCAATATTCAACAAAGTGTTAAATATCCAGCAATGTACCCAAATCTGCTTCTACCAGCCTAATCACCATTAAAATATCAAATCTCTTGAACAAGCTATTTGTATTATTCATTGAAACAGCAGTAGTCTTTTTAAAAACTATTAAAAAAACCCCCTCTTTATCAATTTCTCTTTCATTACATATCTGTGCTTTTATTGTGGTTATGTCTTTTGTCAAAGCCTTCCTTTGTTTTTCTTATTTCATTCCTCCACCTGCAAGAAACACTCTTGAGCTCTGACCATGGTTTACTTTTGAATCCTTGGGTAAACCATTTGCCTTGCACACACCTTCAGCACAAATATACACTGAATGCTTTGACTTAATAGCACTTTCCAGAAGGACAAATAAGCTAATGAACAAAAAATTAAAGAGGGTTAATCAAAAACATTAAGAGGCATTTGCCTCTTAATGACCTAAGCCTTAATTCAGTGTTGGCACAGCATTGTATATTTACATACTACAATCTCCACAAAAAGATTCAAAATAATTTTACAACACATGGTCACCTGAAAGGCGAGAACATGAACAATGGCGAGTGAGTGCAATACTTCAGAGACAATTACTGAATAAAATAATGGAAAGGAATGTCGACAGAAGACTCTTCCTCTTGTTTGCAGCGAATGAGCAGCATGGAATAAACTTTTAAGCCAGAACATAAGAGGTCTGCTGGGACTTGACAAGCCTCCCCAATGATTTCAGCCTGTGGTCCTGAAAAGTTTATAACGGGCAGTAGAGGACTTGTCGGGTGCCATCTACTTTCTGTGACAGACAGAACCTAACTTAGATTGTGAAAGACGCAACTAAAGATTGGAGATTAGTCTGAGAGGAGGCTTGAACTGGCTACCCATCTGCATATATATTACTCTCTCTTTGTTATCTGTTCGGTCCTGAAATTCCTCATGTCGTTATCTGGTGAGAGGAGCCACAAGTCAGGATAAGCCTGGCTGTATGCATACCTCAAGAGAAACAGTCAAAACAAGGGAAGGATCTGTGGGGTGAGCAAGAGACATAATTATGAAATCATACATAAATACATCATTTTTGGTTCAAAGGAGTTTCTGCTCTGGGTCAGACCAGTGACTCATTATATCCAGAATTCAGTCTCTGGCAATAGCAGACACACACTGCTTTTGAGGAAAATATAAGAGGTCTCTGCCAGTATAACTCCCTTTATTCTAACAGCTAATGCATAAGCTTATGCCCTACAGCAGAAGTTTAGCATCCAGAAAGAAGGGAGGTGTGCACGCAGCTTGGTCTGTCCCAGAACACGCTCAGAAGGTGGCTAAGGCATGCACCCAGCCAGCGAGCCAGGCTTTACACCCAGCCCCAAATGGGTTTTTCTGGCAAGGTGTTTCCTAGGCTACATATCCTCCTTATACCATATGCCCTCCACCTCCTTTTCATTTCAAAGTTTGCTCTCTTATTTCTTTTTTATGTGATAAGACACTTTGAAATGTGTTTTACCTTCCCTGTGCCATTCATTGTTTTGCAGCCTATACTGTACATCTCTGAAAACGTATCCTACCAAGCCTTGACATTTCATGAGTCTTAGAGTTTTCACATCCAAGTCAAAAAGTTAAAATTTGCTTATACTGTGCTTTTAAATCACAAGCCAGATGAGGTGAGTGAAAGCTTCCATGAAGCATAGGAAATAATAAGAAATCACCTCTTGGAAATAATTAAACATAACCATGCAGTGTGTCTGTGCTTCTTTTCAAAGAAAAAGACCACAGAGAAACGTGAGTTTGTGAGAGTCAGAGTCACACAATCTATGTCTGGCATTTGATGGATTATCTATTATGCTTACTTGAGTAAAACTGATAAGTGGTGTTTAAGAAATCCTTCCAAAAGTAATTCTATTTGAACTACAGAATGGGAAAAGATAGCAACGAAAAGCTGAAAATATTCTGTTTTGGCAGCCGTGAAGCTGGAGGACTTGTGAGCAGAAGCCAACAGGCAAGGAACATAAAACATGGAAAGACAGCGATCATCTTACAAAGCCACCATTGTGCACGGGAATAACTTGCGTGGTCAACCATGGGACTGCCCAAGCAGCAGTGCCTTGAGGGCCACAGGCAGGCATGTGTGCAAGACATGGGAAAGACAAGTGCCAGCCTCAAATAAATCTTGTAAGGGTGCTAAAAAGAAAGATTCAGCAGAAACCCCAAATGCATACCTTCTTATTCAGCATGATTTTTTAAAATAAATTGATAAATACATATATGAATAAAATGTATCGAAGGAAGTTGGACAAGACAAAGCAGGCTGTCTGCTTCTGTTTTATCACACACAACCAGCATGTGAGTAAGTCAGTAACTGAAATCTCGGACAAAAGTATGGTTTGTATCATAAGAAGAAAATCAATTCCATTTCAAAAGCCTTGCAAAGACAGGCTACCAGGAATTCATTCCTGGGGGAATGCAGGCTAAAGCTGACTTGCTTTCAAGTGCTGCATTTTGGGTTTTGCTTATGGCTCCTAAGGACATTGCTTTGGGCAACTGAGACCCTTCAAAGCCTTTTGGCACTGGTTTATAGACAGTGCCAGGATCCCTCAACCTCCTTTCTGAGCTCCCTGCTGGGAACATCCATTGTCACCCACCACGTTCTCCAACAGAGCTTTGGAGTGGTGGACTCTGGGACCCTCCCCGAGTGTCTTGCACTAACACCTCCATGATCAAAATGTGTAGTGCTCACCAGTGATACAAAATCAGGCTGGAATGATGGTCTCAATTGCTTGCATTTTGAGGAGAGACAAAGGTAAAATAGGTCCTAAAAAAATAAGGCTTACCAGAACACAGTGCTTGCTTTCTGCATAGCTGCGATATAGTTTAAGGATCGCAGCGATGAAAGTACCATCAAGTGCCTCAGAGACAGGGTTTGTTTGCTAACTACCAAGGGTTTGGACGTAATGAAGTGAATACAAGTGCCTTTTAGGCCTGAAATATCAGCTCTGTCTGCTGCCAGCTAGCCTATCTCCCATGCAGAACGGACAGTTATAACACCAGTAACACATGCTTTAGATGAGATGCATCACATGTAAGGCCTAAGAACAGCACCAATGTGCTCTCTAGATCAAATATTCTTTCACATCAAAATAATAGTAGCCTATGTTTCATGTGACACTCACTGAAATTTCCCAGGTACTGAATTTTAATGTCCCACCTGCATTGCACTTTTCTTATGACTAAGTCCTAAATTCCTGCCTGAATCTGGATGGTTTGGTACTTCACTTCTATAGATTTTCTGCCAGATTTCTTTTTCATTTTACATGCTATTCATTTGATGATTTTTCCCATGTTTTAGCCACTGTCTGCAAACCAGGAACATCAAAACCCACCTTGATTCTTTGCAATACAACAGAACCTTGAACAGATAATGATATCTCCAAGTAAAAGAGAGAAGGAAAGAAGTAAATATTCCCTTATTTATTCAGAAGTCTCTGAGCCATCCTATACAAATGGAATTGCTGGCCAAAGCTCACAAGAAAAGGAAAGAGAGCTAAGAAATCTTTCAAGGGTTTTTCAAGGTGGACAGGATTCAGACAGTTTCCTTGAGGGTCTGAGGTCCATATGTTTTTCCAAAGGGCTGGTCAAGGCCTCTGCATGTATTGTCCCTGCCTGTTGCTGAGTGTGTCCCTAGATGATTAAATCACTTCACTGCCTCGGTTGCACAGGAAGTTTTATAGAAGCAGCAGTCAACCCCAATACAGGAAAGGTACAAGCATGCTGTCTCTCAAGCCAAATATTAAGTGTATGCTACGGGCCGCAAGGTGCTGAAACACACACTCGAACACCATCCTGCAGATGCTCAGCAGATGGTTGAAGAGCTCATTCCTATGGTCAGAGAGATCAGCTGAGGCTTTATGAGCAAGCGGTAGGCAGGGTGAGGGGTGTTCTTGGCGGAAGGCTCACCTCATCCATCTCCTGTTGACAGTGTACTCATTTTTCTTCAAAAAGACAAGTGAAATCAAGTTGCAAAGAGTCCTTACACCCCACTGCTTTTTGGACTAGCCTTCACCAGGGTGCATGAATGAACTCTGAGTTGCTCCTCTTCAGACTGCAGGCAAAGATACCCATACTAGTATCTTTTTCACACTAGTATATATTCATGCACAGCACTGTAGCTAAAGATTTTTCTGTGCCAAATTGACATGGAAGAGTGCATTAGCAGTTAGGGGCAGCAGACAGCTTTGAGATAGTTACTGTCACTTGTTTCTCTCTGCTCAATGAGATTCTCATACCAATGGTCTGTCTGCAGCCTCAGATGTTGCCCGGTTTTCCAGGAATAAGGCATATTTCATCCTGAATTTCCCTTATCACTGCTGCTCATTCAGCTGCATAATCCTCTCCTGTTTTGCCTTGTACTCAGAAGCAGCAAGCGACAATCTGCAGCTGGTCCCAGACTAAGCCTCTCACAAGTATTATCAGAATATGTCTTCTGGCAGCTCGCAGGCATGGGGAAGGGAGGCAAAATAGCTTTGCAAATGCTGCGTAACACAGCAGCATCTCAGGTCCAAAGCCAGTGCTGCAGCATTCCTCTCCACCACTGCTTGCTGGTGGTAGAAGTCAGGGAATTTACACGTGGTTGCAAGGAATCAAATATATTAAAAAAAGAGTAATTTGACAGATAGATAGATAGATAGATAGATAGATAGATAGATAGATAGATAAAAATTGCCGTGATGACAGGTGTGTAGCAAGCTGGGGAAATTTCAGGTGAAATAGCTTCCTGATAATGGGAGAAAGTCCAAGAAAGACGACGCTCTGAGCACTGGGGGGGAGTGAGTCATATAAAGTGAAGCCGGAGCCTTCTGGGGTTGAAAGAAGATGACCGTAGTGCATCCAACATTGCTCTTAATGAAATGTCTCAAAAGGCACTGTCATATCAGTCCCTTTTTTTCCTCCTCTCCCTTTCACCTGTCGAAGTAACTTGTAAGAATTACTGGCGCGTTGCTACACTGATGACCACTGAGCAGTGGTTGGCTGCTTTGTCTGTGGCTATCACGCTGCAATTTCGTACCATAGGAGTATTTGTGCCTGTTTTTATGATGTTTTAGTAGTATATTATCAAGAAAATAGGTTATCCCTATTCCACAGTGGTTGATACATGTGAGAGAATAAACAGACAGAAGTATCTCTGGAGTAACAGATTGCCTATAATCATATCTCTAAAAGGAAACATTAAAGTTAGTGTAATTCACAAAAGGTTCTCCGCTGCTCAGACCCTCCCTGAGGCATGTGCTGCCAAGATTTACCTTCACATTCAGCCATTTTAAACTTTGCCCAGTAAGAACATGAGAAACTCATACTGGCTATAGCTGCCAATTTGCCAGAAAACAGATGATGTCCTTGCACCCTGTTACAGCTAGCCTTAATCCCCAGCAACATATCCTCTCTCTCGTGGAGAGGTCAAAGGATGCACACAACCGTTGTGTCTTCGTCTTCCCCCCTATTCTAGCCAATAAGCTGGAGCCAATAAAAATAGCAGTTGAAATGTTAGGTATTTTGGATGTTGGCCATAACACAAAGCCCTTTTCTTGCAGCAGAGTGTCAAAAGCTTGGTCTCTCAGTTTTAAATCGTATCCAGAAGACAAGGGAAGATCTTCCTGGAGCAGAGTAGTACAGATCAGAGGTTCAGGGATGAGGGGAAAATTGAAAAAGCTGAGACATGATTTTGGATTTTTTGGTGTCACTTGAATTGCAGGTTTTTATCCCCCTTCTAACTGTTTTTTACGAGTTTGTGCACTGATTTTTTATTCTTTTTCACTCCACCCAATCTCCTTTCCCATTCAACAAGCAGAGTTAATCACTATGATTTAGAGTTTTATGAGTTTATCACTTCCTGGGGGAGGGAAAACCTTGAGGCAACATATTCCACAAAAAGGCCCAAACATGGCTAGTCTTTGTTTCCAGTTGGAAACCGGTCACCACTTTATGAAAACTCTCCTTAGCCATCCCACGTCCATTACTCCTTTTCTTACTTTCCCTGTACCCAGTTAACACAGCTCGACCTGCACACAGACCTTCTTCACAGCATCTGTTCCCCTCTTTTTATGTTCAGTCTTTGCCTTTCTTGATTGCCCGTAATTTCTAAATAAGTACACATTTTTCTTTATAAATACCTCCCTGGTAATTCCTTCCTCTCTTAACACGGTAAAAGGAAAGGGCATTTTTCTTGTGGCTCCTTACACAGCCACACATGATGGGAAAATGCAGGAGCCAAGGCTTGGTGGAGCACATTGGAGAAGGTGGTTTGAGCCTGTCCCACTGGAGGTACCTCATAAGGAAGCACTTCCAAGTGCTTCCGGCTGTGTGCTAGCCATCAAGGCACAGCAAGGATAACCATTAAAGGGTTTAATGCAGAAGAAACATCCAGTCTGCTAACAGCAGAAGTGTTTAATGTTGTTAACCATTGTATTGCATGAAAAGAGTGGCTCGAAAGCAGCCCGGCAGAAAAGGACCTGGGGGTGTTGGTTGACAGCTGGCTGAATATGAGCCAGCAGTGTGCCCAGGTGGCCAAGAAGGCCAACAGCATCCTAGCCTGTATCAGGAATAGTGTGGTGAGCCGGACTAGGGAAGTGATCATCCCCCTGTACTCAGCACTGGTGAGGCCCCACCTCGAGTACCGCGTTCAGTTTTGGGCCCCTCGCTACAAGAGGGACATTGAGGTGTTGGAGCGTGTCCAGAGAAGGGCTACAAAGCTGGTGAGGGCTCTGGAGGACAAACCTTATGAAGAACGACTGAGGGAGCTGTGGTTGTTTAGCCTGGAGAAGAGGAGGCTGAGGGGAGACCTTATCACCCTCTACAACTACCTGAAAGGAGGTTGTAGAGAGATGGGGGCTGACCTCTTCTCCCTGGTGACAAGTGATAGGACGAGAGGAAACAGGTTCAAGTTACGTCAGGGGAGGTTTAGATTGGATATTAGGAAACATTTTTTCACTGAAAGGGTTATTAAACATTGGAATAGGCTGCCCAGGGAGGTGGTGGATTCACCATCCCTGGAGGTGTTTAAAAAAACGGGTAGATGGGGCACTTAGGGACATGGTTTAGAAGTGGCTCTTGTCAGGGTAGGTTAAAGGTTGGACTCGATGATCTTAAAGGTCCTTTCCAACCTCAGCAATTCTATGATTCTATGATTCTAAAAAAAACCCACCAAAAATGAAAAACAAGCAGTAAAGGATATATCCCTGAGCTGAATAAATGCAAAGGAAAGAAAAGATTTATTTTTTTTTTTTAACGTAAACACCAATAACAAGACTAACAATGACATCATCTGCATCTAGGAACATCCACTAGCTTACACAGAACATTTTGGAAGGTGGCAGCAAACAATTTCTTGTAAATTAGCCAGCAGTTGGTGCCCACACAGACTCATGAAATTAATGGAAACATTATGGATGTTCCAAAAGAGGTTAATTAAGCATTTTATTCCAGGATTATAGAGTTCAAACAAAACACATACCAAGCTTTAAATGTTCACAGAACTTCATGTAAATCGGACTTAATTTACTATAGGTTTTGCTTCTTTGGCAGACAAAAAAAAAAAAAAAAAAAAGAAAAAGCTGAAATGTTCAAGTCAGATACAGCCTCTTTACAGGCAATAGAGATAATTATGTGGTGCGAATGTTGCCGTTCATATTACGGTGAGAAGAAAACAGGCACACAGAACATTTAATAAGGAAAACCCTTTCAGGTTTCACCTCACAGCCTCCTAAACCTGAGGCAGACATTTCATCTCCCAGGATACACCTTCTGCTTAAACTCTATGGGGATCTGAAACTAAGAACTGCAAGTGTTAAATTTGCTAAAAACAGGAGAGGAAATTTTTTTCTCCATGTAAAAAGACATATGAGCTATCAGAACATACTAAGAATTGTAAGAAGGAATCACATATGTGGGGACTTGAGTGACTCAAACTAATAATTTCACAGTTTGTATCAACAGCTCTATGGCAGTATAAGCTATGATCAGTTATTTTAATCCTTCAAAATTAATTACAGAAGCTGTTCACAAAAGAAAGTGGTAATGTATTCTGCATTTTTTCATGTTGAGATTAAATGTTCAAATAATTAACCATGCGATGTTATGGTCAATTATATACATGGGGGCGAGTCGGGGGGAAGTCTTAGCACTTGTTATTGTCGTGAGTAAAACTCATTAAGCCAGAAGGTTTGGTACTGTTCCTTTTCACTAATTTGGCTTGATCTGCTGTGGTGACACTGTTCTGTTATGTAAATTCTGCATGGGATAATTAACTGTGTACATTTAATAAGATAGGATACACTTTTCTAAATTGGGCTTTGAGTCGCTAGAAGATTGAGAAAATCATTTGCTTTTTCAATAATTGTGGGACAAGGAAATACTGTAAGTTCTGGGGCTTGCAGGCTGTTTTCACAGTGTTACTATTGTACTGTACACATTATGGCTTCCATAGCACTGTCTATATGTGAAAGTATAAAAGAAGAAAACTGCCAGCTATTACACGCATACCCTGAAAGCATTCTGTTTGAAATCACCTTGTTAACTCACTAAATGAAAACAAATTAAACCCATTACGGAAACTTATAAGGAGATTTGCTTCTTTCTGGATTCTTGCAGTAATAAACAGAAGAAATAAAAACTCATGGAAACTCAGGGAAAAAAAAAAAACCCTCAGCTATAATTCTTGAAAGTTTCCAGGTAAATCTTTCAGATTTAAAAGGTTTTTGAGAAATAAAAACTCCTATTTTGATTGCTGCATGCTTTCTGGCACCAAACACTCTAGTTTATTTGCTTGTTTGCTGGTTTATAGAGGGTGTATGCAATAGTTTTGTTGGATTCAGTTTATGTCAGCTGAGGGAAAACAATCATGAACCATTTTTAGTCAACAACATCCCTGAGAAGGAGTTGTCTAAAATGGTATTTTTGACATACCATTTATGTTACTATATTTATATTCAGTATAAACTCAATTGTTGTATCTATTGTTCACCCAAGGATTTCAAGAAGACTTTACATGCGTCTCTTAATTAAGCCTCACAGTGAGTGCTCATGGGTGAACAGGCAGGTGCTATCAGAGGAGTTTTGTGCTTGAGGGAACCGAATCAGAAGGAAGATAAATCAGACGAGTTCTCCATGGCACAGACAAGATGGCAATCAGGTCTAGCGACCACCTATCCTGTGGCTCGAAGGCATAGCAATCTTTTCTAAATATTTCATTTAAGGAGAGCCGTTTTCCTGACATAGCAAAGCTAGAGAAACCACTGGAGTTCCCAGGCCACTTCTTGCAAAGCCTGTGTTTTAATTAACATTTAGCTAAGGGAACTCGTGCAAGTATTTTTATGGGCATAGCTAAAATCCTCCTGCCTGATGACTGACGAAATTGCATCCCTCTTCAGCAGATGGATTAAATAGGAGGTATATTGGGATTCAAATGACGATCTTGGCTTCAGAGTGTTAACTATTTCATACCTAATACAAAGACTATATTGCTTCACTTCCCACTGTCTCTGTTACAGAAAACAATAGGTGGATATACAGGTTCTTAGATGGATGGGGTTTTTTGGGGGGGAAGAGCTTTGAATGAATAGATAGTGAGAACAGTTAAAACCAAAAACATTGATCCTGGAGCTTTGAATGAATAGATAGTGAGAAGAGGTACAACCGAAAGCATTGATCCTGTTGGATCTGTCTCCTGCAGCCTGTATTTCTGAATACAGGAAGGATAGTGCTACAGGTACCAGCTTATATTCAAAATTTAATATCAGGTCCTCCAAGATTATAATGCTATTAAGGGATTAGAGCCCAAAAGCTACCTACAAAAGTGGCAGGCAATATTTTTGTCTGAAATGTGCAGATTCAGGTTGGTCAGAACATTTCCAAATTAACTTATCCATTTCTGCTAAAACCTAACCTCACCGAATCTAAGAAGCTCTTAAAAAGAATTTTTTTTGCATGCTCTTGTTCAACATTAAAACAATATGTTCTGACTTTCCAGTTCCAAAAGATGCTTCTTGCCAAAATTCAGTTCGATTTTTTAAAGAGAGTTTAAAAAAGGGTTAAGAGAACTTGAAATGAAAGGTGATGCGACAGGTCAAACAAAAAGATTTTTTTCTGTCTGAAATACTTTTTTTCAAGTTGCTGGAAACACCATTGAACCAAATCTGCATTTTTTATACCCAAATCTACTCTACAAAATGCATAGTCTGTAAATGTCAAAGGGCTGCTTCTGGCAAGTTTCAGAAGGCATGTAATAGCCCATTGACTTCAGTGGAATTTGGCAGCACTCAGTGTCCCACTGGAGGAGAGAAATTGTTTGGGGAGAAGGTCACACATAGAAAGAGATTTATTTATTTTTTTTTAACTGACCTGAGGGAGAACTTCATATTGTGAGAAATCTCTCAGACTGTGACCTTTCACCATGGCATTTAAAACTAAAATGTACAAAGGACTGGAAAAATATAATATAGGGATCAGTCCTGCAGTAGGAGGTCATGAGGATGAAATAAAAGGCTTTTCTAGCTTTGCTGTGTACCAAACACAACTTTTGTGTTTTCTAGCGCTGTTTTGTTTTCTAGCGCTGTGTACCAAACACAAATTAAACAAAGCATTCATTTCCATCCTATTTCTGTAGTTGTTCCTGTCACTATAAAATTGAGCACCATCCAAGAATAAAACAATAATAGGACTGGCTTCTTAATTTTGTCATGGCATTAAATAAAAATTCTGGGATTCATGATGTCTACATAAGATAGAATTGAATCATAGATTGTATGTGTCCCCAAGAAATACAGAGATTAGACAAATATGTGTCTCTAGGCTAGTGACCCTAAAGTCAACCCTTGTAGAAGGAATCAGCACTTTCATGAGACAATTCTTCCAATGAAATGTAGAAACCCAATGAAATGTGCCTTTTATTGCTAACTGTATTGATGTAATTTACTCAGGTGAAGTCAACATGAAGTATCACTTTGTCGTATTAATACATGTCAACCTTAGGAATGTTTTGCAAGTTAGCAAAATTGGTATACTGACCATTTAAAACATTCCAGCTATGTTTAATCAACAGTGTTGTACCCTGTGCTGATAAAATAAAATTGTCTTCCTCTGGATAAAACAAGATATACCTGCAGAAAGGATACTTTCGCGAGCAAAACCTGTGGCTGAAGCTGGCGGTTCTTCTGGTGTTGCAGTTATGTCAATCAGGGGTTGAACAGTTGTACACCCTTATCTGACTGTCCTGGTTTGAGGTAAAACAGAACCAATTTTCTGTTCAGTAGTTTTATTTCTTAGCTAGGCCTCTTCTAACTCTCTGAAATTAACAGCATGTTGTGCTAAAAACAGTTCGTTTTCAGAGTGATAAGACCAATGTTTACAGTTAGTGCCAAAGAATGGTACGCAGAGGCTCTTGCTTATGCTTATTGCTATAACAACCAAGGTCAGCTAATTTCGTTATTTGCCCCTTTGGAAGGTCGGAAGCGGAAAAGCATAGAAGGGTCTCACCTGCAGGGAGGAGCGGACAGGACAGGTGACCCAAAATTGACCAACAGGGGTATTCATCCCATCTGCCCCATGCTCAGTATAAGAGCTGAGGGATCAAAGGGGCAACTCTCTTCCTTCAGAGGTTGACATACGAGGAGGACCCTGTCTGTTCACCTGCCTTTGATCCCAATCCCTGTGTTCCTGACTCCATCTGTAGAATCCAGTTCCCACCCATTGCTGAGTCCAGCCTGGGACTTCCCCGGTGCCTGCCGGTGGCGTCATCCTGGGAGCTTAATGCGGTTTTGTATATACTGTATCTATTTTATTATTTTCCTTTTTATTTTTATTATTAATATTTCATTAAAGTAGTTTAGTTTCTTCTAAACTTGTAAATCTCTTTACCTCTCCTCCTCCTCTCCGTGTATGAGAGGCTGGGGGGAAAGCATCTGTCTCCGGCCATTGGCCAATTTGGCCAAAACCCCAACACTTGTACAACTGTGGTAGAAGTCTGAAGCTCATGACTGACTTGCAATGTAGAAATACATGCATTATGTGCATAATTGCCCCAAGCAGAAGCTGTTTCTATGTTGGATAATCCCCCTTGCCATCTAACTTGACCTGCTGACCCCAAGTGCTTTGGATCCTGGAGAACTGCCCTGGTTTCTCTGCCCTAACATGGCATTAATAAATATAGACCATTGCTCTACAAAGATGGTCACCGTAGTCCCTTTAAATCTACTCAGCTATAAACTTCTTGTACCCATGCCAAACCTTGCTGTTTAAGGAGATGTACAAAGGCACAGTTAAAACAATGTAATTGAATTAAATATAGGAAAAAAATAGGTTGAATACACGGGAAAACTTCCTACTGGCAAGAAGCTGACTTCAGAGGGGTTGCACATGGGTGTAGAGTTTGAGGCACTGGAGAACTGGGTCCTCAGGTAGAAGAAAATGGAAGAGGGCAAAATAAAGTCAAGTCTAATTAGCTTACAGAGTCACATGGGAAGCAGCCATATGGGTCTGTGCAGCTACATTCACTTTGAAGTGAATTAATTGCTTTGACCTGGTGCTGATTACAGCTTGTCGAGAAGGTGGGATAAGTCTGGCTTTTGGGGAAGTGACTTAAGGAAGGAAAATGCTGAACCCTGAAAAACAGAGTGACCACAGGAGTCCTGGGGCAGAGAGTGACTTGAAAAGCGACGCATCTTTAAATCCTTACTACAAAGCACTCTTAATAATTCCATAATTAGGCTGGATGGTGACATATGGACTCAATGATCTTTAGGGTCTTTTCCAACCTAAATGATTCTATGATTCCATATCATAATCCCTTCTCCTACCTCAGTTATCTAACCTACCTTCAGCCATAGCATCCCAATTCAGAGTGATGGTATAACTGCTGTGTCATCGAGGACTCAGCTATATACTAGTCTTTACAAACTTCTCACTAAAATAAACCTTGATACACCTTAGTAACTCTATTTTCTTAAAATATGTAGACACTGCCTCAGTAACAAAATCTGCCTCGATTTTATGTACCAAGGTTTAGCTTATGGGTATTATTATTACTCCCAGCTCTGCACAAGATCAATTTGGCCAAGCTGGTGTCTCTAGGACATTCTCCTAAATGAGATGCATATCTCATTTTCCCCAGTGCAAAATAAATAGGCTTCTCTCAAGTGAAGTTTGGAACAAAGCATCTTGATTGTTTTTGTGAAGTGGGGGAAACCCTGGTGAGCTGGGACTATCGTACATGCTCTGCTTTGCGACAAAGCGTATTAGCTTCACAACATGAAACCTAAAGCTCCCAAGAGGTAGCTGCCTTGGTCACCCGGGGAAATGTAAACACCGTTTTATCCCTGTCATTATGTCTCTCTTGTTCTTTAAGTGAAATGGAAATGCCCATTGATACGGCTATGGTATGCTGCCACCAGTTCTTCCTCCCCCTTCCCTGGCCAGACTGAGACTTACTTGAGTTGAGGAGAAAAAAAAAATCAGAAAAAAAACCCCACCAACAATCCGGAGACAATTTCCTTGCCAAATTTACTCCTTCTCAGTTGCTGGGGTCATCTTACCATCGTATCTAGCAAAATCAGGAGTGGACCATACATTGATTGGAGCAAGAAGTATTGTTTATAATTAGAATCAAACCACTTTCACTACCCCGTCAGGGTATCTGAAACTAGCTTAGCGATTTCCTTTAGAAACTATAAGGAAAGCAATGATTCTGATTAGCAGCAGATCAAGGTGAAAAACCTTTTGTGGATGTTTTTACTTGGTGCTTATTTTTTTTTCCAGTGAATGAATCCCACTATAAAAGGGTGGATTCACATCAACTTTTGCAAAAGCACGTCTGAGGAGGGAAAAATCAACAGTTAAAGAGCTTAAGTTAACACTTGCATATGCTTTCATGCATATCTAAGGCTCAAACTAATCTTGAGCACAGCCTAATTCTGTGGCTAGTTTGGTGGATTATAATACAATTTCTTGAAGGAGTTGGTTGTATACCCCAAGTGATAACACTTAGCCTTTCTGTTGTTTTACAAGACTACCAAAAAAACACTTCTCAGACCGGATTCCTCCCAGATTTCAGCTTGGTTTGGGATCATCCAGCTCAGGAGAGATTTCTCAGTCCAGCTGTGGGCCTCTGCTAATGCAGAGTTTCATAAAAGTACCTTATTAATAGGTGATTCTTCAAGGATACTGCTGCAAAGGAAGCGCAGTTCTCAGTTTACCATTTCTAGGAAATCATTTACTCAGAACGACATACCAGTTAATAAAAATATCACTTCAAATAGGATTAAGTTAACCTTCCCTCTCATCCATACTTTTTTTTCTCTTATCTATTTCTGCTGTCAGCTCCGTGGCACAGCAGAGCTGTCTCCCCCATCTAAGCTTCCCAGCAAAGTGAGGTCCCAAATTCAACGGGGTCTCCAGTATTGCTGGAGTAAAAATCAGTGTGTAATTAGTAAAATACAGGCTCAGAGAGGTGAGGAGGCCACTTTCTGCCATGACAGGAAAGTCAGATTCATCCCACAGTGAGAGCTGAGTGGGCTTACAGGACATGATCCCTGTAGCTGCAGTTCATTAACTCATCTACCCGAGTTCCTTCAGTAATATTTGTTTCTCTGTTATAGGCAGGACAATAAAATCTAAAATCAGAATGCTAATATTTAACAACTCTTGTGGTTTCTTTTATTAATATATGATTTTGTTAGGTTTTTTTTTTTTGGTTTGTGTTTGTTGTGTTTTGGTTTGGTTTGGTTTTTTGTTTTGTTTTTGGATAAAGGATTTTTTTTTTTTATATATATTTTCAAATAGAATATTTACCTAAATCTTCTATCTGGAGTTAGGTAAATCAAAAGACCAGCCAGCAGTTCATGAGTTACAAGCAAGGCGGAGACTTGACATATCCCAGGGCACACGTACCTTCAAGAACTACAAATTTCACATACCTGTTGTACGAAAGGTGTATACACACTGTGTTATTTTTTTGCCACTAATCTACCTGCTCCTTGTCCTATTGAGACTATACTAGACCGTGACATTTTTGAGCTAATTCCCACAGTGTACAGTTCTATCACATGCTCTAAAAAAAAATAAATAAATGATCCTGCCTGCTTTTTTCCTTGTTGCTTACTTTTCCAGCTAGCAGTAGATTTCTAAGGTTTGGGTTCCAATTCTATAATTCCCATGACTGCTCTTATTTCATCCTCACCTGCTTTTGGCAGACCATTCAGAGCTGTTTCCACAGAACTTTTAAGATATATGGAAGAGACATTTGAAAGTGTTGCGAGCCTCATAGCAAAAATATAAAGCATATTGAAGGTCATGCAATTAAAACAGGTAAGAGCAACCAACACCTAAACCAAGCAAGGACTTGGGTCTTTGGAGATGGTCTTCTGGGCTCAGCTGGATCCAGCCTTCAGCAGGACAAGACCTCATGTGATCAATAGTGGTGTTGGGAGACAAAGGGATGCACAGGATAGGAACTTCACAGCAGATCTGGGAGAAGGACATGACATCTGTTACCCAGATATTTGTCCTTGCTCTTTCTTAGTGGCCAGTTTGGCATTTGTTGAATCACTGCAGTCACTGCAGCTACTGTAATAAAGTGGGAAGTGCTTGAAAGAAGGATCTGACTTCTTGAGCTTTCAAGGCTATGTCTGCAAGGTCTATTAATGCAACTCCATGATGTCCCTACTGTCAGAGGACCTGGTTTTACAGCTTGTGCCAGTAAAGCATCATTGTTACTGACCTAGTTAGACTAATGTATATTCATGCTGTCATTCTTCTATTTAATTATATGATCTCTGTTGAAACAACACATGTAAGCTAGGAAGATATTTCAATGGTATATATAACAGGACCATAGAGGGCAAAGATAACTGCAAAATGAAAAGTAACTTCACTGAACACTTGCAAGTGGACAGTAAAAGAAGGGCCTCTTCTCATAAATTGCTAAGTAAGAGTTAGCTATAAGAAATAGCTATTTGTCCAATCTAAGCACTATTAAAAAAAAAAAAAAAAGCAGCTTGATTAAACACAGCATAAATGGGAAAAAAAAAAAGCCTGACTGAAACACACCACCCCAGACATGAATATATCAGTCTTCTCCCTAGGGAAGAAAGCCGATGTTTAAGCTTAATGTTCTGCTAGTAATTTAATGGAAAATCATAAATAAAATAAAAGAAAAAAAAATCCTTTGTGCTATTTAGGGCAAAGAGCCAAGTCTTTATTTAAAAGGAAATATATAACAATTGTAATTCACAAGAGGCTGTTTTTATATACTTGTTCAACACAATGCCTAAAGCAGCCCTCAGAAAAAAAATAAAGAAGAGCATCCTTAACTGTTTTTAGAGCTTGTTTTCTTACTTGTCTTTCTTTGAGAAGGAGCTACTTCTAATTCTGCAGGAGGCACCTAATCCAGAAACCTCTGATAGAGTGGGAACCTTTCCATTGACTTCCACAAGGCATCGGAAGGTGGATCTGGTTCTCAAGTCAGTGAATTCAAGAGCATCATCCATCCACAGTAGCCACCACTCAATGAATCCCATCCTGTCAGACTAGTATCTGTATTTGCTCTTTAAAGCAAATGTATCACAATTAACAAGAAATTCCCCACTAAATACTGATGCACGCATCAAACCCTCTCTTGGGCCAAAACCTGATTGCTGCTGGAACGGATATTTTACGTGAAAGAGTCAACCACCAGTCTGGGTTTAGTGACCTCAAACATGCTTGATTTGGAAGGGATAAACTGAGTCTTCCATGAAAAAATACTACATGGTTTCAAATCATTAATTTGTCTTCCACTATTCCCATATCTTATAAGCAAGGCAATTGATGACCCAGAACTTCAACCTTACAAGTTACCCTGAACAAAGGAACCTGTTTTTTTCAAAAGCCATTAAACCAGTAAACACCATGCAGCTTTCAAAGACCACCTCTCTTTAACTGTGTCATCTAAACGCATTGGAAAGTAAAGATGCAAGTGGCTATTGCTAGCAAGTATAGGCAGACGCGGCAGACACCTTGTGCAGCACTTTCTTAGCTCCCTGGTGAATTCTCACCTGCAGTGGTAGGGTCAGGCTTCATTAAATTGGAGTGCCAAAACAAAAAGGACAAAAGTCACATAATTAAAAAAACCCTGCGCTTCCTTCGGTGAGTGATTTGAACTATCCTTGTTCTCACTGACACAAAGGGAAGAAGAAAATCTCGTATTCAGTAAGAATAAACTCTCTGCATCATCAGTCAGCTGCTGCAGTCCATCTCTCTGTCAGATTTACGTCTGCCATCCACCCTGTGTTCAGAAGTGTTATCTCCTTTCCTTTTGGCAAATTTCCAGAGCACAGCAAAGAAAATGCCTCAACAGACGGAGAAAGAAAGATATCTCCTCATCTGTAGGAAGCATTTGTGCTCACTGATAGCAAAGAGCTAAAAAAGGGAAACTTTTGTAGAATAAAGCACAAGAGTTAGTGGTGACGGATGAGCAAGAATAAAACCTACTGACAGGACCAGTTTCTTAGTGAGATTTTGTTGGGACTTTGCTGTTTATTATTGGTACACATGACTTCTTGCTTTACAAAAGAAAGGATCTGCAGGTACAAATGATTTACACTGTATACTTAATGTGTGACTGGAGCTTTTTATTTGTGGACTTTACAGCAATTAATAAAACAACAGCTAGCTAATGGGCTTTAGTAGCCTCAGACAGTTAACACTGTGTGTCCAACATTCTTAAATTTGGTACCGTAGGTTAAGCCTTGAGTTAACCAAGATGAGTTAACCAAGATGATTATGGGACTGGAGCGCCTCCCTTATGAGGAAAGGCTGAAAGAGCTGGGACTCTTTAGCCTGGAGAAGAGAAGGTTGAGGGGGGACCTGATTAATGTTTACAAGTATCTAAAGGGTGGGTTTAAGGAGGACGGAGCCAGGCTCTTTTCAATGGTTCCCAGTGACAGGACGAGGGGCAATGGGCACAAGCTAGAACATAGGAAGTTCCGTTCAAATACACGGAAAAACTTCTTTACGGTGAGGGTGACAGAGCACTGGAACAGGCTGCCCAGGGAGGTTGTGGAGTCCCCTTCTCTGGAGATTTTCAAGACCCGCCTGGATGCAGCCCTGAGGGATGTGCTTTAGGTAATCCTGCTCTAGCAGGGGAGTTGGACTAGATGATCTCTAGAGGTCCCTTCCAACTCTGAAGATTCCGTGATTCCGTGATTCTGCAGTGAAACACAAGTGGCCGCAATGAGCTCACTCCAGCCAGTGTCATGGTGGCTTATTTACCATGCAGTTTATTAAGCCTGAAGACCAATTTTATGCTTTCAAGCTTCAAAGCTATGCTTTTGGGTGACCACAGCAAGGAACTCTTCCAGCCTGGCCGAAGAAGGCAAATCATCCCTCACACCTCTCCTATCAGGGTGTACAGGTTTATGATACTTGATTTCCTGCTCAGCAGCAGATAGGTCACACTATGCCCAAAGGAACTGTGGAGTGGAGACCCCCTTGCTTGCTCTGTTCTTCAAACTACTTAAGCCACATTTGTGGAGAACAAGTCTTTAACCCATATTCTCCAACCAAAGCCAAAAAAGACTCTGTTTTTGCTCTTCTCTGGGCACAATGTGCTAGCTAAATGTCATTGGCCATAAATAGATAATGCGCAGTCAAAGGCTCTTTTCACTTACTACAAAAGTGATGGACATCTCGTTCAACACTGACCAGAGGAGACTTGCAGACCTCGGTTTTTTTCAGCAGGTCGGTGGTTTGTTCAAGTTCTCTGAGATCTGCCCTGATATCCCTCTTCAAGAGGGAAATCCTAAAGGCCCAGGAGCAGGCTGTCCCCATGAGGCGCAAAATTAAAGGGCGGGGAAAATGGCCGGCCTGGATGAACAAAGAGCTCTTGATGGGACTTAAGGAAAAAAGGAAGGTTTACCACCTTTGGAAGAGGGGACAGGCAACTCAGGAGGAGTACAGAGATCATGTTAGGTCATACAGAGAAAAAATCAGGAAGGCAAAAGCCCAGCTGGAACTCAACCTGGCAATTAATATAAGGGACAACAAAAAAAGTTTCTACAAATACATCAACAAAAAGAGAGTGACAGAGAATGTCCATCCCTTACTGGATGCGGGGGGAAACCTTGCAACCAAGGATGAGGAGAAGGCTGAGATACTTAATGCCTTCTTTGCCTCTGTCTTTAATAGTCAGACCAGCTACCCCCAGGGTGTTCAGCTTCTTGGGCTGGAAGATAAGAATGGAGAACAGAACAACTCCCCTGTAATCCAGGAGGAAGTAGTTAATGATTTACTTATGCACCTGGACACGCATAAGTCTATGGGGCCCAAATGTTCTCAGGGAGCTGGCAGGAGAGCTCACCAAGCCTCTCACCATTATCTATCAACAATCCTGGTCAACAGGAGAGGTGCCGGATGACTGGAGGGTGGCCAATGTGATGCCCATCTACAAGAAGGGCCGGAAGGAGGATCCCGGAAACTACAGGCCTGTCAGCCTGACCTCGGTACTGGGAAAGATCATGGAGAGGATCATCCTGAGTGAGCTCTAAAGGCAAGTGCAGGGCAGCCAAGGGATCAGGGCCAGCCAGCATGGGTTTAGGAAAGGGAGGTCCTGCTTAACCAACATGATCTCTTTCTATGACCATGTGACCCGCTTTCTCGATGAGGGGAAGGCTGTGGATGTTGTCTACCTGGACTTTGGTAAGGCCTTCGACACCGTCCCCCATAGCATTCTCCTGGAGAAACTGGAGAATCATGGCATAGACAAGTGTACCCTCCGCTGGATAAAAAACTGGCTGGATGGCCGTGCCCAGCGAGTTGTGATTAATGGAGCAAAATCTGGTTGGCGGCCGGTCATCAGTGGTGTCCCTCAGGGCTCAGTTTTGGGGCCAGTCTTGTTCAATATCTTTATTGATGATCTAGACAAGGGTATTGAATGCACCCTCAGTAAGTTTGCAGATGACACCAAACTAGGTGGGAGTGTTGATCTGCTTGAGGGTCGGAAGGCTTTACAGAGGGATCTAGACAGGTTGGATCAATGGGCCAAGGCCAATGGGATGAGGTTTAATAAGGCCAAGAGCCGGGTCCTGCATTTGGGTCACAACAACCCCGGGCAACGCTACAGGCTTGGGGCTGAGTGGCTGGAAAGCTGCCCGGCAGAAAAGGACCTGGGAGTGTTAGTGGACAGCCGGCTTAACATGAGCCAGCAGTGTGCCCAGGTGGCCAAGAAGGCCAACAGCATTCTGGCTTGTATCAGGAATAGCGTGGCCAGCAGGAGTAGGGAAGTCATCGTGCCTCTGTACTCGGCACTGGTGAGGCCTCACCTCGAGTACTGTGTTCAGTTTTGGGCCCCTCACTACAGGAAAGACATTGAAGTGCTGGAGCATGTCCAGAGGAGAGCCACCAAGCTGGTGAGGGGTCTGGAGAACAAGTCCTATGAGGAGAGGCTGAGGGAACTGGGCATGTTTAGTTTGGAGAAGAGGAGGCTGAGGGGAGACCTCATTGCTCTCTACAACTACCTGAAAGGAGGCTGGAGAGAGGCAGGGGTTGGCCTCTTCTCCCAAGGGAATAACGACAGGACCAGAGGAAATGGTCTGAAGCTGCAGCAAGGGAGATTTAGACTAGATATAGGAAGAATTACTTTACTGCAAGAGTGGTCAGGCACTGGAACAGCCTGCCCAGGGAGGTGGTGGAGTCACCATCCCTGGAGGTATTTAAGAAACGTGTAGACATGGCTCTTCAGGGCATGCTCTAGTGCCCAAGATTATTGGTTTGTGGTGGGGTGTTGTGTGTGGGGTTGTGGGTGTGGAGTTTAGTTGGTGGGTGCTTTTTTTTTGTGTGGTTTTTTTTTTCTTTTTTTTTTTTTTTTTATGTGGTTGGACTCGATGATCTCAAAGGTCCCTTCCAACCACTAAGATTCTGTGATTCTGTGATTCTGTGATCCTTCTCCTTCACACCCTTCCAAGACATTGCACCAGTAATACACTGAGGAGGGATTAGCAGGCCCAAGCTCTAGGGTTTCATTTATCAGACTAAAAAGATAAAACTTACACCACGGTATTCAACATTAAGCTTTGTGCAGTTGGGCAATCAGGAGCAGGATAAGTCTTTTTTTCTTTTTTTTTTTTTTTCTTTTTTTTTTTTAATTTATTTTGTCTCCAGGTTAATGTCAGGTTAGAGGACTGTGCCAGAACAGAAAGGAAGAAGACACAGGACATGGAAAGAAGCATCTTGCCTATTTCAATAGCAGTGCTGGTTTCTCTATTTTAACATGATTATTAATTTATAACACACCACTGGAATGACCTAGTTGAGTGACTACAGGATCAAATCACACATGCAGGCCATCCAGTAAAATATGTCACTCTCACAGGAAAGGCTGTAGACTCAAAATGGACACTTCTTCAGCAGGCTAAAGATGTCACCAAACGGTACTCGTGGTGGTGTAAAATCTGATCGGAGTCTTCTTTTCCCTGCCCCTTTTTCCTGTCATCCTTTTGTATCTTGATCCTGGGTATTCATCTTGATTATTCATTTTTATCATTTTGTATCATCAGACTGACTCTTTTATTTTCTCTTTCATTATTTACATGAATAACTGTCAGTTGCTGTGGATGTCGCATAGTATATATTACAGCCTATTGCAAGGACAGAAAATAACCCTGAAATTTGAACAGATGTCTGACAGGCTCACTGTTTTTATCGGTAGCTTGAAATAATGCTATTGGCCTCAGCTTTTCTTCTTTCTTATTACGTATGAATCTACAAAAATAAGCAATACAACATTCAGGTTGTACGGAAGACAGACTCAGCCTTTCAATTAAAAAGTGCCGCGTGCACTAAGCCATTTTTTAATTTTCTTGGGGTTCTGATGTGCTGTTTGAAAGCTGCTTTTCAGTTCAGTACAGCCTCGACACAGGACTTGGTTATGCACTGCCTTGCCTTCTCCATAGGTTGCAGGAAACGTTAAACCTCAGATGGTCCACATATGTCTTCAACTCAACATTTTATGAGTTTAGCCGTTGTTACTATTGCATTCCCTAGAGTTGCAGCAATAATTCTACTCTGCTGGACTAGACATCTTCTCACACCCATGGCTGTGCTTTAAATTTAAAGCATTGGGCTGTTGGATGTTGAAGGCAGAGTAAGGCAAAGTTCTGAAGGATTTTTCCTGTTGCTTTTCACTGAGGCACTCTGCTGCTATTTTTTGTATGAAAAATGACCAAACAATTTTTATTTCATGTTTTTGGCCCATGAATCACCAGAAGCCAGGAATTACAGAGTTAAGCAGCCATCCATGAACATGTTTGCTGAATGTACTAATTTGAGCCGCAAATCCCATGAAAGTATTCCTCTGGATTTAAAATATTCCTCTGCATTTAAAAACAATGAATTTGGAGGAAAATAAACAAGACTTTCTTTATTTATTTTGTAAGTAAGTAATTACAAGATAGAAAATATTTTATGAAGTGAATAGAAGATGCATCATTTGACTTATTTAAGTCTATTTCAGAGAAAAAGCTAAATACACATTGTTGAAAAAAGGCTCTCATCAGAAGTGGTAGAGTTTGTATAACAAAGCATGCTGTTAACTTGTAAGCCTTTATACATAGGTACAATGTGATTCTGATTTACTTATTTATTTAGAGCTTCTAGAGGCCTTTGTAACAAATAATGATAATAATAGTCTTGGTCATGCGCTATTGAAGCTAATGGTACAGATCCTATTACTGTTAATAGCAAAAAAAGCAGACTCTACTATTTCCGCTGCAAAAGTATAAAGAAATGCATAACTACACAACAGAGTACACATATATAAAATTACTTTTAGCAAAAAATTGGCATATGATATTTCAAAATCAGTATTTGCTATTTCATAATTTATATCATAATTTATATATTATTCAAGTTTATCTAATTTTGAATGAGCTTATGCTTTACATGTACTTCTATCCCTAAATAGAAATACTTGTATTTTCTTCTTTGATGATGGATCCAATATAAACATGTTTGTTCAAAATAAAAGAAAAACATTTCTATACAGTCTTAGAAGTCAGATTTTTCTTCTAGTCTCAAAAAATGTGATCATCAACATTCATTTTATTTGCTCTGAATAAATTATTCAGATCTTATTTACCATATTATTAAATTTTAATTGTTCCATTGCATTTTCTCAAATGTAAACAAACCTGTGCGAGAACAAAACACTGCTTAATTATGGCAGCTTCAATTGCTCAACAAAAGAGACATTTCAGAGAGGAATTTTTAGATTGTCTAATTCTTCCCTAAAGGCAAACTCAGCTTTCTCAAAGATATTGCCTACCCATTTTATTACATATCCACAAAGGTAAATTTTCTAAAGAATATCTTACAAAAGAGAGTATTTAAACTCTTGAATATTTTTCTCAGTGAAGATAATTGCATATTAGTAGAATTTTCCTTTGTTTCGCACTGCCCAGAAGCCTGTATTAAAAATGATGAGACATCATGTGAGTCTGTATCAAAAAGAAAGAACACAATAAAACCCCCAAATTCTAGAACAGGCTTACTTGCACCAGCTGATGTGGCGTTTGACTGGTGTCTCCACTTGTATATCTTCAGTCACTCCACTATCTGGGGGTAGAAAACTACAGCTTGCAAACCTCACTACTTCATCACAGTCACTGCTGTGGGATACCCTAGCAACGTAAGAATAGAAATTATCACCAGACTTGCAGAGGGAGAGAAAATAGCTGTGTTTTGCCTCTGAAAATCGCTGAACATGTGGCAGACCGCATACGAAAATTGACGTCATGGCCCAGTAGAGTTTGGTGATAAGACTGACACCATATCCAATGTACTGAGTCCATTCCCATGCTAGAACAAAGCACAAGCCTCACTGAAGTTATGCTCACTGGGCTTATCGGAAGGCAAAGCCTTACATGGATAGCCCACACCCAGCGAACCAAGCTTGCATTTCACCTTAACTAACACAACATGTGGTTGCGTGCTTTGCCAGGAGCTTCAGAAAAGCAAGATGGTGTATTCAAGTGGTCTTGCAGCCCTGTAAGATGAAGCAATGACCATTTATTTATTTTTGCATTGCTTCCTGTAACAAAACTCTGATGACTGAGTGAAAGCTGGTCCCAACTATATGTCTGGGAAGGAAACTGCCTGCCCCAGTGGGGTCAATCACATAAGTGCAGCACTCTCCAATGCTGGAACGTGAGCCAGCACAAGACTGGGTTTGGCTTAGGTGTGTAATTACAGAATATGCTTCGACAGGCAAGTCCTCTGAAAACATTAAAAACAACAGTGAGACCACAGTGGGACTCATTAGAGAGTCACAGACCTAAGTCAATATGTTCGAACAGTTTCTGGGCTGCCTTGGACCACAGGAGGAACTGTCACACAGTTGTCGGTCTTGAGGTCTTGCTGACATGCCTGTAGAAGTCCTACTTGCACAGACTACCAATGACTTAGGGCCCTGGGATGTTGACTGGTCAGTTGGAATTTTTTGATATAAATATTGGGGAACATGGAGAAAATAGATGATTACTTCGGAGATGGAGTAGGAAGGTGTTTATACATGGAGAAAATGAACAGCCTGCTACTGGAGCAGGGACTCCAACCCCTACAGCATTGTCTTTTGCTTAGTGTGTTATACTCCCCTTTCATATGCCTCAAATTATGGACAGTGGAGCAAATTTTTGTTCATATTTAGCAATGATCGTAGAAGGAAGAAAAAAGCCAAAGATGCTGTCAGCAAAATCCAGCTGTAATCTTGCAATCACAGCTTCTCAGAAATAGTCTCTTGCACTATCAGAAAATACATGTGTGGTCTGATCATAGCCAGAATGTTTGTCTGGAATTTCTCCGCTGTTCTCATCTATGGCTAATGTTTATGACTGCTTTTGCACAGCCTTGGGGGCCCTCTGTCCTACCAAGTATGCCTTTTTCATGAAGTTACGCTAAAGGACTCTAGCTGTAACTAGTTGTCTGGTATTCCACTTTACTGTTGGTGTGCAATGTATTTCTGATACAGAAAATAGACCTGATGTTCAGCCAAAATTTGTATTCCCTAAATTTGTTGAAGAAATAGCAGAAGACTAAGAGAGCTGCAGATAGCTGTTCTGCTGAACATTCAAACCTCAGTGAATAGATGCCTGCAATTTTATGTTGTTCTGATGTCTTGCTTCTGTAACTCACCTGTTTGTGCCAGCATCAAACAACAGATCTAGGGAAAAATAATGTACTTCAGGGCTGATCCTCAGGTCTAAGGTAAGAAAGAAGTAGTTCAAGGCTGCAAAATATTTAGCAGAAATAATCTAACAAGACTCACTGAGAGCATCCAGGAGCTGACACCCTGCAGAGCTGTCAGACCTCTCGAGTGAGTCCAGATGTGATCTACTCCAGTCTGTGCATGTGCAAATTAAAGTAGAAATATCACTGATCAAAAGAGAAATTTCTACCCCTGCTGCCTGAGATGAGCCCCTCACCATAGAATAACACTTGCTGTTCTTTTCTGGATTACCAAAAAGACATCATGAGCGGAAACAGTAGAATTAAACCTTCTTACGAGAATTTTGAGAGGTTTGTTTTAGTTTGCCATTTTTGCTTTGGCCATCTAAGGGCCAGGGGAAGTAGGGCGAGGAACTTTGCAAGCAGAGTGACCTATGACCATCAGTGGCATCACTCCCTAAAAAAAGGATTGAAGAATGTCCCTGCTACCCCTTGAGCACTTCATGGTGTTCTGCTGATGTGCTTAATTCCCCAGTCCATCAGGTGTCAATATAACAGTACAAAAGTTTAGTTCAAACACTGGGGAAAGAAAAATATCTCTTTTTGCTGGGCAGTGTACCAGGGCTAAACAAGAGTTCTGTACTGTCATTTGAACTTTGAAGTTTCCATATGGTCTCGGGCAATGCAAATTTTTAATGGCAACTTCACAGCTAATAAAAGGCTAACAAGCAGATCTGCCATGTCAGTTGCAAGAGATGAAGACCTTCACTTTTTTTTACAGCTCTAATTATTACATGTGCTGTACCTTCAAACCTGGATAGGAAAAATTCATTTCAGCCCCACTGCCAGCCTGAAATAATCTAAATAGCTGCTCTCTGTCTGTTGTATTTGCAAATCTAAACATACTGCACAAGCCCATGGGGTTTGAATTGCATCTGGAGAGGAACGCAAACCTGACCTCAGACCTTAACCCTTCTGTAATTTTATTTTGGAGTTAGGAATTTGTGTCTGGACAATTCCAAATACAAATGACCTTTCCTCGAAACTCTTTTCTCAGTCATTTAAATAAGAATGGCCCTAAAATTCAAGTAATAAACAGAGCTGTGTGACTGCTGCATTTCTGAGGCCTGGTCACTGAAAGAAACAAAAAACTAAGATGGGAGTAGAGTTTAAAGAATACTATTTTCCATCTCTATTTTTTCCCAAAAGATATTTTGCTTTGTTTTGGGTAAACTTCATATATTTCATTTTTCATTCAGGTGGAATGCTCTATTTTATTGCCATAATGTTTGTCATTTAAAATTTTCATGTACCCTTTTTTTGGCAGCATAGGTCTTTTTAAAGAAATGAGGGAATAGCCAGGAAAAAATATTCCTAGTAACTTCTTACTTAATCAAACTTGCACCAAATTTGCAAATACTTCTCCCTTCCAAGCTTCTATTTTCAAAGAAATCTCACATTTGTCAAAAATATTCCCCAGAGCTGGCCACGTGCACCTGCCAGACTGACATTTTTATTTTAAAGCATGCAATTTTAATCCTGTGTGCTCGGTAAGACTGACCTCAGACCATAATTTATGTTGCTAATAATGCGTTCCTGTAAAAAAAACCAAAACGAAAAAACAAAAAAACAAAACCGAAACAAACAAGGTGAGGCTGAAGGAAAAGTTTGCTTGTCAGATGCCATGGCAGTGAGCAGAGTTTGACAGCCGGGAGCACGGGGTGAAGAGAAAAGAGCCGGCTTTTATTACGTGTAATGTTCCTCTGTGAAAGGGGGAAGACGGAGCAACTCCTGCCATTTCCCCTCCAGCCAGGGTGCTTCTCCTTGAACTGTGACCCCGAGCCGAGAAGTAATGACATTATTTTGCAGAGTGGAAGCTCGACAGGGCAGGGACTGTCTCTTTATTTGTACTCATCCCGCACTCAGTGCAACGGAGGCTTGAGAGAGACTGTGGCCTCAGGACAGTGCAAACAATCATATAAATAACTCTGCATACGCAGGAAAGCCTAGCTGGAAAGTTTAATTGCTGTGACAGTACCAACATCTGTGCTGGTAAAAGCCTACTTAAATTCTGACATTGCATTAGCAATCTGGGACAATTCTCCTTGTATGTTGGCATCTAAAGTGTATTTTATGTGGCCTAAAAACCCCCCTGCTGTCAAGTATTTCAGCTTTGCTACTATCCAACATTTTTATTCTAAACACACATTTTTAAGTGCAGCTGGGGCTAAGTGACCAGCAAACCTGATTACCGCGAGCGTACAATGGCCTGACGTCCTTTAGGCACTTGAATTTTGACTTACCACAATGGGGGCTAATGGGAGTTGTGAGGCTAATGCCCTGTGCAGCCAGTTGAGAGCACGGCTTTGAAAATTAACATGGGAGGCTTTCCATCTTCATAAGGCTACTTTGCTGGCAATGACAGTGATGGGTGGTGTGTAATATAGGGAAAGATCAGACCATGGCACGGGCAGAAATCCTGTGACACCAATGTTGAGGTTCTTAAGGACCTCAGCTGTTGAGAGGGATCTGGACAGGCTGGATCGATGGGCTGAGGCCAGTGGCATGATGTTCAACAAGGCCAAGTGCCGGGTCCTGCATTTGGGTCACAACAACCCCATGCAGCGCTACAAGCTTGGGGGAGAGTGACTGGAGAGCTGTCTGGCAGAAAAGGACTTGAGGGTGTTGGTGGACAACAAGCTGAATAGGAGCCAGCAGTGTGCCCAGGTGGCCAAGAAGGCTAATCATCCTGGCCTGTATCAGGAACAGTGTGGCCAGCAGGACTAGGGAAGTGATTGTCCCCCTGTACTGGGTACTGGTGAGGCCCCACCTCAAATGCTGTGTCCAGTTTTGGGCCCCTCACTACAAGAAAGACATTGAGGTGTTGGAGCATGTCCAGAGGAGGGCACCGGAGCTGGTGAGGGGTCTGGAGAAGAAGTCATGTGGGCAGCAGCTGAGGGATCTGTAAGTGTTCAGCCTGGAGGAAAGGAGAGGAGGGGAGACCTTCTCGCTCTCTACAACTGCCTGAAAGGAGGTTGCAGCGAAGTGGGGATCAGTCTCTTCTCCCAAGTAAGAAGTGATAGGACAAGAGGAAATGGCCTCAAGTTGCCCCAAGGGAGGTTTAGGATGGATTTCTTCACTGAAAGGGCTATCTAACAGTGGAACAGGCTGCCCAGGGCAGTGGTGGAGTCACCATCCTTGGAGGTATTTAAAAGCCGGGTAGACATGGTGCTGAGGGACATGGGGTAATGGTGTTTTTGTCAGTGTTAGGTTCACGGTTGGACTCAATGATCTTAAGGGTCCCTTCCAACCTAGACGATGCTACGACGCTTTGATTCTATGAAGAGGACTTGAAGTCTGACTTCTTTCTCAGGAAATAAATTGAATATTATCTTGAAAAATTACACTGATTAAAAAAAAGAGGTGACAGAGAATTACCATAACAAAAGAAGTTTTTCTTTTATTCATCACGAAAAGGATGGCTGTGGGGGTAAAACAATACACTGGGAGTTAGAAGATTTATTCTCTGGGCTTTCCACAGATTCTCTTAATAATCTTAAGGAGAGACACATTTCTTCCCTCCCACCCTACTGCAGGACCCGGTTAAATTTTAAACCCTTTGGGGAAGGGGTGATCCCTTGTTATGTGTCTGGTACAATGGCACCCTGGCCCATGAACATATTATGATATTTTTAATAGCTCCAAGTGAGATTTGTTGTAAGAATGCTCGGTGAGAATATAACGCTTGCACTATGTGGGAGGTCAGACTAGATAATTTTAATAGGCCCTCCTGAACATGAAATATATTATCAAACAAAAACACAGTGATACAGGCAGCAATTATTTTCATAATGAGAACTGGTGATTGTGTGGACACTGTTGAGCAAAAATAAATGAGAGCTGGAGACTAATAGCAGGCTTCTGTAGCACTAAGAGGAACAAATATTCCTGTAAACAGAATTAGTATTGCTAACACTTCGTATTCCCACAGCATTTCGCAGAGGTGGCACCTTCATTTTGCAGAAGGAGCAAGCAGGGAGCAGAGACGAACTGGTTGCCCAGAACCATGCAGCGATGTGCTAGGTAAAGGCTGTTGGACCACCTCTGCCAGCATGTCTTCTCCCCTCCCCTCAGACCTTGCACATCTGGAAGGGCTGATGGGGTGCCCTTCTCCTGACCCACGCTGCTCCCGCTCTCCTGTCCTCCTGGGTGACACTCTGGGTGTCTCTGACAGTCACTTTCCCTCCCATCAGTGCAGACTGGCAGCAAGTCCCTCCAGCTCCTGCTGGCCCCATTTCAGGTGTGGGGTCTTCTTAGGGCAGGTTGGACACAGGGAGCTCCAAATCAGGCGTGCGACGACCTTTACCTGCAGCTTCACTTTGGCTCTGAATGCGCCCCTTTGACAAGCCCTCTCTCAGAAATTACCAACGCGGGTACATGCTTGGAGGTGTGAGAGTGTGATTGTGCATGTCTGTGTGTGAAGAGACAGGAGAATGACCCAAATATACATTTTTATTGCCCTAATTGTCTTCTTGCTCTTTTTTCACTGACCTTAATTGAGTTTACACTGACTTCTTTTTCTTGGAAAGCTTGTTTGATTTTCACGGAATCACGGAATCACGGAATCTTCAGAGTTGGAAGGGACCTCTAGAGATCATCTAGTCCAACTCCCCTGCTAGAGCAGGGTTGCCTAAAGCACATCCCTCAGGGCTGCATCCAGGCAGGTCTTGAAAATCTCCAGAGAAGGGGACTCCACAACCTCCCTGGGCAGCCTGTTCCAGTGCTCTGTCACCCTCACTGTAAAGAAGTTTTTCCGTGTATTTGAACGGAACTTCCTATGTTCTAGCTTGTGCCCATTGCCCCTCGTCCTGTCGCTGGGAACCATTGAAAAGAGCCTGCCTCCGTCCTCCTTAAACCCACCCTTTAGGTACTTGTAAACATTAATCAGGTCCCCCCTCAACCTTCTCTTCTCCAGGCTAAAGAGTCCCAGCTCTTTCAGCCTTTCCTCATAAGGGAGGTGCTCCAGTCCCATAATCATCTTGGTTGCCCTTCGCTGGACTCGCTCCAGTAGTTCCCTGTCCCTCTTGAACTGGGGAGCCCAGAACTGGACACAGAATGACCTCCCTCGACCTACTGGCCACAGTCTTCCCTATGCAGCCCAGGATGCCATTGGCCTTCTTGGCGACAAGGGCACACTGCTGGCTCATGGATAATTTGCTGTCTACCAGGACCCCCAGGTCCTTCTCCTCAGAGCTGCTTCCCAGCATGTCCGCCCCTAACATATACTGGTGTTTGGCATTCTTCCTTCCCAGGTGCAGGACCCTACACTTGCTTTTGTTGAACCTCATTAGGTTCTTCTCTGCCCAGCTCTCCAGCCTGTCCAGGTCACGCTGGATGGCAGCACGGCCCTCTGGAGTGTCGGCCACCCCTCCCAGCTTGGTATCATCAGCAAACTTGCTGAGGATACACTCTGTCCCCTCATCTAGGTCATTAATGAATATATTGAACAAAATTGGTCCAAGTATTGACCCCTGAGGGACACCACTGGTTACAGGCCTCCAACTGGACTCTGTGCCGCTGATCACAACCCTCTGGGTTCTGTCACTCAGCCAGCTCTCGATCCACCTCACTGTCACCTCGTCTAGCCCATACTTCCTCAGCTTCCTAATGAGGATGTTATGGGAGACAGTGTCAAAAGCCTTGCTAAGGTCAAGGTAGATGACATCTACGGCTCTCCCCTCATCCAGCCAACCCGTTATAACATCATAGAAAGCTATCAGATTGGTCAGGCATGATTTGCCCTTGGTAAATCCATGCTGACCACTTCCAATAACTTCCTGTTCCTCTATGTGTTTGGAGACGACATCCAGAATGAGTCGCTCCATTACCTTCCCAGGGACAGAGGTGAGACTAACCGGCCTGTAGTTCCCTGGGTCCTCCTTCTTGCCTTTTTTGAAGATTGGAGTGACGTTAGCCTTCCTCCAGTCCTCAGGGACCTCTCCTGTTCCCCATGACTTTTCAAAGACGATGGAGAGTGGTCTGGCGATAACATCTGCCAGCTCTCTCAGCACTCGCGGGTGCATCCCGTCAGGGCCCATGGATTTATGAATGTCCAGCTTGGCCAAGTGGTCTCTGACCCGGTCCTCCTCAACTAAGGGAAAATCTTCCTCTCTCCAGACCTTCCCCCTTGCCTCCAGGGTATGGGATGTGTGAGGGACGGCTTTATCAGTGAAGACCGAAGAAAAGAAGGCATTCAGTAACTCTGCCTTCTCTGTGTCTTCCACCACTAGGGCACCCGTCTCATTCATCAGTGGACCTATATTTTCCCTAGTTTTCCTTTTTCTGTTGATACACTGGAAAAATCTCTTCTTGTTGTCTTTAACTGCAGTGGCCAAGCTGAGTTCTGATTGAGCTTTGGCCCTTCTAATCTTCCCCCTGCATAGCTTTGTTATATCTTGATAATCCTCATAAGTTGCTAAGCCCCTTTTCCAGAGAATGTAAGCCTTCCTTTTTTTCCTGAGGTCCAGCCAAAGCTCTCTATTTAGCCAGGCTGGTCTTCTTCCCCGTCGGCTCGTCTTTCGGGACATGGGGATGGCCTTCACCTGTGCTTCTAAGAGCACCTGCTTGAAGTATGACCAGCTTTTGGATTATTAGTTTTTTGCCTTTCATTGCACACATCCTCACTGGGTACATTTTCAGTTACTCTCACTGGCTACTTGAGACCAATTTGCAGACACCGTGTACAGTGTCTCTAAGGCCAGAAGCCAAGTTCCCAGCAGATGTAAATAAGGAGCTGTAATAATTTACACCAGCAGATTATCTGCGATGACACTAAATTTCTCCTTCCTCCTCTCCGTGATACAGGATGCTCTGTTCTACCGCATGCAATAACAGTAAAATGCTGGTAAGATTAAAGGCCCATTCTAGTAACCTTTTACAATCTGATTTACTAATTGGGCCATGGGACTCACAAAGCAGTGTGATTCTACCTCAACTACTAATTATCTGGCACTCAAATCCCAAATTAAAGACCTTATGCAGATGATTGGAGTCTTAGGGGGATGTGGTTCTCTCCTGTCATTTTAAGGAGACAGACTCTTTCATATACTGTATATACAAAAATGGGAAGAAGATGACAGGAGCAATTTTGCTTCCTTGCTATTAACATTCATAACACCCATGCTATCTGGGAAAAAAAAAAAAAGAAAAAAGAATTATACTACAATAGCGATGTTTTGGCAGTCTGTGAACAACTGCACTTATAAAGGGCTATTAATAGATTAAGATCGTGTCTACTGTACTCCCAACAGTTACCTAAGGATCTTGAAGTGTACTCGTCATAATAGCAATGCTCAGTACTTATAGAGCTTTACATCTCCAAAGTACTGTACAAACATTAACTAATTGATCATCAGTGCCACAGTGATCTGTCAACATTAATCAGAAATACCTTTTGAAAAAAGACCAACCCTATAGTTAATTTGTTCAGGTGGCAGATCTATTCTGTAGAGGGCCTTACAGTCCAGGGGCTGAGTACCTTTGTACTGTAAAACTAAGCATTACAAGAAACATCTGTCATGGGTGCTCTATTTTCTTGTTTTGACCTCAGAGGAAGAAATATTAGAAAGTGGAACATTTCCTCAGTAGAGGTTTTTATATTGCATATGAAGTTATTATTTGTGGGTTTTTTAAATATATGCATTCATATAAATGAATAGTAAAGATACTGGCAAAAATTTATGTAGTTTTTGCAGTAATTCTTGCTTTGTAGATTAACATCCTTCAGCCATGTCCTTAACTGATTGCGTTGTATTAATATTAATAATATTAGCAAACAGAAAGTCAAGTTCCCCAGAGAATATTAATTGCTTGTGTCCCCTTAAATAAACATATATACACAGGTCTTTAACTATGTGATCATATAGTATTTTTCTGAATGACCCGGTCTCACTTGGTCCAGAAATGCAATGATAAAGCATGTTTTCCTCTTTCTTATGCAGTGTGTGGGTTGGTTTGGGTTGTTTGGTTTTTTTGTCTTTTTTTCCTGAACACTATCTAGCCAAACGTTTCTCTTCATTTCCATATGGGATTTTCTGTCATTCTAAGTGCTTCAAAAATATTAATGCACTCCAGCTGTATTCCAGTGCAGGGTGGAGGATCAGAAAAGAGTAAGATGATTTAAGGTTTCTTGTGCATTTAACTATTGCGTGCCTGATTTTTGCAATCTTACTATAATTATGGTTTTAGGGAGGATTTTCGCATGTAGTTTACTAGATTTTCAGGAATTAAATTAATAAAAAACAAAATCTCATTCCTTGGCATAGTATTAAAACCTACATGATTCATTGGTAGGATTGGAAACTTGAGTTACATTTCACAGACTCTTGTCACTAAAATGAGGGATAATGACAATAGCAGAGAAGCTCCTCTTAAGGGGTGGTTGGCACATGTTTTGCAGGTCCCAGGAGGCTCTGTGCTGCAAATGTGGCTTGCAGAGTTCCCACCGGTGCAGCCTCTGCAGGATGTGAAAAGGAAGGAGCACCATGCCAGTAAACCAACTGCTCATGGGTGTGCAGACTATCAGCATGTGTTGGTTGTACCAAGCACTGACTGAGTCCCCATTCTAACACCACCAGGGTGAGTGGCTTGGCTGGATGACCAAAAATGTCAGTGATTCTGAACTGCTGTTCATTTTTTCCTTATTTATTATGACTCTGCCAATGAAAGGATCTTATTCCAGTCTTTCCTAGTGCTGCTCCCAGACTTCTTGCCCAGACAGTCTCTTTCCTCCCTCCTATTCTCAGCCTTCCACTTCCCTCCTTTCTTATCCAATTACAGTATCTACTCTTGGATCCTCTTTTCCCCCCACAGATCTGCTTTCACACGCTTCCCAGTAGTCCTAATCCCATCCAACCGATTTTGTTCTCACGGTCCATCTTGTTGCCTCTTGTTTGTTATGTGACCTCGGTTTCCTCACTGACCCCTGGTCCCATGGTGGCATTATACCCTTCTCCTGTGTCCCACGTATCTGCAATGCACACAGAGCACCCGGCTCCCTTACCTCCCTGTACCCACTCTCAGTCTATACTCTCAAGCTCCCATTTCCAGGGCAACTGCTCTGTCTTTGTGCTTCTACTCCCTACGTTGTCCTCTTTTCAAACTGGTTTTAAATCAAATGTATGCTTCTTCCTTCTTTCCAGCTTGATGATCAGTAGAGACCAAAGGAACTTTTTCACTTTTGATTTCAGAGCCTGCATCATACCAGGCTAGGGAAACATAGATATGTTCTTAGAGGATTACGTAGTTTATACCTCAAGGGCTGTGGAAATTCAGACTATGCCTGGGCATGATGAACTCCTCAGGCTGACTCTAGAACTGAAAGCAGTATGACAGCATCAGCAAGGTGATGATATGGAGGGTGACCACCGTAAGCCTCTGCTTTGTCTCAGTATAACTACTCTTTCCAACACTCATTTTCTCTCCACCTAACTCAGAACTGGCTTAGATTTCCCCAACACATCACTGAATCATCATGTTCAGATTTGCTTTCTTCATTCAGTGGAGGGTGAGCTACATCACATCAGCCCAGGGAATGGTGGTCAGCAGCGAGACACCTGAGGAAAATGCTTGGCTCTTCAAAGAATCGTTTGAAATTACTCGTTTTAAGTTACATGTAACTTTCAGGCATGTGTTTTGACCAAGTCTTGGTATGTACTTGCATACTCATGCCCCAAAGAAAGAAAGGGTACCCAAAGACTTAGAGTCAGTAATAATTATTAGGCATCTCATGAAGGTCTCTTTCTCACCATGTAGACAAATAATCAGTGTTATTCAGATAGGCTTCCAAGAGCTGAGCCTCTCCAGTGGAGCACATCCAAACCTCCCAAGTCTGCAGAAATCTCAGGAGAAAGTGAAATTCCTGACAATCGTGTGAATTTCGGCTTCCAGTAATACAAGTAATACATTTATAGTCCTGATGGAGTCTGAGAGTGAAAATGAAATTAAAAACTTTCTATTGGAAACTAGGAATAGCTGTAAGTCTTAAACACCCTTGAAGAGGCTTTTTTTATTTAAATATATATTTTGCCAGTCCGTTGGGAACTGTCTATGTATCGCTTGCAAATTCTGCTTTGATTCTATGAACTCTCTGTGTATTTCTACCTTTGTGCTATCTTTTGGTGTATTTGCTAGATGAAATCACACCAAGTCTGTAGATGAAGGGGAAAATGAATAGAGATCTTCTGAAGCCCTTCTGAACCCGCTTCCCATTAGACAGTCTCTCTACACACTGCCAGTTAAAGTGGATTTTTTTTGCTTGATGTGATGTCAAAATACAGGTCACTTAAATGAAGCAAATCCAAAACTTTATGGGTTTAGCTTTGAAATTTTTCAGCATTCATAAATGAAATGGATACTACAAAACTATTTTGTTTACAATCCTGTACTGTGGGATAAAAAATAGCTTAGTGAATTTTCACAGAGAAAATGCAGCCTCTTTCCTCTCTGTTTTGACTGAGTGCAAAATGCAACTGAAGCACTTTTTTTATTTAATGTAGTCTAATGATTGGCTAACCTTAGATTCTGGGATCCAAAAAATCCCCACCCAAAAACCTGTCAAGAAGCAAGTATGTTCCTAGGGAAGAGGCTTCTTACCAGACAGATTTTAATCCATGTATGACTTGTTTTTAGAGAAAAGAAGCTCCAGGACATAAAGAAAAAAAAAGGAGTGTTTTTTTGTTGTTGTTGTTTCCCCCTCTCCCCCAATGCCCCGCCCCCGGAAAACACTTTATTTATCTGTCAGTACTTAGAGTACTCAGTATACAGTTTTCCAAATTTTCAACTAGTCTATTCACCTTTCTTTCCCTCCCTCCCTCCTTCCCTCCCTCCTTCCCTCCCTCCTTCCTTCCTTCCTTCCTTCCTTCCTTCCTTCCTTCCTTCCTTCCTTCCTTCCTTCCTTCCTTCCTTCCTTCCTTCCTTCCTTCCTTCCTTCCTTCCTCCCTTCCTTCCTTCCTCCCTTCCTCCCTTCCTCCCTTCCTCTCTTCCTCCCTTCCTTCCTCCCTTCCTTCCTTCCCTCCTTCCTTCCCTCCTTCCCTCCTTCCTTCCCTCCTTCCTTCCTCCCTCCCTTCCTTCCCTCCTTCCTTCCTTCCTTCCTTCCTTCCTTCCTTCCTTCCTTCCTTCCTTCCTTCCTTCCTTCCTTCCATTTGAAACACATTTCCAGATTATGAAGAGCAAATTAGACAAAAGTTTGTAGTGGCAGCACAAAATACCTGGGTAATTTCAGAAAAGTTTATCTTCAACCTCTAAAGGAGCAGCATTGTGATGCAGAAAATTGCCGCACATAAATTCCTATTTCATCTCTACCACCAACACAGACACAGAAGCAAATGTATTTTAAATGGAGTTACTTCCAAGCTGTTATGATGGATATTTTATCATGGTTTCCATCATAGAAAACACTAAGGATGGAGCACAAGGATGGAACTGGCAGTGCAGGAGCACTTGGTTTTTTATACCCTGTTAAGGAGGGGAGTGAGGCGACCTGTGTATAAGACTGGGAGTAAGCCTGTTTATTAACTCCCTAATTGGGAGTTAGCCGGAGTCAGCAAGGCTGGCTTTTTGCTGATTTCCTTGATGCTTAAGGCAGGAAACAAATTTCTTTTTCTGCCTTAGTTATTCTTATTTGTAAAATGAGCATGAAAATGTTTTTTCTGCTTTAGAGGACAGATATGAGGGTTAAGACCGAAGACTAAAGACTGAAAAGCTGAGACTGAAGATATGGTAAGACGAAATATCACTATCCTGCTTCAGGCATCCTATTCCACTCTTTATAGGTTTGCAAATTACCTTTTCTAAGGTAATCATTTCTAAGTGCATATCTCAACACGGGTTGCATTTCACACGAAACAGTGTTAAGAAATGCTAAGATTTGCATGCACAGTGGACTCCCAGTGACCAGGAGGAGCAACTCTCGGACCTCAGGACCCCACCAGGATCTTTTCCAGTGAACCCAACCATGGACTCTGTTTCTGGCAAGCATTTGAAGCACAAGGCCCTGGTGAACACCAGTTCCGCTAATCTTCTGTCAGGGGCTCTGCTGACTCCAGCGTAAAAACACTGTGGCTCCTTGTAAAATGTTTGCTGTGTTTCAGCTGTTATAGTAACTAAGTAAATCAAATCTCTGTTCTTGGATGCTTTCCCTCTCTCTATCCCAAACTATTCTTTCAGCTCGCTGTCCCTCAAGGATTCTGTTTCAGTGTTAATATTTTATGCGTTTAACTATGATAAATAAAGAATATAAACATGGAACATGAATGCATTCCTGAAGGATAAAATAGCACTATGAAAACCCAATTTTCCTTTGATTTCGACAAATTATTTTTTAAGAGACTAAAAGGTGTACCTAAGGAAATGCCTGCCAGTCAAAAGTTTAAATGAAAAACAGAGCAAGAAAACATGTAAAGCTTTAAAGATCTAACTAACTTTGTACAAAAGATACCTTGGGGAAGTAAAAGTAAGACTGGTATGTGTCCATTGAAAGATGCACATGTAACCTTTGATTTCTTTTTTGCAGAGGACTTTGAGATGATAGGAAGAAGATGTTAAGAAAATGGGATTACATCAACCATACAGGGACTGGGGGAGAAGTCAGTCGCTGAAAACACTTTTCTTATTTCTTGTCCAAGATGTTTCAAGTGCTCTGAATGTAGTAAACCTCATCCATTAAAAAGGTTTCAAAATAGTAACCACTGATATATATAAAGATTTTTCTGGATGCAAGAGGAAATCCCGGTAGTGTCGCATTTCTTGGAAGACAGATTCTGCAAATATTAAAAATAATAATAATAAATAATTGGGAAAATAAAACCTGCAGAAAATATCGAGAACACTTGACATACTGGGTGGAAGTGAGGAAACAGAGAAATGATGCAGAAAGGTCCCTGTAGCCTGGTCTTTTCATTTCCTGTGATGGAACAAAGGCTCTTGGCCATCTGGGGGAAAACTTACAGTTCTTTGGAGGTGTGATAGAGCCAGACTGCTAGTTCAGGTCTAGTGCCAGTGTGAGATGTTAATGCCATCTGATGCTTTACTCTGCCTATTGCATGTCTTCCCTCCATCATTTCACAGATGTTAAAGTCTGCTATATGTCCTCCTCTAGAAGGTGAGCTGCCAGTGATAACAACCAAGAGTCATGGCATCATTTCTAATTTGTTTTAGCAAGGGAAGAAAAAAATCCTGATCCTGAGATATTATGAATTTTGAAATAACAAAATCCCACCTAGGACTCTGTAACTAATACTAAAGCTGGATGGAGACCTTGCATTTTACATTATAAATTGGCACAAATGATGCCACTTATAGCGCTATGGCAGGCTTCAGCAGGAGGCTTACAAATGCCACTTGTAATTAATAAAACCTCCGATCTCAAATACATTTCGCAGTTTGTTCCTGGGGAGAAGTACTTCGCACTTTTTGAACTTTCAGGCTGATGGGCTGAGCCCACAATTGGTGCAGTTTCTTTTCAAGTGGATAATCCAGTGCATGGCTGAGCAAATGACAAACCAGATGCAGAATGAAAGGTACCCCTCAGGGCTCGGAGAACCGGAGAAACAATGGAATCTGCGGGACATTTCTAGTGAATCAGGCCCTTGTTCTCCTCCACAAAGGAGGAGGAAAAAAACCACGGTGACACATAAAACATGTGGCAACAAATTGATGGCAACTTCTACAAAATGAGAACATGAACTACATGGCATGTGGATAAAAGAGAAAGCATCTGCAAAACATGTGAGGAAAATTGTGAATATAATTCTAGCAATTATGATTACAGTGTTGTATACGTTACTGCACTTAATTACAATTCTCTGTTCTTTTCATGCTATGGAAATGGACTAAATGGACGACAAAATATATCTCAAAAGACAAGCAATCTGTGGCATGAATAGGAACCTCCTTTATCTTAATACAATGAAGCCTACATTTCACAAACATGGCAGCATCTCTGTGATAATTCCTCAGAGCAGAATTTTGATTACAAAATGAACATTGTGAAAAAAATTAGCAGCCTTTATTATTCCATCTGAGAACATGAATAGGATTATTAGGAGTATTAAGAAGAGTTGGTTTTTTTTTTTTTTTAAAAGTAGTTTAGTTTAAGAGTTACATTAAAATGATAATCTTTGATTTTCTTAAAAAATCCAATGTTATTGTATTGAAAGGGAAAGAGAGGTGATTTAAAAAAAAAATCTTCATTTGCATGCTTAGCACTTTTCTCATTTTTCTTTATTGGAATGAGAAGGTGTGTGAGTTTTGTAGTTCACACATACTCAGTTAAAAGTTAAAACAACAGTCATAATCATTAATCTTAGACTGCGAACTAGAACAGTTCGTCTGTGTAGATCTGGGAAATATTTTGCAAATAATGAATTCTATTTAGGAACATTGGTCTAGAAGGGACCCCTCAGGGAACTGAATTAATTTGCAGCGGCTATTTTTTGTATACATTTAAAAATGTACACTCATGTTTTAAGTGCTGGTTTGAGGTAGTTCAGATGCTCCACGGAATTAAATGAGCCAGCACAGATTTACAGGACCTGAAGAAGTAAGCCATTACACCTATTGATAGGGGGAGTTACACAAAAGCATGGTGTTGTACAGCGTAGATTTCAGTGGCATGGATTTAGGAGAAGGGCATACTCGGGAATAGCGAAGTGGCGAGTTACACAATTCTCTGTAAAGACGCACTGATAAAACTTGACAGTTCATTGCCCCATCATGTACACTGCAAGCCTCGTTCATTTTACAGAATTCTTTTGAGTGTTTAAGAGTGCAATGAGTTGGATAACTTGACTCTTAATAACTTAGGAATTCTAGATGTGTATTTGGAGATGAAGACTTTGCTGCGTGGGAAAGGTGCTGGAGGCTGTCAGGGCTGTGCCGTCTGTCTCCAGGGTGAAGAAAAATGTTGTTGAGCCTGGATGACTCTTGTTTGCATGGGAATAGACTGAACAGTGAGATGGGTGAGGACTGTGGGAGAAGAAGGCTGAATCTGAACCCCGAAATTTCAACAGTGGTAGAACAAACTACAATATCAGTACAGCCCTTGGTGAATGCAAAAGCTATGAAAGTATGTGTGTGTCTGGGTAGTGGGGGGAACTAGAAGATGCAAGACTGTAAAGTGAGAAGGAAGAAGGCACCAGGAAGTGTCAAACTTTGGACAATTTGGTTTATCTAAGGGGAAATGCAAGGAAGCAAGAGAGAAGCTATGAAGAAGGGAGATTGAGGTGTGAGCAGGGCAGAGAAAACACGCAGCTTGGAGGAGAAGATGGATGTACTTGCAGGGGCATATCAGCCTACTGGGCCATACTGGCCACATTGGCCATTCCCAGACCTACCACCGAGGAACACTCAAGAAAGTAAACAGTCAGAGATATGCACATAAATGGGCTTTTTATGTCACTTATTCATGGATTATTTATTTTCTTATCTGCTCAGAAAGGCCTATGAAGGCTGGAGGGAGAGTTGTTTACTATCAAGTGAACTTTTTTCAGGTTCCATTGTGAAGCTGCACACTTCCTCCTACAAAAAGCATGCTTAAACTAATAGGACTTCCACTGAGTTCTGTAGAAGTCTTAAGAGCCATGGACAACTGGGATCATGCTCTTTGGAGCACAACACGTAAGGGTACGAAACCCAGCAAGGAGTGGACAGTGTCCTAACCTTGCTGGAGCATGCTAGGCTTGTGAGTGCCCATGTCTAGTGATCTACTATTCAAACACATCTGGACAGCTGTTCAATGTCCACCCAGCAAAAGCTCTATGTAGGCTGTGTTTGAGTTGGTAAAACCTGGTCTGAAATTCTTTCTTAAACACTTTTCATTATAAATTTAAATTCCAGATTTTCCGTAGAGTTCAACTAGACTTCTCTTGATTTTCACCATCTACTATAAGTCAATGGTGAAGCTGGTACTCCTGTATATGACATATGGCAGGAGAAAATTAACTCTTCTTCTTCTGGCTGAACTCGGGATAATGTAGACCATTGCAAATGTCCAATGTTTACATTGAAAATTTAATTAACATTCAGATTTCCTGTGTGCCACTTGCTGTTTATTTATCAGCACGTTTTTCTTTAGTGTTCCTTCTCTGACCATCTCATTTATGAGCAAACTGGTCCCTTTTGCTACAGAGCTTACAAAAGCTCACATCCTTGCTTGAGGTCATCTAGTTGAGCATTTCTTTCACCCCCTACTGCCTTGCACAGAGGCTTTGTCTAGACTTAGAAACACAAGCTAACTGAGATTGATTTATCCCAGTCTGGACAAGCTGCACAGCTCTCAATCTCAAATTTGATCTCTTCCTGTCTGTATTTTCTTGGACTCATCATAACCCTCCCTCTGTAATCAAGATAGCCGTGTTTCAGTGCTGAGTAGCAGGACTCCAGAACCTAACACATGTTTTTCACTGCTTGATTAAACTTGTGTTTCACCAACAGTCTGAGAAGGACTTGACTTATCACCAGAGGCTATTTAGTTTTGTGCATTCTGTTAATATTTTTTTAAGGGAGAGAAAATTTTTCTTCTGCAGTACTTAGTCCTTCACAATAAACAAAAGATGGTGCCTTTTATTTTTTTTTTTTGGCTATGGACAGACATATCTAGGAAAAAGCTGACTCCTAAAAAGTTAGTTTGAACATATATAATCAGATTACAATAATTTAATTAAAGCCCATTTAAAAATCTAATGTTTATTATTAGCTTGTGTACTTCCTAATTATTTTATAGGCTTTTATTTTTTATGGCAAGAAGCCAATCATTACAAAGCTGTGGAACTTGATACATATACAAGCAAAGAAATGCATTTGCGAACTTTGTTTAAAGAGAGAATTGTCAGAAATGTCAGAGAATAACATATCACAAAAGAGAAAGAATAACTTTGCTTTTAATGATGTAGTGCTTCTCTTCCTTGTTAATATATTAAAGACTACATTACCAATTTTGGAGGGCAAGAGGGGGACTGCATTTAGAAAGCATAGGGCTGTGTAATGTCATCAACGCCAAGAGATTAAGTAAAATCAATATGTCAGTGTTCACCCAATGCATCGTCATTTCCAATTTTTCTTGTGGACACCAGAAGTAGATTCTGATCTCAGCTGAACCCTGGTCCTGGAAACACTACCCTTACCCACAAAGTAAAATAATTTAAGTGGTTTTGAATGAATAGTTGTTGTATAAAATGGGACTCCTGAATGTAAACATTTTTCTAAAAATTTTCTGGGACTATGATGTGTACCTAATTAGGTAGTATACTTATGGCTGAATTAATGAGTTAATTACATAGTACCCTTACAGATACATAATGTCTACTAAAAAGGAATCAGTCCTGTCAATATGAAATGTTATTCCATTATTTCTGATTTCTGAAGACGTCCTGATATCTTGATATCTTTCTTGTTGCCTCAGAAATCAGTGGAATTCTTGCAATGATTTTGAGAGGCATGGAATGTCAGAAATAAGCATTTCTGATGGTTTCTAGTTAGGAATTAAAAACAAGTGTAACACATATATAGCTTACACAGCTTTAAATCAGGCTTTTCTAGTCTGAAAGTCAAACACAGGCACTGTAAAGATAATGATAGTATAGTTACTTGGGAAATTCAACCCAAGGGGAATCAATTTTATTGTAAAGATCATGCTTTTAATCCACCTCTACCTGAGTGCCAGATGGTAGAACCAAAGAAGCAACACATTAAGCAGATGGACGTGGTATCTGATTCCCAATTACTAAAGTTGCTTCAGGTGGAAGGTTACTTCCACTGATCAGAGAAAATGATTTGTTCCCAGATGGTAGCAAAAAGTTGCCCGCTCTGCTCTTTTAGGATTAAAGGTTCCCACTTATCTTTCAAAGTTAGGCAGCAGCATTAAAGATTTGATCCCAGGCTCACGGAAGGTAGCTATTGAGATTGATAGGTTTTGGATCAAGCCTTAAAGGTAGGCGGTAAAAACTTAGGGACAAGAAGTTGTAAAGGTATGCAAGCTGGGTGACTAGGCTCTGCTCAAAGGTTGAGCAAGAAAAAACACTGGACATGACACAAGAAACCACGGGACATAAAAAACTACGGTGTGAGAAGTTGGCCAAAGCTTGCAGGGATGGATGGGTGGATTTCCTAGGTGGTTAAGGATGAGTTAGATGAGAGGCAGCCAAACCCCACAAATACATGGACATGGGTGCTGAGGGCCTTTTGTGGAGCAGAGTACCCACACAACAGCAGCAGTAAGAGCAGATAGGGCTGAGATTATACGAGTAACCATACTAGAAATATGGTATTTGGGTGCAGATTTGGCAAAACTGGAGCCAATAGGGAGAAACAATTAGGTGCGGATTGTTTATTTGTGAAGAAACAAGGGCAGAGAAAGGGTGGACGGAGGAAGAACAAACAGGGAAATGGAGAGGCAGTGGGATACAAAATGGGGATAAAGTTGAAACCTGACCTGGAGCCTGAAGCTGGAGAGGAAAGCACAAGATGGGGCCATCAGTGCTATTGAAGTCCATGAGATATTTTGTGGCTTCTGCTTCTGCAGGTGTCAGTAAAGGTGTGGTTCCCTGTTTGCACTGAAGTGAACCACCAGCTGCGTTCATACCCCTTGTGTGCAATGGGATTACACATTCAGCCTCGCTGAGGGCTGGACCCCAAAATGGGAAAAGCAGCAGGCTCACATCTAGCAGAGCAAGAGAGTAGGAATCCTCAGGTCTCAAAGACCAGCAGATGTGTCTTTCCTTTAACAAAAGTGTCAGAAGTATTTAAAATAATCTTAGTGGATAATATAGGCCAGAAGAGCTGAAAACAATAGAGCTCTATGAAAAGCAATAAAGCTTCATTAAACCTTGTTCAGGCTTCTACAGACAACCATGCATTAGTTACCAGCTGTACATAACTATTTAGTCAAAGCATCTATTTCAGTCACAATTTCCCATCAAAAGGATAAATGGAAGCATTGTTGTGATGGATTCAACAAGTTGGCTCTGTAGATTTCTCTGCATCCAGAGGTTAGAAGTGGGTATTGTTCTGAATGTAGCTCATGCTTTCCCAAAGCTGACACAATCAAATTGGATTCCCCAGTCCCTTCTCACATCTCATGTGCTCATGACATTTGCATTAACTCACAGCCTAGAAACAAGAGACTTGGTCTTGGTACCCAGATTAAAATAAATAAAAGTGATTTTTTTTTTTATGTATGTAACATTTTTATATATATAAAACCAAAATATATTCTTTTGAAGTCAAGCCAAAGCAAACAATCTCTTGTCAAGTAATATACATTTCCTTTGAAAGAGCATTCAGGCCAATAAAAAACATTTGAATTAACTGAAAATAATACTGCTCATTTTAACTTTGTTTCTTCATTTGAAATTCCATCACTGTTTTGAAATTCTTAATTTCTGAAACAGAATTCCAATTGAAAACAAAAGAATTAAAAGACTTGTAATGAATGTCAATCTTTGGAACTTTTAAAGGTTTTCCTTTTCCTGTTTTTTACTATGGTTATTCTCTCAAATAGTGAATCTCAAGAATACAGTCTCAGTCCCTCACAAATTATCCCTGCCCACACCAAAATCTCCCTCTAACTTCAAAAAGACAGCTTCTGTACCGTCTGATTATCTGCATTTATCTTCAGGGGAACAAAGACCAAAACTTCCACAAGTGTTGGAGAGATCATTTGACATCAGATGGATGCACGACATACTGCGCTTTGAGGTTTTTTATAAATAACAATGAAATTTTACTCCCCAGCCCAACCGCTAAACTTGGTCCAGCTGTAATTAAACCCAACCTTTTGTTGTTCAAACTGGTCAGGTTTCTAAACTACATCAGCTTCTTAGGCTGATATTTCTGTTCAATGACCAGGTTTAGACAGGCAGGAACCGCTGCTTCTCTTCATCCTAAGGGACTGCTTTGGTTTCATACAAATACGGCTTGTGAGAGTAAAGGATAAAATAACCTTTTTGCCAGACAGGGCTGGAGAAAGTCAATTCCCCTTTGTAAATAAAGGGTAAAGACCAAGTTATTTAGTTCTTTTCAGGAACAGTTTGCGGCTGTTTCAGGTGCATCTGCCAGCAGAGATAATTTTAAATGCAAGTGCTTTGCAACTTTGACAGTGATATTAGTTATAAAATGCTGAAACACAAACACGACAGATTGGAAAATCTGAAAGGAAATTGCAGTGATCAGGAATGGGAGAAATATCTTTCCTTATTGAAGATGTGCATTTTCTTTGGCTAAATATCCTGTTGAAATTGTCCTAGCTCAGACCATTTGTTTGTATTGAAAGGGGGGGAATAAAGAATTTAAATAATAAAGATAACATAATTCTTCTTCAAATGTGAACTACTTTAGAGTAGAAATAATGAAGACTTTTCTTACACAGAATTGTTGCCTGGGGAGGCAGCGAGGGTACAGGGCAATGCTACAGCTGTGTGATGGAGACGGCATCGCCTTGCAGATTTACTGCACCACATCAGAAGCAGATAGAGGAGAAATGCAAACGGCTTTTTAGGTGAACAGGTGAGACATGACATTGACCAGACACTTTAAAGATAGTTTACAAAAAGAGAGAGGATTGGTATGACCTTCTCCTGACTCTCATGTTATTTATTATCTAGCGACAGGTTAGTGATTCTCTATGGCAACCGCCCCGGGTTCAGGAGTACCCGTGGCTCCCCAGAGACTCACTTGAAACAACCCCTCTTTCTATGCAATCCTTCACTGCCTCTCGGGGTGGTGCGAGAAGTAAGGCTATGAGGGGGACTATAGAATAAATATGATAAAAAAACTTTATTGCTGATATCTTAATTCACAGATAGACCTGAATCTGGGATAGAGGAGAAGCAGCAATGGGAAGGCAAAGGATACCAAGAGCTGACAGGCAAAGGAAAGGGAGGCAGGGAAAAGAAACGGTGGACTGGCAAATGGAGATATTTATAGTGACTCTATGGCCTCCTGCTTCAGGGGCCAATTTTCTCTGTGGGTCTGGAAAGTGTCTCTGGTAAGTCCCAGAGTCGGCCAGGGCTTAGAGCTGGGTCTGTCTGCACCTCGTCCTTAAACAGAGGGCCCCCCAAAACACCAAAAGGGCTTGACAAACCTAAAGCTAAGTTTTATAAGGATATAAAGGAGATCCTCAAACTTTGCAAAACAGAGAAGCCACAGCACTTGTTTAGTAAAAAAGTAAAAGGGTTTGAAACAAATCCCCTCCCCACCCAGTCTCCCTCATAAAAGAAGTCCCTTTCTTCCCACCTTCCCTCTACAAGCACTGGGTGGAGAACCTTCCTTTTCTTTCCATCACTCTGGCCCCTGTTTGTGTGTTTGCCCACTGGCTCCCAGTGCTTGCAGCAGCCCACCTCCCTCCCAGTTTGCTCCATCCTGCTCTCCTGGTTATCTCTCCCCAGCCTGGGGCGCAGCATCCTCCTGTCCTGCTTCTCAGCCACATTCAGTGACAGGACACAACAGACAAACACTGACCCCAACGTCCTGGGATGCAGGGACCCCTGGCAGGGTGCTGGGCAGGGAGTACCTCCCTATATAGTCCCACAGAAGATAAGACATGGGAAACCCTGAGCCCTGTAGAGCAGGGGCTGGAGTCCAGCTGGGATACGTTGCACAGCTAACATATCACCAGACACATATATCCAGGTACCGAAATCCTGTCCTTCTGTCTATGATTAAGTAATATGAGTACAACATTTTCTTTCCCTGCATTTGCCATACCCAGTTGATTACAGCTGCACAAAATGAGTTTCAGCCTGTGGGTTTTATGTTCTTGGTCCTTTGCATACGATTTTCTGCAGTGTTCATGCATTATGAGAAACTGCTGTTGCAGAACTTTTCCAAAGGTGTGAGCATGTCTGTGTATTTTAAATTAAGAGTTTGCAAGGCAAGAAGGACTTCTCCAGTTGTATACTCTGCATCCACAGTTAGGATAGGCCAGTGATTTGAAGAGAAGAAACTGTATATGTAAAAACCAATGCTTTGTTTTAGAAGACATCCGTTAAAAACAAAAGTGCTCTGGAAACATTAAGCGCAAATAATTTACAAGACCACATGCACATGAAGTCTTTGTTATTGTTTCCTGCATCATCTCATGCAGTGGAACAAAAGGAAAAGGTTGGAATTTCCACTTCCTGGCATAAAGTATTTGTCAGTGCTGGCTCTCCAGCACCAAGAGGTCTCTTACCACAGGAGAAAATCCTATCAGCGCTGAACCATGAGAGACAGTTTGGTTGTTTGTCCAAATTTTGATACAAATTAACATTATCATAAAAGCTTTTCATCCCTTCCCATCCATGGAAAAAAAAAAACATCCATGGGCGTATTCAAAGCATTCATTGCTTTGAATATGCCTCAGCCAGAAGGAACTGCTAAATTCATTGTTACTGGGATGGACTTCCTATCTATCACAGCCCATGAAACGTCACCTAATGTACTTCTAAACTGATCTTATGGTCAGTCATCAGGTAATCAATATGTTTAGAGCAAATGTGATACAAATATAACCCATGGCATATGGGGAGAGAAGGACAATTTTATCTTCCTGATCCCTAGCTGAGGTCCAAAGCATGTGATAATACTCTTGAAATACTGCAAGTATCATAAAAATGACAAGGACAGAACTTCCTGCTTAAACCCAACTCTTAAACAGTAATCACTCAGGATGCTCTGAAAGCCTACATTTCTCTGCACACAATAGCATATAAATATATATGTGAAACCTCTCAAATGCCTCTCTCAGAAACTTTGAACGTGAAACTGGCTGTAAGACAAGGACAAAAGTGAGAGCGAACCTTATTTGACCAGTAAAGTATGACTGCAAGTTGCTCGTATGGTGGTACAAAATCCTTATCAGATAATTTTTTCTCACTTCATGCCTCTCCTCAAAAGAAAAGACATCAGCAACAACACCCAGTTTCATGTCACACGGATAAACTGTGTAAAAACAATTAGAAAAGCATCAGTTCATTTCACATTCATGGGGCGTGCTCCAAGCTCTGAAATAGCTCAGAGGTGGACAGAGGAACTGTAGCTGCCCAGAGTTCAGGGCTTGTATATAAATACCAAGATTATCACGTCTTAGAGTTTCTTCTTCCCACCCTCTGTAAATATGTGCTTCTCATTACTCAGTTCATAAATTGTCTTGTTGATAAGGATGCTGTTACACTGCTGGATTGGAAAGAGGGGAAAGGATTCAGTTACCTAAATACTGAAATAACACTTTAGATGTGCCGGGTTATCCAAAACATCTCCCTGGAGCTGGTAGGTATGAGTAGGCATCTTCTGGAACAGCAACTCTAGATCAAATGGGATATCCCCAGGAATTTTCAGTAATACTAGACAACTAAGTTTAAGAAACTGAATCCCGTCTTGTGGGACATGGGTGAGAAAGGTACAGAATGCTTTGTCACACTCACCTCAAATGCTGCACCAGCTTTGACTGGCTGCAAAACTCTCTATAGCACAAGCAGGAACTTAACACATTTTTTGGAAGATATTTGATACTGAAAAGAGATAAGAATTCTTTTCATTTTATTTTCAATAATCATGTCTGGAAAATGTTGGGTGAAATATATCCTTTGTGGAATGAGACGGTCTCCTCCAGGAGGTGAGTCAGTACCTTTAAGATATAATTTGTCCTCCAAAGGGAGTCAAGGTTAACAATATTACCAAACTAAATTCTGCAGGCAATGCCAACACTGAAGTTGTGTGAATTCAAGACTTAATGTTTCACCAAATTTCAATTAAAAAATAGGATTTGATTTAGCAGGCTAAAGCACGCATTTCTTCTTCTCAGAGTAAAGACACATTGAGAGAAAAAAGGACATCGGTGCAGGGCTGGAGTACATCATTCATTGATGCTTTTGTGCATTTCAGACAAGGTTGCCATCTCTTTTGATTGAAGGAATTAATTTTGGTCACTCTCTCCTCCCTCCATTCTTTAAATGTGCCCCAGGAATATATCAGTAATTGCCATGTCTCCCAGGCAGATATTTTTTCTGAAACACAGTAGAAACTAAAGTATGGGGGCAGGAGTGCTTCACTGATATTAAAAAGCAAATCTATGAAAATTGATTACATGGCTAAACAGAACTTTTCTGAAATTGGTGGTAACTACACAGTTTGCCTGGTAAACGGTAAGAATCACACACCACCTGAGCACAATGTTCCCCCTTAGGCACAACAACAAGCCATTAATTGATAGACTGCTGACAGTTGTATTAAAGATTTTATTGTTGTTGAAGTGTCTTTTTAAAATTATACTCTGTGAATATATAAATCCTGGTAGAAGTCGATGTTTCAGACAGAAATCTCATCTTCAATTTGCAACTTGATTAATTATATTTTGGTAAAAAATAACACAATCAGAAGAGCGTCTTTTTACCCTTCTCCTCTCTACTTACCTTTCACTGTCAACCCAAGGTACTGACGGCAGAAAGTTCAATTTTATTTTTTTTTCCCCTTCTAATTCTTTTTCCCAGTGGTAAATCTAAAAAAAGATATGACCTTAAAAGAAACTTCTAAATGTCTGGTAGTACTTAAGTATCACGTAGGGCATACAAAAGCTTCTCAAAACTGACAGTGATTTCCTCACTTGTATCCGTCACTGTTACTGAGTTTTTGTTTGTTTGTTGGGGTTTTTTTGTTGTTGTTGGGTTTTTTTGGTTTTTTTTTTTTTTAGTGTTACTTAGCACCTAAGAAAGACCAAAGAACTTCTTACATAGTTTTGGATATGGTTTGCAATACACAGAATGACCAAAGTATCGATGTTACAGCAGAATTACTGCATAGATGCCGTGCAGGTGACCACTGTCTGCACAGTAAATCCATTGCTATCTTAATGTGTCAGACATGGGATTTTCCCAGTTCTCCCAGATGCAAAATATGATCTGTTGTAAGAGTGCTCTACAGTTATAGTACAGAGACTTAACGTAGCGTTTCTTAGAGACTTCTCTTCTGTAACGCACATGTCATAGGGCAAGGTGCAACAGCAAGCTATTTCATCATCATTTAATTTATGGGCAGAAGAAAACAGTGGCCTGTGAAGGGTGGCGAGCAACCCAGTCAGCAGTGGGGTGGCTGCTTTGCTACAGAGACATGAAGAACCAAAAAGTAATGGTAAACAATTTTATTTTAGCCCATACTTAGCAACAGCTTGCCTGTGCTAAGCAAAGTTTGAATAGAAGACCCCACAGCATGAGACTTTTCTATGGTCTCTCCCAAAGTCCATCCTGATCAGAAACTGGAGACAATTCCTTGTTCCTAATTTTGTTCCCGTTGCAGAAATACTGAATGCCCATCTGTAACTTTTCCACAGTGTAAACCCACTTCATTACTTCTGAATAAGAAATCACTATGCTTGGAGCTTAATGAGATGTTTTACAGACCACAATTGCAGGGTGTTCATTTCTATAAGGAAGACAGAAAGCACTGTAAAAATATAGAATTAGACTTCAGACATACTGAAAAGTTCAGTTCGGGTGATCGAAGATGACAGGCTGAGACTACTGTCCTTTATCTGCAACCATCTGGGGTGTGTCTGCACCTTAGCTGGTTTTCAAAGCTCCTTTTTTTTGTCACTGGAGAGAGATATTTCTATGCTGTGATTCATCTGACCTTTCTTGGATGTCTGTGATGAGATGAACTGAACCTTTGGAGTGTCCATATGCTGTGAAATGAGTCTAATGTGACCTGTACAGGTGCAGACACCCACACACTGAGTGTCTGCATTAGTCATGTGAATCCCTCCCTTTGCAATAACTTAATTTGCTGGTAGCCCTGTTCCTAAATCTGCTGCGGGGTCTCTAGTGACCCAGATGACCTGAAACTACCATAACAGCTAGACTTCTCTGGTGCTAAAAGGGACCAGCTCTTCTCTTATTTCCTCGTCCTGATCATTTATCAACACATTTTTCCTCGTCCTGATCATTTATCAACACATGTCCTCTCAGTGTTTCCCCTTTGTTTTCCCCTGATGTCTTCAGAGGCAGCGGCTGTCCTTTCCATTGTCACCTGACAACAAAATTTGAGCTGAAGTTTTCAAAAATACATTTACTAACTGAATCTACAGATTGTTTGAAATTGCACTTTCTTAATGATAAAGTTATGGACTCAGAGTGGATTCATCAGAATGTGGATTCATATCCTGCAGGCTTCCTTTTGCCTGAAGGGTATTTCAGCACAGTGGAAGGAGATGTGCCCGTTTCACTTGGTTCTGCAATAAGCACATGAGAAACAACAAAAAAAAAGCAGAAACCTGGAGGCAATGCTGCTTGAATACTGCAATTTGTCTGTGTACAGTTCTTGGAATCGAAGCTCAAATCCACTCTAAATGGTCAGAGCCATTGACGTAAGTTGTCCCAACAATGCTAGTGATGGTAGAATGACAGTAAAAAGAGGTTTGTTTTTTAATTAATTTTATTCTGATTTATAAATACTGTGACAAAAAATGCCCATCTTTTATTTCAATTGAAGGTTCTCTTGCTATATAAATTTGAGATAAATAAAAATCAGGGGAAAAAAAAAGAAAAAAAAGAAACTTTCTTTTAAGGGGTTGAACAGAAAAAATAAGTTCCTAAACTTCCTCAAATTGGCAACTTTTTGTTGAAAAATGGAAATTTTCTGTGGTTAGATTTTTCATCCCAAAATAGCTTTTAGAGATTTTGCTCTTTACATACAGACTGGAATTTTCAATGGAAACACCTCTGACTACATCTATTCTTAAGATTTTTGGGCGTGGCTTTTCATGGTACCAAAGAGAACTGTGAATTCTGGAAGGCTCAGAGGTCATGTCTACAGCAAAAGTCAGGAAAACTTAGACAAATTATGTAACTATATGGATGCAAAATGATTTAAAGCAACCTAAATTATATCTACATTGGTTTCCTAATAGTATGTATTTACATTGCTTCATTAAACCATTAAAAATTAATTTGGAGTTAATTTCCCATGATCTCCTGTGCAAACAAATTCTTACAGAAAGAGGTGATTGCTCCTCTTCTGGTTGGCATGTAGATAATCTCTCTGCCTCGATATTTAGCATGAACTCATTCGTGGCAGATTAAAATATTTGAAAAGATACATGGACAAAAGCAGTAAAGATATGAGTTTTATCTACCTGTGGTCTACATAAAAGTAATATTCTGGTGCTTGCCACAGTACAATAAGCACTGCTAAGTCCTACAGAGAGGTGGTGTGGTCAAGGGTCATCACTGCCTACGCTCTAAGCTGCAAAGCAGGTCATTTAGAGGCACTGTCCCGGGGTCTGTCCTACACTAAGTTTGTCCAGAGTTTTTACTCTTCTTAGTAAGGTCAAAACAGATCCTAGCCTAGACGCAGTTCACTTTCCCACAGACAGTGAGCGGAGGCAATTTATTCTTGTCTAGCAGCAGACACACTATATTAAATTGAATTTGGAGCCATCTCCACTTGGCCACGAAGTTTTTGGTCTGCCTGTAAATAAGCAGTGTGTGTTTTCTGCTGCATTCAGTGTGTTGCGAAACACACACAAGCAGGGGATTGAAGCAAGGGACAACTGCAGCTAAATGGCAAATGGCCAACAGGTCACAGGCGAAGCAGAGTTGGTCAGAGACTTGAAAGGAAGACAAGAAACCTGAACAGGTGTGAATTACAGCCCTAGGCACGGTGCAAGAGAAGGCAGAAGGGCAGCGAAGTGGGAAATGCAAGAGCTGAAGTGAGAGATGACGAAAACCTGTACGATCATGCTGGAGCATGGGAAAGACAGGTCTGAACAATGCTTAGGGCTTGAACGTTTGATAGGAAGGTCAATGCTAAAAGAAGGCGAATTAAAGGCTTTTTTTTTTTTTTTTCAAATGAAACCCACCCTTCCTTCCTTCCTTCCTTCCTTCCTTCCTTCCTTCCTTCCTTCCTTCCTTCCTTCCTTCCTTCCTTCCCTGTTCTACAGGAAACATTTGGACTTTCTGCATGTTTCCATTTGGAAACATTCCACATGTGGACTCAACCTCTATTAAAATCACAAAACTGAATATAAGCAGTGGAAATCACCTGGCTTTGCTGATGTACCATTTTTCCTATGACCACTTCCTTGCCCAATAAGAATTAAATACTGGAGGTGACAAAGGAAACAGCATTGCTTAGTGGTAAAGTATAATAATATCTTGCATTTTACTTTACTTCCCAGAAGAGACATCTGTCCACGGAAGGCAGGGCACCACTACCCTGTTCCTCTGCACAGCCATGCCTCACAAGCTGTGAGAGCAACGCAGCATTTCAGAGAGGGTGGCGCAAGCAACATTTTAACTACTCATCTTGTGTTCTCTGAATGGAGGATGATTGTGTTGGTAAATTGCATTCTGTGCTACCATTTGTTCTTCTTTCTGAAGGAAGAGTCAGTCTTGAGGCTTCTGAGGGCAAGCAGCAAGAACCGCTTTCTTTCTCCCGTGTCATAGTTTCTCAGGCAAAATGTGCAATACACTTATTTTGCCATAATAGGTTATATACTTTCCTGGCTGCCGAGAAGAATGAAATCAATGGATTGCTTTTCTAAGATTGTCTCTGCAAAGATGTATGTAAGTATTGATTTGGAGCAGCCCAGAACAGAACAAGGTATAGGATCATCAGAAACATCATTTAATTTTGGAGGTCCTTGGGTCTACGGTACTAGCAACTGGAGCAAGTGCAAGTGCATGTGGCAGTGTGTCATCACCGGTAAATATCAAGCCAGACTAGCTGGTGAGTAGGGTGAAGCGATCAGGAGCCAGTGGGGTGTGTGTTTAACTGGGAGTGATACAGCTGGCAGATTTGGCTACTGGCAGGACTGGAGGTCCAAGGCAACTGCTGGGGAGACTGTAGGGTTTGGGAGTTGATTGAGGTAACAGCTTTTGTGTGTGTGTGTCTCTAAATGGGGCAGGTGTGAGATTGGTGGTCCAGGGGCAGCTACCAGGCAGACTGAGGTCACTTACTGGACAGGTTGCCCAGAGAAGCTGTAGATGACCCATCCCTGGAAGTGTTCAAGGCCAGGTTGGACGGGGCTTTGAGCAGCCTGGTCTAGTGGGAGGTGTACCTGCCCAGGGCAGAGCCTTGGAACTAGGTGATCTTTAATGTCCCTTCCAACCTGAACCATTCTATGATTCTATGGATGCATCCACATTGTACACATCTATGTGTCTGTATTTTTTCTGACTAATGGCCTTTTTCTTAGCTAGAGAACAGGATGAGGCCATTGGTACTCTTTGTGTTCATGCGAATGCTGAGTCTGCCTGACTGTGTTATTTCATGTGGCCAGGCTTGTGCCTATTGGGAACACGTGCCCAGACTCACTTCTGGCTGGAGCAGGGGACCAGTCTCCTGGTGAGGAGCTACAGCTGTCCCACCTCTATTGGCTTATGGATCTCAGCAACCCCTGACAGCATGCATGTAAAGTTGGGTGAAAGAGGCCACCCAGAGTGTTCTTTTCAGGTGCTTCTCCCTTGTGATGGACAGGCAGTTCTCAAAGGCAGAATGAGTCCACGGTATTTTCTATGAATTTGAAGCAGTGGTGATGTTTCTAAGATGCCTCTCTCTCCTTACAGCTGTGCCCTTGCAGGCAGCAAAGCAGGGAGGGAATGCTAAACATTTTCCAAGCTGTCAGAAACTGGCTTGAGTACCTCATTTGGTTCTCCTTGGCCTGCTATCCATTTTCAGCACATCTGAAGATTTTTTTACCCCTCATTGGCTTTGATGATTCCCAGTTCCCTTTGTTCTCTCTCTCCCATATATCCTCCAAAGAACGTTCCTCATTCCATCAGCTCAGATCTACTGCCTAGTGTCCAGTCTCCATCAGCCCCCTTCCAGACATGTAAAAGACATTTTTGGGACCCCTACCACACAGCTTCCTTGGCCGATGAGAGCCCTTCAAATCTTCTGCAAAGCTTTACTTTCCTGCAAATCCCTTATGAAGCTCTTTCTTTACCATTGAGCCTGCTGAGGAAAAAAACCAACAAAAACCTCAAGAAATCAGACAATGCTTATCAGACCAACCAAGAAAGAAAATGTTTCCTTGTGTTGTCTTGTCTCTTTGCATGAGGCTGTTTTCTCTTGCCTTACACTTTACATACAAGCTCTCAGAGACAGAGACTGTCATTCTAATCTGTGTATTTCAGTGCTCACCACAATAGTTCATGACGAGGCCTCTGGGCATTACAGTGATACAAACAGCAGTAACAAAATAAATACAATGGCTATTCCTAAAGCGTGGCTTGAAAAATCTACCTGGTCACTTCACTTGCCTGGACCTTTGCTCGTTCAAGGTCAAAGAGGTGAGAGAACAGAGCTTTCTCAGTAAAATCTCTCAACCTTCCCTAACCCAAGTGATTTCTGCAAGTTCTTTTTATTGTTACTGGTCACATTACAGTTCCGCACAGTTAAAAAATATTGTAGAAGCTACAGTTATTATAGTTATTAACATTTTATGGCCTTGTTATTCATACCTTAAGCTCCTTAAAATGAAGTGGTGCATTTTAAGAGAGCAGCATGTATTTAATTGATTCCACTGTAAAAAGATTGCCCTACTTCAGTGGTTGCCACCCTTTTTCCTTGGGTTTTGCTTCTATTAATGATGACAATATCAATTTTATCTCTTTAAGAGTAGTGGTACAAAGCAGTTCAAATGTTCTTACTCTGCTGTGTAGCTGTGCTTGGTTTAAACATTTTTCCCTCTTTCATAATCAAACACCGTGCAAAGATTTGCAGGGCTCGGAGCTACCTGCTCATGCACATATCTACCTCCACCTCAGAGAACAACGTCATGGATTCATGTCATTGCCAGTATAATTGAATTATACATATTTTCTATGGTGTAAGTGCACATCCTTGGAGAGCTACCAGTAAGTTGCTGATGTCCATGGAAGGAGTTTATCTCACCTAACTCCAGATGTCTGTAGAGTAGATACTTATGTCTACAGTGACTTATTTAGAATCCACTTCCAATTGCTGTAGAGCTACAAGACTGCTCGCTTGAACAACCTCAGGAATATATTGCACCATGATATCCGTCTCCCTCTAGACAGGCCCCCTTTTCTCCCTTGATTGTGTGGGAATCCTACAGTAAAATAATTGAGGAGAAAAGCCATGATCCCAGTTAGTTCTTGGGTGGTGGCAGTTTCTTTGTATGCCAACGTTTCTCTTTGTCGAGTCCCAAATTCTAAATATTTAGCACACATTTCCCTTCTGTTTTGTACATTTACACCAAGAGTCAGGGACAACCTTACTCTAAGTGCTTATACAGATGCAAGCACAGGGGTCTTTATTCACCACAGGGGACTGTAATCATTGGAACATAAAACTAAACAATTCTGGTCACTCAGGAGTACTGAAAAACAGCTTCCTTATCTTTTCTGACTGAAAGAACTTCAGACACGTGCATTTGGACAATGTAAGCTTATATTTCTATGAGATCAGGAAGGTCAAAAAACAAAGAGAATGAAAAAAACACAGGCAATTGAATTACAGAACAGTGATAAAGTCAAAGTGGTGTATGTTCACGTTATCTTTCCCAGTCTGAATGAGTCATTACAATTTTGATACTTCAGTGTCCTGGTAAAGATTGATGGAATAGGAAATGGCCACTCATAAATTCATTGCCATAAGAGATGGTAATGAGAAAGGAAAGCAGTACAAATGTAAACCATTCTTCTCTACATCACATACCCATACCCCTGGCACATTTCTGCTACATTGGCAGCCTCTGCTCTATAGAGAGCCAGGAGCTGAATGTGGTATGGCTGTCGCCAAACACGTGGAACAGGACAGAGGTGTATTGTAACTCACATAGCGCAGGCAGCGTGCCAGACAGCATCTGGAAGCTCACATAACATCTGTCTGTATGTTCTAGTTAATCTGAAACCCCAAAATGCACTCAATACATATATATATATATTTTATTATTTTATTTTATTTTATTTTATTTTATTTTATTTTATTTTATTTTATTTTATTTTATTTTATTTTATTTATTTTATTTTATTTTTCTATTTTTAAGACTTTTTTAAAGAAAGGAAAATTGGAACCAGTTCAAAACTCTGTAATTAAATGTGATGTCACAATAACAAAATAGTATACGAGGCTTACTGGACCGCTAATCTGAAAATTTTAAGGTACTTTCAAATACAGATGAATTTTTTCTGCAACTATTTTTTTTTCTTTCTTGTTTTACACACACATACACACAGAAAAAAAACCAACTTCTGTACCTGAGTTGTGTGGCATTTCTAGGCCTGACCTAGGTAACCACCTGCTGACCTGATTTGCTAAGACCAAGTCAAAGAAATATCCTTTTGCTCGATGAGAAGAAAACCCACCTAAGTAGTGTTCTCCTGAGTTTCCCAATGGGATGAGTATTCAAAAAAGGGATACAAAAAACACAAGGGAAGATACGAAGAACCTAGAGTATTTAGATCACAAGACCTTGTAGCTGTTCTTTGGTTATCTCTTATTAAATGAAGCATCTCTATTCTGACTATGGCCTTAATACTACTGCCTAAAATGACAGTAAGAGATTCACAACTGAAGGCACCGGGAGGTGGGAGAGAGACACATGCTGATTGCTACTGTTGGCTTCTCTTTCCACCTGCTGTTGCCTGGTGCCCGCGGTTGTCTCAGTGCTGGCCATCAATCGCTGCCAATGTCACCAATCCACCCGTAACTCATCTACACATATTCCCAAAGAGTCCAAGAGGGTAGAACAGAACCAGTCATTTGGTAGCTAGAAGCTAATAGTAGAAGAAGGCCTTATGAGTCTTTGGTCCTCCATGACGCCTCTCCACCAATGCAAAACTGATCTCCTTAAAATATTCACTTTGCTGCAACCATCCTAAATTCATAATGAGCACAGTGTGCACCACAGATTGCAGCTCTACAAAACTGATGGTGACTTTGGTGGTGGGAATTCATTGCACCTGATCTTATCTGACCAAAGGTCAGGCCTCTGTTCCCGCCTTGCCATCTGGGTCCTTTGCTGAAGGTAATACCTCCCTTTGCACGATTACTGCCACGGATTCTGGACGTAATCCCCTCCTAATAATGAAATTATCACCTCAGTGATTCTTTCTGCCAGTTTTAGGCTAGCATGAACAGCCCTGACTTCTTCCACAGATTATTGAAGGAAAGTAGAGGACTAGCTAAGGACTGGCTTGGATTACCAAAGATAAATAAACTGAAGTCATCTCTGAGAGGTGTTAGTGTTCAGGAGTGTCTCTGTCCCTCAGTTTAAATCAGAACGTAATCCCATTAATTTTTCCCCACAAACTGTTCCCCCTAGCCCTCGCATTTCTCTGTCTGTTCGTATTTGCTGTTCTTGATTTGCTCTTACTCTATGTGAAATAGTGAATATGGAAGGCCACATTTTTTACTAATTATTGCAAGAAAGATTTATTAATATAAATTTTTTGTAAATCTTGTAGTATGAACCCCATGACATAGAAAAATTACATAATTTTTCTGTACTTTAATATTTCCTCTTACTCCTTTCTTTCATGGACTATTTCCTGTACACAAATTACTTCTCCTCCCAAAACGTGAATCTCATTGTTTGCTGATTTCTGCTTATGCTTCTAACCCCTGTTGGTCCTTTTTTCTTTCTATTTCTTTTTGGGTTTGTTTTTTTTTTTCCACAACTTTCTTCAATTTGTGTGAATTTAATCCCTGTTCATCATCATTAATGAACATATTAATTAAAATACCGACACGCTGTTTGAGAAGGTTGTTTGACACCTCCGCTGTATCCAGTATATACTGTTACTGACTTTGGTGTTGACAAATGCAATATTTTTACAATAGCTAGTATATTGTATTATTCATACAGTTTTAGTTTTTACAGGAAGAGTTAAATAGTTTAGCATTATTTTACCACTTGTGCTCTTTCCCTCAAAATAAACAAAATGAAATTATTAACTCCAACTGAAGTATTATTATATTTTCTTGGTTCTTCTGCAAGGGTATTGCATAAGCACATGGGGGTCAAAGAAGAGAGCTGTTAGGAAGAAAAGTGTCTGCCAAATATTGTTGAGCAATGTATTAACATTATTTAAATTCCTTTTAAAGAGCAGTCCTTCCCCCCACAGTTTCTTCTTGACAGGTGTCAGTTGAAGATGAGATGAGTGCGGGGGTGGGTGTTCTTATCTAAAAGGATTTTAAATAATTTTAATGACATTATTTGGATCAAAATTACTGCCTAAGTAATGTTATAAGGAGTTTTGTCTTTTCAAGGGTATTCAATTATGTTACATTTCTCAGTAGCCCTACCTTTCAAACTCCCGTCCTCCCCGTGTGGGACCTGTGTGTTTCTATTTTCCCGGGGTATAAGATGCCACAGTGGTACCTGATTGGTCACAGTAATTAATTGAACACTTCGTGAATATTGGTCTAAGGAGACACAAGTGAGCTTCAAGGGCTTGAAGTGCTGGCTCGCTTTGCTGTGAACCTGTGGCAGTTCAGTAGTTCTGCAGCTGTGGAGTGATGGGGGTCCTGAGGCGCTGGGCTTGAGTGATTGGGTACGCGCTGTGCTTTCAGAACGGCTGAAAAACAGCAGAGGATTTCTAGCAGAGAATTTTAAGTAAACTTAAGAGCACTATAGTTCTGCTCTGTGCCCTTTCTTCCTCTGTTTTTCTTTCTCATCTATTTGAAAAAAAAAAAAAATAGTGTTTTTCAGCCTCTTTGGGTGAGTGCCTCTCTTTGAAGTAAAACTAATAGCATGTTTTTCCTTAAACTTGCTCTAAATATAGGAATAATAAATCTATTATGCATCATCCATTGAACTTCTTTGTGCATATCTCTTGAGTTGTCGGCAAAGAGGCTGGCAGAGTTTTGTAAATAGTGGCAGATGATGTGTTTGAGGAAAAGTTTACATTTTAATAGCGGTGTCCAAAACTAACTGCTGTTGTTGATAAACATGAGAATTGTGTTCTTCTCAATACATTACAAGAAATAATTGACAGGTGAAATGGGGAAACTAAGAATAAGACTTTTTTCAATTCGATGTCTGATTCTGCTGGTAATGCGTAGAGCAGCTCAGCATAGAAAGGATTAGATCTTGTTCCCATAACCTCTGTGAACTGATGCAGCAGTGTTAGAGGTGCTTGGAGGAAGACCCCAAGGTAAGTTTAACATATATTTCCTAATAAGGGTTTCCAAAATTTGAAATGCAGAAGAATTGTGCTTCTTTTTCAGAAATTATTCATGTCCTGCATAATATAGGGGGAAAAAAGCATTAAATAGTCCTAAACTGAAAGACTATCAATAGAATATAGGGTTATCGGATAATACCTATCAACTAATATACAAAACAGTACCTATCAACTAATATAGAAAACATATAGTCATATAACTATAATGGTTTGTGACTGAAAACTGTTAATCATATAATCATAGAATCTACGAATCTATGATTATATTATTCTATGACTGAAAACGGTTGCTAGCTGAACATTTGAGAAATGTTGGTATAAGTAGATGTAACTCAACAAAACAAACCAAAAGTTAAATAAAATTCTGTCATTTGCTTCAGTGGCCAGTCCAGCACAAAACACGATATTCCCTAATAATAAAAATTCAGAGAACCACTGAAACCCGAAGATATTAAAAAAAATATAAATAATTCCCTGGTAAGGTCTCATCTTTGTACAAATTCTTTCCTTATGGTAAAATTCCCAGATATATAGAAGAATCCTCTAACCCCTAAAAAAGGATTTCTATTAATTATGTATTTCTTTGACCTATATTGAATGAATCTGGAAATAAAAACTATCTATTAGTACACTTTCCCTTCCATAAGCTGAACTTCAGGGAGGCTTAGACATGCTATTCAACCTGATTATGTTATTTGCAGTATCCTGGCCGACTACATAAACAGATCAGAAATTATTTCTACATGTTTTGCATGATTTAGAGATTTAATTTTTAATACGTATGTAAATATTTATCATATAAATGTGGAAAAAAAAAAGTCCTAGAGCTGCTGTGTTTTTCTATTAGACAAATAACCCCCTAGGTAGATAAATATGCTATGATGTGTCCAAGTAAGTAACGCAGTAAACAAAGCAATAAGCAGAATCTGGAACTTGTTATTCGAAAGGAGCAGATCTAATGCCCATTTTTCTTCTGTTTCTCCAGAAAGGTCCATGGAGGATAAGAGGCTGAGATAAGGATTGAGAAAGCTGAGCGAATCACAGCATGCTCTAAAATGTAGAATTATTTAGGAGAACTTGACCTCTTCATCCTCACTAATAACTATTTATGTAGCATCCTATATTTGTGAGGTTCTCTTCAGAAATGATGAAAAAGACATGATCTCTGGCTCAAAGTAGAGAAACAAGAATCATAACAAGAGATGGTGGAAAGTGGGTGGGAGGAAGCAGATTTATCACAAGTAAAGGTAATTGGGTGGTAATTGCATATAGATTTCAGCATTTAAACTTAGAATTAGGACAGAGAGAAAAAGAGGAGTAGCTCGAGTTGAGTGTTAAAAATTACAGCTCTGAAGAAGGCATTTGAAAGTAGGGAGAGTAGCCACCCATTCAGTAGAAAACAGTGAGATACAAAAAGGTTTATGGAAAAAAGTGGAAGACTTGGGACTGTGAGTTTCTAATGTTCTGCACACCTCAATAGGTCAGAAAATTGTCAAAAGATGGGTAAAGGATGAGACTTTAGATCTGTAAGTCCTTCCCTTATATTTCCCTTCACTCCACTGATATGTTTACATGTCTTGGTATCTAGCACCTGGAAATTCAAAAGACTGATGGTTGGACTCAATGATCCCAAGGGTCTTTTCCAACATAAATGATTCTATGATTCTATGATTGCGAGCAGGACAGTGTCTAAGCTGTGAGGCTGTGATAATTTATACATTTTTGACCCCAGCAGGTCCCAAAGAATTCAAGGAAGGCAAACACTCTTCTCTGAAATCTGTCACGCACATGAAGGACACATACCAACCTGTCCTCCACACCACCTTCCTGCAGTGGAAGTTGCCAGAAAGAAATCATCTGAAATGTTAGGCTTTCATTCAGTGTAAATTTGGATGTTTAGGGATATGTAATGGAGGGGAATCTCTTTGGTCAGTGCATCCAGTCCTCTGCACACTCTCTGTGTCACAGGATCCCTTTTGTGAATATAAGCTACATCTTGAAACTAGCTCAGAGGTTATTTCGCTCCTACTCTTCTGGATCCAGATTGCTTTAGTGCATACGTTTTCATCATAGTTCCTAATTAAAACACATTTATGACCAGTTTATTACCCACTGCACCTTGTGGTTCTAGGTTTTTTTCTTCTTTTCTGATGCTTCCCTGACCAGTGTATTTATAAAGAGCAATCATAAACTGGTGTCTCGCCTTAACAAAATCTTCTTTTTTTCTAGACTTTCTAAGTAGACCTCTTGTGCATCAGACTAAGCACATGCTCCTGCTGGAGTTCATATTTGCAGGTAAGGTCTTTTAAAGGTTTTTTTTTTTTCTGTAGCACAGACACTTTCTTACCGTTACAACACATACCTTTCTTTAAGTATCATATTATTCATCCTATCTTCTTGTACCTCCAGCACCTGAGAATCTTTTCCTCTCTCTCCCACAGAAGAATGTAGTTATGGTGACATGTGCGTTTTTCACCTCTACACTGCACTGCTGTTTTTCACTGCATATATTGCTGAATGGAAGAAAATAATGTACAGTCTCAGCTGGTTACTGACCTCCCCCATGTATCAAGATGAGCCATAAACGTACCTGTTGCTCCCTTGGCTGTCGGTGAACTCTGCTCATCGAAGCAATTCATAAATAAGGCTGCAAATACCTTAGAGATTCTCCTTCTAGGTGCCTCAGCAACTGCCAGAATAATTTTTAACTATTTAAGCATAAGTCATACAGCAGACAGAAAAAGAATCATTTCATTGGAGATGAACAGGTTGACTAAGCTTCCAGAAAACATCCGCACTGAATCGAACCACTTGTTGTCTGCATCAGAATTCCCCTGTTTGATCAGATCTTTCCATAATAAAGAGAATGAAATTTGCGACAACTATCCCCATATAAAAATGATCTTAGCCTGAGCAGAACTTTGCCTACCTGTTATCAGCTAAACACTCAAATATTCTAATGATGGTAACCAAAACAAAGACCATAGAAGTATAATATAGATTTTACTCACTGCAAGCAAATCGCAGTATTTCTGTTTTTCAGATCAATACATTTTATTTCTCAGTCCGAAAGAATGTGAATATTATTGTAGCCCATGACATTTGTAGGGCTGTACAACATGGATATTTATTAAAATCAAAATAAAGCTTCTCTGGAGTCCAGTTGGTGTTTACTAAGCTCTTCCTTTAAAAAAATTACTTGGACCTTTTCTTGTGTTTGCAAGATGAAAAAGAATGAAGATACTTAGCCAAGCAGGAAGCAAAGAAAAAAACAATTCAGAAATCCTCGTATTAAAGAAAATATGTTTTTTGAAAGATTTTTCCCTTTTTATTAACCCAAGAATTTTCCTGTAAACTGAGGTCTCCCAGGGTGGTATTTCAGGGAATTTTTAAGAAAGTGCTGCATATCTTTCTTTGATTATAGTTAACAAAAGATGAAAAAGTAAATAACTAATCACTAATGATCACGTGGCGCTCACTGCCACAAAATAGTCCACCTGAGCACTTAGCAGGATTCCCAAGGACAGGCACTGCGTTGTGATGTACAGCGGTAGAAGAATCAACTAGCGTGCACGTATGTTTGCAAGAATGGGTGCTAGAAGAGGAACACGCTGCCTACAACCTAACAAAATAATTGCAGGATAAAGGCAATACAGTTCCCTTTCTACCCCGTAGTGCAGGCGCAGCCAGGAGAGACCCATACCTGGTGTGTGCAGGCTTCGATGCAGGATTAAGGGGCTGTAGGTCCTGGTGTGAGTACCCACAGGGGTACGACCATCACGTCTCCAACAGGAAGGGTGTGAAAATAGCTCTGAGAAGAGGGATGCGTGCTTGTAACCCCCACATCCTGGGGGAAGGGAGTTGTGCGCGTTCAACACGGTGCGTCCGCGTGGGTGCGTGTGGGCGCGATTACAGCTTTTGGGGATAAGTTACAGGAGGGTGTCTCGAAATGCGTAGGCGTTCATTAGCATTTTGCAAGTGTCTCGTGTTGTGGTTTATTTGTTTTATTGCTGGATTGATCCTGACTGTATAGCTCGCTGATTGCAAGATAATGATGTGTCGTTAGTGAATCGACAGACCTCCTTGATACTGATTTGATTTAAACCACATGAATTGAGCAGGTTTTTTTCCCCGTAACACCTAGGAATGGAGCACTGGTTTTAAGGCACAGTAATAAGTTACAGTCTTGGGCCAAAAAACAGAGCTAAATGGAACTTTTGGGGAGATATTTGTAAAAATATAAATTTCTTTTAAAAATTATGATTTATAGTCATTGCAGTAATTTTCGGAGTTATATCTTATGACAGGGTGCTTCTAGACCTTTTCAGCTGAACTGAAACAGAAAGTGTCTCAGAAGTGGCTTTCCCAGGGCATTTCTAGCTTGGTATCTTAAAGACAACTCCGAATTTCAAAGGGCTTTCAGGTAAGCTTCTACACTTTTTGTTTGGTAAAAAAAACCTGGCCTCCTAGTTGGAGAAACTCAGACCACATTCTGGATCAATACTGCATTTCATGATCTTAAGTTTATCTCCAGTTGAACTTCAGAAACATCTGTTGCACGAAGAATAATTAGTAGAGAACAACAAAAAGACAGACACCGAAAAACTTAAATAGGAACAAAAGCTCCTGCAATGATATGTTTCTTCACATAAACAAAATAAATGAGGGTGGCAAGCTGTGAGATACCCACAAAATGGACTACTCAGTAAGTACCAGTATGAAAAGGACAGCCAGAGGTGGTGGTGCTGTCAGAGGAGAGCTGTGGGAAAGAAATAAGCAGAAGTACAAAAATATATATATTGGAGAGAGAGAGCGAGTAAAAGAAGCTGAGAATTCAGAAGTACACCAGAACACCCACTGGGTTTGTTTTGAACTAATCCAATCCATTTTTATTTTTATTTTTTTTTTATCCTTTTGGTCTGAAAACTAAAACCACTGATTCTTTCCTGCTGGTCTCTATGCCTCTTTTAGCTACTTAAAAAAAAAAAAAATCAAAGAATTACAGCACAGCACCATCTATGGTTGCTAAAACTCCTCAGAACCACAGCATTAGAGGCACTGGGCTGTGCTCAGCAGAAAACAGGCTGTTATTTAAAACATATCAAAGAAGAGCTGAAGCAACAGTAATGGGTGGAGGGGTGTCCTGTGTTAAACTTGGGTTACAAAATTATTCTTTGATGTTATTGGGGCCACATTCCAGGAAGGTGAGATAGAACTTCGCAAAATGTGTAACCAAGTGCAGTTTATTTAAAGAAAAGGAGGAGGAAAATATTTCACTGACACAGGGAAAAGAGCGAAGGCAATAACAGCATGAGCAGTCTGGTAGCTACAAAAATGATTGGGAGTCAAGATATCATTTCACTGCGTCACCTTAAAAAAAGATCATCTTCAGCAAGCCTTGCAACCCGTAGCTTTGAGCAGAGATCCTCTACATTTTTGGAGGTTTCAGCATGACCATTAGCTTCTTAGAAGAAAGGCTATTAATATGCAATAAGCTCAAAAATAGTGAGACCAAAGCACTATTTTATGTATCTGAAAAATAAAATTAAAAAGCAACAGTTACTGAAACATGCAGATAATATTCTTGGCCAGCTCCTTCCTATGTGACACTCTTTTTTCTGATTTTTCTTTTTCTCCTTAGCCTTTTCTTTCATGTCTTTAGGAGGATGTATACATGACATGCCTAATATACCTGTTGCAGTAGCTGTTTCCTTTAAAAAAGTCCTAATTCTGCTCTTGCACAAAGAGTTATTTCTTGGTTCACTGAATTACACCTGCTTTGCTTTGGTGTGAATGAAAGGAGTTTTAAACTGCTTCTCAGGATACTACAGAAGCAATAACAAACTCCTGCAACGGGGTCTACGTCAGACAGACAGACGAGATGTCAATCCACAGATACTGGCAGAGGAGGTTGCCATGGAATCGTAGATACTTCCTAGATGTGAAAAATGTTATTTTGATGTCTCTTGAATTGGATAAGGAAATATTTGTCAGTAAGGCTGGGATTTACCTCATCAAGGTTTAGCTCTCTCAAGTTAGGCGTTATTCAGGTCCTATCTATGGTCAGTAAGAAAACAGAGGCATCCTCAGAGGGTACGGTCATGCTCGTTATTGTGAATACTTGGGTTAGGATTGTTTGGATAGGACGAGGGGAAACGGGTTCAAGTTACGTCAGGGGAGGTTTAGATTAGATATTAGGAAACATTTTTTCACTGAAAGGGTTATTAAACATTGGAATAGGCTGCCCAGGGAGGTGGTGGATTCACCATCCCTGGAGGTGTTTAAAAAAAGGGTAGATGGGGCACTTAGGGACATGGTTTAGAAGTGGCTCTTGTCAGGGTAGGCTAAAGGTTGGACTCGATGATCTTAAAGTTCCCTTCCAACCTCAGCAATTCTATGATTCTATGATTCTATCTCTCTCCACTGAGTACAGAAGGAACCCCAGTTTAGTCTACATACCTAATTTTTCATAGTCTAAATTTCAGTCAAATGGATTTCACGTTTCACCTTATTTTAGGAGGGAATTAATTGTGTTGTAGGTGCTTAACCACTGAAGGCTAGAATACAGAAAAATGGATTTCCTTGGGTCTCAGATAATCCATATGAGGACGCAATCCACTCATTAGTAATCGGATGGGAACTCCAGACTAAAACATCTAATGTATTGAAAAATAACAGCATCTCAACATTAATGCAGGATTCTAAAAAACTGAACCTCCCTTTCCCAAAATGGGAAAGGATTTGGGTAAAGTGTTTTCTTAGACTCTTTTGAAAATTTTCCTTCAAGACAATTCACAAACATCCTCAAGAATTAATCACAATCAGATACCAAACCATAGAATGGCAAACTAATCTCTCTTTCAGTTTTGGCCTACATTAATAATACGTTTCAGCATCATAACTGTTTTCAGCCAATTGGTTTAAATGTAGTTTATCTATCTCAAAGGCAACTGAAGTTTGCCGTAGAAGTATCGGTTCAGTTTCAAGAGTGCATAACCTCTGAGCACAACTGCTGTAGTTTAGCTGTGGGGAAAAATATTTGACTACTTTTGATCAGACTAAAAATACAGAAAAATCCAGAGAAGGTGACAGCCTTGTTCATCAAACGAAGACACACAGTCTTCATTTCAGTTAACGATGCCAAGTAATGGCATGCAGAGGATCATTTCAGTGACATAGAAAGAACAGAGAGAATACTTCTATTGTTAATTACAACAATTAATTTCTGATGGATAGAACATTTAATGGAACAAAATAATTACAGGAGGATTGCCTAATTTAGTTATTTGATTATTCGCAATTTTAAGAAAGAATCTTTTCTGCTCTACACGGTGCACCGTCTTGCTCCCATGGATTTCCAAGTGGTGCAAATGAAGCTGAACTAACTGGAGGTTTGGTTTTCCTAAGGTACTTGAGAAACAGGAAAGTTCTCCTGAATCAGGCCTTGTGCCTAGCTAAAAAAACATGGGAGGTACTTTTTGAGCTTCCCAACCACTACAGGATGGGAAATGCCCAATTCCAAAAAACATTGTGTTGAGATCCAACAGTAAGAAGGGCTGTAGGAAATGGCTGCTGAGTTACAGCTCCGGTCTGAAAAAAGCAATTCAACAAGATTTTTCTGTAGGCAATCTTCTCAAAAGCTGTTCTCATGAGACCCCGCCTGGAGTACTGTGTCCAGCTCTGGAGTCCTCAGTATAGGAAGGACATGGACCTGTTAAAAAGGGTCCAGAGGAGGGCCACAAAGATGATCAGAGAGCTGGAGCACTTCTTCTGTGAATACAGGCTGAGAGAGCTGGGATTGTTTGGTCTGGAGAAGAGAAGGCTCCAGGAAGACCTTATAGCAGCCTTCCAGTACCTAAAGAAGGCCTATAGAAGAGATGGGGAAGGACGCTTTATGAGAGCGTAGCGATAGTACAAGGTGTAATGGTTTTAAACTGAAAGAGGGGAAATTTAGATTAGATATTAGGAAGAAATTCTTTCCTGTGAGGGTGATGAGGCAGTGGAACTGGTTGCCCAGAGAAGCTGTGGCTGCCCCATCCCTGGAGGTGTTCAAGGCCAGGCTGGATGAGGCTTTGAGCAGCCTGGTCTAGTGGGAGGTGTCCCTGCCCAGGGCAGAGTGGTCGAAACTAGATGATCTTTAAGGTCCCTTCCAACTCTAACCATTCTGTGATTCCGTGATTCCATGAGAAATAGGAGAGAAAAACCAAATAACTTCTCCCTAATAGGCATAGTCACCTGAACTAAACAGAGACAAAATCTAGAAAGTGTACTCTCCAAGACTGATAATCATATTATGTTTCTTTATCTAACTCTGAAGCTTTTAACAAGCTAAACTTGAAATTATTAAAAAAACCCAACCCAAACCAAAAAAAACAACAAAAAACCAACAAAACAACAAACCCAAACCAAAAAACCAAAACAAACAAAGGAAAACAAGTAGCCAGAGTTCACATCAAGGAACAAAGTGAAATCTTTCCTGAACAAGCGATTATCAAATCACAGATCTGTCACTATGGTTTCCTGCAAGGGGTCAGCACCTTCTCCTGTTCCTGACAGACAAAGAAAGCGTGACAGGCTTGATCAATATTTCTGTTAACTAAACAGCTGGCTAATAACAGGACTTGTGACAGACAAAGTTTCTTTTCAAGACAATAAAATAAATGTCTTCTCAGAAGTATGTTTTATTTTCCATTTTTTTCTTGTTTTCCTTTTCTTGCTTGTTGAACAGCTTACATTAATCTGAATTTTCCCTCTTCAATCTTGAGATTTGTGTGTTCAAGAAGAAATTTGCAACAAATCTTAGATGTGGAAAAAAATAATCACACGGCCATGTAAATTAAAACAAGAACATTTTCGGTTATCATATTCAGTTGTAAAAGGACAAGTATGTTGAAAGAGAATGTTAGCACATTCGATGCATTTTCATGTCACTCTCATGTGACGAGCCCTCTCCTGTTTTCCCATCTGACTCATGCCAAGGAAAGCCTGGGGGTTACAGGGCCAGGCAGGCAGATCTGTCTGGCAGAAGAGAAGACAATATCCATCGCTAAAGTATTTTCCTTGTATTAGCACTGTCTGAATTCCAGCTGATGAAACTCCACGGAAACCTTTTTTTTTTTTTTTTTTTTTAATGTAGCAGCACCCTACTTTAGAAACACAAACCCTTTCCTTCGGGTTTCCAGGATCCTCTGATGGGAGTGAATTTCAGTTCAGGACAAATGCGATGGAGTCCGACCATGCAACTTTCTCCCTTTGGAAGCCAAATATTTCATGGCAAGGGGAGTGCATGTTCAAAATGGAAATGTATGTGCGTGTCAATGGTGCACGGCAATAAGAGGAGCGCTGAGAACAAAAGCAGCACAGACCTCGATGATGTCCTAAGCTCTGCCTTTGCAAACTATTTCCCTTAACTGCTGCCCTTACCAGCATTTGTTCTTCGGTGGGTCACAGCCGGATTTAGAGGACAGCATCAGAGCTCACGCCTATTCTGCTGCGCGCAAAGAATTCTGAAAAGGATTATATTGCAGATTTCTCCTTCTGTATAGTCATAACATTTAAAATACCATTAAACCTTTGCTTTTGCTGCTCTGTGGGTTCCTGTACCCTACAGCTTACCACATTTCAGAGTCTGCAGGGGTTCATATTGTACTCCAAGCTTTGTGTAATGTTGTAATGTTTCTATAAAGCCATTATGTAGAAGAATGTTGCAGGCTTTGTTTCTTATTTTTCTACGGCGGTTTTGTGTGACACTTATTTATATACCTTATTTTGTATTGTAGTCTCTAGTGATCATTTTTCATAGTGATCTAACTTGTCTGGTATTCTTTCCCTAAAGGCCCTAAATACTGTGGCTCTACATAATCTCAGGGCTTTAAAGCCGAGCTGTTCTGATGCTGCGTTCGGCAGCTAAAGCTTTCCACTTGAGCTGTCGTTACGTGCAGAGTTTCAGCTGCACCTGAGAGAACTCGCCCTTTTCTGTGACAAAAGCTGCACTTCTGGAAGGAAGAACCACCCCAAAAGATGCTTCTTGGCAATGGCATGTATTGATCTGGCTGAATGCACCAGGTCTGTGCAGGGAGGCGGAAGGACTTCCCTCCATCTCAGCTCCAACCTGCCAGAGATGAGCTACAGGCTTTGCTTTGTCAGAGACTGATGAACCTGAGTTACACTGATGTGGCCAAAACCACGGGATTCAAATAGGGGTTTGGTCCCATTTGAAATTGTTTGTGTCCGAGCTTGCTACAAGTAGATGGAGTATTACCTTAAGAAGTACTCCATCATAGAAACTTTCTCTCCAAGAAGTCCCGAATATATTTCTTCTTTTTTCTACCACACATTATGATACTAAGCACCTCATGACAAACTGATACTGGGGAGAAGGAAGAGAGCTGAGAGGGAAGGGAAAACTGGAGTTTACGTTTCAGTGGCTTCTGTCTGTGTTTGTGTTCCCACCCCCCACGGACTTTACTTAATGCCTCGAGAAACCTTTTATCAAGTCAGAAGAACGCCAGCCCCTGCGGGTTCTGGTAGGGCTTACACTGCTTGATTCAGACTCTCATGCTGATTCAAATTGCTTTCTATCACACTTCAAAGAAACCTCCAAAATTTGGCATGTTCAAATTACTGCACTATTTCAGGGTGTTGTTTATTACCATTAAACACTCAAAGCCTCAAGGATCAATTAGCTGTTTCATTTTATACCAGCCTTTAGCATCCATGCATTCATGCATGAATCCATCCCTCCCTCCTTGTAGATTCTGAAGGCTATTTTCACCAAGGCTCCTTCTGAAGCTTATAGCCCTTCAACAGCCCAATTGAACGGGGCTTTTTATGAGGCAAATCCCTCAGCAGATGCTAAGGTCTTCTGAAAATCACTAGACCTCACATAGCTGAAGCTGGAATCTCAGTCTCTTCTTGAGAGGGATCTGCCTCAACTGCCATTTATTCTGCTTAAATTTGGCCATAAAAAAATTTAGGCAGATAATATAATTGAATTACTGAAATTCCCCCTGAATGCAACGAAGAGATACAGGCATCGGTACCAAGCAATTCATTCCTTTCAAGGGTAGATGTCTGCCATACGTAGGATGAATTGCCTGTGGAGGTACTACATTCTCTGCGTTGGCTGTAGATAATTACCTTTGATGACTAACTTTCATATGGATAAAATTAGATGATGTGATGATAGAATGACCTTGCACATGAATGGCTCCCAGCACAGGCAATTTTTAAAACCTATGCACATTTTGTTATACAAAGGCTGAGACATAAACATGAGATGTTAGTAATAACAGTGGTATTTACATACTTCACATTTTTTGGACCACTTGAAAACATCTAACAGTTGTTGAGTTTTTTATTTTGGTCTGTCTTTTTTATTGTTTTGTTGATTTTTTATTATTTTTTTTTTAATGTTCAGGCTCATTGGAAGAAATAAACTGAATCCAATGGCAACATCTACGGGTCCACATTACCCAGAAGTGTGCAGATTTCCATGAATTACACGTGAGACAAAGAAATGTTAAGACCTAGAGTCAAAAAGAGCTCTGAGAAGGATCTGCTACATGTTTTCCTTAAAATGAACATTCAAAAAGCACCACAAAGACTTTGGTATTCTGAAGCATATTCTTTTCATTTGAAAAGCTAGTAGAACAGTGAGGTTTAGAAACAGAGAAATTCAGATAGTCCATAAAATAGAAGGAGTTTGAATACAAGTCTCTTCCCTGCTCACTGTGTTGTCTTCTCCCTTTCCCCTTGCTTATTATCAAACAGTATCTGTCTTTGTGGCATGTAATAACCTCTAATAAACTCCACACAATCCCCTCAAGGCCAGAGGTCCATAGATGCTCCTTTCTCTTTGTGGGAGAGAAGAAGACGGGTACACCATCTCAGGTTAAGTTTAGGGAGCATTTGATGCTTTTTGGCTGGTTCCCAAAGCCTGACCCTTCCCACAGCTCTCAGTGTTTCATCTCTCCTAGAGCACACAGCTAGCACTAAGGAAAAAAGACATCCGGTAAAGAGCCTTTAAATGAATAATATTGACCTTTGGAATACTATTGCCCTAATCTCATCTAGTAATTGACGTAGTTCAGAATTTGTTGAGCATTTGCCGCATTTTTGAAGAAAACAAAAGCTGAATTCTTTTCTTCTGCTGCCAATGACTATGTAATTCAAAGAAAAAAAAAACAACAATATAAAATACATGTATAATGGTTAAAAAATGATCAAAGTGAGAGTACCTGGAAGCTCTGTCTTGCCTGTCTAAACTGCAGACTCAGAGGCTCCAGGGAATCCCACCAATGTGGAATTCCAACAGAACTTAGGAGGAAAGTTACTGTTTGTCCCAGACCTACAAGCAAACTTCACGGAAAAGAAAGAATAAGTGAATCAAAAGGGGAAAGCATCCTCAAGTGACCACAAATATCAGGATTTTCTGTCTTTTAAGTAGTTGGGTCAAGTTTCCTTTGAATGATTTCCACACCAAGAAACTTGTGAAGCCCCTGTCTGCTCCTGGACCACAAACCAACAGCAGTGTCAAAGACTTCACTATATTTTGTTGGGTTTGTTAGCCTATATTTCCTTGGCCCCGTTGCAAAGACACATATTTGGCTTTGTGATGAACTGGGATGATATGAACTGCCTGACCTTTGATCTAAGACACAGCATGTGATGAATGCACGGGTATCAAATAGTCTATGACAGATGTGAAGCATCTGACAGGGAGAAAAAGATGTTCCATATCACAAGAGAAAGAAAGTTTCTGTGTTGTTACTCTTTTTATGCTTTCATATCCCGTCTTCAGAATCTCATGTTTCTCATTGGATGTTTGATGCCGTATTCAGGTACTAGCAAATGGCAAAGAAGGAAGAATCTCAGTGATGAAGGCAATCTGATTGGAATTCAAAACCGGTGTCAGCATGCAGCAGTGAGGGGTATGTTTGGTCAATATCAAAGTAGAAGATTGAGTTTTATGAATGACTGCAGAAACCCAAGTAACACCTCAGGCAGCAAGAATCATCTGAAAAATTCCTAATAGAAAATTACAACAGAGACTTTCAGCTTGTGTGCAATGGCAGAAAACCATTAACACTGCTGTTAATATTTAGCAGCTTAAGCACTGCTCAAAACATTGAAAGGCTGTACAAAATTGTGAGGTTTATTCTCAGAGGTTTAGCTTCAGATTTTCCTAAGACTTCATAAAATATGCACCTATTTACTCCCAGAAGTAATACAATGGAATGAATATTAAAAATATGAATATAATTGTTCTTATTTAAGAAGAAAAAACGCTTCACCATTTTTGGTCTTTTAAAGATAATGTTTTCCTGTATTCATTTCAAGTACGATGTAATCACATAGTCCAGAGTCCCTGGTGTTAAGTGAGACACAGACAAAAGACTTGGTAAATACCTTAGCTTTTCTGTGCTTCTATTTTTTCCCAACATATAAAATGGAGCAACAGCAATTTCTTATCTTCCTAGTAGGATGCTGTGAGTAATAACTAACAAATGCCTGGAAGGTTCTAAGAACTTTAATCCTATTTACCGAAGAGGTCAAACTCTTGCTCTTCCAAGAGGAAACAGAGATTTTATAATGTGAAAAAACAGAGGTTTGTTCCAGTACATGCATTAGTCCTGAGGAGAGACAAATATCCTTCCACACTTATGGCAAAGGGCTGTAACCTGTGGTAGATAACTTGATACATCTTTATGTGAATTAAAATCATGCATTTTTTGTTTCCAAAGCATTTCTTATTCCAACTCATGCTTTGTCGCAAGGCTATGCATGTCTCTATGTCATCCCTCCAAGGCAATTCAATAGAGTAAGCTCAGATCTAAAGGTGTTTCTGCTCTCAGTGAGGTCCACTTTATTCCCTGGAGAAAGACACCCTGGTCTGTCAAACCACCAGAAAAGATGGAATGAACACAAAAGTGTATATATGTTTAAAAAAAAGGAGCCATGCAGTCACGTTCAAGTGCTGTTGTTTAGACTGTAGATACGCCTGGATGCATCTTGGGTGTTTTGAAGACCTCTATTTGCAGTTTAATAAGATGTTGTTATTCACGAGCAGCCCCCCTTCATGCACACGATAACTTTACTCTTTGTGCTAACCAGTTTTGACTTTTTTAGATGGGGAATTTAAAAAAAGGTCCCAGAGGGTCATGTGAGAGTGTATTGTTTATTAGCTCTGGGACAGAGACCAACCCTCTTGCATAACCCCTTCTAATGCCAAAATAAGAAAAGGAAGGCTTGTGATACAGGTAGGAGGTACAAATGGCTGACTAAATGACAGTAACACATTTAGTAGTGACGGTGTCTGTCGATCGAGAAAATTTGAATGAAGAGCGTCCCAGGTCCTGCAACTTTTACTCAAACTCAAAAAAATCCCTCCAATTTAAGGTCCATAATGAGGTCAGTGCCCTCAAGCTACATTGGAGCCATATGCAACTTAATGCAATAATTAGATTACACAAGTCTTATTTACAAAAGCAATATTTAATCTGAGTTGCCTGAAAACACATTGGTAAGATGGTAGACTGTATTTTTCCCTAAGTATGTAGAGCAGTTGCTGCATACTGTCATCTCATCACTTTGGGTTATTTTAGGTTGTGTACAGCCCATTGGAAATGAAGGGTAAAAACCCAGTCTGAATGCAGCGTATTCTTTTACATTGTTGTCATATTACATTGTGTCATTTCATTTGATATTAAGAGTTGTCACATCATATTACACTGTAGGTCACGTTAATGGTAATGTGAGGGGACACACCAGATACAGATAGCAGGAGCCCAATCGGAATTCATTTGCATATCCTCATCGACTTCATTAGCTGGTTGGTATCTCAATATGATCACAGTGGTTTTCAGAAAAATATAAATATTTTCTCTAAGCATATGTAGTCCAAGTAGGAGTACTGAGAAGTTCATGAGCAAAGGGAGATTTATTCTACATGTTGTGAAAAGATGTTAAGTTTAGATAAGTATAAATAAATATATTACACACACAAACTCTTACACGTAAAATGTTGAATCTTATGCCATGGGAGAACTTTTTTTATAAATACTGGCCCTAAGATAGCCTTTCATGTTCAATAACTCTAAGGGATTTTAGCTTAGGAAACAGTTTTCCAGCAAAGAGTCTCATCAGTGGAATCCTATCGAACTAGATAGAAAAGGCATTTATGAAAAGGGTAACTGCAAATACATTGAGATTTTCAAAGTCATCTGACATATTTTAAATTCCATTCTCAGGCTAAATAACACATCTGTTGGGTTTTGGCTCGGTTTTTTAAAATTTATTTTATTTTTTTTTATTTTACTTTTAGGACTCTTAATAAGGTCTTTATGTGCCCATCCCAGGACCAGTATTTCTAATACATACACCAGAATTTCTTAAATGTGTCAGTTCGCATCTATGGCTTAAATACTGAAGACAATCTTATGTCCAGAGAGTTTAAAACCATTCTCAACTCCGAGTTAACAGTCAAGATCAAGAAGATTTATGAAACACTTAAGCAAGTATTTAGCTTCCAAAGAAAATAGCAGGCATGAACTACTTTTTTTTAAAATAAAACTTCAAATAACTTGTAGATTTAGATATGAGTCATCAGTAGAAATAATATCATAAAATAAAAAAAAAAAGGGCCTGATACATCTGGCTAATATTTAAAATAAATTGGATTTCATATAATACTTTTTTCTGACTGCCAGTCTCAGAAAGAAAAGCATTAAAGGACTTTGCATATCTGCTTACATTTCTGGTTTCCAAAAAGGACAGGAATTTAGTGAGTCTAGGATATGTCACCCTTACCATGCATGTTGAGCCATGCTGAATTGTGAATGTTATAGAGAGACTCTTCAATGTTTGCACAGTGAATACAATATTTCCAGGACCACCTATGCCCCTCTACATGTGACATAATGTCACCAATTCCCTTAAGAGATTTCTGAAGCAAACAATAACCAGTAGCAAAGAACACTTGCCAATCAGATCTTCTGACAAAATTGAAGGAAAGACAGAGAAGACATTAAGGATACAGGAAGTGACTATAGAAGATTCACACAAATAGAAAACATGTCAGAAGTGGGCTTATTTATGCTAGGTTTTTAGCTACAGCTGACATGCTAGGATGGGGTTACACAGTTAGATTTAAGTTTCTTTAAGCACTGAGCCTGTGGATCTTCTTCCTACTAAACTAAAAATGTTTGATGTTTAGCCACATTAACAGTTTTGAATTTTGTGTTTTGATGACACAGCAATGCATACAGCCTTATACACATAAAGCATCTGGCACAGTAGAGCCATAATTTCAGTTCAGTTCTGTAATTTGCCATTAAATAAACAATAATAGTAATAGGAGAATACTGTAGTAGTTATCAAAACACTGTATTTCTCCATTTTTTAATGTGATTTTAAGGCTTGTTTAAGTATGGGTCTCTTGGAAGGTTACTTCAGATACATAAGAACTTTGGCTTTCAAATTCAACATTTAATCATTCCCATATTTATTTATTTTTTCAAATCTGTCCAGCTATAACATAGGTAAAGCCATTTTTGTTATATGAAAATAGAAGTCTTCTGAAAACCAGCTTCTGTCTGAAACTTTGTTTAGCTACTGCATAACTTGATGTTATGACTTACACTTGATTCATTGTGGAAATTTAAACTTGTCATGAGCTTAATTTATCCTGGCTACCACCTCTCAGATTGTTAATAGTGTTAGTTGGTGTTGTTCAGCCTGGAGAAAAGAAGGCTCCTAGAAGACCTTATAGTGGCCTACCAGTATCTTAAGGGGGCCTACAAGAAAGCTGGGGAGGGACTTTTCAGGATGTCGGGTAATGGTAGGACAAGAGGGAATGGATTAAAACTAGAGACGGGACAATTCAGACTGGACGTTAGGAAGAAGTTCTTCACCATGAGGGTGGTGAGACACTGGAACAGGTTGCCCAGAGAGGTGATGGAAGCCCCATCCCTGGAAGTTTTTAAGGCCAGGCTAGATGGGGCTCTGAGCAACCTGATCTAGTGGGAGGTGTCCCTGCCCATGGCAGGGGGGTTGGAACTAAATGATCTTTAAGGTCCCTTCCAACCCTAACAATTCTATGATTCTATGATTCTAAGATCATCGAGTCCAACCATTAACCCAGCACTGCCAAGTTACCACTAAACCATGTCCCTCAGCACCACATCTATATGTCTTTTAAATACCTCCAGAATGGCAACTCCATCACTTCCCTGAGCAGCCTGTTCTAATGCTTGAAAACCCTTTAGGTGAAGAAATTTTTTCATGATTGCCTAAGGTCCAGTTTGATCAGGAATGAAACAGACTTCCCACCCAACTTCAGCTTGCCACAACAGGCACCTGAAATTGAAGCTTTTGGCATGAATTACTTCCATCTCAGAAAAGTAGCTAACACAAGTCACCAAGCCTCCTGGGTAACTCTTTTCTCCTCTACATTATTGTGCAAAAAAGAGATAATATTTCTGAATAAAAGCAAGCTGTTGCTTGTTCTAGACTAAATGTTATTTCCATTTGGTTTAGCCACCTCTTCAGTGAGTTTTGGTGCCTCCCTGCCTCAACTGTGTATTGCAAGCCTACGGCGTAGAAGAGACAAGATGATCAGCATCAAAGTGAGCTGTGCTGTGCCCCTGTGGCATATAGCAGTTGCCTATAGAGTGTAGTACCTGATGTAGGGCAGGGCTTCCTTTCTTTCTGTTTTTTAAAATTCTTTTTATTCTTTTTATGTGTATAAATGTGTCCTCAGGTCCCATTTTGGTGACAAGTTTTGATTTCCATTGGATTCCAACAGAAATTAATAGGTTTTCATACCCTGTTGGAAGCTCTAGTTTTGCTAAACAGTCAGATGCTAAAATTTCAGAGCAAGATCGGTTCTGCTGATGTGGGTGCATACTCACTTTCTACATCAGGTATGAGGTCAATCAGGTACTACAGCAAAACAAAGACACCCACTCCATCCTCAAAGCTGTGCTGAGGTGCCTTAAGCAGGATTGTTTTTCTTGTTGCTTCAACTGTCGGCAAAATGATTGACAAGATGGTTTGTCATCTTTCTTGAGCAAGTTGATCAATGACTAATGGTCCTCTTGATAATCACTGAAATACTGCACCAAAACAATTTAGCTGCTAATTTGTCAGATCGGAGTATTCTTCTGAGTCATAAGGCTAATTCATTTTATTTGAACATCAATTAATAACACAAGGAGGAAGGAAAAGAGATTTAAGTTTGAAAAAATACCTCATTAGTCTATTTATAGAACTGTAAATAGACGTCTTTCTCCTTCTATAGTTTAAATTTCTTTGTTATATTATGAGGCTTCTTTAATAAGGTAGTTTATATTAAAAAAAAAAAAGCATCAAACACAGCAGCTCTTGTTATGGAAAGGTTTTCTTCCTCTCTCCATAATCTATTCTTGTGGAGTGTATGAGTTAGGCTAGAAACTCTTAGGGTTCTGGGGTACCATATCTGTCTGCCTCGTTGAGGTGCTACTGATGGAGATCTCTGTTCAGGAAAGCCAGCAGGAGTTCAAGGCATCCTACACACTATAAATGATGTTAACAGGCAGCTTATGAATGCTTCAATAAGCAGATGTGTTGCTTAGCACGCTCGGTGTGGATACATACAGCCAGCCCTCAAAATGACCTCATCACCCTGAGCTCTGCTATTTCTCAGCAGCAGCAGCTCTACGCCATGTCCTACTGGTTGTCTGTCATTGTGTGTCCCAAGTGCACGTCTACGTGTGATATTTGTAAATAAAAATAACCCAAGAGGGTCCTAACTTGCCCTCTAAGTATGGAACATTCTGTTTGGGCGTGTAACTCCTGGCTCTTCAGCTCTAGTAATGGGGTTGCCCGTTAAAGGACCAGAGGAAAAGTGGATCCTGCAATAACAGAGGGAGCTGCTGTCTGTGCTACATATCTTAGACCCAATTAACTGCGTGGCAAGCGCACCTTGCTTCGTCAGACGTGTCTCTCCCTACTGCCCGAGAGCTCTCAGAGATAATTGATTCTGGCACTTCTATTACTACCCAGAAACACAAGGGCATATTTTTTTACAGTCGCTCAGGCAGTAGTTTGAGGAGAATGGTTTTCCTACAGGATATTGCTTACACTACCTATTTGTGCCTTCACCCAGACTGTGTGCAGACTTGGCACTCTCATACCATGCTGATGAGCGTAACATAAAAGTGATAGATTCAGAATGCCTTTTGTTGCAACTTTTTTATTTTTTATATGTCCGCCTGTGCTGTGTTTGGTCAATGAGGCAGCCTTTAAATCAAAGAAATTCCTAATACTCCAGCATCTAGAAAAAAGGGATCTGTTATTTATCTGATATCTTCCTTTTTTTTTTTTCCTTTCTGCCTTTTTTTTTTTTTTGTAATTAAACATGGAATAGAACTTGCTCTCCAGAACGAAATGTCACGGATTTCACAGAGAAATAAATACAATTACATATGTGCATTCGTGAGTGGTTTCATCACTGAATTACTTGTGGCATGCAGAGATAAAAAATGTATACACAAAACCTATACGTTCGGTATTATCATTCCTGGTTGCTGTGTCCAACTGTGTGCTTGTACACAGAGAAATGATTGTGCTGTGAGAGTTCAAGATCAGGGGAAGAATTGGAAGAAATGTACCTTCAGTGATTATGTCTAGGTAAGTGTCCCAGCATGTACTTAATTTTCCTTCCAGTTCCTTAAGACACAGAACTTACGAATATAAATTTTATCAGTGGCTTTTCCGTGAAGCAGTGGAAAGAAGAAATAACAGCATTATATTTGAGCAATGCTAACCTAAATCCAAAATTAGCTTTCAAAGCTGATTGATAGGCCAAATATTCACAAAAAGTCTACTAAATTACAACTGGAAATCTACACACAGACAATGAACTGCATATGTGTCCCCAATGTTAATACTCAGTTTCTCCTGTTAACTGTAGGCATGAGGCTGTTTGCTCATAAATAATTGAATCTGGGTCAAATTTACTGCAGGAGGAATGAACCATGCTGATAGATTAAGTCCTTGCTGAGGGATGGTGCCTTGTGCCTCCATCTGCGCTTAGCACAGGCTGCTTATTTGATACTTCACTTCAGAGGAGATCAGTTCAAACTCTTGCAACTCAGATTTATTTGGGGGAGAGGACTGGGAAGAGTTTGGCTAGTGGAAATGGCCACTGATTTCTCCTTTTTAGCTGCCCAAACAGGCCTGGGTGATAACTAATTTTTGAAAACATATCTGGATGAGGCACGCCCTTTTGGTGCTTCAAGAGCAGAAAAATCAAAAGCTACTGGAAAATATTGGTCCAGCTCAGAAAGATGGGGTGAAGTATACTTTCTTGTGCTGTCAGACGCCTTGTAGTCGAGCTGCTTGAAAAGTGGAATGAGTAAGATCAAAGGCACATGGAAGATACTACAAACCGTTTGAGTTGGTGCTTCACTACAACTTGGGCAAATTGTCTGGGCTAATCATATGAACCTCGCTGTTCCCCTGCCATCTTGGTCTCACAGACTGTCTTGTCTCTACCTGTTGTCTCTCAGAGAATATGGCAGTAGAAGATGCTACAGTAGCATCAGTATTGCCAGGGGATGGGACCACGAAGGGAGCTGTGCACAGGGAGCACGGGCAGCAGCACAATGCTGCAAGAAGCATCCTCGTCTTGTTTTTCCTCCCTCCCACCCACCATCCCTGCACCCTGACACCCACACACAAGCCTGCTGTGCAGGGATCAAAGGAAGAAAATATCTGCGAACAGTGAGACATGAGAAAACTACACATGCACAACCACGTACTCATTCCGTTGTTGTTTTTTTTTTTGTTTTTTGTTTTTTTTTTTATTAATATTGAGGGCATTTTTGTCTGTTGATAATTAGAGATGTTTATGACATGCATTAACAGTAACTCTCCACACTGCCTTTTTGGAAACATGTGACTTCGTGTTAATGGCTTGTGTTTGCTAACAATTTACAGGCAGACACTTACCACTCTAATACACCACTTACTCATTTGTTCTTCATATTTTTAATTTTATGTATATCCCTGCCTGCGCTCCAGAAATGACTTACTCCATCACCCACGCTGCTTCTCCTACTTAAAGATGTAAATGGGTCCCAATTGTACATGATATTTAGCATATGCTTAAATTTAAGCATATGAATACTCCCACTGAGGTAAATGGGACTGTGTACTTAGAGCTAGGCTCACACTTAAATTGCTCATTCAGAGCTAAAAAAAAAATATCACGGACTTGTCTTCCTGATTCCTGCACAGTCCAAGGTTACCCCAGGACCTTGTTGTGTTTTGTGACTTAATGGTGTGTGTTTTCGTAAATCCTCCGTTAAACAGCCATCCTGCTAGGGTCTTTCTCTCCTCTCTTTCTTTGCTGAGGTGTAAAATGTCCTGTTTGCCTGCTTGCAAATGTTTTCCCTCACACAGCTCCAAGTGAACGCTCATTGCCAGAGAGCATGGACCAGCCCTCAGCTGCAGGATCGCAGCCTTAGCTGTTGTTCAGGCGTTATCCTCAATGTGCAATGCACCTTGCAGAAAGGTTTCTACACAGTGAAGTGCAAAACGGTATCAAAACGGTGCTTTTCTCTGCTTTTCACACTTGTTTTTTTCAAACAGAGGATGCTTTGGATGATGGTTTCAAAGAACAGCGAGGTCAGTAACGCAGTCTGTGTATATCTGAAGTGTTCTGCACACAAACACACCTGAGGCATTGAAAAATGTAGTCAGACAACACAATCCTTGTTTCAGGAAACTTGACCTCAAACTGCTTTCTAATTCCTGAGAGAATTACCCCTTGGGAAATCTGACTCTGTTCAGAGACCCAGAGAGAAAGAGCTCTCCTATTACCCTTAATGTTTGTTCTCTGAGGATCAAAGTGCTTATAAAAGTCTTGTACAACCCTCATAATACAGAAAGATTTCTAAAAAAAAACAAAACCAAAGCCTGGCCATTTATTCACAGCTTAAAATCCAAAATATAATCTGAATGTCTGAAAGACTATTTGTCTAATTTCTTTCCCTTATACTTTTCAGCTGTGTTTTCTTTACACTTTTTTTGTAGTAGGGAATTCTCTTTTATTGTGTTTTTTATATAGGACAGATAATAAGAACTGTCTTTTAAATAGGAGCTCTCTCTTCTATATACTGTCATAGTACGTGAGTCTTCTTAACACAAACTGAAAACAATTACAGCTGCACATGCTTTTTATTTTTTTACAGCTTTTAACATGTACTTCTAGAGTGCTATGCAGGAATAATTCTTACTATAATATTCACAAAATGATGTTACTTAATGTACCTGTCTGTTAAAAAAGTCTTTGATAAAAGCAAAAGGTTCAACATCTCTAAGGAAAAAACCCCTGGATTTCACAATGTCCTGATCTATTAAAAATAAATTTTCATTGGAAAAAAGAAGACAGCTTGGGGGTAATGTAAGCAGATAAGGAGGAAGGATTATCAGGTAATATATTCATGTCTGAAAGCATCAGTTCTTGTTTTATATGAAATAGTATTTTAGCCATTTTATGTTTTCTTTTGAATTGTTTTACAGAGACTATTAACAAAGTAAAGAAAACAGCATTTTTCAAACTACTCCACATACTGAGTAGAAATGGAAACCAAGCAGAAAAAGGACACATTTTGGTCAAAGGAAAATTCTACTGTTAAGGCATATTTTCAGAAGAAGAATCTTATATGGAATAATAGTCTCCAATCCCTCCCAACTCTACACTGAGATCTCACAACCCAAAGACATCCAGGCAGGCAGAGAGACAGGATAAATGGAGGAAACAAAACATGATTGAAGAAAATCTTATTTTTACAAATAATAGTCATAGAATAGTTTAACCTTAAAATGTATACAGATTTCTTGAAGCTCTGTGGAAGCTGGGAGTGTCAAGCATACTTGAGGCTGACATTTTTGAAAGTCAAATAACTTATTGTCATCATGCTTTAGTCTAAAAATCAATCTCTCCTCCACTTAATCAACTGACCACATTTCATTTTAAATATGTGCAGATGGACACAATTCCAAGTCACAGTAAGACAAATTGTGTAATAATAATGTGTTCAATATCTGGATAAATGGCTATCTGATGTATGAAAACATCACCTAGTGTGTTGTCTGCAGGTTCAAATTTCAGCAGAAAGACTTAAATGTAAGAGTCAATAATATTGCTTTTTTACTTACATGTATACAAAATGATCATTCATTACAACAACAGAGAATATGCGTTATTCCTTTACCACTCTGCTGAGCTGGTGAAGAATTCAAGGCCTGTATTTATTGTTTGAGATAGCCATTTCTTTACAGCAAATGGATTCTGGGAAAATGCCTCCTTAGGATTTAACTGCCTGCTACAGGTTACTCTGAGAAATAAGATGATGTATCTTTTTGAGTACTTCATCTTCCATAAACAACCTTCAGACCTGTAGATGAAAACTATTATCTTAGTGCATTTGATTTACAGAGCTATTAGAAGTGGTTCTGTATTTAGCAGCAGGCCCTCTTGCAGCACAAGGACCTGCTTCGCCTGCCTGCCATCGATCAGAGGGAGCTAATAATGGTCATAATGATGGTGTAGTGACTCGGAGGATGGTGGTGTGGTCAAACCCTGGAAAGACAATGGGTTCATGATCTTTCGTTCTCCCGCTCCTGTCGATGAAACTCATCTTTCAGCGCAACATATTCCCTTTTTACATAAAAGATGCTAAAAGTGGAGATGAAATACAGTGGAATGATGGTTGGCAGATTGCAGCTCATTCACACAGCTCACGATTCCTATTCTTCCCCGTCAGAAGAGGAATTTACAGTGTCTGATTTGTCCGCGAGTTGAGGCTTGCAGATGCAACAAGCACAGCCCACCCACTGAAATCGGTATGAACGTAACATATCAGGTTTGCAGGAACAGTACCTATAAATTGTTTTTTATGGGTGTTTCTTACTTGATTGGGTTGGTTCTCATAGAGAATTGGCCACAGCTTTAAAATAAATAAATAGATAAAGGCAAGTACTCCCCATTATAGCCATTAAAATAGTTTAACTCTCCTGACAAAAGCTCTAATCAATTAATAGATTCTTACTCTAATTCTGTGTGTCACTAAACTCCTTGGCAGTAGATCCATTGGCCCAGCTGAAAGCCACATTGAACAGCTCAATCGTGATCAGAAGCAACAAAACTCTAGCATTCATGGGATATGCAATCAAATCAATTCCACAAGTGAGAGGTCTGTACCCAAAATATTTGTCTACTCAGCTCCAGGAATGACTGAACACAGACTAAAATTTTGGAGACTAGTATATATCAAAAAACAAAGACTAAAATCTATTGGAAAATTTCAGAATAATTTGTTTGAGAGAAGAAAAGATTTTGGGTGTGAAAAAAACATGTGGTTTTCCAATGCATTGATTCTGTATTTGTGTTTTGTTTTGTTTTGTTTTCTGTCTACATGTTTCTATTTGCACTGTGTGTAGAATAAGTGTTCAAATATTTACCAAAAATAAATGTTAAAATTGTACGTGGAACCATAGTGATAAACACTCATGTAAATGTATTTGTGGTTGAATAGATTGTGCCTTTTTGCTGTCAACCAGGAAAGCAAAACCTGTGACTGATTTAATAAATCTCTGCTAGGCATCTAGCTGGAGTTTAACACAGTGAACACAGGATATTTGAGGCTTGCCTTTGCATATGGAGAGGAAAAAAACCCCTAACTGTATGTGAAAAAAACATGTGAGTAAGCTTATCTATTGGAGGATACTATTATATGAATGGAAAGAGAAGATAAATTTGTCAGATAAAATATTTATTGAGACTTTTTAAAAAATGTTATTTTCAGTCTGGCCAAAGGAAATCACAACTGAACTGTGTAGAGCTGAAACATAATGAAGTGGATTTTGTTAGATATCCAAAACTTATACAAACTTATTTAATATTTTATAGTCCCAGTATGACATTTCATGAGATCAGACTGACTGCCTTTGACAGTATTGAGCACACTGCAAGAACAAACACAGACCAAACAAAAAATGCACTAAAGAAACCAGAAAATGTTCTGGAAGTAAAAATAGCGTAGCTTTCCTCTTAAATGATTTTGTTTGAACACATAGAAAGGAAGACGAATATTTAAATGAAGATGAATATTTAAATGAAGACATCACCCCAACTTAATCATGTTTCAAAGGACGATGGTACCTGTTCTTAACAAAGATTGAAATAAGTTTGCATATCACCTAAATCAGTTGGTTCCTTGATAATAGAAATAAACCACACCAAAAATAATAATAAGAATTCCCTATTCTATTCTAACAGAACTTCATAACATGTCTTTCAAAATTAAATAACAGCTAATTTTTCAGTAGCATGATACTACATAGCTCTAGGAAGAGCCTCTTATATTATCCTCCTGGCTAGACATTAGGAAGAATTTCTTGGTGCATACCGATGAACTGTGATTGAGGTGTGATTAAGACTCAACTGCTTCTGAGGAATCATGGATTCTTAAGAAGGTTTAAAAAATCATGTTTTATATACATATACGTAAAAAAGATTCTGATAAGAAAATAACAGAAACCACTATCGGTGGCTTCTGCTTTAAGAAAGAAGAACATTACTATTCCACTAATAGATAAAATGTCACCGGAAAGTTCACCTTTCTTCATAATACTGTAATTAGTATTTCATATACTATAATTTTACTCTTGATGAGATAAGCACTTTCTGAGGAAATTTCAATATCTATATTGCTAGTGCTGGCAAAAAAGCAATTTAAAATGACAAATTTTAATACCTAATGGCAGTCCAAACCTTTTGATATAGTGGCATGAATATCAAATATTTTAGGTACCTTCAAGGTTTTAGTGACTTTATAGCACTGCAAACAGGCCATGCTCAGCCCTTCCTAATTTTCCTGTTTTCCCTATTTCTTTTTGACAAAGTCGTCCTTCCATGTGGCTCAGCTTTGAAGAAAAACTCTCTTTTCTCTGCCCTACACTGAAAGACTGAGTATCAGTTTTGTTCTGATCTAAAGAAATCTGAGACCGTCACTCAGACACCCCTTTCATCAGCAGGTGCCAAGAGAGCAGAAATGAATTGCTACAGAAAACCTTCAAAAATCCTGGGTGCTTATTTGTGTAAAAAGTTGTATCCAGAGATAATATGACATATTTCCTCTTATCTTGTTGACGTGCAGGGCCTTGTGTCTGTAATTCCCAGACATGATAATTCTCTTCCTAAATACCAGCTCATAATGACTGAACCATACCCTAAAGCATTTTTAAAGGACTCGGTTTACTTTGGTGCTTTGCAAGGCATTATTAAGTTGCCATAATTAATTTTTTTTTTAAAAGAAGAAAAAAAAGAAGAGACAGAAATAGCTATTAAAATATGATTTTAAAAAACATATTAGAGATCAGAAAAATATTATTACTTCACTTTCGAAAAATTCCCTGGAGGCAGCCAGAAGCCAGGCAAACTTCATGGGACTGGGTTCTGTCATGGATCAACCCAAGCTCACCAAAAAGGAAACAAAAGCTCTGCAAGTATTTCAAGTAAACTTGAGCCTTTATTTTAGCTTATGCTGAGACAAGCTTCTGGGTTTTATGTCCAAACCAGGTGGAACTGGGTGCTTTTTGACTGAGAGTATTATGAAGTTTGTCATTGGTTCAAAGCCAAAACCCAAAGTTAACAGGTGTTCACCTACATGACTCAAAGGCAAAATACATTCTTGCTTTGTCACAATGAAGATAAATTCCTGAATTTTACAGCGCTGGAGTGGTAAATCTCAGATCTTTGCTCTTGTGAAACACAAAACAGAGACAGAAACAGAACTGGCACTTCCCTGCTGGCAAGGCATATCTGCTGTATTTTTCAATGGAAAATGTGGTCTTTGACTCCTGATTCATTCCAGAAACAGCTTCCACACACAGTGAGGGGCATTGGGTAACAAAGGGCTTCACTAAGGTGTAGCAATGGGGACAGCTGTCCTATGCTTTGCTCTGAAAATAGGGCTCCACTCCCACTTCTGCCGAAAAAGAGCATTAATTTTCCACACGAGCCTTTGCAGGGGTACAGGTGGCCAGCGGTGGGGAGTGAGGGGGCAATGCCTTAGGGGCAGGGAGTGGTAATCCACCAAATTTGTCAAATCTGGATTCTACGACATGAGTAAAAGGGGTGCTACAGTGCTGACAAATCCCAAAAACTTTGTGCCCAAAATCCTGTTGCTAGTGTAGCCAAGAGTGAGTTCTTGGCTTCAGTGAAACCAACACGTGCTATTTTGCTCACTTCACCCAAAATACGTTATAGCAAAGGTAATGTGGAGATGTAATGCTTCCTGCCAAAACGTGTAAAACTTGCATCATAACCTTATATGAAACTGGAACAAGATTAGTGACAATTTGACATAAACTTCCCTGTTTTTCCCTCTAAATTTTAAGACAAATTACATATGACAAGTTAATGAAACTGATATCAAGGACTATGAAAAATGCCCCTCTACAGACACGACTAGTTTTAAAAGTCAGCAATATAACAGGTAGAAAACAAAATGGAGACACTTTTTTTTTTTTTTTTTTTTTACGTATCAAACATCCCTGGAACCGTGTGTCATTGCAACTGCTTAGGAAACAGCTTCAAGCCCAGAGAAGGAAATTAGTCATCATACTTGGCTAAAACTGCCCCACATTTTTTGCCAAACATATTGTTGAAAATACTAGGTTTAGAGCAATTTAAATTCTTTGTGAATTCATGCAATACTTTATTAATAGATACAGATGATAAAAAGGTAGACATTTCACAAACATTTATTTTATTTTGTAATAATAAACAACAAAACAAAACAAAAACAAAAAAACAAAGCTTATATTCATTTTGAAAGAAATCAAACAGACTTTAAAAAAGGGTCCAAAATAGCCTCAAACTCATACATAAGGTCACTCACATATGAAACTGCTGAGCTTGCCTTCATTCGTCAAAAGAACAAAGAACTTCCCAAACCTCAGTGATGAACACTGTAACAGGATTCCCTGTCAACAGTGTAACAGGATTCTCCATTACCAAAAGAAAAAGAAAAAAAAAAAAAAGTTTCTGACATGTCTTTACCCAAAGTTCTTCTATGACCAGCTGTGTCACTGTCATCCACAGAGAAAAGTTCTGCTACGAAGACATGTTAACTTGTGTCTATTAAAACCCTAATGTAGACAATGCATTTATATTCCCCTTAGGAGAGTCAGAATTTTTCCAGAGGTCAGAAAATGTTAATCTGTCCAAATAAAAATGTTCTTTAAGAATGTGTCTGTGTCTGCGCGAGTAGCTTCGCTCCAAGTTTAATTCCCCTAACTGCCTAAATGCTCCAGCAATCACCTGTAAAAATCTATTCCAGGGTAAACTCGAGTTACGTTGGTTCACTTCTTGTTTGAAATGTACCATCAGGGTCCCACACTGGCAGGAAATGCTATTTAAGAGCATTTTTCCTGGGCTGCCAATCGGGGACGCGCTCGGAAAGATGGGAGCGTGGGGAGGAATTGCTATTTAACAACCATTTCACTGTGTTCACCCGTGAGTAGTAGGCTGTCAGAGTCCAACATTAGAGGGGAATCAGAGGGTGCTATTTAAAAGCATTTTTACCCCCTGCCTGGGGAAATACAGAAATACCCATTGCTGATCCACCTCAAAAAGGTGGGTGGAGTGAAAGTGCTTTTAAAAAGCATAATTTCGTAGCAACTAAATCCATGCTCTGCACCAGTATTTCAGACTAACTTTTTTATAAGTAAGTGTCAGTGCAAAATACTTTCTACATTTTTTACCTCTTCGGTATTTGAAAATCTTTGGATAGAATGTGTGCTTGAAATTCACTGAGATATATAGGCATACATAGCTGTACACATGTTTACTGGGATACACAATTGTAGATATGGAAGGGATGGTCAAGTCTGGCATATTAACTGTTGCCTGCACAACTTTATGCATCCTAAAAATCCAGGATTAGGCATAAATTTGGAGATTTTCATTGTGCACTTGTGATAATGCAGAGGCATGTGTGAGTTTAGGTCCACAGCTTGCTTGGCTGCCCTGGTAGGGCGGCACATAGTCCAGGAGTTGGGGTTCTGGGGGTCATTCTTCAAAGGAACATAAAATGACGTACTTACGGGAATGTCTCAGCATTTTGGAAGCCTCGACATTGTCTAGGTGGGTCTAGTTTTAAATCGTTTATCAGTGGATTCAGTCGTGCACGGCTTGCTGGTTGCCTTCTAGAAAAAGTATTCTTCCTTAATTATACAGCTCCATGTATATACCATATTGTCCTGGCTGTATTTCATGGAGTTCTATGAAGCAAATCAGTCCCCTCAGTGTGCACGTAGTTGTCTGTGAGGATATATCATGGTTTATTCACGTTAACAGTAAGGGTGGTATAAAACAGCAGCGTAACTAGACAGAAAAGGATTGTACCTTTTCACCGCCGTGCAAAGACTCTGTAAGGAACATCTTATTAAACACCTTTTAATAGTAAAGGCATCCTTGTCTGTGAGCTAGGTCAGTGTAAGGCACGAAGGCTGAAGGGCTGGATTAGACAGCATGTTCCTGGATGAATCTTCTGGGAGATTTCTAGGGATTAGAGGCCATTGTGGCAGAAGGAGTGGGACACTGTGGCCTTCAGGACTATGAGTGGTTCCAGAGAGAGAAGAGGTGAAGAAGGAACACCAAATCCCAGCCTAACCCAGTCTGTAAGCCACCCATGACAGCCTTTGTATGGAAATAAGGATATACGTATAAAACTTTACTAACTGCAGTCCTATCTGAGGCAAACTCTCATCTTTCCTTGTCTTCATTACATTGAAACTTAAAGTAAGAAGTAATTGGAGGGACTGAGTCCCCTAGTCGAGCTTAGGAAACGCCACAAACATAGCCCAGCCTTCAGATGCTAAGACCTAATTTCAGCCTAAAGTCACAATAAAAAAAAGTCCAGGAAGGATAAAACTTCAGTTTCACAATAAGAAGTGGTTTTTAACTGTTAATTTGTTGGGATTTTTTTCCATTGATGCAAAGCCATCTATAATTGTAACCATACTATAGACACCTACATGTAAGTACACGCCATATAGAAACACGCGGCATGCCAAGTACACAAAAATAGCATCCTATTACCACTGGAGAACTGCACATCCCCTGCTTTGTGTGAATATTGTCTGTGTATACGACAGGCATAAACTTGCACTGTTACTTTTACATTAAAAAAACACCACATAATAAGATGACAAAAAGAAAAATAAATTACAAAGACATAATTTTAGTAACTTCTTGACAAGCACTTAATGTCTTCCAGTCAAGCAAGAACAGAAAATATGTTAGTTGCTTTTTAAACTATTATTCCAATAAAAAGTAATTATAGTGATTAATTGCATAATGATTACTGTAATCACAGCCTATTCTTAGTTGATTAAGAAAGACAGAAGCAGCTCACAGAAAGCTTTCCACTAAAACTATCTGTGTTTATTTTATTTGCCCTTTGCTAATTTTCTTATCAGAAACCTTGAATGGCGATATTTCAAAGACAACCTTGCCAAGTTTCTTTGAGACTAATCCACTGTCCACTGATAAAAACTCCTTTTAAGAGATTGACAAACGTGTTAAGTGGTATTATGGAGGCAAGAAATTTTTCAGCCTTAACCATTGCTGGGGCTTTTGTTGCTATTACACTTTTTTCCTGCTTTTTAATTCAGTACTTCTGCCTCTCTAGAAGATTTTGAAAGAATTTGCATATACTTTTAGATACATATAAGTTTTAGCATAATACATACATTGAGAAGATGTATGAACTCTCTGAAGAGATGGTAGTGGGATGACAGATCTGGGATTTTATTCTGGGGGGGTGGAAATCTTGGATGCAACATCTGGGGAAAACCTTCACATTTCCATCTGCTTGGGTGGAATTGTCATAATTGACACCATTTAAGAATCTTCTCTGTCATGTTGTTCTTCCTCACAGTCCACTGGGACATTGGCTTTTGTTAATTGATTTGGTGTGTAATGAGATCAAACACTACTATGACAGGCAGCATCACAAAACCCTAAATAGAGAGCTTGAGTGATGAACAGAGATCTCAAAATATTACCTACTTTTGATTTATATTGGCGAATTGGAAGAAGAAAGCAGCTAATAGGCAAGGCAGTCAGTTTAGTTAAAACTCATCAACTGCAAGAAGACTTAATAATACCTGAGTCCTATCCATGCGTTTAATGTTGCTGCACTCCTGTGTTGATTGTATGTGAGATTTTGTGGGCATGGAAGTACAGAATGGGGATGTGTTCTAAGGAAGAATAGGTGGGACATCTGAAAACCTTTGTGAAAAGTATCTTAAAAAGGCTGGAGATCCAAAACAAACAGAGAAGGACCTATGATAAAAGAGAATCATGGAAGGGAGCCTGGAAGGGAGCCTAGAAGGGAGTCAGCCCATTCCTCATTGTGGTTTAGCAACATGAACTTTGTGGAAGCCCTACTGAGCTGAGGGTGCTGCTCAGATGCAGCATCAGCAACACAGCAAGACCCTCTGTGAAACTGTCCGAAGACGTTCCCACAAGATGATAGAAGTCTGTAACAACCACAAAGTCAACTCATGTCTCCTAAGTCTCATCCCAACACTTCAACCAACAGTGTCAGATACCCCCTCCATGACGATGCTTTTCAAGATAAGCTATTGGACCTTTGCCAACTTTTGGTATGCTGACTACAGTCAGGAATGCTAAAATCTGTACAGATAAACGTCAATGCAGACAACAGCTATTACAAAGGGAAAACATATTCTTCTGTATAATTCCTCCACCTGGTGGTCAGGTCAGGGATTTGGCTAGTCCAGGTAATGGACACAGGGCAGGCCAGTTCCCAGTTCAGTCATACTTGCCCTTCTTGCTTAAGGTGCTATTTGCAATTAGGCTGGGCAACCAGGTAAAGCTCAAAAAGTTATTATTCACCTGGGGGCTGAACCTTTTGGTTTCTGGAAGTGCATAGGTAGCCCCCATTCGTCCAGGCATGTGCTTTGTTGATACACAATGTCATCGTCTTCCAGAAATTTTTTATCTTTTGCTTTCCTTCCCCAGCCCTGAAAATAATGATATTCTTCAAAAGTGAAACCATTTGCAGAAAGGGACTGGTTGTGAAAAATACCACATTTCAGTTTTAAAGAAAATAATCATGGTTTGCAATTGTCAAAATGCCCTGTTTTGACATTTGAAAATGAAAATAAAACTTTGAAAGGTCACTATAAAAGCAAAATGCTTTCAAATTTTAAAGTGAATTCTTAACTTGATTTCTTCTAAAAGGACCTTTTTTATTCTTTTTTTCCCTCTTGTTTGTTTTTTTTTTTTTTCTCTCCTCCTTGTTTCCCAGATATTCAGTACTGGAAGATCTGTAAGGCAGAGACATATTTAACCATCCTGTAGACTTTCCAAATGCACGAATGCATAACTGCTTTCATAACTAATGAGAGCAAGGAGCTTCTTTACATCCTACATCTCTAAATCCTGAAAGTACTTGCAAAACGGAAGACCTGCTTCCCACCTGGCACTCATGCGTATATTCCATCACGCTATTTTATGGCCCTCTTGAGTTAAAAGACATGCAATTATCACAACTGCTTGTTATTATAAGTTCATACACGCATTAGAGGTGCATTTCTCTCTGTCTCACTCTTTTTCCTTCAGCTGTAGCTTTTCAGTTTGTTCTCTATTACTTTTGATTCCTCTAAATATATCCTTTGCAGCGAGGATATATTGAACCTGTCAAGTTTATTTAAAGAAAGTTAAACTCGGGAAAAATCAGGAGTGTGTTGCCTGGCCAGGGATGGTAAGGTATTCAAGACAAGGCCTTGCTCCACTTAGCAGACTACAAATCCTCCAGATGTCGAGGGAAGCACAGAAAAGCAGATGATAAATGGCATGTGAGAAACTGTACATTGATAAATGAGACTGCAAAGGAAGAATACATCTCCAGGAAATCCTTCATTGTTACCTGCAACGCTGTTGAATTGTAGAGTGCTATTTATATAATCAAACCTGCCAGTAATCAGTCAACGGGAGGCATGGTCCTGCATTCGTATAACTCCAGAAAGTGAAAGGAAATTGTAACAAAGAGCGGAGAAAATAATCCAGTAGTTCCCATCCCCCAGCAGATGCACATGTTCATTGTCAGCTGTGGACTGAGTGTCCTTTAGGGAAGGGACAGGAACAATAAACCCTGAGATAAGAAGAATCAAGGGGAAGGTGTTTTGAGGACTCTAGTATCAGTCACCTGTTGTCGCAAAAAATGTTATTGAAGAAATGAGTCAAAGACTTTCCTTTCTCCATAATTATATGATACTTGAATTAATTGGTGCATGGTCCATTAAAGAAGACATTCATGTCGTAGATGGGCTAAAGACAGGTTGCAAGAATTGGCTTGTCTTTCAGACTATTTCAGTGCCCTTCAGTGGGTCTTCTCTATTAATTTAGGCCTCACACACAATCCCATTTGAATGTTTAAGAGGAAGAGGCAGTTATCAGAGACCTGTACCATGACTTAAACAAAATAAGTAATTTGCACGGAATTTGCATGGCTTTTTTGGAGGACATCCGTTCTTCGGAGCCAAAATTTTAGGAGATCCAGAGATTCAGGATTTGGACAGCATAAACACTTTAAATGGCCCAAAAGACAAATCAGAACACACAGAATCAGAAATCTGACCTCAGCTCCCTCCACTTAAACATAGTTACTTTGAGTATAACCTTATCACTGACGAGTGTGATTCTTGATCGATAAATTCATGCTACCCCTGCAATAGGCAAGTTATGGAGCTACAGAAGTACTTTGTATTGGTGTATCTTACATTCTTTGTAAGGGAAGGGGTCATTTTGGTACAGGCACATTTATACCAGTATAAGTATGACTTATACCACTATAAGCATGATCTCACCCATGTGACTGAAGGTTTTCGACTATATAGGATAGTTAAAGTAGTTCAATCAGGATACATAGAAAACTTTAGTCTAGTATTTATAGATACCTCTGCCCACAGCCACTCCGTACTGAATGCATCCAACACAGAGGCTCCTGAACCTTTCTGATAACTATCTGGGGACCACGTGAGAATCTCAGGTGCTGTAGGACCAAGCCAAAAATACTAGTGTCGTGGTTTGGGCATGTTTGAACATGAAACCACAAAACCCAAGTGAGTGGAAAGATTTTAATCGGCTCTGTTGCTTCTGCTGACCAGCGGGATAGGAATTAAAAAGGAACAAAAAATAGACATCTCTTTTCATCTGCACATATTCACAAGTCAAACCGGTATTAAATAGACGGATAAGACATGCTTCATTATATGATACCTTGAGGTCTTAAAAATTGAATGATATGGTTCCTTGTTTGTAATCCAGCTGCTGAAAGAACCTCAACTTGCCATACAGAATGTTCATTCCTTCCTTTATAATTCAATTTTAAATACCTTCAGGAAGTTTAAACTCATGCATAATATGCAAATTATAGGTACTCTGAAACATCACATCGATTTACATTGTAATTGTTCCATTACTGATGATAATGGAAGTTGCATGTCCACGAGTACTTATTCTTATTAGGCAGGAACTCTGCAAAATAGGCTGTTATTGCTTTGATTTTGCAGCAGTTATTACAATGTGAATGGAAGAATCATAACACCCCAGCCATATTGTAAGATATTGAAAAGTATCCTTGAGATAGTGATATTTCTCAGAGGTTTATTGCTAGGAAAAAAAAAAACAAAACAAAAAAAACGCACCCCATCTGATCATGACTTCATGACTACAACTACAAATATAATAGTAAATATTAAAATACTAAGGATGTGGTTTATATGATGAAAATTCATACTTAATAGCAATGAAGCCATGGAAAATAGTGATGGGGGAAAAAAATTACATCTAATCTAGGTCTAACTAGTTCTGACAGTGCTGCCTACATTAATCTCGGACAAAATGATTCATGGAATGGAATTTTTTTGCTTTCTCTTTCTCTCTTTGCTCTTTCTTCCACCATTTTGCTCCCCTTCCTTCCCCTCAGTAAATGTAAGGCTGTTCAATAACGTTACAGATAGACCAAAAATAGGCAAAATATTTTGCATTCTGGTTTACCAATCAAGAAATAAGTGAAAAATTAGTTCAGAAGAAACAGCAAAGATACACATTTGACTTATAAAGTTGTTAACACACATCAAGGGAAAAGAGTTTTACTCTAGTTTAACAGGATGCATACTCAAGAGAAAGTAGAAGCAAAGATACAATAGTTCAGAATTTCTTGTTTTAATTTGATAAGTTTGAAGCTAAATTTTATTTTTAAGGTGTGTGAAACACAATAGAAGCATTTCATTGCATCCACATGATATTTGTATTCACAACTTTATTATTTGAGGGCCAGGCAGAAATTAATAAAGCCGAAATATCTTGGTTTCTGTATTCAAGTGACATGTGATGATGAGTTTAACCTTTGGAGGATGACCCACTCTGTATGATGACTCAAAGAATGATTCCATCATGTTCTCAACCAATTCCTTTGATTTCTGTGTGTCTCGAAGACTCATAGTTAATATTTGTATATAAGATGAAGATGTTATTTTCATAGAATCATACAATCGAATCATTTTGGTTGGAAAAGCCTTTAAGATCATCAAGTCCAACCGTAAACCTAACGTCACCACTGCTAAACCACATCCCTAAGCACCACTACGAATCTTTTAAATAGCTCCAGGGGTGGTGATTCCACTACTTCCCTGGGCAGCCTGTTCCAATGTTTGATAACTCTTTCAGTGAAGAAATTTCTCCTAATATCTAATCTAAACCTGTCCTGGTGTAACTTGAGGTTGTTGCCTGTTACTTGGGAAAAGAGACTGACGTCCACCTTGCTACAACTTCCTTTCAGGTAGTTGTGGAGACTGAGAAGGTCTCCCCTCAGCCTCCTTTTCTCCAGGCTGAACAATACCAGTTGCTCCTCACAAGACGTGTGCTCCAGATCCCTCACCAGCTTCGTTGCCCTTCTCTGGACACACTCCAGCACCTCAATGTCATTCTTGTAGTCAGGGGCCCAAAATTGAACACGGTATTTGAGGTGGGGCCTCACCAGTGCCCAGTACAGGGGGACAATCACTGCCCTAGTCCTGCTGGCCACAGTGTTCCTGATACAGGCCCGGATGCTGTTGGCCGCCTTGGCCGACTGGGCACACTGCTGGTTTATATTCAGCTGGCTGTCAACCAATGCCCTCAAGTCCTTTTCTGCCAGGCAGCTTTCCAGCCTGGCAAGCCACTTTTGCAAGCCACTCTTCCCCAAGCTTGTAACGCTGCACAGGTCTGTTGTGACCCAAGTGCAGGACACGGCATTTGGCCTTGTTGAACATCATACCATTGGCCTCGGGCCATTGATCCAGCCTGTCCAGATCCCTCTGCAGACCCTTTCAACCCTCAAGCAGATCGACACTCCCACCCAACTTGGTGTCATCTGTAAATTTACTGTGGGTGCACTCGATCCACTCATCCAGGTTGTTGATAAAGGTATCAAAGAGAAATGACCCCAATACCAAGCCTTGGGGAACACCACTTGTGACCGCCCACCAACTGGATTTAACTCCATTCACCACAGCTCTTTCAATGCGGCCATCCAGCCAGTTTTTTAACCAGTGGAGAGTACATTCTTCCAAGCCATGAGTAGTTTGTCCAGGAGATTGCCGTCAGAATGCCAGAAGGCTGGGAAACACTGTAAAAGGCTTTACTAAAGTCCAGGTGAACAGCATCTACAGCCTTTCCCTCGATCATAAACAGGTCATATCATAAAAGGAGATCAGATTAGTCAAGTAAAAAAAAAAAATTAATTTTAAATCAGGCAGTTCCAACACTTTTTTCCACATTGGTGGCTTTTGGAAGTTTTAAAACACCTCCATAGCCACAGTGCCTTTTCATGGTCATCCCCTCTTACATGTGATATGAACACAATAAACTACTAAGTTTCAGTTTTCTGCAGCTATTTCAGATCCCAAAAAGGATTAATGTATGTAAAAAGTAATCTCTCCCTCCCTGTGCCTTCTCACCCAAGATACTATCAGTTAATCTAATCAAAAATGTAATTTCTCACTAGAAGCCTCGTCTCATAACCTTAGAATATCACAAACACAACAATGCTACTAAGAAATTTGGTTACATTCAATATTGGTGGCCCAAAATATGCAAACATTGCCTAGATGGCAACTGTGAATTTGTGAAGAAATCAGGAGCAAATTTTGATTGGTTTAAGTGTTAGGTTACTTAAATTTTTAATGTATTAACTCTCATTGCTGATAGGTTACTCTCATTGCTAATGCAGATACCTTTACACTTATGCCGTTCTGCGACATACACTGCTTCAGGGATTCCTGCTAAAATGCGATGAATCTGCCACGGAAGTTGAATTCCTCTCGCTTTATTTTAGGTGTCTAAAAGTTAGGCATGTTGTCTAAGCCATCTAAATAGATTCCCCCTCTGTTCAGAGAAAGAGGTTACTCATCTGATCCCAAACCAGGTAATTAAGGGAAGTTCAATGAATCCTGCGGAGGAGCTCAGACTAAATGCCTAGTTTCTGACAGCTGCTGTTAGGTGCAATGAGTTCCCTCTTGTTGTTAGTATTGTACGTTGCTGATGCAGGTACATACAAGGGATCTTGACCCACTATGAATGGTTTAGAAACAATTTAACTGTGGACAACGTTTACTCAAAGTCTGAATCTGCCCAAAATTTCTAGATTTTGAAGTGCTATCCTAAGAGCCATAGAAACACACGGTGATGCTATCCAGCTTGAAAATATAAAATAAATGTGTCTGTGTGTATGTGAGTGTTTGTATGTAAATAAATCTGTGTTTCTACTCTCTAATTAGGTGTTCCTGTCATTAAAAAAATGTCTATAATTAGAACACATAAATCCTTAGCCAGGATGTAGGTAATTATAGGTAAACTATAATCACACGCTAGCAACTCCTGTCAGACTTCTATAACTAAGCTAATAAGGGTTAGATACTGTATACATTTTTTGCTGGATTTACTTTCAACCAGGATTGTACCTGCAAAGAAAACCCTGACTTCTTTCTTGGCTTCAATAAAGCTCCTGCTCACAGAAGAGGAAAGAAACTTTCCCAGTTTCTGATGTAGAACAGGGTTTCCCTGCGATATTTGTGCTCTGAATACATAAAGTCTACGTATTTTCATTTCTTTACGAATTAACAACGGACTTTGCTGGGGGTTTTCTGTTGTGCTGTAACATCTGACATTTTTTCTCTTGCTTTTTTTTAATTTTGTACTGAGAGTGGGGTCCCCACAGGATATGATCCTCAACAGCTAATCTGAATAACTGAGAAAAGAAAGGAAAAAACTATTTCTCACAGAATCTGCAAGAATGCAGGATTTTATTTTATTTTTTTTAAGTGTCCATGTGCTTCACACAATCGGCTATTTAGTTTTGCTTTAGTTAGTGGTAATTCGTTACAAATATATGAGATGATAAGAGAAATTAGTTTGAATAGAAGAGGCCTCTCAGAGTCACTCCTGCCTCTCACTGCATTTGTTTGTGTTTATGTAAGCAAAAAAATGGCATGCATTATCTTTTTATGAGCCTTGCGATTTATTCTGTTTTGTTGTCAGACCTTTGGGAATGCATTCTATAAACTTTATTGAGACAAGATATCTAAAGGCGTTTGCATATTTGTGAGCTCAGCACAATATTACTTTTTAATGCACTTTTGACTTTGCATGGAGAAAATGGAGTAAGAAAATGTAAACCAGCAATATTTCAGGTGGCTTTAGTTTTATTACCTGTTTTTTGTTTCCCCAGGTTAAAAACAAATAAAGACTCAATCATTTAAATGTAATAAACACTGAGGTCTAGTAGTTTAACTTCTGACTATTTCTGTGGATAAAAGTTCAAATTACTAACCAAGGCCTCCATTCAAAAAGCTATTAAGGATACTGCTAGCTCAAGCACGTATTTAAGTATGAAGTTAAACTGTCATGTTTCTTGAACGGGGCTTCATGGCACACATCTGTTTTCAGTAAAAAAAAACAAACAAAACAAACAAACTTGCACATTTTTTGTTGTGATTTTAATTCTTCATGTTCTACCTGAAATTTACTGAAATTGCCATGAGCTCATCTGCAATACTTGCTCAGTTGTGCAGAGCTATTGATATACAGAAGCAAGTCCAGCGGTAGGCTATGCAGATGGTGCAGGGCTGGAGCATGCGTGGTGTACAAGCAGAGGCTGAAAGAATTGTTTTCGGACAGCCTTAAAAACAGAAAGTGAAGGGAGATTTTATTGTGGTCTTCAGCTACCTAATGGGGGGGGTTAGAGAAGATGTAACCAGGACCTTCTCAGATGCTTGCAGAAGGACAAGGGGAAGATGCAACGAGAGAAAATTTGATTAGATGTAAGGCAAAATCTTCCCACTAGGAGACTAGAAAAACACTGGAAAAGGTACCCAAAGAAAATGTGGGGTCTCTGTCCTTGGGAATAAGGTCTTTAGCAATCTGATCTGGTCAGAAGATTAGACTACATGACCTCCAAAGGTCCCTTGTAACCTGAATTGCTCTAAGAGTCTGTGACTACATAGCTATTGACTTTCAGTAGCATATAATTTCACCCTGTGCTTTTGAGAGTTTCAGCCTTAAATATTGGCTAGAAATTTCACAAAATCGACATAAATGCATGTATTGGTTACAGCAAGGTTGAGGTAGTCTATCATATCCCTTTAGTTGATGGAATATTAGAAGTCTTTTTTAAAGTGGATCTTAAATTATCTATACTCATTTTATTTTAGATACTCTATTTACATGAGTGGTTTGTCACTGTCGGAAGAACAGACCAGGACTGTCAGGTTTAGCTACTAAGCATAATTAAACATGTATTTGTTTTATTTCCATTCTTTGTGCTTCACTCTGTACTGACATCTCAGAACCCTCCAAGGATGTCAATGGTTTAAACAGGGGAAAAAATTGCCCTTTCTGGCTTCTTTCAAAGGACAATATTGGGAAATGACAGTGGAGTCAAAGTCACACTGGCTTCCACCTTTCTATTCCCCTTCACCTCATTTCTTTGCTGTGTTTTGTGCCTTTTTTTCACCTGAACTGCCCCTTAGAATGTTAGAACTTAGAAGCACTCTTGGAGGGGAAAAAAAAAAAAGAAAAGAAAAAAAAAGATCAGATTGGAGAGTATTTAATCAAAACTTCCTTCTATCATACAGAAACACTTATGATGATAGAATCTGGAGAATAAAAGTTACAGCTCTCACTTCCAGTCCTTCTGGAAAGATTTCTGACTTGTTACATTTTCCTTCCCTGACGAATCACTTGATGTTGAAATAACATCTTCTCTGACAACTTGGGTAAGTGACTCAAAGCATTCTCTCTTCCCCGTAGTGTAGAGGTTCTTCTGAAAAATTTCTAAAGAAGTAAAGGTTTTTTCTTTGTTTTCTCTTCTAAAAGGGCCTAATGATTTTCCTGCTCTCTCTCTCTGTAGCACAGAAGGAAGGGACGTATTTGCCTGCACTGACACCCTTCTCTTTCCTCAATTTGCCAACAAGGTTGACTTAACAGATGAGTGTTTCTGTAGTTGTGGTATCGGACCTTGTTCCAACACAGTCTGTGTACCTGTTGTAAACATGGTTCATTATGCACACTGAGGAACTTTAAATAAAAAAAAAACAAAAAAACCAAAAAGCCAGTAAATGAGCAGTTTCCCCATTTAGGACCTAATTCAGCAGTGCTCTAAAATGCATGCATCATCATTATTCAAGAAAACATGCAAAGAACGTGCTGATGGATGTGCTTAGGTGTTATGTTGAATTAAGGACTTAATTACAAAAGACAAGCGGTAGAGCTGAACAGCTCATATTTGGAGAACCATGTCCCCATGGACCTCAAATGTTAATGACCGGCATATATGGATATTGTAAGGGGGGAAAAAAAAAACAAAGCAAAACCCAAAATAAAAAGATAAATAGATTTTGAGGAAACTGCAATATATGTTGTAACTTTCCAAATGTCCATAATCCCTAGAAGGGTTCAGACTTTGCCATGAATATTAAAATCCCTGGATTTTGTTGAGGGTAGAAACACATAGGAGGGAAGCAATAACATGCTGGAGCTTGTTGCCAGAGGAGACTGTGAAGACACAGAGTATCAGGAGGGTCAGAAAGGATTAGAGAAATTAGGCAGACAAATTAGACAAGACAAATTAGATATTAAATGAGCAAAGTCAATACTACACTATTGAGTGAGTGACAAAACAAATAAAAAAAGCTTCATTCTATAGGGACTTTGATGAACTGTAAGGTTGAGTGAGCAGAAACTGCATGGAGTTTGCCAAAGAGAAAAGTCCTGCACATGAGCAGAATAAAGGCATTTTTCAGTACAGCTGGTAACCAACAGGCTGAACAGGAGTTCTGCTGAAAAGGACCTGGGCACAGTGGGTGGACACTGAGTTTTGCAGGAGCCAGGAGCACTCTGACTGTGAATAAAGCATGCTCCATATTTGTATACAGTAGGAGAAGCATGGCCAGAAGACTAAGAGTTGGTACTATTCTCCTCACCAACGCCAGTGAAGTTACACCTGGAACAGTGTTCAGTCTTGGACCCCTCAAATTCAAGAACCATGTGGAGAAACAAGTCAGCAAAGAGTGACCAATGTCATAAAGGGCCTTGAGTACAGAACGTAGAGAGTTCCAGTGAGATGGGTGTGCTTCTTGTGACTAAGATGTGTGAAAGAAGGAGCAGAATGACACCCTGCAATTACTTCAATAGGAGTTATAAAGATGATGGTGTCCAATTCTTACTAGTGGCAGATGGTAAAACAAAGTGGAATGGAAAGAAGGTGTGGCTTGGAAGGTTCAGACTAGACATTAGAAAGATGCTTTTCACTAAAAGGGTTGCACAACACCGGAACAGGAGTAAGGGATGCTGTGGAATCCCCACTCTTAGAGGTTTTCCAGATGTTGTTAAACAGTCACTGCTAACCTGATCTAGCTTTAGCAACATTCATGCACTGACCATAAGGTTTTAGACAAAGTAACATAGCTGGAAAAATCAAGTGTTAAGGTTTACAAACTTCTTCAAGTCTCTGCATCCACACTGTCAAATATATGTCCTTAGGTTATCCCAGATACAAGCTATCAGAATAACTATAAAAAAAATATAAAAATTTTCACTTTGAATGTAGAGATGGTGGCAGAAGTCTTGGAAAACTCAGGAGTCTTTGCAAATGATGGGTTTAATTTTTAGTGGACATATAATTTCTGTCCATTAATCTCCTTCCTTCTCTCCTTGAAGCACCTTCATGGCCCCTTCTTGCTGATGTGGCACTCCATACAAGAGCAGTGCATCAGTACAAAATGGGATGGAACTTTATCTACTAGTTACACAATAAAAATAATTCTACTGCACAAGTAAATCACCATTACAATAGAGGTTCAATACACTTATCCAGGAACACTAGCCCAGTGCTGCAAGTATGCAGGTGTAATGCTATCAGCGTGACCACCTAGGGAGTATAAATGCATTAGCGACTAATAGGATTATTGACCTCATGTCACAGAAATGAAATAATTTCAATTTTTCATTTCTGCTTTAATTGTCTGATTGCAGTTAAGAACTCTTTCCCTTCTTCCTTGACTTTCACAGGGAGTAGATATGCGTATTGATGAGGAAGACATGTATGTAATTGCTTCATAAGACTGGATTGGTACCAGTCAGAATATAGCAAGTTGGCAACTGGTACGTACACTATATATTTGAGACTAATTAATGCAAAGTAAGTAGTTCACCAGTATATTTTTTTCATATAGGAAAGCAAGTTTGAGAAATATCCTTCTTGTTTCGTCTGTGGTAATATACCTCTGCCCTCAGCCAATGTTCACCCTCCTCTGTTGCACTAACAAATATACCAGTGGATCCTATAAGGTAATATGGGCCAGAGAAAGGATTAATGTAATGAAAAATATTATTTTTATACTTTTTTTCTATTCAACTTCATTTATTTCTGTTTCACTTGCTAGACCTGCTTTAGAAGGTTTAAAACCATTATTAAAAAGAAAAAATAATAATAAAAAAAATACTAAAGTTATGACATGTTAGTTGTAAACTACAAATACATGTCTGTTGTTTGTCATATTGGTTTGGATCAAGATGAAGTTTTCTGGTTTGCTTGAGTTTTAGCATTAGAAAAAACTGTATGGAAATCTTTATATGTGTTTTATATATATATAAATAAGAAAAGATACTTATTTGTTTATTCCTAGGTTGCTGAATGGAAATTCCTTATTATTTAACCTCATGTAGTAATATGGACTAATTTTTTAGTAACTGGGTTCTACCTTGGCAATTAGTGGCTGGGTCCTTTCAGGGAAGATGTTCATCATGGATCATCTTCCAACGTGCTTATGAAGATTTTTTTACAGCCAACTTCACAGCTGACTTCAGAATTCACTCTTGTGTTGTACCACAGGCCGACTTTGGCCTGGAGCTTCCTAGTAGGACCTGTAAAAAAGACTTTATTTATGGGTAGGCTTTTTAACTGCAGGGATGTTGTTCCATGCAATACACTGGAAAGAGCAGATACATTTGTCACCTTGTTTTTCCACGCAACTAATGAATTTATACAGTCCTTAAAATCCTGAACAAATCAGAAACTTCACAACCACGTATGGAAGGCAAGTTTACGTGAGTGCTCCTCCCTGCCCATTTTTCTGAAAGGAACGGGCTAGGGAAGGGAGAATTTGCCAATCTGAAAGAAAAGGGTAAGGGAAGAGAGAATGGGACAGAAAGAAATTGCTTTCCTCCATCCTGGAAATGATACCATCAGCCTGGAGTAGTTCTACGATTAGCACTTTATTTGAGATGTCCTTCAAACTCAATCAGGAGATAAGTCTCATTTTATGATTATTGCCACCCACTGTCTGCTTCCAGTACCCAAAAGACTTTTGAAGCCAAAAGCGGGCTATTCTGATCCAGAAGAGTACCAATGAAGAGACCTACACACTAGCTATGGCGATGATAGGGACATAAAAACCTGTGCAATTGTAAATAACTAGAATATTTCTCATGTTTTAAGAAGGCAGAAGCAGATATTCTTGAATCAGGGGGATGTCTGTGAGTGAAGAAATAAGAAAGGTGTTTTTCCTTCTTTTCTGATTCTCCCTCCCTCTTTTATTTTAGAGGTCTTGCTCATGTGGGCCAATGAACATATAACCTGGCGGAGGCAGCATCTCTGCATAGGACCCCAGTAACGTAATTGAAGACAATTCTGTAATGCAGTTTACCAAATCTCAAAGATGATGAATGGGGGATGATTTATTAAGTCACCCAGTCTGTTCCCTGCTACTCCAGGGTTAGTTCCATCAGTGTTTCTGTGTGTTTAATGGATTAATATAGTTCACTGAAGTTTATTCATGAAAGAGAAAGTGGGCTCAGCATTTTCTCCAACTAAAGTGTGTGAAAACCCCCGCATAACAGAATTCAGATTTTATTTAGCAGGAAGGGGACCCAAGAGGACTAATTCACTAACCTTTACAGCACACATTTCCCTTAGCACAAGTGACAGAAATGAGATACTTAATACAACTCTTGCTCTATGTTGAAAGATGGCAAAATTTTTAACAATGCAAAAAAGGGGCAATTTTAATCACAACTGCATGTTCCAGACCAGCACATATACAATAAATATTGATTTTAAAAGTTTTAGAAAGGTACACTGCACTTTTGGAGCAGGAACAGTGGAAAACCCAAACAAAACAAGAAACTAAAAATATGTATATTTTCTGGGTATGTACTGACACAGAAGAGTTTTGCAATAAAAATCTATAGGTTGTTGTGTTTTGCTTCTTTTAGCGTAAAAGGTGTCAAAGAAAAAAAAGAAAAAAAAAGAAAAAATCACAGACCTGAATGTGTATCCTCAAAATGGAGAATGAAACTGATGACTGAAAAGACCTTTTAAAATGTTTACATTTAAAGACATTTTCTAAGAGTAGAGAAATGGAATAACTAAAATAAAATTAAAAATCTGTCTCAGTTTGTGGAGTTATTTTTAAAGCATGTAAACATTTCAGGGTCTGCTACATTGAAAATAAAACTGCTAAAGGACGAACACTGCCTTATTATATAAAATGATGCGGTGAGAAACATCAGATAAGAAAAAGTGAGAAACATATTAAAAGCATAAAAAATAAATCCCCTTTTTGTCTTATTTCTTTGCTTCTAGTACTTAATGAAAGAAAGAATTTTTCCTTCAGATTTGCAAACCAAAGGGATTTCAATAAAATCTGGATCAGTACTGTTTCAGGTATGTGGTGTGAATAAATCTGAAGGTTAGGCTTAGGATACCTGTAAGTACTGGTTTGTATTTCTAATTCTGGTTTTCATTGTTTGGTAGTCATGAAATAAAATAATGATAAGGACTTACTCCATAACTAGTAACTTCTTAAATATTGCATTGCTTTACAAAGTATTTTAAGGTCATAAAGGGATAGAGAAAAAATGAAACTTGGGATTCTTTCTCCTTTCCTAATCTTTCTGAACTCTCAAATTTAAACCTAATGGGTGTTTGGAGAGGTGATACTTCTGATGGTCAACCCTCCTTGTTCATCAAGTAGGAGCAGCATTTTTATTGTCTCCAGAGTCTTCCTCTACATGCTCATATGCAATGAAAAGACAATTATTTTTTCATGCTTTATGACATGTAGAATTCTTTACACAACAGCCATAGAATCTAACTTGATGTGCAAAGAAAAGTATGACCAAATCACAGAACAGAGCATGTCTTCATCAGGTATACTTCATATTTATCTTGAGAAGGAGACAACGGACACCAAAGTAAGGTGATTTAATGCAGAAAACAAGACGTTTCATAGAATCATAGAATTGTTCAGGTTGGGAGGGACCTTAAAGATCACCTAGGTCCCACCAGACCGGCTTGCTTAAAGCCCCATCCAGCCTAGTCTTGAACACTTTCAGGGATGGGGCATCCACATGCTCCCTGGGCAACCTGTTCCACTGCCTCACCACCCTCACAGTAAAGGATTTCTTCCTGATATCCAATCTAAATCTCCCCTCTTTGAGTTTAAAACCATTCCCACTCGCCTTATTGTTACACTCTCTGATAAAGAGTCCCTCCCCATCTTTCCTGTAGGCCCCCTTTAGGTACTGGAAGGGGCTATAAGATTCCCACGGAGCCTTCTCTTCTCCGGGCTGAACAACCCCAACTCTCTCAGCCTGTCCTCATAGGATAGGTGTTCCACCTCTCTGATCATCTTCATGGCCCTCTGCTGAACCCTTTCCAACAGGTCCATGTCCAATAGGTCCATTTCTGCATGTTAGTAGTGTTACTTATTTAAAATAATGCATTACTTATAATATAATTATTCCAATTGATTATAACATTATTAACTACTGAGTTTGTGCTCTGCACTGCTGTTAGTCAAGAATACTTCACACAACACATAGCTTAAGTCAGAGAGATACAAAGTAGACAATTTTTCAAAAAGAGGCAAATTAGAAAATCATTCTGGAAATCCAGAGATGGAAACTACCCATTGACATCACAGCTACTGAGTTTAATCCTGCTCATTTTTTTCATTTTTGCCAGTAAGAATGTCACCCATATTTATCCCCCAAAGAACAGAAAAGGTTGTAGGGAAGGGGAGTTAGAAATGAGTTCTTCTCCTTCTTGCAAATGAGAATGAGTGAATATTGGAGCTGATGGGTATGGAAAGTTCAGGGAGTTGCCCCAAAGACATCACTTCATCATCTTGCATGGCATAGACCTTAGTTCAGTACACAGCCAGAATGCTGTGCTGGGAAATGTCCTGGGACACCTGAGCTAGAACAAGAGAGTTTGCCTTACTCCTTTAACTCATTTTGTTTTCTTCCCTTCTATTCTGTTCTTATTATTCTGCCCTCCGCCAAAAATAGGTTTGAAAGGACTCTGAGCAAATAAGGGGATCACCAAGAAGGGAGACAGAAGTCTTGATTTTCTCAGGGTTACGTATAGGAAACTAAACGCTGGGAGAAGTCCTGCATCCATCCTTCAGCCCAGCTGGCTTTGTGGCACTCAATCCCATGTCAAAGGCATAGACAGTCCATAACATCCCTTAATGATTTTTAGTGCAATGTGTCTAAGGGCAAAGATTACAGAAGAAACATCACAGCATGCAGTGGGAGGAGTGATCACCAAAATGCGTGCATTTCTTATGTTACAAGACAGTATGTCTGGGCCATCTCAGCCAATTCAAGGGATGTTGTCTACAATTTGGGATGCTAAATAAGAGGAAAACTAAATAACATATTCAGTTTCAGACACCCATTTATAGTGTAGCATGGAATAATAATTTTTGTTCAGTGTGTTGACATCTATTTGACATATGGAGATTTGTTATATATATACATTTATTATTCATGACTGCAAAAGATAGCTGAATAAATATGAATAAAAGAAATATACAAACCAATTTAATCTTAAAATAGTTCTGTCGAGATGGGATTTTACATCTTCAATACATCTTTTTTGGTATATTTTGTATTAATAATTCGGTTGTAGGTCTAGTAAATCTACAGTTTTAAAGAATGTGGTTTTTTGTTCTTTTCCATACTGAAAGGAACATAATGGAGGAAATAATGTAGGAAACAATTTTTGTTTCGATCATGGAGTTACACTGAGAAAATACGAAAAGTTTGATGGTTATGAGTATTAGCATTTCTTGTTTGGGCATTAAGTATTCTTATCCTGTCAATCTTATGGAAATGAAAAAGATGTGGAATAGGTGTTGGAAATTAAAGCCATTTCATATAATTATTAAATGTGCCACTCCATTCTGAAAAGGGTGTAGCATTAAATGGGCTTTGTTTGATATTAATCAAACTTTCCTACCTGAAATACCTTCTAAATTTAATGACTCTGGTCTCAGTCAAGATCAGCTGTCATTCAAATTCAGTCTACGTATGGGTGGATATGTCTTTTTTTTAACTATATGATTACTGTACACAGAGCTGGACAGAGTTTAATGGAAATAAAATGTTATTACATGAGACAAAAGATAGAATAAAACTGTTAGAGGGAATAAAGCTATATCATTCAATATCTCATATGTTCTCTGTTATGGAAGTGTTTTCTGCATTTGAAAGAATGATTTACTAGGAGTTACATTCTTCATTTGCTAAAGCTGTAGTGTGCTCTTACTGTGCGTGTCATGTAGCTGAGGCTCAGCAAAGGGAGAAAACAAAAAGGAACATGTGTCTCAAAGGCAGAATCTCTTCTATGTTGCTCTAATAAGGTGTTGCATAAAATTCTACATTGCAAAAGATTAGTGTCCTTTACAAAAATCAAGCATCTTAAAATGTGAAGAAGTTGCTATAAATCATCAGATCTTCATTGAAGTTAAGTTTTCACAGGAAGAAAAATGCTAAATAATGCAAGTGAAGCAAATTTTGTTGATTTACATCCTCTGAGAATCACAGAGAAACAAATTATGGCAATGGTTTAGCTATACATACCACAGGGAATTTTTCCTTCTCTCTCTGTTTTTTCCCATCCCAGTGAAACTGAGCAAAAATCTGCCAATTTTCTTCACTTCCCCTGACCAAAAGTAAATGTAAGGGGCAAGATCAAACAAAAAAAATGTAGATCTGAGTTGCCTTTTCCTGAAGGAGAGAGAAAGTCTTTTTCTACCTACTAAGCTAAAGCCAACCTGACACTTCTGGGGTGGGGGTGTGCACATGAGTCATCTCATGCCCATAGAAATGGAGCGCATACAAATGAAGTAAATCTTCAATTAAAAGAGCAAGTGCGGGCTTTGTCCTTCAATTGCAGAGGTAAAGCTGATAGATTGCATGCTATTTCTTCACAGTTCTCCTCCATTTATAGAATCATAGAATCACAGAATGGTTTGGGTTGGAAGGGACCTTAAAGATCATCCAGTTCCAACCCCCTGCCCTGGGCAGGGACACCTCCTACCAGACCAGGCTGCTCAAGACGCGTCCAACCTGGCCTTGAACCCCTCCAGGGATGGGGCAGCCACAGCTTCTCTGGGCAACCTGGGACAGTGCCTCACCACCCTCACAGTAAAGAATTTCTTCCTAATCTCCCTTCTTTCAGTTTGAAACCATTCCCCCTCATCCTGTCACTCCACTCCCTGACAAAGAGTCCCTCCCCATCTTTCCTGTAGACCCCGTTTAGGTACTGGAAGGCTACTATAAGGTCTCCCCAGAGCTTTCTCTTCCCCAGGCTGAACAACCCCAACTTTTCAGAACATTTCAGAATTCATATATTTTTACCCAACTCTGTGCCCTCTGAAATTATTTTCATGCATCAAATTGTTGTCTATGGTCAGTAAGTTGCTCAGGGACAATTGGAGCTGTAGCATCTACATTAGTGCCACTCCTTATAGCCAATACAAATTCTGGCTTGCAGGATGGAGAATTGACCAGTCCCTCTCCTGCCATATTCACAGCATGGCTTGAATTTTTGTATTAAAGTTCCATTTATAAAATTAATTAAAGTTATAACTCTAGCACAGGAAATTGAAGATGTTAATAAGAGAGCTGGCTGGAAAAATTCCATGCAAATAGTTTTCTCTCATTCAGTGGTATTCAGAGAAAACCAGTTCCATTTTATTTTATTTATTTTTTTTGTGAAATGATATCATCTTGGTCAAAATTGTATTGTATGGTATTGTACAGAAAGTAAAACCCTTTGAAAATGTTATAACATGACTTTTTGATTTCTTGGAACAAAAACTTTCATGATTTTGAAACATTTTTGTTTCAAAATGAATATTACATAACAAATGAAGAAATATTACAATGGTAAAATATATAAATGAAATTATTAAACCAATCTAATAAAGCTGTAGAGGGAATTTTAATCTAATATCAGATGAAAGTATTTGGACACCATAACATTTTTCTAGTGAACAGAAATCTGTTCTTTGGCCACGTCTAGTTGTCTCTCACCAAGCTTTTAAAATTTAACTCACCATTTTAACTTGATTTTATGAACATATGGGAAAAATAGTACACTTTGATTATATTAGACCTGTTAGTAGGATTGCCTGTCCTGGAAGTTTATCCTCCTACTGATCTTTTCTTCACAGTTTCCAAAATTTTCCAGTCATCTTCTCACTGGCTGCCCTTATCTTTCTATCCCTGCTCTTTTGTCCTGTTTCCTGGCTGTCTTTTTAACGCCATCATTCCTTTTGTGTTCCATTTTGTGAATGTCTTTCCCAAATAACTGTAGAATTAATGCAGTAGTTTCCTAACCATTTTTACAGATATATGGCATGTAATATTCCATATTTTCCATTAATAGTTTGCCTTCTCTTCTATTTAGCCTGTAAGCAATTTAGGGCATAACTGTAAATCATTCTGTCTTCCCAGTGCTGAGGACAGGAGAGGTATATGTATATCCGGTTGCTCCAGAAGTTACTCTGTTGTAAAGATTATAATAAATAATAACAATGCTCTACACCATTTTGTCATTGCCTAGAGAAGGTTAATTAACAGTAATTTTATCTAGATTTTTTAAAACAAAGTTTCTATATATGAAAAATCCTTTCTTCCTTGTAGAATTATAATTCCCATCCTGAAAATAAGGATAGCTGGGTTTTTGGTAAGGGAAATGCTTTGGAAAGATACACATTAATGGTAAGCAATAGGACAACTGCAAAAGAATAAGTGCTCTGATGCACTCACAAGTGAAATTTTCATGTCTGTATCCACTTTTTTTTCCCTCATTGCATTGGTAATTTATGTCTCCTCCAGTTTTCCATTCTACCATTCCTCCAAATTCTGCAGCAAGTTTGCAGATGGACTATCCCAAGAGATGCATTATCATAATGGGATTAGCAGCCTTTCCTCTCTGTTACACCCGTTCAAATGCAGTTGAGGTCAATAATGACAGAATGTGGTCATTGTGTTCTAATAGCTCTGGACTAAATGAAATGAGCCAGTGGTCCCAAGGCAGTTCTGATCAGTTGAGTGGCCATATAAATACAGTGAACATCCCTGCTGTCAATCTCAGGAGACAGAAGTCTGAAAGGACTAACATGAGGAATGAGTTATTCCTTCACTTTCTTGAGAAAGCTCTCCAGTTGTGGGGCAAGGTATGGAGAAGAGGGAGAGACATGCCTCTTGTCCGCCTGTGCTTAAACTCCTCTGTGGAGGAGCTCAGTTTTCAGTCCTATAGATGTGACAACTTCAGCATTTTACAAGGAAAAGAAACCAGAAGGAAAATAACAGGTAAACCAATCCATGAAGTGTTACTCCATTTTACTTTTTGAAAAAGCCATATCTTTGTAGATTGCTCAATTTTGTCTTTGTACATGGACATTTGAGACAAGTCCCAAGCAAAAAGTTCAACCATGGGACTGAAATTCCAAAAGCCTAACAAGTGTTTGTATCTTGGATTACAGGTTGAGTTTATTCCTAGTTGAAATTAAATACACTTAAAAAAACCCCACAAACCCAACAACTTTAAGATGACAGCTTGACTTTGTGGTGATCAGAACATGGTATAAATACTTTTCTGGGAGACTTTCTCAAATCACCATCAGAAGATCATGGTAAAAAAACAATCTAAAAAAAACTTACTTTCCTTTGGACAACAATCTTGCTTTTTCCTTCTCCTTTGATCACAGTTCAATTTACATGTACAGGATATACACATGGACTGGGGACATTAATATTTCCATCAATCATAATTCTCTCACTAGATTAAGGCATTAATGACAAACTGAGGGTTACAACTTCTATGGAGGTAACATCACAATCAAAATATTTGTGTTATTTACCTAAGTTATGTAGTTTGGTTAGCTTAGTTGGTTTTACGCAAAGATAATTAATAGAAAGGTTGATAAACCACAAAATGTCTAGTCTGATCTGTCCTTTTCAAGACAGCTGTTTCTCTTAACAAAGGAAGTGCAATAGATCTAATCGAGGCTTCGGTGATGTACCTCATAAACTGTCATATGTGTAATTAATGTAGAAATAGGAAAAAATTAGGATTGCTAAAAAATTTTTACAGGTAAGCAAAGGGCTTTATAAATTGAATGCGGAACAGAAAAAAAGGAAAGAATCTCAAGAAGTGATCTGGATAAGAGTCTTGTGAAAGCTTTGTTAATATTCTTGGCACAAGAGGTTAAATGTGAGTTCAGAGAAGTTACTGATGATTCAAATCTGGACAGCCCTGCAGGCACAAAATCTAAGTATCATGGAAGAACTATTAGATTAAAGGAGGAAAAGAATAGAAATGAAAAGAAATTTAGTCAGGGGTAAGTAATCAAAATTTCTCAAATGAGTTAGAAGATTTTTGCTCAGAAATGGCAAGAAAGACCTTAGTCCCTCATAGGATGTCTGAAAGACATCACTATAAGGCCCTCACAGAAAAAGCAAATGTGAAACAAAAGTGCACGAAGCAACACATTTTCAGTAGAAATCAGAAAGTAAATTCAGGGAAAATAGAAAGGTTTAACAAAAAGAACAGCTTGTTTTACCACAGGCATCTAAAAATGCTTGTCTTATTTTATCAGGCTAAGTAAAACCTGAGTAGGGAATATTATTGCTTTTTGTAAGGTTGTCATAAGTGAAAATAATTATCTCAGCTGAAGAGTGAGGTGGGCTAAAGAATTAAAGTATAAATTTCCCATAAAGTTGAGTGAGTTGCTTTTTTGTTTTGTTTTGTTTTGTTTTGTTTTTTAATATACTTAAATTTCTACGCTGATTTGATAATACTTACCGAAAGGACACTACTAAGTGCAAGTTTTAACACTAACACTGCAGCAGGTATAAATTCTGTTGCTATTTCTGCCTCTGAACTGCATATTCATCATGTTTTAAGACTCTCTTTATTTCCCACTATCTAGATGCCACTTAATTAAAACACCTAATTTAAAGAGACTCCTAGTTTACTAATATTTTATGCATATTAATATTGAATCCTAAATTTTAGAAAAAAAATAAAAAGCTCAGAAAAATTTGGGATGCCATACTTTCACAAGGGACTAACCACGCTAAGATGATCCTATTTTTAGCTGCAAAATATCAGGCATGTTAAAAATCTTACATTTAAGAAATGCTAAGCATGCTATCCTGTGACTTAGTCTTTTCAGATGTATCCTGGGCAAATTTTCAAAATTAGTATCTTTTTTGAAAATCGCTGCAAATATTATTCTTATGGGGATGTTATCATTTTTGTATTTGTAAGAAGGAGGAGTTGAGGTGTAGAGATTTGCCTGCAAGTTAATCCGTTCCTTCCCCTCCTAGTCTTTCTAAAATCCAGGGGAGGACATTCCTTTAGTTTGTTTTCCTTAGTGAAACATTAGGAGTAGTTACCAAAAAAACGTATCGGGACACTGTTTTCTATTTTAATGAATCCTCAGACTTATTTTGAAATGTGACATAGATAATATAATTACCCTTGCTGTTTTCCAAATGGTTCAATTGCAGGCAGAACTGTCATGGGATACAACACGTACACTCAGTGATGATGCCGATAAATATTTTCACATTTTGATCTAATAACAATAATTTCTGTATTTCATGGGGACAGCTGAAAGAAGACAATAATTGGTATAGCATTATTGCCTTGTCCTTTATATCCTTGATCTTAAAGAATAAATATCCCTTAAAATGTGGTTGAATGAAGAATCATTAACGGAAGTTATGAGAGCTAATCAGACTGTCAGCCTGCATTTTTTGGTGTCCAGAAAATGAAAAGCAAGCAAGACACTTAGTAGAACAAGTGAGACATGCTTTTTACTGTGATAAAGATGCAATCCAATACAAATCTACTGAATGTCATCTTCTCTTGGAGTCAGAATGACATCTCTATTCTCCACACTTTTAATCCTGAGGCACCTCACAGCAGCAACTGTCAAACTAGTGCTAATTCAAAAAAAGCCCTGGAGGTGAAAATGTTTGACAGCCTCTCTCAGTTATCCAAATGAAAAATCAGGTTATTTTCCTTCACCACCCTTTTTGTCCACTTCTGTACACGCTTCCTTCAATTTGACTTTCATTTTCTTTGTCCTTGCCTCCCCCCCCCCAAATTTCTTCAATATTAAGACTTCTCTTTCTCTGCTGTTAATGATTCAAATATAATTATCTGCAGCGTAACACCAAGAAAAGGTGTGAATTGCCTTGTACAAAGGTGAAGGTACCTTGTTTTTAAGCTGTGGTCTTGATCTGAAAAGAAGAAAACAGCCTCAAACTTATTTTTGTTTTGCAGAGGGTCTCCCTGCTATCTGAACATGTTAATTTGCATAATTAACATTATAGTAAAAGTTAAGTAAAGAGTAAGTAGAAAGAATTATTAGCGCCAGAGAAACCTGGAAATAATCTCCAAGTGCACTGGCTGGTCTTGAATTCACATTCATTCTGTATTGGCTCCCTACTAACTATTACGAAGACAAGAAATCTTGAATAGTCCTTTAAATCTAATGCATTTATGATTGCTTTGCATCTCTGTTGCTATGAACACTATTAATTTTATAGTATGCAGAATATGCATAAATTAAACATGCAGAATAATTGCCTAATCATTCCATAGTATTTCAGGTCATTAGGTCACAAAGTCACTCCTTTGGTAAATTAAAACTCATTGAGTCTCACTCAAAGATCCAGAGACTCTCACTACAGAGAAGGATGTCAATGTCAGGAAACATGGGATGGCATGGAGAGCCCCCAGCAAATTTTAAGTGAATTAGCGTGGCTGTGACATGGGGTGCACCACAAAGCAGACATACGAAGGTGGGTCACAAAGCCCGTGTGCATGCAGTGAACTGAAGGTGAAGCCAAAGAGAAAAGTCAGCCAGCAAAAAATTCGGTGTATGGCTGCAGTCCTATTTCTGGAGATGGCTCAGGCATTCCAGCAGTCTGGCACATGTGCAGCCTGGAGATCCTGTTCTCGTGGACTAGGAGTGAGTAGGCACACAGCAAGAGATACCAAAGTGCCGTCTAAGATTAAGGCCCTGGTGATGGCTGAGATCTGATTTGAATGGGTGTCATGTCATATCCCAGTGTTCCACAGTCTAAAAAATAAATTATTTTGTATCAAAATCATTCAATTTATCAGTAAAAATAATTGCTTTCAGAAGCCTGAAAAAAATGTAAGACTTGGAAAGCAAGAACATTTTTTCTATTTCTCTTGCATCTTAACCAACAAATACATTCAATGGGTCAAATTTTTGGCCAGATTACCCAGTTGCTGGGCAAACTCTGACAGCTACAAGAGATGTAGTTGTATTTGTGTGTATTCCCTGAAGATTTACGGAAGAATCTCATGTCTAAAAAGTCCCCTGTTGGGAACGGTAAGAAAGAAACAAACTGCACGTTTTTGCACAAAAGTCTGCTGATTTCTTGTTATTTTGTGAATATTTTGTACTTATAGCCTGAATAGATTGATTATGGAGGAATTAATTTTAAATTATTAATAAAACATTCCACATTACTATTTTCAGAAGATCCCTTAGAGAACTTGCATTCAAAGATCACTGGCATCAATGGGAGTGAGATTTTCCATTAAACTTAGTGAGATATGGATCATATTCCATGTGTACAAGTGGTTTCCATGTTATTTTTTAAATTGTCAAAGCTTGTTTGTAAGGTTGACATTAAGCTGTGAAGAGCAGGACTAAATTCACCATCTTAGAGCCAGCAGGTTATCTCCAAAAGGATGTCATGGCTCTGATTCATTCATGGAACAAGGTTCACACAATCTGTTATGTATTACAGTTTGCCTGGCTAGATTTTCTTATTTGTATCATGGCCAAGACATTTCAGTGTTCCTGTTCCTTTGAGACCCTCTGGTTAAGATGTGAGTGATTTCGAATGCAGAAAATTATTACTGCAATTAATTAATTGCCAACCAACTCTTTGTTAATAAACCCACCACTGAAATTCTAAGTTCTGCTCTGGGGGCTTTCACTTAAGTTTTATTTTCTAAAGTATTTTTTAATTGTGCATGAAAAAAATAAAATGTCAGGGTTAATTTTTTCTTCTTGCACCTTGCTCCTCTGGACCTACTATAGGAAATAAATAAGGATAAGAAAAGAAGGATAGGGGTTTTCTGTAGCCATCTCACTCCAGACAACCTTCACACAAAGGAAATGATCTATTTTATTGATCAGCAGCGAAATTCTGAGTTTCATATCCTTACAGTAGTGCACGAGGGAATGTCCCCATTGGGCAGACCAGTTCTCCTTCGCTGACGTGGTTATTTACCTTCCATTTGTTGTTTTCAAGAGAAGGATGAATTAATCTTTTCATCCTTTAAAACAGGCTGCTGGGAAAGATGCATCGTTCTGCATAGAGGATTCTTGCCTTTGTAAATCAAACCGGTTTTTAAGAAGGAGTTCTAAAAAAATCTGTCTTCCTTTGCATGAGGCTGTATGCACAATGCATTCAGGGCATGTATGAGCACCGTACTAACATTTATGTGGAGTTTAACTCTCTTTTTAACTGCCAGAACCATAAAGTTCTTTGAATCAGTGCCTTTCTTGAATTTCAAGGGGTGGTAGAGTCCCTGAGGAGACCATTCAGGCTGAGCATTTGTGCAGAGGAACAGTATTATTATTACACATCATCTTGTACCTGTAATCTTAATCCCCTCCACTTGATGTCAGGGTGATTACCAGTTCGGTGTAAATAAAAATCCATAAGGATTTATCATTTGTCTGGAAATTTATGGTTTTTCTTCAGATAACTAAGCACAGAACCTTGATTTTTTTTTCCAGAATAACATGACTTGAAGAACAACCAGGATAAATAGTGCTGATTTTCTCATTTTATTTTATAAATACCTCAGAAATGTCACATTCCTGATCTGCATGCTCTATCAGTTTTGAAATTCAAATGTTAGAACTCATAGAAGAATAAAAAAAAAGTCTAATTCTACTCAGTACACAAGCCTAACATAACCCCAGCTACTAAAGGATGATATAATTTAATTTTTTTCTGCATAATTCTGTTATTTCATTCTTCGGGCAAGTTTGCACAAAGAGAGTAGAAGCAAAGCTGTCAAACTCCTTGTGCAGCACTGGCACCTAAACTGGGACCAGGGCCCAAATAATGTCATGGCACTTAGAACTGGATCCATAAATCCAGGATGAATTTGATTGTAGAAGTGAAGTTAACCACCAGAAGTGCAACTGCGACTTGAGAGTAAAATTGAATCGCCGTACTTTAGAAAGAGTTGTTTTAAATTTTCTTCCTTAGAGGTATCATGTGGATATATTGACAAATAACCTGGAGTTGTGATAAAAAATAGTTATTTGGCCATTTAGGAGTTTTCCCTTGGTTAGAAGTAACGAATAGCCTTGCTTCACACATTACTGTTCCTTACACATTGTTATAGATGTATTCTTCACAATTCCTGGATGAAGAGCACCTCATATCTTGGTTTTGGTAATTAAAATTTCATATAATGGAAAACTTGGCAGTTTTCTAAGGATCTCTCTCAACATCAGAGTGTCTGGCCCACAGTCTTACAAGGGTAATACTCTGGGCTTTTAGTGAGTTTAGGATCTTGCATTAGTTATTTGCCTTGGTGACATTTAGCTCTTATCAGTTCAAATAGTCTTTGAAGAATAACTTATATGAGAGAGAATTTAAATGATGATTGGTAGATTTGGGAAAATGACCTCAGGCGTAATGAGCAAAATGAAGATAAGGTGGAAGGTTGCCTTTGTCTTGCTTCTGGTATGACAGAGGCAGCAAGTGTGGTCCGAAGAAGTCCAGACCAGAAATGTCAGAACAACTCAGATTATTTCACTGTGAGCATTTCCATCAGCAGGGCTCACTCAGTTTATTAATAACTATGAAACTGGGCCCTGACTCATGATATTGCCTACATTTCAATGACAGTGCAAAATGATTTATTTTGCCTAAAACCTTCTTCTCCGCTCCTCTTAACTGCTTCTTCTAGTTATCTGCTCCTATAATTATGGGGTATAATGTGTTTAAAACAAAGATCATCCATTTTAGTGAAGTCTCATCTCAAACTACTTTGTCAAGCAACCTCCATCCTAAAGCTTATTGCTGATCAACTGTGTAAAATAATTACTGGTTTAGTAATGTGTTTTACTTTTCTTTCAGGCAGTTCAGATGTTCATTGCCAGTGAAACTGCTTAAAACTATAGAATCCTTATGGGGTTTATTCATCACTGAAGTCTTATTTTCTGAAGTAAATTAATGATTTGTTATTCCTGGAGACTTTACTGTGCTTATCACTGTATTAACTTGCATCAAAAAACACACTAAGCCATTTTTCAAACCTTAACAGAAATAGCCTAGAGACATTCTGGTGAATGAAGGTCTTGAGGGGGAAAAAAGCAGGTATATTTTGAATAATGGAAAGGTACTCAGTTAACTTCAGGTATAGCTGTCAGAGGTTATTGCTAGCTTTCAAAATCAGCCCCCCTTTCTACGGACAATATGTCAGAATATGGTGAGAGATGATGTTGGGAGGATCTGCATGAAGAAAAGCCGTGTTTAGCTGTTAAGACTTTGGCTCAGCTGTGAAAATTGCCTGAGTGCCAATTCACATTGGCATTGTGTAGCTGACACTTGGAGATCAGTCTAAGAAATCCAGCAAGTGCTTGCAACGGGTGAGAAAATAACATGTCAGAGATATATCTCTGTCAGAGGAAAGAGGGTAAATGAGGGAAAAGTCTTTTTTTAAATGGACAGGTATTTAGTTAATGAAAACAGAATGTGGAAAAAGCAAAACCAATGTTGAACAATTATGTGACCAGAAAAGACAGAAAAAGATACCTTTTTTTCACAGAAGAATAATATTGCATCCTCTTTTTTCTTCCATGAGTTACTAGTTAAAAGCCACGCTTATGCAGATCTCTGATAAGCTAATACACTTGGAGGTGTTTTTCCAATGAAAACCAGCATTGTGATGGGTATTAACAAGAGTGGAAGAACTGAACTGGGAAGAACGGGTGGTTTGAAGACCATTTCCTTAATTTGAAGATTCCTAGGAAAAAAAATCTTTGATCAACTGGTCTTTGATTTCATACAGTCCCCATCTGTCAACTTCCTCCTTCTTGCTTGGTCAGTCAAATAAATTTCCATTTTGCATAACAGATTAAATGGGCAGATTCACTTTATCCACCACTGAATCCTTCACTTGGGGACCGAAGCACTGGGGTCCTAGCTGCTGTTATTTGTTCTCTGGGACAGCACAAAGACTCCTGCCATACAGACATGGACAGAGACTGAGCAAAACAGCAATACCTTGCTGCCAGGAGCTTACAGTCTGAATAAAATAAAAAAAAAAAAAAAAAGAAAAAAAAAGGCAACTACAGAAAAGCAACCACAGGATGTTGAGTCTTGAGGGATTTGGAAAGAAACTGCAGCTGGTTAGAGACTTCTATGATTTTTGCATAACATTTTCCTCTCCACAGTCTTCTGCCTTGAGTGTTGCATTTACATATACTGAAAGCTCCTTGTAACAAAAGTTCTCGTTACATGTGTGTTTGGTGGGTAATATAGCACCTGGCATCTCTGGGCTGTACCATAATGGAAAGATTAGTCACTGAGCTACCACATATCAGAGACAGTGAAATAAGCAGCTCACACAGACTAGCAAGGACATGCAAATTCCGAGGGATGTGGACAGCTACAAAATTGTAAACTGGCATAAAATAGAAAAAGGGGTGAATTCATATTAGCACTTCAACTATCACACATATGCAGATTGTGATGCACCCACCAAGCACTAGCAGAAAAACATCAAAGAAAAAGTCAGAGAACTACTTGAAAATACGTAGGAAAGTGCTTCTAACACCTCTGGAATCTTTTCCTAAGAAACTTAAATAAGCATCAAAATTAGGTGCTAAATATTATGACATAGAATCATAGAATCATAGAGTCATTTTGGTTGGAAAAGATATCAAGATCATCAAGTCCAGCCGTTAACTAGCACTGACAAGTCCACCGCTAAACCACGTCCCTCAGCACCACGTCTACACGTCTTTTAAATACCTCCAGGGTTGGTGACTCCACCACTTCCCTGGGCAGCCCAGACACAATACAACAGACAACAGGACAAACACATCCTCTCTCAGACGTTCTTGTAACAGCACTATAGGGATGGTGCCTAATTTGCTGCTTAGCTATTTCCAAAGATCTAGCTCAAGTGAGATTTATTTCCTATTTCACGATTTACTTGAATCATATGTTAGGAAGCAGAGGTGTGTCTAAGGAATTTGTCAGATTTGGAAATGAGAGTGTCCTGTGTAAGAAGAAATAACTGATATGTTTAGTACTATCCCCGATTCTTACATTTTTTTATCATTATGCTTTCTTTCTGTTGGGTAGTGTGGTCAGTGAACTGAGGATATCATCAAAATCCACTGAAATAAAAATAAATTATTCAAATGACTGTGAACAAATACTGTAATTCAGATTTATTTTAGTACACGATCTGGTTGGTTTGTTCTATTTTTGATGATATTTACAATAAATTTTCAGGTGGCTCTGGTTTCAACAATGTTGTTTGGATTTACTACAAAAACCATTGAGGAGACGAAATGTATTCTGTCCCTCAAATCAAGTTAAATATATTCAGAAATTAAGACTGCAAAAATAATAATCATGTGTTCCAAGAGTCTAACTGGAACACCAAAAAATGAAATGGTCTAATTCATGTGTCTCTTACGGTTTATAACATTTAGTGTTTCCCTTCTAAGCCAATTAGTGGTATTTGGAATAGAATACAATTAGAAATACAACCTCAAATGCAAAGAAAGGCCCATATGATTGCTTTACAATTCAGAGACTTATCCCCATAATCCCTGGTCTATGATTTTCACCCTTGTGGCTTGAGAAATAATTTCTTTGTCATTTCATATACCTGCCCTGATTAACAAAGGATTGATTATTTCCTAAAACAGTTTTGTAATTAATACCAAAGTCTCACTCCATCCCCCTTGTTGATCCTTGCCTCTACATGTTTCTGATAAAATATAATTGTTTTAATTCTCTCTGGATTGATTAGATACAATGTTCAAAGGGAAATCTCCTTTATTACTGACCTAACATACCTTTGTTAATAAGAATTTTTTTTTACTGCACTTCAAAGATGAAAGTTTCTTAATTAACAGCAGAAGCTTTACTGAACCAAGTCTATTACAGTCACATCACCATATCCTGGGGCTCTATTATTTTCTTTATTAACAAAATCCATTGGAGATAAAGGCCTGAAAATAATATTTAGACACAGTGAAAAATGTACCATTCTGAAAAATGCTAGTACTTTTTAGAAACAAAGTTTAAGAACTAGAGGTTTTATGTAATGAAGAACATTTAAAATCTGTACTTGGAGTGGAGTTCACCACTTAACTTCCATTTGGAGGATTTAAATGGGACTCGAGTGGTGCACATGCCTTCAGATCTGCAGGGGGCAAATCTCACCCTTAATCAAGGCATTTTTTTACTATGTTATTTGAAAAGTGACATTTGCTAGCTCTGAAATTGCTCTCAGTATTTTTGGTTAGTCAATAATGTGCTATTTTTAAGTTCAGATTTATGGTAGTCAAGGACAAGAAAAGTATTTGCCAGGAAGAAACCTGTGCTGTAACCATTTCAGCCGTTATAGTTTAACAGTCAAAATGTCTCATACAGTACGCCACAATATTCTGTATAATTCATCTACATGGAAAGGCTGGACAGAGGCCCTTCAAATAACTTCTATTTATCCATATTGATATTTACTTTGCCATTTGTGGTAGAAACATAGAATCATAGAATCATAGAATTGTTGAGGTTGGAAGGGACCTTTAAGATCATCGAGTCCAACCTTTAGCCTACCCTGACAAGAGCCACTTCTAAACCATGTCCCTAAGTGCCCCATCTACCCTTTTTTTAAACACCTCCAGAGATGGTGAATCCACCACCTCCCTGGGCAGCCTATTCCAATGTTTAATAACCCTTTCAGTGAAAAAATGTTTCCTAATATCTAATCTAAACCTCCCCTGACGTAACTTCAACCCGTTTCCCCTCATCCTATCACTTGTCACCAGGGAGAAGAGGTCAGCCCCCATCTCTCTACAACCTCCTTTCAGGTAGTTGTAGAGGGTGATAAGGTCTCCCCTCAGCCTCCTCTTCTCCAGGCTAAACAACCCCAGCTCCCTCAGTCGTTCTCCATAAGGTTTGTCCTCCAGACCCCTCACCAGCTTTGTAGCCCTTCTCTGGACACACTCCAACACCTCAATGTCCCTCTTGTAGCGAGGGGCCCAAAACTGAACCCAGTACTCGAGGTGGGGCCTCACCAGTGCCGAGTACAGGGGGATGATTACTTCCCTAGTCCGGCTCACCACACTGTTCCTGATACAGGCTAGGATGCTGTTGGCCTTCTTGGCCACCTGGGCACACTGCTGGCTCATATTCAGCCGGTACATAAGCATTAAAGGACCATCTTTAACTACTGCTCCTTTATCATTGTCTATGCCCACTGTTAAATAAGAAAAGAAAAAAATAAAAAAGAAATGGTATGGTTGGCATAAGAATGTTGGATTTTAAGTTTTTCTCAGCAACCCTAAGGTTCAAAAATGTAGTCATTTAAGGATAGGGAAAAATATTGACAAATTTAACACTTTGGACCTCAGCTTCTCATAAAGAAGATCAAGTATTGTGAGAGTAATGAAAAATACAGGTGGAGTTGACAACACTGGTTATTCCAATGAAAAAAAAGAGAAAGGAAAAAGAAAAAAAAAACAAAAAACCCCACCATTGTTAAAGAAATATGCGAAACACAGATTCACTCTGAAACAAACTGCTGAAAAATTGAAGCCTGAGGTTGAGAGACACGAAATAAAGTCTTAGACTGTAATACCTGTTTTTCAGTAAGTAATACTGGCAGCTCCACACATTCATGATAATATTAATTAGGTCTAGAAAAAATTGCAAGTAGTATCATTAGCATGTTTTGACATTTAAGCCATCTCAAATTTGAAGACTGACATTGACCTCTAAAACTCATAGAATTTATTCAAATTATGATCTCCCAGTTTAATATGCAAAGATGGGGGAGAGTAAACTTAAATTCTTAGGAGTGAAGTTGTTAAGGGTTTAGTAATTTTATTCTGATATTGTTGAAAGAGTTGTCAACAGTTTTTTAAAAGTTCTCCTTCCTGGTACATAAAGAAGAGACAGCTGCTTTAAAGTGGATTTTTATTAGTGTAAGAAGAGAACTCATGATCTTGTCTGAGAGAACCTAAGAGATGCTTTATTGTTGTACATTTCTATGAAATTCTTCCTTTTATACAACTTTTTTTTTTTTTTTTTTTTTTTTTTTGCCTGGAGAGCATTAAAAAGCAAGGAAAGAAGAAAGCAAATATTCACTGAAAGCAGCCCTAATCTACTAGTTATCACACTGAATGTATATATTCTAACTAAGAATGTAAGTTGGATATTTACAAAAATCAAAGGAAATCTTGCAAAAATAGACTATATTTGGAAATTCAGTGAAATCAATCAGATAAATAAGAAAAAAAAGGTAGAAAAATTTCTCTGTTTTTGGAAAAGGAAAATCTTTTGAGAGTATTAAAGATACAGATGTATGTGTTATTCATACGTAGTTTAATCACAGTATTTACCTTCTGTTAGAATACATGTTACCATGGAAAATCACTTTGTTTTGGTTTGTCTTCTTCTTCCAGGGCTTTGAATTTCAACTACCTACATATGTCTGATGCATTTTAATTTAGGCACCACATGCCCAAGTACAAAGTGGAAAAAGTTTGGGTAGAAAACTGCTCACCAGAAAAGGAATGGGAGATTAAGAAAGATTGCTAAGTATAATGATATGCTGTCACACACACATACACACACACAGAAAAAAATATAGCTTCAGCCCAAAGTCATAAACAGGAGTGCTATAGTTTAATGACATGAAACAACCTTCAGCTACAGTCAACTGCCATGAAGCTGCACTGGTCTGGTATATCTAGTTGTGAGCACTGTGTTCCAAGAAAACAAACAAACAAAAAACTTAGATGGGATCCAGAAGAGAAAAACTAATTAAAGGAATAAAAACCTTGACCTATAGGAAAGTTTACAAAAATCATCATGGTTGAGTCTATGTAAGGAAAACCCGCACGGAGACAGCCTAATGTTCTTCAAATATTTTAAAGACTCTACAGAGAATGGAAGAATAAAATATTTCACAAGCCTATTGGGTAGAAAATAGTCGCAATGGGTTTAAACAGCAGAGGAGGAGAACTGGGCAGGTAGTGGGAAGAACTCTTTTTAATGGTAAGAATAATTAAGCACTGGAATATCCAAGGATGGCAGCAGAATTCCTATCACATCAGTTTTCAAAAGAGTGATAGAAAGTTATCAGATGATAACAGGTCAGTATGACTCTACCCTGGGGCTATGGAGAGATAAAATGATTATTGGTGTTCCCTTCTGCATGTATTGGAACTCTACTAATCTGGGATAGTGCCTCTGCGACTTTATAGGCATGTTTTTTTGTGAAGATGTTCATTAACAAAATCAAAACACAGGACCCAAAACTATTTCTGTTGCTGTTGTATTTTTGAGAGACAATGAGACAATAAAGACTTCTTGTATGAATCTCTTCAGGCAGTGACAGAAAGGTAAGGACATCGTACACAGTAGCAGTACAGCAATTTTCTTAGGCTTCTGAAAAGACAGAAAGTCTTTTTTCTTGTTTTTCTTGTCTTGAAACCATTCATCAGCCAGTGGCTGTACAGAAGATGATCTACTCTTAGATGTGATAAGACATCGGATTGAAAATAATCTTCCCATTGCTTTTTTGTTGTTTTTGGTTTGGTGGGAATTTTTTTTTGTTTGTTTTGTTTGTTTGTTTTTTATATACAGAAACAACTGAATACTTCAGTGGTAAGTGCAGGAAAGCAGCAGATTTGTTCAGTGCACTTGATGACCTTTCGATGGCCTGATTAGAGATGGGAGGATCAACAAGAAGAGAAACTACTCAGAAATGCTGAAGTCAGGATCATCAACATTACTCCTTACTAAGTTTATAATTTGCAGCTACTGCTCAGAAAAGTCGGTATTCAGGCTTAGACCAAGGACTCTACCATACGTTAATAAAGATATATGTTGTTAGAATTTTATTTTAAAATATATTAACAACTAAATGTTGCTGCTGAGAGCACAACTGTAGGAAACAGAGAATGTAATGCACTTGCTGTGAGTAATTCCTCATAGGAACAATACTACATGTATTTGTTTAAGATTGAATAGGTTTTCAGGTACAAACCACAGAATTTTAAAATCTGAAACTCAAACATTTATTTGGGTTTAATAGGCTTTAGAAACATGAAAGATACCTATTCATGTCCAGTTTTATTCAATGTTCAAGAAGTTGTAAATACTTCACCATCTCAGGCTCAACCATGATTGACAGAATCTCTTTCTATATTGAGACTGACATGATGACTTTTGCTTCCACACCCTTCAGGTCAAGTCCAAATATGACAGTATTTGTTTTAAATACTGAGGTGGGACTCATCTCACTTAAGATCAAGTGTCTATAAAGCAATTCCTAAGCCCCTAATTCCTAGTTTTATTCCCGCATTTCAGTCAGTGGTGAGACAATCGATACAGTAAAGCGTCCAGAGAGGGATGCAGCTGACCTACTAGCAGGGGCTTGATTCTGTTGCCTTATCACAGGTAACAGTACCAAGGGTGTCCCATGTGACCTCCTGCTGCAGGTCCAGAAAGGCAGGGGTCTCCTCTATGTTATTCATCACAGCTGTTACCTCTCTATATGCCTTGAATAGCTTAGAGTATCTTAAAGGGCCTATATTTAAGCAACCAAATTGAGGATTGGGTGTTTTGTTTACGAAGAGATAAACCACTCTCTGGAGTCTACTGACTATATCTCCACTGACTATAATGACAGCTTAGACACCTACCTTCTCTGCGGGCACTTCTACTCTGGGAACCCACTGATAAGTGAAATTATTTTCACATTTTACATATTAATTGAAACCTCACAACGGCAGAGACCAATTTTCATGGAAGTTCTTTTATTTTGTTTTTGGTTTTGTTTTTGTTTTTCCCCGCTGCCCCCCCCCCGTAAAGGTCAGTATAGGCTAAACTTATAGATCCCCTGGGCACATTGAAAACCCCCTGATTGAGGCTTTTCCCTTAGGGGAGAAGCAGGGCATTGGGCAAGGGCTATATTGTATTGTGCAACTGAGTCTCTTTCAATTTAGTTTAACATCAGTCAACCATTACTCATTGTTCTTAATAATTTACATGCGCACCCAGAGAGATTGCGATGAGCATAATTTTTTAAAAAAATTAATAATTAAGTGAAAGAAAGAAAGAAAGAAAGAAGTAAATGAATGAGGATGTCCTACTGAAAATGATCTATTGAGGATGATATATATCATAATGGGAAAATCAAATACTATGTTCTCATATTGTTAAAACAAAATTACTCTTCCCTAGTGATATAAAGTGATCTGAGGCTTTAGAAACCTGAACTTGACATGTGAGGTTTTTCTTTATTCACGTTTAGGCTGAATAAGATAAAATATTTCCACTGGTGAGTCAGAAGCATCCTCTCCACCAACATATATAATAGGAGTCCTGTCGCAAGGATTATTACAGGGATTGTCACAAAGATTACTTAAAGTTGTGTTGGTTGAAGCATTGTTGAATGTACTACACAGAAAAAATGTGTACCAGTGTATCATGATAAATAATTCCTTTTTTGGGTAAGTATCGTTCACTCAGGATTGCAAACACCTGAACATACTTAACCTTCTGTGCCCTCGGTAGCCCTGCTGAGATTCAGCACATATGTAACTGTTTTCAAGATCAATGAATAATTATTTTAAGTTGAAAACCTAAGAACAAGACAACGATAAAACAGAAACAAGAAATGGGGAGAACCAAAGGGAGGAAATAGCACAAAACAAGGATGTTACGTGTTTTGCATCAATTAATACATGTCTTCATGATTCATTAATTTTATAAGCATATTCATCGTCATATAAACAGTTTATATTTAAGTAGAATATATTTAAATTGCTTTTGGCACGTGTCAATTAATATAATTAAAGCATAATTGTTGTAGGTTCAAAATATTTCATTGCAACTCTTGCCTGAGATTATTGTCATACTGCGGCTCACCCCATGGCGTTCATTGTTTATCATCTAGTTTTTCACTACAATTTTACAGCTTCAGTTTTGAACAACAATTCTTACATATTTCTCTTTCTGTCTTGTCCCTACGGTTTCTTCCCATTCATGCACGTGTAAGATGAGAAACTGAGCAAGGTAGAAAAAGCAGCGTACGAAAGTTACTATGTCCTAACAGGAGAACCAAATTATATGGATACACAGGTACGTATAAAGGCTTATAGCTAGGTATGCACATATTTATATACATGATCCTTGTACAGAAATACAAGTACTTATATAAACAGTATATAAATTAATTAATCTCAACTTCATATTGTAAATAGGTATATGCACATACTATGTAAATACTGTAAAAAGTTACATTGGTGAGTGGGGAAAACTCCACCTCAACAGTAAGGGAAGAATTGGCCTCTTCCAATTTCTAGTCTATCTATCTTCTGGAAACAATTATTTCCAGCATGCACAGGCAATAAGGGAACTTAAGCACTAAGCAGTATGCCACGTTGCACAAGACAGGAAGATAATGTGCATCACCCCATGCATTCTCTTCTTAATTATTAGTACTGCACATTAGAACCGAATCACATAATTTTGTAATAATGGCAGTCAGGAAGGGGAGAGAGCAAACATAAAAAGTCTAAATTTTCTGTAGATTTCTCATACAACAACATATGTATTTATATATATACACACACATAAAATCACAATTTTAAAATTTATTTCAAGCTATATCTTTGGGGATTATTGGTGTTCAAATCTTTTATAGATTTAGGATTCACACATACTAAAATAGAAGAGGCAATAAAACCCCTGGGGAATCACCCACGCAGTCAGCATTCCCCCAGTTTGACACAGTCCATTTTACAAAAATTCTTATTATGTACATCAAGCATCCACTGTTTTATCCCATCTTCAATCCCAGTTGCTTTGTGTTAAGATTCTGTGAAGTGAGTCTACACCCACAGTTTCTTGAAAATTAAAATGTCATGCCCCATATGATACGGGTATTGACTGCATCCTTCGGGGAGGTTAACAGGGCTACTAAACTGTGACTCCTTGTAGCTGTGAATGCATTAATGAAGGGGAATATTTTGTACGGTAATGCAACAGGAGAGCATGCATGCTTTTCATCATGTTTTGGCTTCAAATGACCAGAAGAGGCTCAAAAGTAATAGATTTCCAAAATGAAGTAAGCTTTTTCACAATTGTTTGTTTTCTAAAGGATCATGTAGCACAGGATAACTGGGGTGAAGAAAGGCTGGAATGCTTGCACTGTTGACACTGGAGAGCAGACCAATGTCTTGGAAACATCCTTGAAGTTGATGCCTAGGTCAGTTTTCTGTGATACGTGTTGGGCATGAGGTAGTCATTTAGGAGAAAACAGAATCGTACAATCATTTAGGTTGGAAAGACCCTTAAGATCATCAAGCTCAACTGTTAACCTAACATTGCCAAGTCCACCACTAAACCATGTCCCTTGGCACTACACCTGCATGTCTTTTAAATGCTTCCACGGATGGTGACTCAACCACTTCCCTGGGCAGCCTGGTCCAATGCTTAATAACTCTTTCCATGAAGAAATTTTTCCTAATATCCATCCTAAACATCCCCTGGTGCAACTTGAGGCCATTTCCTCTTGTCCTATCACTTCTTACTTGTGAGAAGAAACCAGCCCCCACCTCAATACCCCCTCCTTTCAGGTAGTTGTAGGGAGCGAGAAGGTCTCCCCTCAGCCTCCTTTTCTCCAGGCTGAACAACCCCGTTCCCTCAGCCGCTCCTCAGAAGACTTGTGCTCTAGACACATTCCAGACAGTCTCAGAATTGAAACAAAACCTCCCGTTACAGCTGTTCCCCTTCCTGATTAACTGTTCATACCCTGTGAGATGTTTTGAAACCCCATGAGGTTATGTATTTGGGGAGAGATAAATTTCTACGCTGTGAAATCATGCGGGATGAAAACTAGACCTTATGTAGGGAATAAGCATTAAGTGCAGTAGACAAATACTCTAACACTTTCAGCTCATGAAAGTTTGATATGGAAGTTTGATGTGGAAGTTTGATGTGAAAATTCACAGAAAGTAGACAGTATACCTCAGATGAAACTACAAAATAATCAAACTAACATTAAGGTAGAGATAAACAATTTTTACTTGTTTGTATGTGTGTGAAACATAAGTTCTCATTGCTTTAAAAAAAAAATAAAAAGGAAAAATGAATAGATGAGAATTGCTTCTTTGTGGCACAAATAAATGACTTGCTGTGGGCTGCTGTGCTGTAGGCTGTGCATGTACATAGCCTGTTATGAAATCCTTACAGGGGTTTTTGGCTCTTTTCCTGTACAAACTTTTCAAAATTTCCCCACTTTATTGGCATCTTCTGGAACGTTCTTGTTCATTTTTCATTTCAGCTTGGATCTGGTTCTTTATTTTTCTCCTTTAGTGTTCTCATTTTCCTTTCTTGTTCACATTATTAATCTTTTAAGCTTTATTTAAATTAAAGGTGCTTCCTTTTGTAAGGGGTGGAGGTGCAAAAAAACTTGTTAGAACAGTGCATGAAAGGGAAATCCCACCCGGCCAAGCTGACAGCCTCTCGTGATGGGACGACTGGCTCAGGGGATGAGGAGAGAGCAATGGATATTGTTTCTCTTCACTTTAGCGAGGTGTTCTGCCCTGTCTCCCACAACATCCTCACGGACCAAAGAAGGATGTACAGCCCAGAAAAAGGGAAACTTACTGAAAACTGGATGAATTGCCAAGCTCAGAGAGAAAGGATTAGTGGAGCAAAGTCCACTGGAGCCCAGTCACCTGTAGTGAACCCCAGAGGTGAATACTGGGGTAAGTACTATTTAACGTTTTCATTAACGACCTGGATTGCAGGACAAGTTGCACCTTCGGCATGTTTGTTGATGAATCAAAGCTAGGAGGAGAAGTTATATACCAGATGGAGTGCCACCAGTCAGAGGGACTTTGACAGGTTGAAGTAGCGGGCAAAAAATAATCTCATGAAGGTCAACAACGGAAATGCCAAGTCCGACCCCTTGGGGGGAATAACACTAGGCACCAGGACAGGCTGGGAGCCAAGTGGCTGGAGAGCACCTTTGCAGAAATGGTACTTGGTGGTACTGATAGATACCAAGTTAAGCACGAGCCAGCAATGAGCTCTTGTGGGAAAGAAAGCCAAAAGCCTCCTGGGCTGTACCAGAAGGAGCGTTGCAGGTAGATGGAGGTGACCTTTCTCCTATGTGTAGCCCTATTGATAGACATCTGTTGGGATACATCCAGTTCTGGACGTTTTTACTATGATGGAGGTCAACCACTGGAACTGGTTGTGGATTCTTTATTCTTTGAGACATCCAAAAGACAACTAGACACAGCCTTGGGTATCCTGCTCTACATGACTCTTTTTAGTAAGGGACGGAGTTGGCATTTCCTTTGTTGACCTTCATGAGATTATTTTTTGCCCTCTACTTCTGCCTGTCAAAGTCCCTCTGACTGGTGGCACTCCATCTGGTATATAACTTCTCCTCCCGGCTTTGATTGATCAACAAACATGTCGAGGGTGCAACTTGTCCAGCAATCCAGGTCATTAATGAATGTATCATGGATGTTCTGAGGTACTTTCCATCAATTCTGTGATCCTAGACTCAGCTCTTTCCCTGTGTTGACCCAGATTCATTTCTAGAGTAAGTTCAATGAGTGAGAAGGTTTTACCTTAACATTCACAATGCAGAACATCAAAGGCTCCACAGACTGAGAAGTGCAATACAAGGTGAAAGGAACTCTGGAATCAGGCTCTGTAAAGGTTTTTATGCTGGGACTGAAAACACACTAAGAATTATTGGTAGATCTTTGTTTTCCAGGAGGAAATTGTGCTGACATACCCTCCCATTTAATTCTTTCCCAAAAATCTTATTTTATTGTTCAAAATCTGCTGAAAGTCTGATAATAGTTTTCAGAAAATATCCCATATTTTATATTTTCTGCACTAGGTCAAATGGATGAGCAGTTTCATATATGCTTATTAATATCTTGGACACTGAATAACACCAAATACAGAAATAAATTATTGTTAGCAGAGTCCTTGATGTATTGCTTCAGGAAATAATAATTTGTTATGTCAGTCATTCCACATGCCATCAGCCAATATCTCAAAGGTTTCTCCCTAATTATTAGGAAGGCTAAAATCACCCATAATCACAATCTTACCTGTCTCACTTATCTGATCATATACTATTTCATTCTCCTACCTTTCCCGTCATGTTGGTCTCTTGCAGTCCCCTGCTATTAGGCCTTAAAACACTATCTACGAGCTCAATCCAATTGATTTTCTGGAGTTACAGTTCTTTTATATGTTTCCTCGACAGATAAGGGCAAATCTTCCATGTCAGATCTTTTCTTTGAAACGTCTTATAATCATGTATTCAATGTTAAACCTTATTTTCAGGAAAAAAGAAAAAGAAAAAGAAAAAGAAAAAGAAAAAGAAAAAGAAAAAGGAAAAGAAAAAGGAAAAGGGAAAAGAAAAGGAAAAAGAAAAATAAAAAGAAAAAAGAAAAGAAAAAGAAAAAAAGGAAAAGGAAAAGGAAAAGGAAAAGAAAAAAAGAAAAAGAAAAGAAAAAAACCAGGCCCTCCCTGTACTGTCATTTCCATGCATTTTCATAAACATTTCTGATTGTAAATTGTTAATAAAATGTTCTTCATCAGAACATGTTTACATCAGCAGTTTATTTTTACATTTTAACGTGGTCCACATCATGCATTTTTAGCCTGGTTCCATAAGCTTCTTCAATCCTAATGGGATATGTACGTGTCTATGCGTGCTCGTCTGTATGTCTACATGTTTGCATGACTGTCTGTCAAGTCTTCCTTAAATCATTTTGAGGTGGTGATTTCAAAGTGCGTTCAACAATTTTGAAGGGATCCAAAAAATATCATTTTTTTCTGCCCTTGTCTAGTATTTCTGTGTTGATTATCATACTCTGCTTCCTTTTCGTTACCAGATTTCACTCTCCTTCCTCCTCCTCTTCATTTATTTGCTTTCACTTATTTGCTAGAGATAGATTTTAAAAATTGAGAACATATAAAAAGAACATTGGAAAAGAAATGTTAAATACACTTTTCCCAGGACTTTTGAGGGGAAAAACCCAACAACAAACCAGGCTCGTTTTCATTCTCCCTTATTCCACCATCACTGTTTTGCACATTTTTTCTAACAAGGACACAGCCAGTCCTTTCTGCTGCTGACAGCTTTTAAGCTGCATACAAACCGTGTAATGCATTTGCTGAAGGAGGGTATAGCAAAGCTCTGCCAATCACTTTAAACTTAGCTCGGTTTGTTGCTTTAGATACTGACAGAAAGCAATAATCTAACGCAGAGGTGATATGTAAGATAATGTCATTTTAGATGTACTTGGATTATACTATGTATCTATGGATAGAAAAGGCATTATACATCCCATGCGTTGTCCACTGTATCCTTTTGAGAGACCCTGCATTTCCTACCGTCCTGCATCTCGGCATGGCATGCAGCTGTGGTTTCTCCCTTTAAGGTGCCTCTTAGGGCTTCACTGGCTCCTCAGACCTTCTCTGAAGTCCTTCAAAGACATGCGAAATGGCAATGGGTGTACGTAGAGGTGACATAGTGCTGAGTGAGTCTGTTTCTGTCAGTAGTATAGTGAGATTCTTAAAGTCCTGTCTATACTCAGATGCCCTGTACCTCAGTTATTTCATCCATCTCTTGCTACAGTGGTTTGGATCAGCTTTACATCTGGGACCATGCATGGTCTATAAACTCTTGGAACCCTCCTAGGGCATTCATTCACGTAGTGTGTAAATGTCAGCCTATGTCAGACTAAGGCTAGCTACTATATGGGATTTAAATCTACAGATAAACAAGATAAAAGCAGAGGCAGGTGAAGATGCCTAGTTTAGGTTTTCTGTAGATTTGTGTTAATCTCCGAGTTTGGTCATAAAGCACTGCATCTCGAAAAATCAGTTGAGCTTTTACGTTGCTACACGCCCTCCTTTCCTTTGAGTGTTACTTTATCACACCAACTATCTGACCAAGGCACATGACTTAATCTGTTCAATTGCTAAGCCATTTGGCTGTCTTTATCATCCTCGTATCTAACACCATGAAGAGAAACTGCGTACCTTTGCTTAAGTAAAAAGGAAACCTTTCGTCTCTTGAAAGGTATTGTTAAATTATGAAACATCACTAGAAAACTGAGATTTTCTGTCTCCTATAAATCCTTTTTCTATTGCTATGAGAAAAATAATCAATGAACAACTTGAACCTGATATTGTTCTGCCAGTCTTGGAAAAATCCAGAAAGCCCAGAACTACATGTAAACTAATTATTAAAAGTAATACTATCCAGTATTGTCATTATGTTTCATGTTGTAGAATATTTTTCAAACTATGTCTTGAAAGGCTTTTTGAAGTTGTAATATACACCTTAGAGATCCAAATAATAGCAATTGAAAAGAGTGAGCAAAAGGGCAAGAGATAACCAGTGAAGAAGAAACGTTTTCAGATGTGGTTTGCAAATGGATGGAAAAGCAGAGTGTGATGCAAAGAGCATTTGAAACAACAGAAACGACAAAATGTAGTGACAAAATTGTAGAAAGACACCGGAGGCAGGCGCTAAATAACTGAAAAGGGAGGACACTGGGGAGGTTGCTAAAGTACCGTGATATCAATAAAGAGTTAGACTGATCCTTACTGGGCTTTCTCTTTCAACAGTGATGGAAACGTGCAACTGATTTTCTTGGAAACATATCCACCACCTGAATGGTAAATATTTTTAATATTACCACAAATTGTAACAGTTTTTCATAGTTTGCTTATAGCAATGCATAGTTATGGAAAGCTTTCCTTACAAAAAGAAAAAAAAAAACAAACAACCATGAAATCTATTGAAATCCAGATTTTTTATAAGCATTTTTTTATTTAGATAGTTTGTAATAATTCAATAAAACCTAGTTCCACATGTTGTGAAATTTATGAAGACCATGATAAGAGTCATCTCACCTGACTCAAGCATTTACAATGGAGATTCTGACATCTGAGCTAGCCACCCAGGGGTCCTTTTACAGTCACTGAAGAGAAATGGACAATTTTGGGTCATGGTTCATCTCTCGACATCTGAAATAGATCAGACGAATGATGCCCTGCAGTGATTAATTTTCCCTGTACAGAGGGCTGAAGACAGTTCATTCAGACTTCAGCACCTACTCTGAAAACCTCTTTAGGTAGAGATGAAACTTCTCCTAGGCACCACAGGCTCCACAAACCATGGGATTTCTTGTTTCCCTCAGTATATACTGCCTGATATAGTAAAATTTCTAGATGGGTTGTCTCATATTTGGACCCATGATTGGGCAGGATTGGGGTTGTAATGTATTGTAGGGGCTGGCAAAGAAAAAACATGTCTGGGATAAGTACCATGGATTTAGTACATGGTAATACTTGGATTTAGTATCATGCTTTTGACATTGTTTTCAAGAGAAAAAAAAAAAAGGAAAAAAAGGTCACCTGACTTTCACACATAGGCTCAACTAACTGTCTAGGGACTCAAGCTTTTAATTTTAATCGAAACTGTTTTCCTATCACAACACAGTATCTGATAGTTGCTGAGCTTAATTTGACATTGGTGCAACTCGGCTGACAGTCACAGCTCTGGAGTTAACAGCAGCGTGCATGAGAAAAGGCCCATTAGCAGAATCTGTACTTTAGGAAAAAAATATTTACAGGTGACAGCCATTTTCATTTTAGTCTGAGGCCTAGTGCCTTGATATTGACTTTCTCAGGTTCAATTGTCAATTAATAAAATGAGGGTGATTTTTTTTATTTTTTTGGAAGACGTTTTGAATGTTTAAAATGACACTCATTTTCTTAGGTTTTCACAGTGACTATAAGTGGAATATTCTTGATGCAATCTCTTTTTTTTTAAGGATTGGACATGTTTAATCCTGAGACTGCTTGAATACACTTCATTATAATTGTCGTATATTCATTAGATATGTGCAGTAAAGGGAGTAGTGACATTCAGAAGCTCCATCTGAAATGACTTATTCAAACTTTAAGACAACGACCTCTGACAAAGGAGACCTGTCCTTTCAGGTATGTACCTTTATACTGTCTATTTCCATATGGATAAGTGTTTTGGGATGTCAGTAAAGTTGCATATAAATATACAATAACTAGTGATAAGGCCAGACAATACAGCATCCATGAATCCAAGATCCCTTCTACATCAGTTTCCACATCTTTCTATGATTACACTGTAAGCTTTGTACTATACGTTACAGGAATATTTTACAGCTAAAAACCTACAGATATTTTTTTTAAATTGGGTTCTACCACCATCCCCGCTCCACATACACACCCCCCTGTACTGTCTTTAATTTTATGATGGTTATCTCCAGGACATTCCTTGAAACAAAAAGAAAGATGAAATCTGTCTAGCTTGAGGGTGACAGACCTCTTTGTCTGCAACAAGCTAGTTCTATTAGTACGTTGTCAGAAAATGGAAAATAAAAAAAGTTACTAGGTGATAGATGCGAATAAAATTTAAGATATACATACAAATTGGTTTTTTTCATACATCAGCATCTGATTCTGCTTCATAACAATATTGAACTTTTATTTTTGTGTGAGTTCCTTAAGAAAATGTAAAAAGGTCACATAATCCAAACCATCCATCCCAAATGCCACTGTACATATTAAGGGGATTTATTGATCATTAGATGACCCAGGTAAGAGTCCTGTTCTGCAGGGTTTGATTGTCTGACAAGAGTGACTTGGGGTGAATCGTGCCTTTCTTTCCATGGCACACCAAGAGAAGACATTTGTGGGTTTGGATGTATTTCAGTGCTCCTTTCCTCCAATTCCTTCAAATTAACCATCCAGCTGGCAGTATTGACTCAGTCCATCGCTATATTGAGCAAATATTCTTGAAGAGGAAATTATAAGATCCCACTTGGTGTGTGAAGAGCACAACCCTGACTGCCGGGGAGATAGACTTCATCCTGGTTTATCTTGAGTACATTTTGCCCACAATTTCCCTCATCACCACTGAACACAAAGTTAAGGCCATATAGAGACGATTTAGATACGATTCTGATATTTATCAATTGTCAATTCAGCCTCTACTGCAGAGAAACTAATGCCACATGTAGGCACAACTACCACTAGACTCTTAGTTTGACTTGTCAGAGAGAACTTTATGGATTTTGTGATTTAAATTTCCATTGACATTTTTTATTACATGGTTTTAAAAAAAATGCCAAAAGGTAAGAACAATGAATAGTATCAAAAAAAAGAGGCAGCTTTTTGGGTTTAAAGGGGAAAAAAAAAATCTACTCTGTCATTTTTATATAAACAGATAACAGGTATTAGAATGGCGTGTATTAAATGTTATCTAAGGGGAAAATAAACAGGGTTACAAAAATGTTACTAAGGCTGCAATACTGAGCAACTATCAAGGATTGCCCTTGCAAACTAATTCTCTGTCTCAATTCACTAAATAAGGCGGGGGCCCCCTGTGCTCATGTGAAAAACATCTATGTGACAGTTAATTGACGGTGGTCTTACTGCTTCTCAGAGGGAAAAAAGTCACTGGAATATCTCATAATGAGATGTCTTAGGCAACCTAAACGTACTGATCACTACCAGCTTCCCCTACAACTGATTATATTTGTGTGATTGTTAGAATATGGCTCGTAATGAGAAACCAACTCAACCTTGACAACAGAAAGATGTTCATTTCTCTTTAGTTAACCTCTGAATGCTGTGAATTATTATATAGAGAGATATTCAATCGTAATGCATGCAGATCAGATCCTTGCTTCTATTATTTTGTCAATCATTTACAGTGCATCAACATTACACCTATCAGGGTTTTTTAAATTATTGTGGGAATAATTAAATCATACTGTTTCGCCTGTACATCCACGCAGCGAGGAGTAACAACAATGTGGTTTCCCAAGGTTTGCTGTGTAATCCCTATTATTTCCAAAGATACTTTAAGCAATGCAGTTCTCCTCAGAGAGTTTCTTACAAGTATTTTTCAAGCTCTTCCTATTTTCCATGGCAAGGCTATGTATTTTATAATGTGTAACAATGTGAATCTGGTGTTTTAATAAAAACAGAAGCTTTGCTGCAGAATTTACTTCAGTATCCTATCCAGTATTTGAAAGGTAGCTATTTTGTAATTTGAGGTTTAGTGCATTTCACAGGCTAGAAGTGTGAACCTATTGCAAAACTAGATGTGTTTCATGTATAGATTTCTTCCTGGAATAACTAATTTTTCACCTGACAGGAAATTTTGTCTCAAGGCTAAGAAAATCTTTCAAAAAATAGATCTTTTTTTTAACCAAACCTTTAAAGGACTCCTTATCAATAGCAAAATTACTTTTTTTTTACTGTGCAACGTAGGTTGTATAGTTTACACCCCATCATATCTAAGTCATGCTGTAGAGTCAGTTGAGCTACCAGATAATATCAAAATGTGAAAGATGTTCTTGCAATATACTGGTCTCCACATTGCAGCACTTCAGTCGGTGGTAGACAACTCAAGAGGATAGTTGCAGCAATGAGATTTACAGTCCTTATCTAGAATTCTGCTGTTAATGTTGTACCTCCACAGACCTGTTGATTTTGTTCCAACTTAATTGCATCAATGCAGGAATTTTAAGACTGAGAACATTACAGTGGTTTAAAAGAGGGAATATCCATTAGTCTCACCTCTTAAAACCAAGAAATGACAAGCAAGAAAGAGAAGAAAAATTGAAAAGGATCGTCAAATAAGTTTTTTTTTTCAAATACCAGGACAAATTCAGTGTTATTTTTTCATTGGCCTCATGCCATACATTGAAAGTGGTTTCCTATATTTCTAATGTTAATATCAGTTTTAAAAGAACAAGCTGAAGCTATAATGTCATGCTTTCATATGTTCTGAAGATTTTGCTTATCTATGTGGGAGTAGAAAGACAAATTAATGACTGAGTTGTGATGTTCTCCTTCATCCAGAGTTATAGTCCCAGTCAAGTAGAACATATGCCAATGAGAAAAAGTCTTTTCAGTATGGAATATCACACGTTCTTGTCCTTGTTTTTATTAATGCTATAGTACCTTAGTATTTCATTGATCACCCAAGAAAATTTATTGAATAGATAATAATCAGCCAATCTGCAAGTCAATTTAAATTATTGAGATGGTAAACATTCATATTGCATCAAAAATCCTCCCCCCACAAAAAGAAGAAAAAACAAACCCAACTTTATTAAAACAAACCTGTAAAGATCTCCCTCTCATAGCAATGCTAGTGGGTGCAATTGTAATATTAATGAGCTTTGGGAATTGATGACTTCAGAATTCCTAGGCTCTCAGTTTTGATCCATTAGTGGGTATAGATTCAGTGGGAGTTAGCACAATTGGGCAAAGGCTGCCTAAGTGGAAAATTGATCCTGGTAAGTGCTAGCTTACTTGCTTGACACATTAATGTTTCCCATTTTAGTGCTTTGAACTTTTGCTCTGTGATAATGTGAGTTCAAGTCCCACTTGGGATGTTGAACTTTCAGTAAAGACTTAGAGCGAGCATGGGGGATCTGTCATTCCTTTACATTTTAATTAAAAGGATAAGTTGAAACTAATGGAGAAAATATAATGAAATTACCATCATCATCATCTAGCTCTGGAACTGGGAAATAGACCTTTTCTGTCACTTAGTCAAGGGAATGGTTGACTAGGGAGTTAAAGCAGGCACTGACAAGTATTGAAAGGTGCTACATCCAAAGTCTGAGCTCTTTAGTCACTGCCTCCCTTTTCTCCCAGCCTGCTGGAAGGGGGAAAAAAAAAAAAAAAAAAAGTAAGAAAGAAGAAAAAAAAAGATAAATCCAATGACTTTGAACAGAGTTTGCTCCTCAAGCACTTATTAATCAGATATAATATAAATAAAATGACATAAATGGATAGTTTCAAGAGCACCTTACAGACTAATTAAATGGTTCTCACAGAACTCTTGGGAAATGGGCAATTAAGTAATTTCCCAAACAGATAATTTGGGAAAGTTGGGTAGAGAGATGAACTAGGGAAGGCACCCAGGGAGTCAAAGTTAATGATGATGTGGAACTTCCTCAGGTCCCATCTTGTGCTTAGATTAGTTGAGTGATACTGAATCTGCAGAGAAAAATTGCATTTACCCAGGTTATTAAACAAGCCTTTTACAAGGAGGAAAATAATACCAAATTTAAAAAGGTGTAAACATTTCTCCTCCCCTCCTCCACCCCTCAAAATCCATTTCTAACCTCAGTGTAACACAAAATTTTGCCCTTTAATAGAAGAAAGCTTTGAACCCTCTCTGAGGTTAGTACTGATCACTGTGCAGGTATCATTTGAGGAATTTAGTGCAGAAGAACAAGATGCATTGTGTCCCTGCATACGCTTTCAAATTTGGATTGATATAAAGATTTATGGCTATGAAAACTTTCTCTTTGAAAACCTTACCCAAATTTCAGGACAAAAAGGTACAAAGGTTTCAAATTATTTTGTAAGAATAATTTGAACTTTATTTTTCCAGGTGCTAACGAAGGCACCAGAAATAACCAAGCTTCTGGTTTATTTTGCAGACTCTTTAGGTCTGGATATACCTTTGAACTTTTGGATGTTTATCCAAGCAGAACTTAAGGTTTTTCCACACCTCATAGATGTGATACTCCATGAAAATGGAAATAAATTTTGAGTCTACTGGCCACTGGTAGCTAGTGTTTCTATTTGCAAAATGGTCAGTGTTGAATGATTACAGCTTAGTAACATAAGCGCTAATGCTTACTTTTGTCATCTTCCTGGCAAGACAACTCAGGCAAATGAAAAAAATTATATGTGATTACTGCTGGCATTTAGATATCAATGTCACAGCTACTACCAATGGATAAACACCACAAAATAAGAGTCTCCACCGCACAGCATTTGATGTATCATCAACTCCAAAAAGACAAATAAACCCCTCTATTATTTGAAGGCTTATCCACTTTTTAATGTCAGTTTTTCTTCTGAAATAACATCTTTCAGCAGACAGACATAAATGTTCATGTTCTGTTCTCCTCACAACTGCTTTTCCTACATTGAGTCCAAGAGCTCAGAAAGAGGCTCTTATTAGATTTCTTTTATATTTTTAACCACCTTCCAGACTTGTCTCATCTGATAATATGTTGCCAAGCTCATAAAATTCATTTGACCCCCATTGCTCTAGCAATTGGTAGATGTTGTAAGCAAAAATGACAAATTAGTTGGATCCCTGGAAAAGTATCTGGGTGAAATGATTATGGGAGGAAAAAAAATATAAAAGAAAAAAACAAAAACAAAAACAAAACCAACACGTTCCTTTCTTTATTTTGACAATTGACCCCAGGGCAATATGAGTTCAATCATGCTACCAACAGGGTGGAAGGGCTGGAAGCAGTGCCATGTACAGTGGGACTAACCTGTAGCTATTGGCTCCTTGGTCATAGCAGATTGGTATGGCTTGATTGTTAGCCTGCGTGAAGTCTCATCAAATTCACTGAGAAATGGCTCACAATTACACAGACCACTGCCTCAACACTAAAGCTGGCTTCCTGCTACCAATCAAGCCTTCTTCCTAGAAATTGCCTCTGTGACATACATAAATACCAAGGATTATCACCCAGTTTGGCCAGCCCAACTGTTTATCTAATATTTATTATCAAGGAGGTTTTTAGGGGCATGGGGAACAGTTCACTCCAATCATTTCAGAGATCTTGTTAAAGAGACAACAATCTAAATCTTTAATACATAACTGCTCAGCAGAAGAAATTGTACCTTTAAGCATATGATCAAAACTAAGCTAGTATTTATATTTTTTGCTAAAGTGTGTTAAGATTAGGTATATAGCTAGTGTTAAATGTCCAGGTAAATACTTTCCCAACCAAAACCCCCTGGTGCTGTTCATAATGATGCTTAGGCAAAGCCAGACATCTACTTTGCATCAGGTGATGCCCATCTGAGAATTAAATTCAGCTCCAAATAGTGGATTTAGAACATCCCAAAGGAGAACTGAGCCCATAGCATTAAGAATCGTGATCAGACACATTCTTTCATTCTTCCTTTGCATCCCAGAACTTAGCAGAGGCTTGTTTAAGTGAAACAAAATAAATAAATAAGAGGAAACAATCTGGATGCCCTCTGCCCTCCACTTCCAACCAATATTTGCTCACATTATCTGACAGAAAGGCCAAATACAACGAAAATGAATTCCTGCTATCTGATAAGTAAGTGGGATTTATTTACACAAATTTGTTTAATTCTGATCTCCTGCTTGTCTGCTAGTTCATCTGCTCTATTTCACTCATTTCATGCAGCAGAGGGTTTTTCAATTATAAATCCAGGCAGCACAGTATATTTGAGCATTCTGTCAGCTTGATTTGTTTTTACACCCATAATGAATTTTAAATTCTCTCCTCAAAAGTCATCACGTACGATTTGGAATAAGAGCTTCTCTGTTTTTGGTGGGATTACAGATAACTGGATAAATGGGAAAAGTCTGAAGATAACTAAATCAACCCTACAGGAGCCAGTGATGAATCCCAATAGACTGAGAGTTCCTTCTCATGCTCTTTATTTTACTCTCTATCCTCCTTAGTCTCCTCCTTCTCTTTCTTATTAAATCAATTTTATTTATTAATCAGTCTTTGATCATTGTTTATATGCTACACTGAATACCGCAGTTGCTGCTTGTAGCACTCTGTGGAAAGATAAACAATTGGCTTAAAAAGTTACAAATTCTGGCCTTGGTGACTTATTTCAGTCATTGGAAACCAGGCTAAAAGTTCCCCTTGGGCAACAAAATCACCCATGGGAAAGAGCAGGGCAAAGTATCTACAACTTTGACTGTGCAAAGGGTCCTCATGTAGAGTGAAGCTATCCCAAGCCGCGAAGGTAATAGCGTCAGGGCTGAGCAGTTTCTCCTGGAGAAGACCAGGATTGGGCTCTCCTAAGGAAACTGGGATTTTTCCCCTGGTCATTTCTCTTACCTTAAGCTGTAGGAGGAACGGAAGGTGCATGTATAGAACTGTATGTGTGTGCACCTATATTTTTTATAAAATTATTCCCTGCACCTGGAAGGATTACCCAAGAGCTAGAGCTGTATTTACAACATGTGTGGAAAAGCTGTTAAAGAAATGAAGCAAAAATCTTCATCAAAGGCAAATAATTAAAGCACAGCATCTAAGCAATGTTTATGCTGCCTCTGAAGTCATTTAGCTTCCTGTGCAAATCTCTCTGGTATCCTATAAGAATATTGTCTCCTCAAACACTAAAATTCCCTTGAGGTATATGCAGCATTTCACTAATGAGCCTTCTATAAAGTGAATGCTAGAAGTATGAACTTCTAGTGAATGTTCAGAGCAATCTGACCCATTAAATCCCACGGTGGCAATCTGACGACATCCTTGTGTTTCCTGTGCCTGGCAAACAAGGATGTGTTTTTCTTGCTAGACCTGTTAAATTTATCGACAACCTTAAGCAGTAGAAAACACACTGCTGTGTTGGAAGTTGGGACGTTCCCAGGACAATCATCAGTAAGTGGCTAGCAACCTGAATGGCAAGACAAGTCTGTAAGAAATCAGAGATCACCAAACGTTCAATACTTACTGGATGGAAAGTGGATAGCTAAGAGCTTTGAGAAATCAGGTAATTAACCCGAAATTCCCTCTTGTCAATAAAAAGTGCTTAGGATGACAAGATACTTTGCTACATGCTAATGCTGTCATACCTTTGGCATTGACCAAAAATAAGTAGCTTCTTTCTTCATTGTGACAGAGATAACTGCAGTTTACTTAAATCTGTGCGGTTTTCTGGTGGTTTACTGCACACATACTAAAAATCCTGACATCTTTGGAACTTTGCAATCTGTGTTTTCCACGTAACTTCGAGTTTCCGAATGCATATATGAGTGATTGAAAGCAAACATTTCCGTTTATGGAGCCCTGAAGGCTTTATTTTCCTGGGTCGAGCCATTACTTTAGCCTTTATAGGAGTCCTCAATGGAATTCTTACTGTCACCATGCAAAGAGTTTGCTGGCTTTCTGATTGACCTAGAATGAGCTTTGCTCATACTACGATCCTCTTTCCTGCCCCTGCCAGCAGCCCCTCATGTGTCTTGCTTGCTGCTGCAGTTAAAGCCATGGTCTCAGGGAAATGATGAGGTGGGTTGAAGGAAGTGAAAAAGGCAGGAATTTGGGACTGGCAATCTCTGTGATGGATTGTCTCAGAATCCTCTGAGACAGGAAAGAACTTAGTCTCTCTTCTTGGGGCTGGGACCTTGGTTGTTAAGGTTCTGGGGAAGAGTGTGCAGCAGAGTGAGTTAAAGGTTTCCAATTGCTGTGTCACTGATGTCATAGAATCATAGAATCACCTAGGTTGGAAGGGACCTTACAGATCATCGAGTCCAACCATCAACAAACACTGACAAAAAACATCACTAAACCATATCTCTAAGCACTATGTCTACCCGTCTTTTAAATACCTCCAGGGATGGTGCCTCAACCTCTTCCCTGGGCAGCCTGTTCCAATGCTTGATAACCCGTTCAGTGTAAAAATTTTTCCTAATATCCAGTCTAAACCTCCCCTGGAGCAACTTGAGGCCATGTCCTCCAGCTAAGCCAGGAAAGAAAATATTACAGAGACATGTCCACCTTGTGTATGTGCCACGTTTCACAAAGAAGAAAGGAAGGCCCCTTTCACAGTCTGAAAAATCCCCAGATTTCTAAAAGAGCCTAGGTGGATTAACGGATAGCATTAGATGATTAATTTTTAGGTACAGTTACATGACTGGAATCCCACTGTTACTGAATGAGCAAACTTGGGTCAGAAGAGCATGGTGTGAGTGAAGGCCTGTTTCAACAGACCCTTGTTTACATATAAGACTTTCATTTACCTTGAGAACAGATGAAAGGAGTAAGTTTTAAGCCTGCCAAAGGAAGAAAGAGCCTGTCAGCAAATGTGCAAATAAAAGCCTAGATGCATCCTGACAGCAAGAGATAAGTGACCTTGTCACTCTCTGATTTTTTCACTAATAAAAATACTTTTCAAATATATTCAGAATAGAAACACTTATTCTGTAGGACAAGATAACACTCTCCCTGCAAAAACAAATGTAGGACACGTATGATGCTACTGAAGTATCCTCTGTAGATGCGCTAACACATGGATAAAAGGCAGATGGATTACCCCCCCCAAATGAATTGGCACAAGGTAATTGGGAGGCTCAGAAAATAAAATACAAATAAGCCAACACAACATGGGCCAAAGGTGCTTGGATGAGAAATGAGATACAGTTCAGGACAGGGGCAAATTTTGCAAAACATCCAAGGAGGCAGTGAGATGAACAGAAGCAGAAAATTCACTTTATATGGAAGAAGAAACCTTCCCCTCCCATTCTTCAAGGTTTTAAACTCCAAGTTGGATCCCAAAATTTTGCTCTCTGTGAGTATTGCTCAAATGAGAAATTCTTTGGTTTGGTCCTTCTGCATATTTCTTCAGCTGCCCAGTTGTATACGTGCTTTGGCAGGTGCTCTAGCTCTGCTGTCAACACATATCCAAAGTGCTAATATCATTTTCTCTGGATGACTTGCAGGAATAGGGGTCAATGAACCATCTGAGGAAACCTGGCATGCAGTCTCCATTCAAACCATTCAGTGCCTCATTTTACTGAGGAACTAGCTTTTGAATGCATTTAGGCACCTCTCTGTACTTTGGGTAAGTTTCCAGCTTTAATATTCATATATTAAGATGAAAATAACATTTGTATTGATGACAAAATCTTACCTAAGTTGGTGAATCCTTCACCATTTCATGGCATTATTTTCTTCCAAAACTCTTATGGCATTATACACCACTATTACAATATGTGAACTCTTGTCACTCATGTCTTGCTGCGTAGGTCTGAGGTGAGATTTCCTGGGTTGCTTATTAGATTTACCTTCTATTTGGTTATTTAACTGAAGTTTCACTATTATGTTGGGCTGTAGTTCATGCCAAAACTCATTTGGTAAACAGGAGAGGTGTCCATAGGTATCTGAACAGGCCTAATCATGCTCAACACCTTTTATGATTAAGAGAGAGAAACAGGCACTTGACCAGCATGACTCATCGCATCCAGAACAGGTAAACTGACCTGAGCCATAAGAGACCCTGTTTCTCTTCATGACCCTGAAAAGAGCCTAGCTCAACTGCAGACATCTATGAGTAACTGTGAGTAATCTCACAGCTGCCCTTCAGCAGCCACACTGTGGCCTGCAGAAATTACTTTAAAATATTTTCTACTTTTCCCAAATGATGAAATTGATTTATAGGGTCAAATCAAAAGTCCGCTGGCTCTATATTCTTCTTTGTGACCAGGATACTTTTATTGCTTCCTATGTATATTTGTTAGTTTTGAAGTTAAAGAGTTCCTAAAGATATAAACTGTTGGAACTTGCACAGCTAAAATGTCTTCAATGAACGTAGTCAAGAAGATAGATGTTTTAATCTTAAATGGAGAGTATGGATTCGTTTTTCTCATCTCTATTACTGAAAGTGCTATGAGTGGATTTTCCAGAATGGTGTTATAAAAACAAAAGCTGATTGATTAATTCAAAACCTACAGCTAGGAAATGTTTTCCAGGAATACTTAGAGGAAATGCACAATGGTCTATTAATAGAAACAATTTACCGTGCGCACAATGATGGCTAAATTTACAGGGATCTGATACGTTTGGCTATGGCAGTGATAGATATGCTAAAATGGTGACTTTTTTCTATATTCATTCCTTCCTGTTATACTGAATAAGAAGATGAGGATATCAGAACTGCAGGCTGTCTTATAGTGAGATTCCCCAATTATACCTTTCAATTGTTTAAGTCTATAGGAAATATGTGAGCGTAGGTGTAAAAATGCATACAACAGGTGACTTCAGATTACAACAAGCTCACTAAAAACTATCCCTGTTAAAATGAAAATATCTATCTGTCCACTATCCGTCTTATGGTGCAAGAACAGGAACTACAGGGAGGGATTTTTTGCCAAAGCTCAATGAAAGCAATGAAAGTTTGTCCTTTTATTTCAGAGGTCTTTGACTCAGGCTGTACCTGTTTGTAAAACAACCTGTGTGTAAGCAAAACAAGAGAGGAGTGTTAATGGGTTTGTATCATATCCTTAAGAGGTAGGTTAGTCATAAAATGCTAATGAAACAAGAAACTTCAGGGAATTTATCTGGGAAAAAATTGATAAAGATGAAACTTCATACTCATATCGTGCTCAAGAGATTGTTTCTGCATCTGCATCTTTTACTCTTCCATCAATCTATTTACTTCAGCTGCCAAGTTTAGATGTGGTCAGCTTGTTTCTCATAAACCATTTTTACTAACTTTTTTTTGTAATCAGAGTTAGGCCATTAGTTATTTTCCTGAATCATAGCGATTTGCTTCTAATGCAAAAAGTTGTCCCTTTTGACCTTTCTGAGTTACAGAAGAGGACAACTTCTGGCTCACTGACTTCACCTTCCCACTATCAAAAGCAGAACCTTTTTTTGATGTCTTTTAGAAATACATTGAACTTGATTTAATTTCGCTCAGTCATGACACTACAGCTCCGGAACCTCACCCTTCTAAAGGCTAGACATCATCTTTTAATTACCAGCTTAAATTTATTAATGATCAATTTATACCAAGATATTTTTTGTGTCAGTTAAACAGTCCCTCTTCCTTCTTAATATAAACACAATTTTGATGTATTTAAAAGGCTATATCACCAGTTTAGTTATATGAATTCAAACTTATGTGTGTACTGGAATGAATATAATTATTCCAAATGTTTGTAATGTACGAGGGGGATATTCAATGGCATTTCCAGGGAACAGAGAAATAAACATATTTTTAGTCAGATCCCATATGCTTACCATAGAAGAAAAAGGTATATCTATTAAATCAAAACTCCATGAGAAAAAAACAAAACAAAACAAAACAACACATAAAGCCATTTATGCTGTAGTGTACTTCTCTCTACGGGAAAACTCTTTCTCAGGTTTATTGATATGGGTGAATGAAGGTTTAAGAACAAACATTCGCTTCTGGTATGACATTATTTCATGGTTAGTTAGCAACATGATGGGCATCGAGAAAACCGTAGCACATACAGCCATCTAAAAAAATGTAATGAATCTACTCATCTACTCCTCTAATACAAACACATAATACAGTTCCCTTCCTCATCTTCATAACGTTATTGTTTTCTCATTTGTGCTGTAGTTTCTTTGTTTGCTTTCTTGGTAGCGCGATATATATGGATGTGAAACACACATATCAGTTTGTTTATTTTTTTTTTTAATTTCCCTTTTTATGACAAAACATGCCAACTTTAAATAGAAGTTTGTTATAACGAGGAACAGGAAATCACCAGGTATTACTGCTGGTATTACTGTGTCTGCAATTCTTTGAATTACTGCCCGTTCCTGAGGCAAAATGTCTTAATCTGATTATTTAAAATTGCATCATTGGTTAGATGTGAACGAATAGGCTCATAAAATGAAAGGTTGTAGAGCATGTCATGATTAGACTTTCAGATCCTCCTGGCAGCATCCAGGTTTAAAACCTCTTGCATCATTTCCCTTTCCACTCCACCTCCCCCCCCGCCAACACACACACTTTTAGGAGATATAGTGTCGTTCTGCTGGAGTCCAATATAACAGATGCTTAACAAAGATGTCTTAAACTGCTTCTGGAAAAAGAAAATCCATGACAGTGAAGCAAAAATCAGGTCTTTAAAATATCTACTGAAAGTCTGATTTTGATAATAATAAAGCTAAGACTTAGGTGAAGCTCATTCTGAAAATAATGATTAACACGTTAACCAGGATTACTTCACTTCTTCCTACACCTCTCTTATGCATGTATTTCATTTGACGTACCTATAATCTCTGGTTTAGGCTATAAACACTTTCCAGACAAGGCTTGTACTCTGTTTTATGTACAGCACTTAACACATTTGGGGAATAATAACAGGAAAAATAAGGATGAACCTTTCTAAAAATAGGACATGGACTTCACTTTACCTTGTGCTTATAGATCAGGAAACAAAAAAAAATAAAGCTTCAGAACAAGTTTAAACATGTCTTTTTGAATAAAGGGCAATGTTTCATATCATTGGCAAAGTAATAAAACTACAAATGCTGTTATTACATCATCAGTATAAAATCCCAAGATATAGACAATATGCACTGATAATAAAAAAGCCTGCACAACCCTTATAGATATGTATTTCTTGCACAGGCATGTTAGACTGCTTGGATCATGGGTCAGGTGCCAATGGCCATAGGAAAGAAGAGCACAGAGGCTGATGCAGAGGGAAAAAACTGGCTTTTGGCACCCACCAGTTTTGGAAGTCAGCAAGCACCAGGAAAACCACCCCTGCGAGGTACAAGCTAGTTTAACCTAGTCAAGTTTTTCCCTCTAGAGAAAATGAAGCAAGGAAATAGAATTCATCCCATCTTAGGTTTCTCAAGCTAGGAAAGATGAAAGTAAACCTTAGTTTTTATTCAGAAAGGAGAAAAAGTCTAGAATACTGCACCAGCGAGCTTCTTAACCCCAGATGATAAATGATATAGAATCATAGAATCACAGAATCGCCTAGGTTGGAAGGGACCTTTCAGATCATTGAGTCCAACCATCAACCTAACTCCGACAAAAACCATCCCTAAACCATATCTCTAAGCGCTACGTCTACCCATCTTTTAAATACCTCCAGGGACGGTGCCTCAACCTCTTCCCTGGGCAGCCTTTTCCAATGCTTAATAACCCTTTCAGTGTAAAAATATTGAGTCTAAACCTCCTCTGGCGCAACTTGAGGCCGTTTCCTCTTGTCCTATCCTTGTCCTGTTAGTTGGTAGAAGAGACTGACCTCCACCTCTTAGTATTTTATGGCCAAACTTTAATTATAGAAATAAACATACATGTATATGTAGTTATTCATTTTTTTCCATACAGATATTGTTTATAAAATATAAACATACTATTACAGAATATAGCTATTGTCTTTAAGGGATTCTCAATTTAAATTAGTTAGTGAAACCATGCTATGTAAGTATTTTATGCAAGATTTTTATATGAAGTAAACATAAGAGCAGAAAAATTGCACTTAACCAGGTCCTGTGCTTTATTGTTATGCAAGGTAAAACTTAGAAGCTGCAAGGTTAATTACTGTAATTTGGAAAAAGACAGTATAAGTAAAATGCAGATGCTGTAATATCTATGTAATTAAGTTGTAATTGCAGCATAATTGCACAGTGGTTTTGCTTTGCGGTGGATTGCTAAACTGGATTCATACAGTTACTTATGAATGAGTTAATTATACAAATTTTGACATCATATTACATTAATTTCTGTCACAAAGTTCCTTCAAATTATCAAATAGGGAGTGTATATTTTTTTTCAATTTCCTCCTCAGAACATTTAACTTTATTTTCATGTTATATGTAGACTGCATGCAAAAGTTGTAGCAAGTTAAACGTGAATCCTAAAAGGCTTTGCTTTATACATTATGCATTATTTCTCATAACACATAGCTCATAAAAAATACATATCACTTGGGCTGATAAAGCTGTAAGCAAAAGAAGGAAGACTGAAACCTAAAGGCAAAAATATTCTAATGAAATGTAATTAAATACACAATAGAAATAATAATCAAGTAATTTTAGAGAAGTAGTGGAAGTAACAGAGTCATCCACTGTCTCATGTGATCTCCTGACACCCAGGTACAGAGAATGATGGACAGCTGCATCACGAGGTGGAAGTATCTTGTACTACAGAGGCAATAAACTCTTCTAAGCAATTTTTCTTGGTAGATGGAATAGTCATCTCAGGGAAAAGGGAAAGGAGAGAAGAACTCTTCAGAGCATGCTATCCCTTGAGCAAATAACGAAACCTACAAGGTGGCTTCAGAAGCGTGGTGAAATGCTGGAGCAGCTAAGGAGAAGTTTTAGTGCTAATTAATATTTTATTCATGCAACTAGTTTTGGGCTGTTTTGGGCTAGATATCCTTTTCACTTCTGTGAAGCAATAGAGCTGATTCTGATCATAGCGAGGAAATCTTTTGCCATGGCTTTGGTGAGTCCAAAAATGGGGCTCCTTCCAAAACAGCTGACAAAGCAATTTTCCAGGGTGTTGAGAAGGTAACGGTGTTGTGCCTCTACCCTCAGGGCACAGGCTAATTAGAGAACTCGTAACACAGACATCTGAGGGCATGTGCTGGTTAGCCCCAAAGGTCTCAGGTATGGGCCAACGCAGCAACAAGCAAGCATGAGCACCAGGGCCATGAATAACCTGAACGTGCCCAGCACTATCCTTGGGTAGAGGCCAGCTAGCACGAAACAACCTGCCGCGTTGTCGTTAAACCTAATTAGCCTCCTGCATCCAAACTGCATGCTGGGAATCATCCTTAGCTGTGCTAATTTCCCAACACTGCCTGAAAGTTGCTTGATAGAGTGTGATGTGGCCAACCCAAATAGATGACTATTACATCTATCAGGGTGTCCTACTTCTTCCCTGGCAAGCATTGCTATTACATATATAATATATAGCATATATTACAGTACAATGTATTTACACAGTAAATGTGTGTGGAGGGTTATGATAAAGAAATTCCATGTTCTGGGACACAAAGCAAACAGTGTGTGATATGTAATCTTATTTAATTACAATTAAGGAAACAATTCTTTGATAGAAACTGAAGATGCCACAATAAGAGTGAATAGTTTAAGCAGGTATTTGTATAGGAAATTTACACATCAGATAATAAAATTATAACATCCTGAAACCTTTTGAGAAGAGTAAAAAAAAAAAAACAACTCTCAAATTAAGCACCAGCTTACTCAAACGGATTAAGTCATCTGTGTAAAGCATTTAGACCGGCATTTAATAGAAGCTCAGATTTGCAAATTTTGGGATTTTTGCTAGAAGACGAAGTGCATCTGCAGCAGCGATGAGAATTCGGTGGGTGCCAAGGAACAGCGCATCAGGCACCGGTGCACAGGGGAACTCATGATGCAGGTTGAGCCAGCAGCTTTGGCAAGGTATTGACATCATGAGGTTTTAAAAGTGATACTCCACAAAAAATTAAAAACAAAAAAAAAAGTGAGGGACAAAGCTCAGTGGAGAATCCTATACATTTTTAATTATCGTACCCAGGGTTTCCATCTAAAATTTTCATAGGAATTCAGTGCAAACCCGGCATTATTTTAAATGTTTGAGCCCACTATCCAGCTGAGCTTGTACTTTTAGATATCTTGAAGATAGCTTTGGAATAAGCTTTGGAGTAAGCAAGGCCCCCTGAAAGACTCCATCTGTCAGAGTGAAGTTATAGGTCCTCTTTGCCATCATGTAAGTATTTTAAAGAATAAAGTAATCTGAAAATCTGAAACTCATGAAGAAGCTGCCGTTTGAAGAAAGGAAAAAGCAGACAGATAAGACATTATTGCTGAACAAACTATATTTTTGAACAGCACTGTAACCGATGTCTCCCTTTCACTGCAGTCATCACCTTCTCCTGTCACATCACACAGACACAAGAAAATAAACAGGCCTCAGAAATCTGATTTTTCTATCAGGCAGTAATGGCATTAGCTGCCTTTAAGCATTTTCTCTTTCATAGCCGAAGATTCAGTACATTCTTATAACTTTTTACCAAAAATGAAATTTTATCAAACAGGGCTTCATTTGCCAAGAAGTAGTAACAATATCCATTGAAAATCTGTTGGACTATTATGCTGCTGGAATTCAGAAGCAAGAACTGATACTATTTGCCCCACTGCTCGATAATGTCCTAGTAGTTAAACACTCAGTTATCCTGGCTAACTCTAGCATAACACCAATTTACCAACCACACCACGAAAATACCAGCATTCCTTGGCAATCATACAATAAAACCACATCATGAAAATACCCAGATTCTTGTCAGGAATATGGGATGTATAAGCACTAGAAAAATCTGGTTTTTACATCTTAACCTCAGGATCCGTCACAGAATACCCTATTTTGTTAAAGTTATGGAATTGAGAAAGTACAAATGTTGCAAAAGAGCTGTTCTCTTCAGTTGTTTCTCACTCTCTCTCCTTTTTTTTTTCTTTTTTTGTTTTTTCTTTTTTTTGTGAGCACACATAATGAATTTTGTTCCAGATATTGATCTGCCAGTCTCTGTATCTACTTAAGTATAGAAAATTATGACTAAAGCTATCATTACAATTAAACAGGGTATGAACAAAAATTATGAAAAGAAAGCGCAACGAAAATTCCCTTGGAAAGTACACTAAGAAGGCTTTTGAATTACAAATACAACAATGGAAGAAATGAGAATATAGCACATCTTTTATAATATAATCATACATCTCTTATCTATGCAGAATTTCATATAAAATGCAAGGGAGACAATGACACTGTACATATACTGTGATTTGGTATATTAGCTGAGATGTATCTGGTACAAAATACCAATTATCGTAATTAAGTTTTTAAAATAAATATATTATTTATAATGTTACTGTTGTATAATGAATGTAGGAAGCTAGAAAGGACTAACTGGGTCACCGAGTCCAATTCTAGATACTGTCAGAAAATCATGATGTAGATGTTTAGCAGTGGAGGAAATAATGATAGACCTGCTACAGTGATGTTGATAAACAAACCAGTCAGCTGGGTTGGTGATCTGCTCGTTGCTATGACATGCTCTCTGATTTTATCACACCACCAATAAACAATGCTGGTTTTCTGGGGCAATGCTTTGGTTTAGTTCTGGTTTTAAAGCCCTGTAATTAGTTCAATGCCCTGCCATAGCCGAAACCATCATTTCTGACAATAGCCACCAAATTAAATAACAAAAAAGAAGAAAAAACCACCACGAAATATAGCAAAAAAATCATCATAAATTCCCAAAGCCTTTACTTATCCGATTTGGAGGTTGGCTGCCATCCCCCATGTTGCAACTCATTAGTCCCTCCTTGTTCAGCAAGAAACGTAAAGATGTTTGATTCCTTTACAATGTGCTTGAAGGATTGCGGAACAAGGGATTGGCTTGATCATCTGCCTCAATGTTTTTTTGAAATGGCTGTCCTGCATAGAGTTAAATATTTTAGCACACTCAAGGCCTAAACTCTCTCTCTCATCACTTCAGAAAGAGCCCAAGGAAACCAGCTTCTTCAGGCAAGCTCATTAACTGATTGGATTAAGTCTGGCTTCCAGTCACACAAAGGCTGGTCCTCTAAAACTGGTCATCTTCTCAGGCATCCTGATGCCTCTTTAACTGACTAGAGAATCACTTGTGAAGAACATAGAAGAAGGAAATCTCAACTTTCAGCTCTATTGGTAAAGCCATTGTTGAACAGAGTTGAATGCAAAACAAATTCTGCTCAAAGGCATCTGTTACGTTTTTCTTAATTCTGACTAGAAATAAAGAAAAAAATAACGATGAAGTTGTTACAGAAAGAATGCTGAAAGCACCTCAACTTCAGTCAAAATGGCTTCTTTTGCCTAGTCTGCTTGTTTCATTTCTGTTTAATTCAGTATTGTATACATCTTAATTCCCAGAAAATTCTATTCCCCCTCTTAATATCTAAAATCGTTTTGAAGGCAAAATAAGCATGATTTTTCTAAGCCTCTGGGTTTCAAACGAAGTGTACTTTCTCATGGATAACGGTTCCATCTTTTTCCTTGCCAGGTCATCATGATGTTATCAGTATGCACAGTCACCACCACTAGTGTGGGAAGGACCATGACTCTGTATCCTGCCCATTCCCTTTGGGTCACGATTAGCCTTTGGAAAAGCTTTGAAAAAGCAGCTGCTTAATTTCACAGGGCGCAATGACCACAAATGTTTTTGGCCCTAACATGGGGAGTACATTCGGGGGAGGCTCCTTGCATCTGGCAAGTGAAATCCATAACATGACCCTAAATAATATAAACGTGAGAACAACATTTTCTTGATAATGATTACAGAAGCATAGCTAATTATACAGCTAGCAAAGCTGTGTTGGATAGTTAATATACGCTAAGGCAATTTCTTTTCTTGCTTTATGGCTTAGATATAACATAGACAAAGTCAGAAGACATTGTGAAGACTTGGCTTTTGTTGTTACTGGGGCCAATATCAAACAGACTGTGGTTTAGGGTGATTTAACTCAGAACTACAGGAGATCACCTTCAGAGAAAGTTATCCTTGAATAATCTGTGCATCCACTAGGTTCCTTTCCTCCTTCATATTGTCCCATTCTGTCAACAGCTACGTTCTCAGGAAGAACTACGAATAGATATCTCTGAAGTGCAACATGGTTTGTTTTGTACTGGACCAGATGGCATCCAGTGACAGATATATTCAAAGAATGCATTCCCAGATGAGGACGCTTCTGTTCCTCTGACAGTACCTGAATGACATATACTATCTATAGCTTCATTAAAATACCCATCTCTAACAATTACATGCAAAACTGTTTGCTTCTGTTCGAAAGGAAAACATGTTTGGTGTTGTTTTTTTTTCTCTCTTTTGTTTGTTTTGTTTTGTTCGTGGTTTTGTTGTTGTTGTCTTAAAAAAAGGGAAGAGGATAAACAGATTCTTGTTCCTTTCTCCAGCAGGAGCACCAATAAAGTCACTTACATCTTCCATCAAACAGTTTCAAACAACCTGGATGTATAATACTGCAATTAGACATCATTTGATGATTCAACTTAAAAAAATAAATAAATAAATAAAAATCAGGTGGTATGTTTACATGTATACTACATGTAGTGACATCTGAGTGGGGTCCATATGGCAAAGGCTGTGTTCTCCTGCCTTGCCTCTAACAAAAGTCAAAGTGCCATCATTCACAGTTAGAGCTGGGATTCAGGGTCTCTGGAAGCCTGGCAATAAAACATGTTGAGGCTTGAATACATTCCTTCCATTTGTGGCTGAATGCCTTCTAATCACTGAAAAGCCTCTAAATAGTCTCTACCAGAATAAAATAAGGTTTTGTTTAAAGTCTGAAATGGTTTTTATTTTGGGAATCGTGTGTTATTTTAGTTACATAGTTCTGATTCTGTTCCATATTCAGCAGCAATTTATTTCTTAAGGAAGGTCTAACTTAAGCTCTGGGTTTAAGAAAATAATCAGCCACAGTTTGTACGATTCTGCTGTATGCTATTTCAGGTGGGCAGGCAGGGACTATGCTTAAACCTCAGAGGTTAGATGCATTTTACAGAGATTGCTTTCTAACCACTCTTTGAAAGCAGCATCTTATAAATCTCTGATGTTTCACTAGCTCACCCAGCAAAACAGGAGGATTTTGTTTTTGCAAAAATGAAATTGTTCCAATTCTTTTTCTATAATTAAAAGCACATTTTGTTCTATTCTTGTACTTCCAGGAGGTCTCATTCTAGGTCCTGCTAAATATGAGCTTGAAAACTTAGCCTTTTCCCTCTTTCATAATAATAACAGTTTGCCACTCAAACTTCTTGCTTCAGAAATAGCCAGAAGTTACTTGAATGTTACTTGAAAAAAATAAACTGGTATGTGTTAGAAAAAGTGGATTGAAATCTTAAATTTAGTAATATAAGTCCAATAAGTTGCTAGTAAATTGTAGATGTTATATAATAAACAAAAATCAGGCAGAATGATGATTTGATACGTTTACACTCAAAAACCCATTTCCAGTTTCCCACGTCACATGTAAATTACCAGATAGCACAATGCTGCTAAGAACTGATAATTCAGAAGCTGTTGATTTAGTTCAACAGGGAATGGCAGTTTGTTTTCTCACACAGGAATATAGAAAACTCATCTGAAGTGTAGGCATGTGCTTTGAAGTACAGAGGAAGAGCAAAAGATTCTTAGCATCTGCTAACAACTGTTGGGATGCTTGGGTTATATCTTGGATATAATCCATCAAATTGCATCAATCAAGTTAACTTATACTTCAAGACATAATGAAATGTGACCAACACAATTAAACACAATAACATAATATCGCAGCAAAAATGGATTCTTGATGATAGTGGGTAAAGAAATGGCAGTTTTGGTTTAACTCAGAAAATATTGCTTGATTTTTTGGAGTATTTTTAGGATACAACATGCTCTTTGCTGAAGGTTTTTGGCTGTTCTCAGAGGAATTTAAAAGGGCATGACTAGGGCATTTCTAGCTATTGCACTATTGAGGATGTAATTTCCAATTAAATAAGGAAAAAGAAACGATCATCTGCAGCTTTCTGTAAAGAATGTGCTCTACTGTCCTATTAGTACAGATTGCAAACTAGAGATTGTATAGAGGGTGCACAGTATTGCTCATATTTGAACTTATTTACACATACGTAATCTTAGATAGCTTCATTACAGATCATAATTGAACAATGATGACAGGCTTCTTGAACAAACTTTCACAAAAGCTTCATTGCTTTATTATGCAGCCAAACTCTTAATGAACCTGTGACTGGACATTGATTAATATAGTAATGATAACTATGCCAACAACACCGGGGAAAGGCAATCTCCAACAACAGCAGCAAGCAAAACACAACTCATTAATTCAGCTGTAAAAAGATTAAATCTACAAGACTCACTTGAAAGCAGACAAATCTTTTGTGTGAAAGAAATAATCTGTAAAGATTTGGTCACATTTTATGTATCTCCATATATGTATTTTGCTCAGCAAGTACCGCTGATCTTCTGTTATTGCGTGTATGCATATTTAGGTGTAATCCTTAAAAAGTTTATTTGGGACATCTGGAAAGTGTTTCAATTGTGTAATAATTGCTTCATAATCAGCTGGTTTTCCGATCAGGAAGTGACTGATATAAAGAAAACCAACGCTTCTACATCTATTTTCTCGTACCAGTGCAGTGCAAGCTCCAGACGTGATGAGTTATACCGAAGACCGAGCGGGCTGCTAGACTAACTCCATATTGTACACGCTGGTGGTAATCCCACCACACGAAGCGTTAAGAGGTTGGTAAATCCGTTTGTTTCTGAGTACTGGACTCCCATCAATCCTGCATTTATCTTAGATGTAATAATCTGATTTGATTCACTATGCTACTTATAACAAGGGTTCGCAGAAGCGCTTACAAGAAACAGCCAGATCCGCTCCCGTTGGGTTTTGCTAGTATTTGTGCATTCCACTCCTTTAAAACGCTGCGACTTTATGTTTGTGATTCCCTGCCTCCAGAAAGAAGTGTATAATTTTACCTCAATACATGAACATTACCTATTCAAACCCGACATATACAAGAAAATGCACCTCAGTGGAAAACAATGCAACCCAGACATCAATCCTGAAATTAGTTGTTGGAGGGGTGGAGGGATCAAAAGCTTGTAAATCCCGTAACTCTTATTTTCTTTGAGTGGGAGTTAAGGGTCCTAGCTTATATAACTGTTTTTCAAATTTTGTGCCAGCTATAGAGTGTTCAAAATCCAGATTTAGATCCTCAGGCCTTAAAATTCCTGCAGGGTGATTTTCTTTACAAAAAGAATCGTTTTCTATAGAAAGGCAATCTCTTCCCGCAGGCTGGTAAAATTTAAATCTGTGATGCCATCCCTAACAACATACCAAAAAAAGTCCACAGGTGCTTTTTTAGCTAAATAAGGTGCTGTAACAACAAAGTCTTTGTGTAATAAAAATGCAACAAACTAAATTGTGATTCTAAATGAAATATAAATAAGTAAGTACAGAAAGAGAATTTCAGGCACCACTTCTCAAGCCATGAGAGGCTGCAAGACTATGAAATTGTACAAAATTTGAAGTTATCTCTTTCTTACCTTAATTACTGCTTTTCACCAATGTCCCAGAAGCAGACAATATCCCGTGTTTCAAAGCAAAGAAATATATACATCCTACAAAAAAAAAAAAAAAAGGAAGTAAAAGAAGAAATTGGAAAAAAGGTCTGCAATTTCAGAAAATTTGTTTCTCTTGTACTGCACTGGAATTAGAAAGTAATACTGAAGTCCTGTTCAGTGCCAGAGGAAGGCAAGATTTATTATATTCGCTATGAGGAGATCATAGTTACATGAAACATTTAATGAGTATTAAACTGAGAAGACAACGCGACAGGACTGAAGGCCCTTCTTGTGTCACTGATTCTTTCAGGAAGTTACCATCTTTTTATATCTTTGATTTATAAAGCACATTTTCTGACCTGTTATTCACATGACACAATTTAGTACACTTTTTTTTTTTTGAACATAGTATATTATGCTATAAACCAGATGGGTATATTCACTTGTAGTAAGGTCTGTGACCCCTATTCCTTAACCAAAACATAGAATGAGTGTTATATACACTCAAAGAAAAAACCTGGTCCAGGGATAAAAATATATATCTTAAAATATGACGGTTCGCCTTTTCTGTCCACCCCATTTCCCACCAGGCCAAGAAAGATACTCCATCCGCTTAAGGATGTAACGCTTAACATTCAACATATAGACACACACGTGTATATACACATATACATATAGTTCTAGATACATACATACATATATAATTAAGATGGTGATATGGAGTGGGTATGTAAAGCCAAAACATTTAATTTCAAGCCAGGACTCTTCTGATATCTTCGCAAACTGTTAAACCACCACAGGAGATGGTCTTGATACAGGAACAGATCTGATACACCATTTTCCCAGATTTTTCTGGTAGTATATATGAGAGCAAAGGAGGGTGGAATATGATAGTCTTCCAGCTTCTTTTTCTACTGAACAGGTATAAATTAATAAGTAATCAACTACTGGCTCTAGGAACACAGACATGAAGAGGACAACAAACTCACCTGCCTAAAAGCTCACTTATTTTAAACTGTTCTTCCTATATTCTGGCTAACTGAATTAAACACAATGATTTTTATTTTTTTTCCTCTTTTGTGGATCAGATTATTTGCTGTTTTGCCTGAAATTCTCAGAGCAGAACCCGGTCCTTTAGTTTTGGTTATTTGTGGAGTCAAAATCACAAGAACTCTTAGCTTCCTAAAAAGTCCCAGAAATAACACCAGGTCATCTGATCACCTGATGCTGCTCCCATTTGAGGCTGAAACAGGAGATTTTGATGTCTCTGACTTAAATCTGATTTGGGACTTGGTCTAAAACTTAACCATCCCATTGCCTAAGCTTTTAAAAGCAACCAAGACTTCTCAGTAGTTTAAGCTCAGTCACCACAGTCATAACAATGCTGGTCACACAGAGTAAATTCACAGGTGAAGGAGACTTCTGCAAGTAGTTGGCTCCTGCCTGTTCTGCCCCTGTTTCCCAGCTGTTACGCTTTAAGCAGCAGGCTATTGAAACCCAGCAGTGACAGCGGAAAAAAAATTACAAACTGCCTGAAAAAAACCCACAAACTGCAATTTACAGTGACAATATTTGTCCCTGAAGTTTTGTGGATTGTCCTTCACACTTAGAGGGGCAAGCCTACGTGTTGCCTTTGCATTCAGTGGGAAGGTGATGAAGGTAAAAAAGATGAACCAGAAGAGAAAATATGTTTAGAAAAATAGTTTTCTTTTACAGAAACATTGCAATTTTTTTTCCTTCTTATAATTTATGCATGTATCTGAATTTTTTTTTTTGCTTTTTTTTTTACTTATTTGAACTTTTTCTGCTGAGTTCTTTGTATTTACACTACATATATGAATCATGACTACGTCAAGTGATTACTTCTCCCTCAAATTAGTAGTCTGGAGATCAGGATTGGCTGAGTAGACTCAAAAAAAAAGAAAAATGCTGATATAGTCACATGCTAAGACAGTCCTAATACACATTACATACCAATGCATGCCCACAGAGACCCTCTTTCTTGAGGGTATTTGGCCCCAATTTCCTCCTACCAACATTTACATGGTTACCGACTTTTATTATTTTATTCATTACCTGAAAAGATACAATGTAACATTTAGGAAAATGTGTAAGCGAGAAAACCATCTCAATAAAATGTATTATTTATCTTGCCCTAACGCAAATCCTAGACAATGACAAGGATAGGAACACGCACTTATGAATGTGATAGAGTTATAATGATTTAATGAGTTACAGCTTATCAGCTGGGTTGCTACGAATTACCGTTTGCATGATCTCTCCTCTCCTTGCAGGTTAATGTAAAACTTCATATGTGAGAGAAGATGCTCTAACTAAAATAGCTTGACTTTGTATTCAGTATGGCTACAGTTGAACATGTGGGCAATTATGGGTGTTTAACTAAGAGAAAGGTGTATTTTGTTAAGCCAAAGTAACTGAAATCTGTACCTAAAGGAAACAAATTTTATTTTTTTACCATGGGTTTCAGTGAAATTACTTCAGCTTGCACTAATATGAATGAAAAAATTGGATGAAAATGACTTATGAAATGTAAGGGGGGGGTCTCCTTTAATTTCTACCATTACATTTTCTTCGCTCTAATTTCTGCTACTCTGACAGTGTTTTTCTCTTTTGACTTGCTCTTAAAAGTTGACCTTAGTTGCTTCTCACACTGCAGGGACTACATGGCTGTGCACCAGTTTAATGTTAATGAGTAAAGAACTCTAAAGCCTAGCAATAATTAAATGGGCACTTGTGATTGATAAGCACTTCAGGGGGGAATGCTGTTCTTTAACTCAGAGAAAAATCAAATTCTTGACCTAGGTTTGGAGCAAGAAAAAATGAAAAAATAAAACAAGAAAAAAAAATTATATCAGAGCAGCTGAGAAAAAAGAAACAAACAACTAAATATAGTAATTTTGAAAAATGCTGCTTAAACCTCTTTTTTCACCTGCAACTGTGGAGTCCTCCCTGGAAACAAGGTAGTCCTTCCAAGAATTTGCATTCACATAGTATATCAGAGTTAAAGGGGAGATGAAGTATTCATTATATACATAAGAACAAGCACGCTGGAACAACCCTATCTTTACAGGGAAAAAAGGCTACATCCACTGTTGAATTTAATTACTCAGAAAAGTGGCAAACACCTATATCCTCCCTCTGATTTCATTCTAGCCTCCTTGTTTCTAATTCTGATCCCCCTCATAGGGTAGTCCTGTCCTTGGGGAGGCTTCTCATCACACAATGAGGAGTAATTACCAGGGAAATCATGGTGAGACCGGACTAAGCAAAATGGACTTTGGTCATTCCTCTCCTTTCCCCCAGGTAAACTTCTTGTAGGCCATAAAGAAGTGTCTTTGCTGATGTGTCTTTAACTTCCTTTGCACAACAGGAAAATATATCAGTTGCTCTACCTTATACCGAGTATTACAAATCAGAGATCATAGGGTGCTCATGCAACATAGACCGCAATACCTACCCGATCTCGTGAGCCCTGTAACATACAGTTGAGAGAAAAAGGAAGGAACAAATGTATCATGCTTCATGCTCTGTGAATGATGTTTTCATTTGATGATCCCTTTCCATAGCTCCCAGACCACACTTTTTCAACACAATTGAATCCTATGATTAATTTACAAACAAACTGTGCCTGCTATGAGATCTCGGTGCAGAACAGAATTTCCAGCATTGCACGGCAGGCAGGGAGTGTCTCCTCCAGGTTGCGCGCCCTGATTGCAACCCTGGTTGATGAACCTTCCTGACCATATGACTTATCTTAGTATGTCAATAGGAGGAAAATCATATCTTCTCCTCAGCTGCCCTATGATATGGTATGCCACCATGGATCCATGCTCAGAAACCTTTATCTAACAAAAAATATGGACAAGTTTGCTTGATACTACAGGGCAGATTACTTTGTAAAACATTTCAAGTTCTTTCCCCATAAGCCTCTGCTCTACAGGAAAATTCATCCAACTAGCTACAAGAGGAGTCTGGAAGACATTCAAGGTGACATTTTTTGTATTGTGATATTGGATAAATGGCAAATACCAGACGCAGGCAACCATGGTGCTTGTAAGAAGTAAATTTTCCTGGTCTGCCTTCCAATTTTTTTTCCTAATTCTCTTTAGAAAGTTGAATGGATCTTCCATGTCTAGGGAACGACTTTCTCTTGCTAAGCCATATGCTGAGACCATCTATTTTTCTGTTGTCTCTGCTATGATGTTTTCAGATCGATAGACTATAAAATAAAATCAAAGTGGACCGCTCTAGAACATCCAATATGATTTTGCACATAATGCAGATTTAAAAAGATCATAACTTTTTATCTGATTGTTGTGTAAACTAAAAACCTATGTTTGCTAAACTTTCTTTTGCAATTTATTTTTCCTCATAGTCAGATCAACATTTGCTATTGCATTGCAGTTCTCCACTGCGTTATATTCTTGCTGCTCCAGTTTAGTCACAATCATTAGTGGATAAACTCCATTACAGATGCTTCTTTAAGCATCTCAGTGGTGAAGCTGAAAATCTAGGTCAATTTTTTCACTGAAAAGTGAATCAAATTTCTTTCTGATGATACTGGAAAGCGTGATAGGGAAAAACTCTACGGAATACCTTGGTAAACTTTGATAGACTCCTAAACCTTGATCAGCATTACTAACAAATAGCATGAAATCACACACTTCTGCGTGCAGCAGCTACTAATATATGCTTGTCCGGCTAATGCTTCATTACAGGTTGGGGCTTATCAACCCTAGGAACCACATGCTACTCTCATTTACTTCTGTTTACTGCCAAATCCTCTCATCTCTATGATGGTGTGACCAGGCAGGAATGTGAGGACAGAATTTAGCCCCATAAATCTATCTAATGGGGGCATTACATAAGTAAGTGACTACCACTGAAAACATGGATTAAAAGAATCCTCAATAAGGTGTTATAAATACCCTGCTCTCCTGAGCAGTTTCAGCAGCTTCCTTCTTTTATGCTCTTAGTCTGAATATCTTAACAGAAATAAAATTCCTAAGAAGCCACTGTGTTTCTGGACATGAAATCACTATCTAGCATTCATAGCGCTTTATGGAGGGCAGCAGAACAGGTTTTCGATTTCACTAATTTCACTTTTAATACTACTATCTTGCCAAGCAGCTTGGTGAGTTGTACAGGCCAGCACTGTTCTGCCTTATATTTACAACCTTTTAATCCTCGATCAGTCCCATAGGAGCAAACGGAAACATATGAAACCTTTGCTTTTATTACAAATGAAGGCAGAATTGCTGCTACATCTGATGCTGTCTAGCTTTTAGGGTAATCTTCTGGTCCAGTAGGATGGCTTTCTCCTGTTTCTGCCCTCACTGCTGGTGCGATGTTAGGCAAGGAGCACATCACTGTACCTCAGCTTCTTCCTTCGTAAAATGGGTATAAGGCAATCTCCCTGCTATCCCTCTTTGAGGTCTTCTGATGAAAGGTGCTAAAATAAGCACTATGTATTATTCATATATTAATTCGCTCTGGCATATTGGTTTCAGGAAACTTCATTTAAGAGCACTGGGAAATCAACACCAAAGAAACGCAGAGTTACACACAGTGAATACACTCAGCAGTGGAGCAGACCAGGCTTGACACAACCCTGAAAAGCAAATAAAAACCACGTATAGAAACTCTGTAATCTCCTTATGACCAGAAAAAAAAGAACAAAAAAGCGCCCTATAATAACTTTTCCACAGCTTTTGGGGCAATCTTGTACAGCTTAGTAGTGAATTAGACTCTGGTAATGGAATTTTGTAGGGCAGCCCAAAATACTTACGGAGATAATTTAATTAAGAAAGTGATGGTTGCAGACAAAATCTTAAGCAATTAAGAGCCCTGGGTTCTTTGTCTTTCAGCCTGATTTTTTAGGGAGAATTACTTCTTAGAACATTTTGAGTTGTTGCTGTTCTCTTTCAGTCTTCAAAATACCTTGAGTGGGACACCCAAAAACTGACTAGTCCAAACTCCCACATCACTTCTGAGACTGTGGAACAAACTACCACCACAAGAATTTTTAAAAACTCTTCCTTATTCATTCACCAGTGTTTTTCCTTAGGAGCACTTATTTAACTGTTTTCAAAAACAAACTAAAAAAAAAGATTATATACGGCAATATTATTTGGTTTTTCCTCGTTTCTCTCTGGCACTTTGAAAGACTGTTTTTATATATGCATATAAAATGAAACACTCTGAACTCTGGAGGCAAAAGTAGAATTTCACCAGGCAGCGCCAAGATGTTCCCAAAAAACTTTATAGCATAATTTGCTATAATGAGCCTTGAAGCTTAAACTCTCGATTCTGTAAACAAAGGCAGTATATGTGCACTGAGGGAAGACAATTCATAGTAATTTTGTCAGCAAAATTGTTACAGTAAAGGCCTAAGCAACACTTCATCTACCTGTCACTTGTCTTGAAAGGGCAGATTACTTTTTCCTCAATCTTGGCACATCCAATTAAGGTAGACTTACAAGCCAGGCAGGTGTAAAGTGCAAGCCAGCACTTGTTCACATTAGCAATTATCAATGGAAAAAATACATAAGTGCTGAGGCTTGGCACAACAGTTACCCTGGCAACCGTTAGCACTCAGAGCCTCAGCAAAGACTAACATGACAGTTTGACATCTTTTCCCATAAAAAAAGATGATTGCATTCTCTCTTTCCCTCTCTGTTTTTCCTGTTCCCCTCTTTTTGTGCTGTTTTTCCAAAGCTCTCGTCAGTGACCCTGTCTTGTTTAACTCTAGCCTCTCACCTACAGGCATGTAGGGTGCCGAACTGAACTCCCCTGCTTTGCCAGCCATTAGAGCATCCTTTAAGCAAGAGTGTTTACTGTTTACCTGACCAAGCCTGAAGAGCAGGAAGGAAGGGTGGAGATGCTGCATTAGTGCTATTGACCCAAGATAGAATCAGAGAATCAGAGAATCATCTAGGTTGGAAGGGACCTTTCAGGTTCCTGAGTCCAACCATCAACCTAAGTCTGACAAAACCACCACTAAACCATGTCCCTAAGCACCATGTCTGCCCGTCTTTTAAATACCTCCAGGGATGGTAACTCAACCACTTCCCTGGGCAGCCTGTTACAATGCTCAATAACCCTTTCGGTGTAAAAATTTTTCCTAATATCCAATTCAACCTCCCCTGGCGCAACTTGAGGCCATTTCCTCTCATCCCATCGCTTGCTACTTGGGAGAAGAGACCAACCACCACCTCTCTACACCTTCCTTTCAGGGAGTTGTAGAAAGCGAGAAGGTCTCCCCTCAGCCTTCTTTTCTCCAGGCTGGACACCCCCAGCTCCCGCAGCCGCTCTGCAGAAGACTTGTGCTCCAGACTCCTCACCTGCTTTGTTGTCCTTCTCTGGGCTTGCTCCAGCACCTCAATGTCTTTCCTGTATTGAGGGGCCCAAAACTGGACACGATATTTGAGGTGGGGCCTCAACAGTGCTGAGTGTAGGGGGTATAGTATAGGAGTATAGGAGTATAGTACTGCTGGCCACAGTATTCCTGATACAGGCCAGGATGCTGTTGGCCTTCTTGGCCACCTAGGCATGCTAATGGCTCATATACAAGGCCCCAGGTCCTTTTCTGCTGGGCAGAGACCTGCTGGCCAAATTCACTCAATGTTATCCTTTTTTATGTGATATTCTGCAACATCCAGTGAAGCACACCATTCAGCTGTGGCAACTTGCCTCAGGATGCTGGCCCCTCTTGCTTATGCACAGATCTTTGCAAACAAGTGTCTCTTTATTCATGAACCTCTCAAAGATGAAGAGAAAGTCAACCAGAAGGAAAGTATTTGTATTTTTGTGCACAGGGAAAAAAAAAACCAAACACCTCACCCTCAATTCCACCAGGAAACTCAGCCTAAGAAAGGTCTGCAGAAATTACAACTTCAGAACATACCCAATTGTCCAGTCCTTGAGGACAGAAGAGCTGGCAACAGTCTTAGTGTCTCTTTGGATTAGTCTTTGTTCTGTGGAATGCCTATAGACTAAGTTGTCTGAACTTGTTGACTGCCTTAGCTGCCAGTGCTTTCATTTCTATTTGTCATTTTTATGTCAAATAGATTTTAAAAATGATATGACTACATCAAATTTTTGTTAATCAGTGATGGTTTCAGTTAGTGTTTACTTTACTTTCCCTTTGCCGTTCCTCAGAAGTCATTTCCTTTTGTTTTTTAATGTCCCTTTCCTAGGCAGTCTTTCAACATCCGTTGTTTTCCTTCAGTCTTACTTTCTCTTTAATTTTGTTCAGAACTTTCAATTTTAAGAAGTTAAATTACAATCTTAAAGATCTAGATCTCATTCATTTTATTTTTCTTTTAGGTTTATTTTCTTCCCTTTTCCTCCCTTGATGTATGTCGTTCCTGTCCTTCAACTCATCATGTTCTCACTAACTGTCATCTCCAAATGGAGAAGAGTGGAAGGACTGGGGGTAGTTGTCTTCTTTTCTGGGTGGAGGAAGAAAACATTTGGGAAGCTGTGTATACAAGAAAAGCTTTCATGGTGAAATTGAGCTCATCATCTTGTCCTTACTCTTAAATTCTAGGCAAACTGAACACATACTCTGAAAGATATGCAGAAAATCAAAGTTAAACATCTCACAGTGTTTACAAGAAAATTCTGCATTTGCTTATTATTGCATATGCTGCACCCTTAGACCTCACAGATTTCCAAAAAGTAGGTTTTGGCTGTGGATTAACATTGACATGAAAATTCAAGATGCGGAGCCAAATCTTACTGCCTATGTTCCTGTGATCTGTTCCCATGGGCAAACAGAATCTGTGGTGTAACTTTAATTCTGTCAGCAGGATGAAGGCATAATAAATAAAAGTAGTAAACATTTTACAACATTAAACAGTCTTTCACAGCTAGTCAATTTAACAGTTTTGACCAGCATTAAATTTACTGGAATGTCTCTAATCATGAACAAGAAACAAAGTCATACTTCCTCTGGTACAGTTGCATTGATTAGAAGAGTGAACCAATAAACATTATTACTACTTTCAGATTCTGGGACTAACGGAAACTTGCTCCTTTCTCTGCTGTTCTGTGAACTGCATTGCAATCTCTTCCACAACAACATAATTTAATTTAAAAATCATGATGCTATAAGTACTTGAGAAGCAGTTACAGCTATTCAGTCAGAGAAAGGTCATGTTAACATAAATATTGAAAAGAATGATAATTAGGCAAGAAAAACAGCAAAACACATTAAAGAGAAATGAGGCAATTTTTAAATGTTAACATCTCAATTCAGAAATGTTTACACTACATTTAATGGTTCCATTTTCAATGAACATTCCAATAAAAAAAATTACTGAGCAAAATTATGGAAGAGAATTACAACCAAAAATGACACTGTATACATCACACCATCTTGAGAGAAAATGAATTGACTGAACCTTGTTAAACACAATGGAATTCAAATAGTCCAAGCATGACTTACTGCAGAATAAAGCAACGTACTCTCTTCTTAAGAGGAAAGTACTTAGTCTTTTGATGATAGTTCGTAATTTAAAATTCTGAATATTTGAACTAGTTACAATATATTTAATTGTTTCTATAAATTGTCCAACCCACATAGGGTTGGATAAAGGTAAGAATGTCACAGCAATGTTAGCAAATTCATAGCCTGAAATAGACTGTCACTCGGTATTACTATGAGCAATACGCATAGTATTGCTTTCCACATAATCCAGTCTTGATATAAAGAAACACACGCTTAATGACACTTATAACTCCCAAACAGGCTAAGCTTATTGTTTCAGGGTGACTTCCAACTTATAGTATAAGCTTTTCGAGTTCAATTTTGAAGGATGGTTTTAGATTAATTAAAAATATTACAAGAAGAAACCTAAAGATTTTATCAAAAGATTCCTGGTTTTACTTATATTCAGTTGATTTTTTTTATTATTATTTTTTTCTTTTCCTGTCCTCTCACTTATAGCTCTTACCTCTGATCATCATTCCCTCCCAGGAAAATCTGAATACTTTTGTAATTTGTAGATTTGTAATCTACCTGGACACCACAATCAGAGTTAGAGTGCCATGATAATGCAGCAGTAGCACAATACAGTCCCCAAAGCAAGGTCATTGTAATATGGCTAAAGAGGGATGAAAAATAAAAGGATAGACAGAAGCATAAAGCAATAAAGAGATACGCTGGTAACGTAACTTTTTTGTTTGTTTGTTTTATTCTCGGTATAAAGCCACACAGTTTAACCTGCACAATTATCAGGTCAAGCAAATGCTTCTGATTTTGTTTATTTTCGAATCAAAGGGAAGAAGGGATCACAGAAGTCAGATATTAGGAAGAAACTATTAAGACATTGTGAGAAGGGACAAATTTAACTAAAAATTCCTTCTTTAATTACAGCCTCCTACACCCTTCTTTAAAATGCAAATGAATCTACTTAAGTGAATTTACTTTAAAAGGATTGTCATGTGAGAACACCCTTATTTGCAGAGACCCGAGTACCTGAAATGTAGAGAATAGCAGAAGAGATTTCAGAGAGCTTAGAGCTTTAAGTCTATATAAAATATCTTGACAAAAATACATTCCTGTGGTTTTCATTCCCAGGGGCCAGGACCTCTTGCCCACACACAGCGTATCTGCCAACAATGTAATGTCAACAGACATCATTATGGGCATCACAACGGGAGTGCGAGGAAGTTGGTTGCCATTATAAACAGCAGGGCCATGATTCTAGCAAGGAAAATCCTGGATATCATAAAGCCCAACTACCTGTAACACTTCTATACCACTTTTCTCTCTAAGATCTTCCACTTGAATTTCATCCAAAAAAAGGATAGACAGAAGGTGCTCAAACTTGTAATGAACTTACGTGAAGTAACAGCTGCAGAAGAAACAAAGGCCATATAAAAACTATGGCTATATTTTTCTGCTCTTCGGTTCAAATACAGCTACTTACCCAGCACTCATCATTGAGAGTATTGTTGGGTAAATTTTCAAGATATCTAAAAGCAGAACTGCTGTGATTTCTGTAAATACGCTATTATTAGTTTACAAGCAAAAAGCTGACTTTTGTTTTTGTCCAGATTATGTCTCGTGACAGCATCTCTCTGAAAAAAAGTTTAGCAAAAATGTACTTCTATGAAGGAAATTCCACCCCAAATTTCTCAGCATTACGGGTACTGGGAAATAGAGTGTGGAAATTCTGTCCCAAGGAAAAAAAGAAAAAAGTAGAGCTTAATAGAAAATAATGTAAAAAAAGGGGTGTCAAGAAATTATTCCTTGAAAACCCTTCTTGGTCCATGTTTTGGTCTTTCTGTAAATATGCTGGGGGAGATGCCACAGCCTCCCAAGCAACCTAGTCCTGTGTTTTGCTTTCCTGTTAGAAAGTTCTCCCAGAAGTTTCACCCAAACCTCTCTGATGCAGCTGAAACCTTTGGTTCTTTCTCTATTAAATGAGGGAAAAGAGAATGTTTTATTCCTTTTCCCTTTGAAGGTCTCTTCTGCATATTTGGAGATGATTATCTTCCTTCAGTCTTCTGGTGTCTAGACTAAACAGTCTCAGCTCTTTCAGGGTTTACACTGATTTCATAATGTCTGCTTGCCATTTTTGGAATTTGAACAAACTCCACAGATGTATAATGATACAAGGTTGACCCAACAGAGTGTTTAAAATGTAAATACGCTTTATACACTAGTATTTGTTGACTCTTGCAGAGGAAATTCCTGTTGACTAATACCGATAAAAATAGCTAAGAACAAATTGTGTGAACTGACATGACTAACACTGGCCAGTAGTTTACCATATCAAATCAGTGAGTCATAACTACTGTTATTCCTTATCACAGGTCAGACTTTTGAGTGCAATCATTCCTTAGCTCAAAAGCTTTTGATGGCCAATATACATGGGATTTTCAAAAAAGGAGTGATTCTAGATATTTCTTTTGGGTGTTCATCTATTTCTAGTATAAGAACCATCAGAAAAACTCTTGAAGAGAAGATTTTGTCAATGGCATATAACTGCCTCCTGGGAACTGGGCTGGAGCGATGATACGGACCCTTAAAATCTTAGCGTTTACGCTTATTTGAAAATCAGGATTTGGTGTCTGCACAAGCCATTTGACATGGGGAAGCAGCATTTTCCAAGGGGATTGACTATGCACACAACAACTTAAATCTGTAAAAATGAATCAACTGACTCAGCTGCCGATGACTGCAAAAATGGCCTAGATGCCATTTACTGTTACCTTTTCAAGCAGGAGCTTGAAATTAGGAGAATTATAGCAAAACTGTCATTGAAGAGAGATCGACTGCCTGGAATTTGCAACGCAAACCTGTTCTTATCCCTTATGCAGGAGAAAGATAAGTGGGGGAAAAAAATAAATTAACAGCCATAAGAGTTCTCTCCCAGCTGCAGTTTCATCTTATTTATTGTTGCTATTTATTTATATATATATATTTAAAAGCTTAAATGATTTGTTAGCTGTGCATCAAGATAACTCATATAAATGCATGTTTTATTGCAGCTGTTACAACTTTTAATGCTGTTTATTATTATTCTTTTAGCACCTAGAAACTATTATCATGCTTTAAGGCCCCACTCTGGAAGTCTCTCTATGAGCAAGTGAGACAAGGGCAGTGGCTGCCCCAGAGGGCTCACAACGTAGGATTTTGGAAGGATGAAGCACACGACCAGACATCAAGAGGGACAGGTGGGGTGACAAGGTGATGTAGATTCAATATGTTTACTTAAAGAAGCAAGCTTTGCAGCAGAGATAGGTGTTTCAGTGAAGAACAGGGAGAGGTCATTCTCTTCCTCTGCTTTGTTGTGCTTTGTGTCACACCTGTTTCTTGCTTTGTGGCTTCACAGGCTGTGACTGGCTCTTCCTGGGCTCCTCACTGCAACTGCACGGAGCCAGTGATGGAACGAAGGCAAATTACTTCCAATAGAGACAAGCTCTGGGTTTGCCCAGCACCACTGGGGAGTCTTTTGCACAGCCAGAGGAAAACATTGATAAAAATACCTTGGATTAAAATTACCAGCATCTGTCTTGTGTTGTGAGCATCTACTCCCTAAATGAAAAAATATAATATCAGCAAAGTACTACGAAACCTACACAGCCTTAAAAGATCAAAGAAAAGAAAAATAAAAGAAAGAGACGTCTAGCTGGTTAACAAAAGCAGACTGGAAAAGAAACCACTCTAGCTGAAACACCTTGCAGAAGATACCTGTCATCTGCTCCATTTTTTTCACACTGTGGAAGTTCTAGCCTGGATTCATCCTTCAAGTTTGCCATGACAGAAGAAGAGATGATTTATTAGCTCTTCTTGACCTTTCTGAGTCTTTGAAGGTTAAACCTGGCATCCTGGTTTCCAACGACTTTCACAGAAATGTGCGTTCCCTGTTTTATATTTTCAGATGTAAAGTCTGGTCCATGGCAGATCTGTTAGTTGGTGTTGAATGGTTCGTTCAAAAAGATTTTGTATATGCCTACATATATTCTGAGATCATCTACTATCTCAATAAGCCATCCCAGGGTGTGAGATCAGCTGAAGTGTTTTCAGAAGTAGTTGATGGACATAAAAACATAATGAGTGCTGGTAAATTGTGTTCTCAATGAACAGGCTCCCAGCTATGCAATTTAATACACTTTGTCACCCCTCTCACCTCTCCCTAGCACCCAGAAAAGGTTCTCATTCAACAAAATAACAAAACATTTACTGAAGTGCCTCTTAATTACACCTATTGTGTGCTAATTTTTAGGATCCATTATTAAGGTCATCTGTTTAATGAGAGAGAAGGCAGCATGAAACAACAGGCCAATGAGATCTAGCAATTAAAATTTACAAATATCATCTGTGGTCCTGAAGGCTAGGATAAACTCTTGGCTGAATAGAACAAACTATGGATAGAATCTGCATGGTTTTGGTTTGTGTTTTTTTCCTCTCAGGGAAAGTTCGGCCAACACACTCTATCAAAAACGGTGTGCTCCAAAGCACTGGTTGGGATTTTTCATCCTACTGATCACGCTACCTCTAGAAATCAGAAGTACAGGGTCTGCCAAGATTTGCATTTGTTATCATGTAGATGCTTATTATGTTGAAATATGCACATTTGCGGGTTTATAGGGCTGAGGCAGTTAACAAGGTATGCTGTATATTACTGTCATATTTTACTTAAATCAAAAGAGCCCATGTTACTCTGGAAACCAGAGGTGAATTTCAGATACTCAAAGTTAGGTGTTCACATGCAGCATTTATAGCTAGGCGAGGTGTCTGACCCCTTTTCTCCAGCGATAAGGCGATACACTCTATGGAGTTGGTATTCATCTCCCAAAGCCCAGTCCAAACCCTATCACCAAGATAATACCCTGGATACCTGGACCCTCAATTTATTTGCTGTAACTTAGTCACCTAGTGCCATTTGAGATGTTCTGGGCCATCCCACCTGATCTCAAGCAGCTGCTCCAGAAAGGTGGAGATCTCCCATACATCCTGTGACAGGCAGATTTCAATATCATAAATTGTGTTGATACCTGCACTTAGGCACCTGAATTGTGTCTCGTTGAATGTATTGACTCTGTCTCTACTGTTAAATATCTAGCACACAGTTAGGTCCTTGTCTATAATATAGATACATAACAGGCACCTGCAAGTAGTTGGCTAAACCTGAAGCAGCACTAGACGATAAGCAGAAACTGCTTTAGTTTATCATTGTAAAAGAGCTTCCACTTGAGTGAAATGGACAACGATTTACCAGATGAACAGTTGAAGAACAACTGAAACTAAGTGATAACAGAAATTAAAAATATGGCAGTGCAATGCAAAAGGCAGATAGACTTGGATAATATCTATGAAGACTTTATCACAGCACCAGTGTTAACCTGAGGTACTTAAAATTAAACCAGAACCTAAACCACTACGACCAGTCAAAAGACAAAATATCATCCAAACCCAAATGACAATAATGCTATTGACCATGAAACAGAAATTATTGGATGCTGCTAGACAAATAGTTATTTGGCCTGACCCTGCTGTGTCCTTGAAAATAACTGACTTTGCAGCAGATGCTGACAAAAAAGCTGTTTGGGATGAAGTCAGGATAAAACTCCTTGAACTCTCAACCCGCCAAAAACCTTGTCTAAATTTCTCTAGAAATGCGTCTTTTTAAAGCAATTAGGCCTATCCCAGGATTTTTGTCTTTTCAATGTATAGCTGGGTTATCCTGGAAAATACAGAGATTGTAGATAACTCATCCAGGTGGGCAGCCTGATATTTGGAATGTGGCAAGATGAATCTCACCCTATACTGGAGACTTGGATTTCATTTTCTCCCTCTACTGAGAGCATCTAACGTAGGGCTGGGTCCCCATTTCAGTGGATAATGAGTTTGCTAGCACCCTTGGATATTTAGGTGTCTGCTCCATTGTGCTGCAGTTTGCTGTCTGTCCAGCATGGATATCTATCAGGTAAGATTGACTCTACCTCACAATGGTATTGTAATGGATAAATCTAAAGACATTGTTAAATGCATAAAGATTAAGGTAATGGAGACTACCTTGGCACATTAGCATCATGAATATGTCAATCAATGCAAATATAAAAATAGGGTATGCTTTAAACAGGAATGTTATTTGACTTCTGCTGTCTATGGTCGAAGATGGAAATATGCCATAACTTTTTATTCTCATCATCTTGGTCTTTTTTTTGCACACTCTGTTCTCATTACTGTAAAATCTCTGCAACAATTTCGGATTTACTGTTCACTTAAACTCCTCTGTGCAGCTAATCACTTGAAAGTGCTATCATTTTTACTGCTTTTTTTCTTCCCTTAATTCTGGGTCATCTGCCATTTTTGAAGCATCTGAGGGAGACTGAAAGGGAAGGAATATGCATCCTTTAGGACCAGACCCCAAGCAACGTTCTGAGATCTGTATTATCTTGTAACTTTAATGGGGGAGTTTCCTTATCTACCTTCTTTAGTCCTACATATCCTTAGTAAGCCATACAAACGTTTGTCAAAGGGCTTTCCTGTTTTCTTTGCTGCTCAGAATTATGGAGCCTAACACAGTTGAGACCCAGTACTTCAACAGTTTTTAATAGTACAAATTACCTTGTTAACTGATCTTGGGCAACAGCAGATCTTTTTAACATCTTTATTTCCCTCCAAAAAATTCTACCTTTTTCTCAGACGTGTTACCATAAAGTGTCCCTCCTTTGTGAGTACTGATAAATAGTGGAGGCCCTCAGTGACATCCGGCTAAATCTTATTCGTGTCCTTCAGAGGTAGGGCAGAAGAGGATTTTGCAGTATTTGACTGATAAGAGATGACATCTCATAGAGATGCCATTCTTCTACTTTCCATATGGGAATATACATAGTATTTCAGTACATATTTGTACTTACTCACCTTGGTGGACTGTGCTGGACAAAGACATAAATGAGGATCACAACAACAGAAATCTATATTCTCCTATATCATTATTATATGTTTGGAAATCAGTCAACACAGGCATCCCAGAAGCTGGCACGCAAGTCTGTACATTTTTTGACCATCCCATGACACATTCACAAAATGCCTGAAACTATACACATGCTAGAGATGCTAAATTTTCTCTTTTAGCTGATTAGTGGGGCAAATTTAAAGCACATTGTTATAAATCACCATCACTCATATATTTTCTGGAATTATTTTTCTGGGAATGGTTTCAACAAAAAGGCAGCAATCCTGCATAAGGCTAAAAAGCACACAAAAAGAAAAGAAGAAGAAGAAAAGGGAAGAAAAAACCCACAACAATAAAAAAACCCTAATCCCAATGCATTTGCCAAATTAATTCTCCAAAAAGTTATAGTATTCTGTTTTAATTTGGTCTTGGAAAGTTTTGGACTTGAGCTTGATGGACCCAGTTCAATTCCCAGCCTTTCCCTTGTCATCATAAGTGATGGGGTTGTGGGATTTTCTCACTCTTCTGTGGTGGGACCTCCTCACTCTTCTGCTGTGGGACCTCCTCACTTATACACTGTGGGACCTCCTCACTCTTCTATTGTGGGAAGGTCTTTCCTTAAAGAAAAGTCCTGGAGGGAGATGAAGGTAGGGCTGTGATACACCATGAGAATAGGAGCCACAGCTATTTGAGGTAGACAAACACACAGTTCTGTGGTCATTTTCTTTTTCTTTTCTTCCAGCCAGCAGGACATTCCAAAATTTGAGAGGTTATAAATTTAACAACTTTCCCACTGTATTTTCAAGACTTGTCTTTGCATATTAGCAGAGCTCACAACGCTTAATTTCTTGGGGATTTCATCCTGTGGTAGGTCTGTTTTCCAAAAAAATCATTGTGCTGCTGCTGTGTGAGCTTGCCTTATTGCCTCCCCCACCCCCCCCCCCGCAGGGAACCCTCATGGAAGAGGGGTTTGCCTAATGTCTTGGCAGTGGGAAAACCTTCATTTGAAGTTCATGACTTATTAGACACCAGCAAATTCACTCCGAGCTCTGTGCAGTTCATGCTCTCTGCTGTCTGTTGGAGTGTGGATTGAGGCTGATGGTCTTCCTGTGATTTGAGCACTCATGATGCCTTCTGTGTGCTAATCCTCTGGTCTCTAATAAGGGTTGCAGTGCTTGTCTAAGGACATGAGAGTGGTAAGGTTCATAGTCTATTTTGTTAGTTCAGCTGATACTGTTGGAAAGATCAAAAAGCTAGCTTTCAAATTGCATGCACACCCTTTAGATCCAATTCAGAAGAAGCTAACTTCAAAATAAATACAGGCAAAGATAATTAAACATTAAGCACAGTGATTGTAACCTGTTAAATACTCTGAGGAAAAAAGTGAGTCCTGCCTGTGGAAAGCAATGAGATCAGGAAGGAGAGGGATGATGCTGACTACTGATACAAATCAACAAAATCAGGTATCATATGGGAAAGGATAAGTGGATGATGACTTTTGATTGTTTCCTCTAACAGAAGAATGAGAGGAGGGCCAATGACATGAAGAGACATCACATTTGGGTACCTTCCAGTACCTAAAGTGGGCCTACAGGAAAAATGGGGAGGGACTCTTGATCAGGGAGTGTAATGATAGGATGAGGGGTAACGGTTTCAAACTGAAAGAGGGGAGATTTAGATTAGCTATTAGGAAGAAATTCTTTACTGTGAGGGTGGTGAGGCACTGGAACAGGTTGCCCAGAGAAGCTGTGGATGCCCCATCCCTGGAGGGGTTCAAGGCCAGGTTGGACGGGGCTCTGAGAAACCTGGTCTGGTGGGAGGTGTCCCTGCCCAGGGCAGGGGGTTGGAACTAGATGATCTTTAAGGTCCCTTCCAACCCAAACCATTCTGTGTATCTATGATTCTATGATGTAAAAGCAAGGAAAAGGAAATACTTATTCATGTAACATAGAGTTACAATTTAGACCTCTGTTATGGCAGGGCAAAAAGCACAACTGTGTTAAGACACAGACCAGAGAAATTCACGTAGTTCTCAGAGATCAGAGCTTGGGCAAAGTATCTTCCTTTGGAAGTTTCTAGATGCTGGCAGCCAGATGCTGGGAAGGCAATAATCCCTCTATACATGTCCTGTTTCTCATAGTTGTCTTTAGGTGACTGTTACTGCCTGCTTCTAGAGGCAGGATCTTGGCTTGGTGAGCCCGGTGGTTTGACACACGGTGGTGGCTCTCATGTTCTTCAGTTAGCAGTTTCAGTTAACAAAACAGTGAGACCACTGATGATTTCCAGCTCCAGAGTGCTCTTTGTGAGTGCGAAATGTTGTAATTTAATGTGCACTCTCATTTGAGCTGGACCTTGCAGCAGCACCGGCAAGCTCTCTCACAGAAAGAGGGGGGAAACTTGAATACCTAGAGAAGTCAGTTGAAGTAGTTATTCATTTTGCTTTCGTCTCCTTGGCTTTCTAATTCCTACTTCTGTCAATTTGGTTAAAAAAATTCTCCCTAGGTGGTCTTGCATGTTGCAAAATGCAATTAGCTGAACATCACCCTGTGAAATCAGTATATCCCCAACAGCAGAGGGGATATATCCCCATCAGGGATATCCCCATCAGAGGGGAGATATTCACATCAGCAGCTGAGCAAAAGAGAAAGCGTGTCTCTTCCCAAGGGGGAGGCAAGGTGGAAAAACAATAGAAAGAGGAGAATACACCACCAGTGACAGGGTGTGGGGAAGAAAAGTCTTCAGTGATTGTACTGAAAAAGGGCTGAAATTATTTTTCCATCTATGTGCGCAGCTGCAGTGAGGTTCCTTGGCACCCATATTTCTGCCTCCCTCTTTTCCTCACACACACTGTGGTCACTCTGTCATCACAAGTTGCAGGGCTGAAGATTATCTTTAATTTCTTGGTCACCCCTTTTGGTCCTTGTTGCTGTAGCTCTAACGACACATGTTCCCCCCCTTCAGATCTCTCTATTATCTTGGCAAGTGCTCTTCTGAAATGAAGTTTACAACTATATTTAGCTATCAGCTACATGCAATTTCTTTTTTTTTTTTTTTTTACTGAATCGGCAGTCTTACTCCGATTTTCTAATTGGAGAATTTGTGAGAAATTTGTTTGAACTTCTCCTCATTAGCATTTTTCAATCTGGAAATTTTGAGCAATGCTTTCCAAGGTACTCTTTGGTAATGGAGCAGTGAATAATGAGAATTTATTTCCCTTTTCAAAAGTAATTAATAAACAAGAGAAGATACTACTTCCCTACTAAATCAATAGATTTATAGAACGTTGTCTTCCTGGAAGCTATAAAAGAAATGGGACTTAATGCAATGCTAATTCTCAGAAAATAATAATAAAAAACCCTATTATAGTCAATTTTACTGATATTACATGTACAATAGATAACTGGGAGCAACTCTTGGACTCTCTACAGGAAAACAATAGGTGTTACAGTAATGCAGGGAAGTCTTTGCGTCTTAAGGAATATTTTAAGAAATGTATCAGTGTATGAAATATGCTTGCTAACTGTGTAATCAATTGGCCTTAATGGTCAATTCAGAAAAAGCAATCCTATACTTTCTGTGGTTCACTTGATGGAAATAGAAGTTGAGGCAAGGATAAACAGTCAAGCAATATATTTTTGGAGAACTGGAGACTCTTCAGAATATTTGCTGTGAGTCCAGGTGAAGTGCATGGCAGAGGCTGTGCAGCAGAGGAGTTAGGGTATGGGAAGCATGAGGATGAAGACAGTTCAGGAAGAAAGGAGATAATGGAATCAGATTTTAGATATTCAGTGACCGGAGTTTGATGTTAGAGTGCACCGGAAAGAGGCTTTGAAAAGAGAAAAAAATGTGTTTGTCTGGAAAATCTGCTGCCATAGCGCTGGGAGGTGTTAAAGGGCAAGAGGGAGAGAATACAATCTCTCCAGTCAAAATTGGAATCTTGAAGCAATAACAGCAGGCAATCATGTTCAGTAAACAATTAGGGACAGAACTAAAGATAGGCTAAAAACAATTTACAAGCCATATGAACTAGAAAATAGGAACAAAAAGTGGAGTAAGAAGCAAAAGGAAACGATGAATTGTGTCCAGAAGAAAGAAAAATATAAAATAATAAAAACACAGCAACAAAAGTGTGTTGAAATATTTGGATTATGATTTTTTTTCTTTTTTTTTCATCTTGAAATCCACTGTATATAGTGAGAATAGTTCACATGCTCAGGTAATCAAAAATATTTCTGAGCAGAATAACTAAAAGCTTGGTCTAAATTAACTACGAAAACTTGACAAAGAGACAGAGACCATGCAGATAGGTCCAGAAAATGCTGTAATCAGTATGCAGCAGTGCTACAAAGGCTGGCAGACTGTTAACGATGCAAAGGGAGGAAGAATCAGATTCCCATTTGATGTGAACGTACAGGGGAAAAGCAAAGCAAGAACTCTGCAATTTGGATTTTTGGTTTTGGAAGACTAAATGTTTCAAAACCTTGAATTCCAGTGTAGGAACAGTGAAAATAAAAATCAGATATCAGGTGGGTAGAAATGTTTCATTAAAAAAAAAAAAAAAGAAGATACAATGCTACACTGATTTCAACCTGTTTTCATTGTATATTAAAGTATAAAGTAAAAATGGAGAAGTGAAAAAAACCAACCAATATATATATTGAAGTGGAAAAATCTAAGCACTCCAGTACAGTCAAACTGAAACCTTTGCACTCACCAGTGTACCTCTTCCTCTGTGCACTGCCCTTGCCCTCAGCCCTAACCTCCCAGTGCTTATTTCAGAGCAAAACATCAATGGCAACAGGATTTCCTCTTGAACAGCCCACAGCAGCTCCCTGCTCGCTATTTGATGTCTCCAACCACACCCAGAGGCATCCAGCCTTCTCTGGTCATGCCATCAGGAACCCACATAACTAATCAAAGCTTTTCGGTTCTGCTCCAGTTCCCAGTTGTCTGGATCCCTTTGAGCCTTCGCCTTGAATATCTTCACATTTCTCTTTACCTTCCTGTAAAATGGGTATTTCATAACCTACCTGTAAAATGCCTGTGAAGGGAGAAGACTGCTATTCTTTCGCAATTCTCTCGGATTAGGTGTACTGCAGGACTAAAACATGATACGTACATGTACATGCACAAGTGCGTGTTGGACTATACACTGTGCTCATTGTGTACCACCATAAAATGCCAGAAGTAATGGCTAAATGACAGGAAAGACGGAATATCACTAAAAGGATCCTTTTTGCAGATGAACACCCATGGTAATAAGTAACTACAGGAATCAGTGTTGGCTCTTGGACATGATTGTCTGGCTGTCAGATCTGACTTCCACATTAGAAAATGATGTTAAAATGGGATGCAGAATAATGTGGGTAAGGACCAATGAACCAAGATTATTCTACTGACTGCCCTAACAAAAAGCAGCACCAATTATGAAGTTTTCAATTAAAAATAAAGCGTAAGTCTTACAGCAAAATTAAAAAGAAAAAAGACAGAGAGAAAAAATATGTAAAATAAAACTTATTTTTGCCAATTGACCAGGAAAAAGATTTGAGAATTATTGTAGAAAAAGCTCTAAAGCCTCAGCTCACTGAAAACTGCAGTGGAAAAGGCAAACAATGTGCAGGTTGTATTTACGGACCACAACAGATATCAGAGAAGACAGTGGTTCTGCTGCAATAATAATTCAACACTAGTTTCCTGGTAAACCCAAGCTTCATCCATAATCAGTTGCCTGAACATACACCAAAAGATGAGAAGCCTTTCTAAAAGGAGACAGTCTAAAGCAGGCACAATTTCAGTCAAAATACTACATTTCAGAGAACACAAATTATAGTGAAATATGTACAAGCACTGTCCCCATCCTGTTCCGGCTAAGGGAGCTAAGGAGAGATTTATTTGGAAAATGCTGATGAAGGAGATTGATAAGCATGCACTTGGGAGGAAAATATGCAAATTAAATCACCAGAAAGCTGCAATCAACTCTGCCAGGGCTGTGCAACTGTGGATGCTGCTCTCAGTGTCACTTACTTTACAATCGCACCAGCTCCCTGATGCACTTCCCTGTGTGTCCCCAGACTGCTGGACGGACCAGGCTGGGGACAGTCATGAGGGGGGCAGCAGAAACTGGTGCCAATTTTTCCCCAAACAGGCAGCAGAAGGAAATAATTCAACAGAAACATGAAAACAACCGGCAGGTGAAATGACTGCAGAAGTTGCAACTTATCTATTTTCTGTATGCTCTTTCCATCACCACGTCCTTTGTTTAAGTCTGCTCAGAACAACTCCAGGTCCCCACTTGAAGGAAGATGTCCCCAGTTAGGAAAGTGCAGGTGACGGCACAAACTTGAACACGGGAAGTTCCATCTCAACATGAGGAGGAACTTCTTTCCTGTGAGGGTGGCAGAGCCCTGGCACAGGCTGCCCAGAGAGGTGGGGGAGTCTCCGTCTCTGGAGACATTCCAAACCCGCCTGGACGCATTCCTGTGCAACCTGCTCTGGGTGACCCTGCTCTGGCAGGGGGCTGGACGAGACAATCTCCAGACGTCCCTGCCAACCCCTGCCATTCTGTGATTCTGTGACCAGCTTGCAAGAGGATAAAACAGGATATAAGGTATAGACTAGACTATACCGTGAACCTGGACTGGTCAAGAGATGTGGGACGACACAGTAGTGTGTGCATGTGCATATCTCTGGATGAAAAGATACTCACATCCCATTTTTTAAAAATAAAAACAAGAAAAAATATTCGCACACACACTTGGCATTTAGCAACGAGCCCACAAACTGGAGAATAGGAAATTTTAAATACCAAAACATTGTAAGCAAATTCACAGTGATAAGAAGGGATGATCAGCTGGATGCTAAGAAATACTAATCTAAAGTGTGGAACAGATTTTGTTTTATTCTTTTGGCAGCATGCTCCCCTGTTTTCATTTTAATGGGAATCTTTATACGGTTGTGCTTAAAATGATTCAGCAATTCTTTTTTTCTTCCCTCCTGCATACAATTCTACTGACTTTACAAATGCAGTTAGAAAATTTAATTTCGTTCACTCTCAGCTCTCAGAGTAACAGTAATTAGACACAATCAGGAATGATACAGTTGGGACAACTACTTCTTTGGGTATTTTTATTTGTCCTTTACATCAGGCTGTTACTCTTCAAAGTTTCAGGACATTGCGGCAATAATGAAAAGTATTAGTTCGTCTGTAGACTAGGTGTTTATGCACATGCCACTATGAACAAGTTGGGGAGAATCCTCCCACTTGCCAGCTCACTCATATCACATTACTTACAGGATCCTCTGCCCACCACTTCAAAGCAGCCACCTACCAAGGAGGGCTGAAAAGCTGTTTCACGGTGCAAATCAACAGCTTCCAGCACTGCCGGGCAGAATATAGAGGCTATCATCTATAGCATTTTATAAGGAATTTAGGAAAAAATGTTATATATTGATTGTTTTAAAAATGTCTGTCTAATTTTTTGACTCATATCAGTTGAGAAGGATGCGATCAACCTCGTCATTGCCTACAGAAAAAATATATATATTTTTTTTTTTCCTATAGCTAATGCAAGTTCTAGTGTTACGTTATCTCCTACACTTCGTAGAAAGCAAGCCGCAACCCCACAGAACCGAAATGGCTCAGTCACTATGGCACAACGAGTATGAATGTAAGCGTGAATGATCAGAAACACTGCTTTTCATGCAGCCTCTGTGGGCTGCTTGTGGAGCTGCTGACTGTAGGGATGGCCCTTGTTTGGAAAGGTGTTTTTGTCGTGCTGTTTCAAACACTGCGTTCATTTTGTGATCTGAAGCAGGTAGTGTATGTTAGATGTGGGCTGCTCTCTCTTACCTCATCTGGTGCAGGAGAGACAATTGTTGCAATAGTTCGATGCACAGACCTCAAAGTAACAGACAGATTTCGATGAATCCATGGCATAACCAAATAAAGTAGCTTTATACTTCAATGCTATTAGAAACGGGGCATGCACAACTCAAACACTATGCTTAGCACAACATTTGCCTGCCTAATTAAAAGGGAACAGAGACAAAACACAGGAAAGCTTATTGCCACGCTTTAATAGCTGGCCAGCTTGAGGGAAAGGATTTCTTTCAAAGTCTGAGCTTTATTTCTGAGGAGCAAAACCCAGACCAACTTAAGGCTGTGCTTAGCTTTAAGCAATTCTTACTAATGCAGATACTTCAGTCCTGTAGTGAACAGGACCTGATGTTGCTTTAATTAAGTGCCTTGACCTCTTCCCAGATAATGTTAGTCCTTGGTTACTCTGGAAAAAAAACGGGAAAAAAAAAAACAACTCAAGAAACCAACCCCCCAACTACATTCATTTTCTTTATGCCTCCCCATTTCATTTACAGTGTCATTCGTCTCTGTGATGATGCAGCAAAAATAAAGCCTTGCTTGGCTCGTTTGCATTGCGCCTGGCTGCGCCGCTCCAACTCTCCCCGCTCTCCTCCTGATTTACAGCATCCCGGCTCATCCCACCGCATCAATCACTGCATCTCTCATCACTGAGGGAACAGCAAGGAGGAAGATGTGAAAGCGGAGGTGGGGGAGGAAGGCAACGGGGCGCACAAACCGCCACGTAAAGAATGGCTGGCGTTAAATTCCTGTCTGCAGAGACAGGGAGATAAAATCTGGCACGCGAGGCATCTTAGCTGCGAATGACTGTTCTAACTTCATTAAACTGAGATTACTGGATTCAGGGGGAAAATGATGCCTCCTTTAAGGGAACATATAATCACTAACACAGCTTTTTGTCTAAAGGGAAATCTGTATGACAAATAGCTTGCAAGATAAGTGTGGTATTTCTATGATAATTCTATGTTGTCCTCCACCGTCCAAAGGCAAATGCAGGTAACTGTAAGGTAGATGAAATACAAGCCTGACATTTCAGCATGTTATTAGCTACGTGTGGGATATGCAGAGCATCTCTGATATACACACGGTCCCGGCTTCTCTGCATTTGCAAATTACCAGTTCTCATCCCCCCATGGAAGTACAGACCGAATGTTTCTCTCGAGTTATGTCTTACATTTTAAGACATTTTTCCTTTCCCACTGTGCTATTGCCATTTCCAATGAAACGCATTTTATGCTAAAACATCAATTTTTTCCATTTCTGCTCTCTGCCAATCACTTTTCCCTCACAACAGTTAACATCTGTTTTGTTTCTGCATTGCTTTTTTTAAAAACTAATCATGGGTTTGGACAATATTCCCAGTGCAGATATCCTTTCCCATCTGAAACATAGTGGAAATGCAACTCTGGCTCAGATCTTTGGAGCTCAGATTTCTCTATTATGATAGGAAAAGTGGAAAGTCGAGACATAAACGTGCCTGAACTTCAAGTGCATTTTGTTTTCCCAGAGTTGTTCTTGGTCTTACATGATTTTAACTCTGCTGATTCCAATAGAATTATTCTTGGCTTAGACTATCGTAAGGGAAAGAGGGAATAAATATTAATGTAATAAGCATTTTAAAAAAATATAAATCCAAGACACTTCGTTACCTATGTGGTCAAATCTTGGAATCTCTTCTTTATACTTAGCAATCCAATATTTTATTGAAATGATATATTGCTTTGCATCAAGTAAAAATTAAGTAAAGAATTCCAAAATTTGTATATATACACACAGTCTGAAGATGATTTTTCTCACTGCCTACAAGACAAACAAATTCTTAATAATTTTTTCAACTTTTTTCTTTTCCCCAGCTCTTATATTCTTTTAAATTGACATTCCAATATGTTACCTAGAAATTTAAAAAGTATTAAAAGAAAACTTTTAACTCTTCTTTAGCCTGCCTTTCTCTTCCTCTCTCACATGCATATGTGCAGATACCTAGGACATCCCAGACGTGTAAGGAGCCAGTCCTATTAGGAATATGAAATAAACTTCATCTAGCAAAAGAATGTCAAAATTCATGGCAGGCAAAAATTCTAGACCAAATTTAATGATGCTAAGTCTTTCTACCTTCTACCTGAATAAAGTTTTGTGTTTTAATTGTCATCTCTGCTTAGCTTGAGGACGTTACCAGAGAATCCAGAGGGTACACAAACAACACATCAGCTCTGAAACGGTTATGTGTCCTAACATTTAACTTTCTGCACGTTTGTCTTTTGCTTAGTAAAATATACAAATGCTCTTTCTGAATGTTTTGTTTTGTTTAGGACACTCAGGCTAATTTCTCCATGCTTAAACAATTACCTATGTGATTTCTTATGTGTCATTTATGAGAAGAAACTGGCATAGTGTCCACTAATAGTACGAAGTGGAAATAATGGAAATAATACTGGAAATAATTACTGGAAATAATACTATATATTATGTCTCACATTTTAGTTTAGAATAATGAGCCATATTTGACCCTAAGCCCATGCTCTCTGAGCTCAGGTGATGCGATCACAACAGTAAGTGATACAGCTAAAGCAAAACACTGGCTTAATCAGAATTTCAAGATCACAACTTGTATTGCTAACTAATAAGGGCCCTGGGACCAAACAGCTCTGACTGGCTTGTGTCCACACTGCTTGGAGGTAGTCCCCTCCAGAGGAGATTTTTCTTGGGCAGAGGTAATTGGAGCCATGCAAAGCTCCTGGGAGAAAGCTAACACTTTTGCAGTGAGCAGATTGAAGGCCCAGGGGTTGATCCCCGGCTTTCTGCTCAGGGGTTCAGAGGTAGCTGAAAGGTGCCTTTCAATGGGCACACCATGGTGACTGCAGTAACAAAGCAAAAGGGAAAAGAGCATCTGTATCTCCCATGTTGCACTTGGCAATGCTGTAGACCCCTAAATGATCCGGTCAAAGCATTGCCAGACAAGGAACTGGAAAGAAGAGTTGACTCGGTAGCAGAAAATGTGCCATTTATATGCAGTCTAACCCAATACTAGCAAATATGAGAGCTCAACAGTTTCAAACGTAGGGGGAAAAAGGGAAGAGGCAAAAAGAGTGGGGTACATTTCAGTCAAAAGCACAAGAGTTGATCAATCAGGGTAGATGTTGTGGTAGATGAGAGACTGTGACCAGATAAAGAGAAATTGGCCAGGCAGAGCAACTCAGGATTTGTAGAAGATAAGAAGATGCACAGGTGAGGCCCCACATTGAAACTGTGGGACACAAAACTGTGTCCAGTTTTGGGCCCCTCACCACAAAAAAAGACATTCAGGTGCTGGAGCGCATCCAGAGAAGGACAACGAAGCTGTTGAAGGGTTTGAAGTACAAGTCTTATGAGGAGCGGATGAGGGAGCTGGGGTTGTTCAGCCTGGAGAAAAGGAGGCTGAGGGGAGACAGGAGACCTTCTCACTCTCTACAAGTCTCTGAAAGGATGGTGTAGAGTGGTGGGGGTCGGTTTCTTCTACCAAGTGGCAGGTAATAAGACAAGAGGAAATGGCCTCAAGTTGCGCCAGGGGAGGTTTAGGTTAGATATTATGAGAAATTTTTACTGAAAGGGTTATTAAGCATTGGAACAGGCTGCCCAGGGAAGTGGTTGAGGCACCATCCCTGGAGGTAGTTAAAAGACAGGTAGATGTAGTGCTTGGAGATATGGTTTAGTGATGTTTTTTGTCAATGTTAGGTTGATGGTTGGACTAGATGATCTGTAAGGTCCCTTCCAACCCAGACAATTCTATGATTCTGTGATTCTCAGATGTATGCCTAGAAAGGATACAGTTGGGCGAGAGGGAAAACAGAGAAGAAAACAAAAGAAAGGAGATCCGTTACACCAGAAACATAGTCTATGTCCATGCTGTACATGTTGTGACTGGAAAAGGGCTTCAGGATGTCATTTTATAGCACTTCTCTCCACCACTAAACTCACAACACTGACAGCTGTGTTTTTGGATCCATTTGACCCTGAGCAGGTAGAAAGATTTGGATTTTGCTTGTGCTAAAATGAGGTTTCCCTTCCTAAAGCTTATGTTTAAGCCTTAACTAGGTTTGTTTGATGTTTAAATGCTTTCCCTGAATTTCTGCCTCCAAGGCTTAGCCTCCCTTCTCAGGACAATTCTCTTAAGCAACTGATTTGTGGAGATGTAGGAGCTGTGAAGGAGAAGGTTGGAGTCGGACATAGCGACAGTCACATGAGTTCAGAGCAAATCCATGAAACCCCATTCTCTGTGGATCCATGTCTGAGACCTAACCCACCACCGTGTCCCTCCTGTTCTACATGAGCATAACCTTAATGACATCAGTAGGGAGCTGCTGATGGAAAAAGGATTTGTGCAGTTGAATTTCAGGCTGCAGACTATTGCACTTCTGGTGCATGCCGGCGTCATTATGAAAAAGATGAATTGTGACTGATCCTCAGGAAACTTTGGTGTTCACAGTCCTCCAGCCACATACTTCCTCTAACACTCAGTTAAAATTGCAGGTGTTCTCCCTGTAAGTAAAATATATTAATGTCTGCCTGTAATTTCACTAGGACAGTCAGGCTGTTATGCCTGTACTTAGGTGGAGTAGTGTGTGTTGAACAGAGTAATACCCGGCTGCTTTGAATCATACAAAGGTGTTTTAATATCTGTAATGGTGTGAACAGGACGACTTTGTGCTCTGAGAAGTGCAGTCAGTTGGAATCCTTGTTAGTCGAAAGCACAGAAGACAAATAGGGTAGCCTTGACATGGCAGAAGGTGGTTTTATTTTATTTTGTTTTATTTTATTTTATTTTATTTTATTTTATTTTATTTTATTTTATTTTATTTTATTTTATTTTAATAAAATATGGCATTATGTGTGTGTTTTCTTGATTACAGCATGATTAGGAGATACTTTTATAGCAAGTTATCAGGCAACTTGGATAAGATATTTGGCTTATCAAGACATGGGCCAGTCAGGTCATTAAGTGAAGAGTCAACTCCAGACTGTAGACACCTAAACTTGGATGTCTCAATATGCCTACAGGGGAGCTAGATTCCTAATTTCTCATTATACTCAGTGGTAACCAACACAATGAAAGGAGTCTAGAGAATTGCTCAGCTCACTCTAATATAGACACATTCAGCTAGGCTCCACTGACTGCATTAACTAGCTCCCAATTAGCTAGAAAAGTGAATTAGGTGTCTAGTTCAACACCTGCTCCTAGATGTCTACAATCCAGAGCTAAATCCCAGGCCAATGGTGTGATGCTGCAATTAAAGTGACATAAATGCACTGATGTTTAATCAGCAGGATAATCAGTGGGATAAACCTGTTCTCTACGGCCAAGGAGGCTGTGGGTATAGAAGGGATGTCAAATTAATAGCCAGGTTTTCCATTGCAAGAATGCTTTCCTAACACCAGCAATAAAGAATGGTAATTACACGTTCTTCATTTCTGCCCAAGTAAGCCTAGGACTTGCTATAATAACTATAATAGGACTGGTCAGCATTTAACCTAGTAGAAGTAACAAGTGCTAAATTAAGGCTTGAGCAAATCTGATCATCAGCACAATTGGCATATCAAGAGAAGAATGAAGATTATGGTCTGCAATGTAGATATGCGTGTCTGAAATACCGATTAGACACTAACTCCTATAGTGATTATATGTATTAAGCCAGTTATTATTTCAATTCACCCACTAGCATTGTAATACATCTGAGTTTGCCCTAGGGAATTTGGTACATAACGGCTTGTTACCTATTGATTCTCTGAGAAAAGAAAAAAGCTGGCTTTCAACTAATCTAATATTACGTCTAGAATCCCAGATATGAGTTATTTGGAATCTTTAAAGGGAGAAACTTACCTAGTTTAGTTCTAATAAGAAGACTATTTGTACTAAAGATAACATATATATACAAATACATATATACTTGGTGTTGCAGATATTTTTATAATGGAATACAGAAAAAAAATAATAAAAAAACATTTTAACCTAAACATATCTTATTTAATTAATTCACAGAATGTTTTTTGTTTCATTTAACTTTTTTTTGGAGTTGTTCTATGTTTCTAGAAGGAATTTGAGGCATTCCTTTGCCTACATCCTAAACTATTATTTCTTTTTTGCATGTTCATAGCACGAGAATTAGCATTTATTATCTTTGTTTAAGCAGGCGATTTATTTTTGTCCTGAAGGCCAAAGGAGGAATTGGGAAATTTCCCACAGCTATAAATATTTGTTTTGGGGCAAATTTGACTGTAATGCTGTGACCGATGAGCCTGGCATTGGGCATTTGCTCATGCAGGACAGATACGGCTCTTTAGCTTTGAGTTTCTGTCTTGTGTGATCAGTGGCTGAAGACACTCAGACATTGAAGCACAAAACAGGAAAATAAACTTGATGAATTTGGAATGGAAAATTAGTGAGAGGGATGTACAGTGAGGGAATGAAGGGAATTCTCTAGCATACATTTCTGTGTTCATTTAGGCTTTCAGTGACAGTGAAAACTAGCACAGACCTGGAATAAAATATCAAAACCAAAGAATATGAGTTAGAAATTGCTTTTAGAGTCCTTAGACTATGGAAGATTTTAATTGGAATTTTAAAATCCTGATCAAAACCACTAAAATGTCTCTGGATTTTTCACTTTACAGTTGCAGTTAATGCAATCCTACAAAAACTGATAATTTTCCAGAGAGCTGATATAAATAACATGGGTAAGATCAAACAAAGAATGCAAAAGTGATCACACAGACGATCAGTACCATTTTCAGTGTAACTTCTCCTGCATTTTTCTCAGCTTGTGGACAAAATTAACATAACTAAGGCAAAGGGAGGGAGGGAGGGGACGTACACCTGTCTGTTCCTCCTCCACCCTGGTGACAGGACTTAATGGCTAAATTATGACTCCACTCGTTCTGGTCGTGACAGACCAAAAGTGGTCACCTGGAGATCACTTACTTGTAAGACGGATGGCAGTTAATAATGAAAATCCAATGCAGACCATGGTCATGATAAGGACTGGGAAAAACAGGAGGATGAACCATGAACACATTTCTTTTTTTTTCCCTCCCCCCCCAGATCATTTTACCAAGAATCCAAATTTAAACCAAGACAAGGTACCAGAACTGCAATTTGGTGTAACTGAAGAGGGGATGCAGAGAGAGATAGCAGGAATATAATAACCAGGACTGTGAGTTCAGAGCATTTATCTCAGAATGACTTAATAGGGGCAGCAGAGCAACAGGATAGTGTGATATCATAGTCATTTTAGGTTCAGGACCGTTAGATAAGCAAGAATAAGTAAGGTGAGTCCTCCCAGGCTGGATCAAGCACCTATATAAACGGTTCTTCAGTATGGATGTGGGAAAGTTTCCCAGGGAATCGGTGTTTACTTAAAAAAATTAATGTTGGATTCAATTTCAAAGCCTAGGTCGAGCTTTGCAAATAGAAAATAAAAGTGGGAAAAAGAGGCTCTCACAGGGTTTATAATTAGGCACTGAACTGGAGTGTAGGTGGTGAGGTTGGGAACAAAGATGTCAGCCAAAGTCATGGCCCTCCCAGGAAGGTGGCAGTGCTGAGCTGCTCTGCAGTGGGAGACTCAGGTCCTCTTATAGTCATATTAAATATTGATATTTTTGCTATATATATATAAAATATATATTACAGTATCTTAAATATACTGTGTATAATATATAGAATCATAGAATCATAGAATGTGTTGGGTTGGAAGGGACCCTTAAAGGCCATCTAGTCCAACCCCCCTGCAGTGAGCAGGGACATCTTCAACTAGATCAGGTTGCTCAGAGCCTCAACAAGTCTGGCCTTGAATGTCTCCAGAGATGGGGCTTCCACCACCTCTCTGGGAAACCTGGGCCAGTGTCTCACCACCCTCATTGTAAAGAACTTCTTCCTAATGTCTAATCTAAACCTGCCCTGCTCTAGTTTAAAACCATTGCCCCTCGTTCTACCACTACATGCCCTTGCAAACGGCTCCTCCCCAGCTTTCTTGTAGGCCCCCTTCAGGTACTGGAAGGCCGCTATAAGATCTCCCTGGAGCCTTCTCTTCTCCAGGCTGAACAACCCCAACTCTCTCAGCCTCAGTATATAATACTATATTAAATATAGTATTTACTGTGCTAAGAAAGATAAATGAGAAGGCCATTTTTTGTTAAGCCCTTTCACTTCAGAGGGGAGATTCAGCACCACTTGTCCCCCCATGCATTGTAACACTTCATACAGCAAGAAACACCATCAACAGCAGCAAGAGGTGAAAGCGGTCCCCATCTGAACACCGCGCAGCTCAAACCAGGCTGGTGCACATCCCTTCTTGCAGGCAAGAAAATCAACCCAGCGGTTTCCTTGATTTTACAGCTTACATTTTCCCAGACTGGAAGACAACGGAGCAATCAAAGGGAGAAAAAAAAATCCAGAATCCTGAATGTTGTTATTTCAGTGTCACTTTGCAGAGTGTAATCTCATTTAAGAATTTCAGCAATTCCTGTTATTGCTGTATTGCATGCAACTTCTACTTTCTGCTCTATTAGGACATATTTCTGTTATGCAGCTGTCTAAAATCTGCTTTTGCTTTAAAGACAGATGCAAACAGCTGTTTAATGAATCTGTCATTTTCTCATCTTCCCCATTTCTGCAGTCTGATTATTTCTAAGTGCCGCACTGTCTTTTAGAGACATTTCTTGTAGGCAGAATAAGTCACATTTTCTTCTGTATTTCTAATATTTATGTCAACTTGGGAAAAATATCCTCTCAACATTAAATCTTTAGAACTAAAAAAAAAAAAAACAAAGCAAGGGAATAAGTTGATACATTAGACATTAAATCTGATGTCATGTTTTACAAGTTTGATCTCACAAGGAGCATGTTGTCAAAGGAAATTCTTCAGCTTGTTCACATGCTCGTGAACGGAATGCCATTTCGCTGCTTGATGGAAGTAATTTAGAATAATATGTTAAAATGCCATATATCGCAGGCGAGCAGTTTTCTCTGAGACCTGCTGCATACAGTCTAGACTGATTTTTTAAAATACTGTCAGTTACTGCTATAGTCTAGTACTCCTCAAGTTGACATATTCTGAATGGCAGATTGCGGATAAGAGTGAAATACATTTAAATGTGAAGATAAAGGAAAAGGGGAAAAGAGAATGAAATTGCCAAGAGATTCAGGGAATAGCTAAAAAGCATTCAGGTCTACAAATTGCAATCAGGATGAGAACCATCAGAAGTCTACTAAAGCGCAGCCTGATAAGTCCTATGTAAAAACCCTGTGTGAGTGATATATGCACACCATCTTCTCTCAAAAAGGTACAGCTGAACAGTTTTAAGAAAGCGAGCTACACCGCCAGAAAGTGGTTAAGTTTGATTTTCAGTTTATGATTAGTGTTGAGGTCTTTCTCTATTGAAAAAAATGTGAGCCCAAGGTTTGAAATTCCGTATTACCGTAACTTGGACTCGCACTGTGTTCCCATCTTTAAGAATCATATTTGAATTATGAGCTTTGAAGCAGAAATGAGCCAGGAAAAACACACTGGATCCTTTCTAAGTAATCAGTGGTTCCCTGACTAGATGCAGCCCGGTTATATTTTTGGGGGGCCACAATCACACTGTCATTGGGGGCTGTCAGCTGGCGGGATGAATTATAACACAGTGATGCCTCTACCTCTGAGCGCTCCCAGGGATGTAGATACACCACCTGCCACCAGCATGTCCTGCGTCACTCAGACATTCCGGAGTACTCATACATTAATTCAAAAAAATTCATTTTTACACCTTTCCTATACTTCCGCTGACCTCCACATCAATACATGGTGAAGTCCTGGTAGGATACATTCTCCAATGTTTTCCCATCATGAGCGCAGGCAGGCTGCAGTGGAAAAGCCTCTCCCCTTCCAGCTCCTTCTCCACTGTTGTCATACGCCTGCCCTCCCTTGGCCAATGTGCTCTTTTCTGACTTCTATGGGATTTGCATGTTCTTGAATACCAGTTTTACCTGTAATATCAATAAATCTTATTATTAGACTGCTTGTCTTTCAAATGAATATTCCAATCCTGCAATATATCAAATGCTTGCAATCCCACTGAAGATATTGAGGTTACTCACAGGGAAGTGGTTACAAGGGGGTCTTGTCTTCCTTTCCTTCTTTATATGCAAACTTGAGACCAATCTAATTTGCAGATAATCCTTTCCCTTTGGAAAACTAGAATGACAAAACCAACTTCTTAAATAGTGTAAAAATATAGAGTAAAAATGTGTACATGTACACACTGGCATACATTATTGGGAAACATTTAAAGTAACTAGAAACACAAATATTTCATTGTCTTTTTTTGTGGCTGAGAACTTGTGACGAGACTAGGAAGGATGTTGTGAAATGATACACAGTGTCTATCACAAACAAGAGATATTTGCTGGTTGAATGAACTCTTTTGGCTTATACATGGTTAACTGCTTCTAGACATCAGGGCTGGGTTTCCTTTGTCTCAACTTGCAGGTCTAGGAAGAAGACACCTGAAGCTAAAATAATACACACACACCGCCCCCCCCCCCATCTCCCTGGTAGTCAGAGGAGATGAGGAGTCACTTTCAGAGTGTGATCTGTCTGACCTATTTTGGTCGTCTCTTTTGGATAAGCTACTTTAAAAGTGCTTGTTCCTCTCCTTGGACTTTAAAGGCAACCTGAGTGATCAGCTCAGATGGAAGCATATGCAGGTTGTTCAGATGGCTACTATTGCAGGTCATCATGGAGGTTAATGCTACGGCGAAATGATGTCCTGATTAATGGAGATATTAAAGATCTTATACTACGAAAAGCATGACTTGCAATTTTCTAGACAAATCTGATTTAGCTGACCAATAGGACAGCATCAAAGAATGTTATATAAGAACTGTTCATATATATATATATATATATATATATATATATATATATGCACGTATGCAATAGAATCATAGAATGGTTGGGACCTTAAAGATCATCTAGTTGCAAACCTCCTGCCCTGGGCAGGGACACCTCCCACCAGACCAGGCTGCTCAAAGCCCCGTCCAGCCTGGCCTTGAACACCTCCAGGGATGGGGCAGCCACAACTTCCCTGGGCAACCTGCCCAGCGAAGTGTCTCACCACCCTCACAGGAAAGAATTTCTTCCTAATAACTAATATAAGTCTACCTTCTTTCAGTTTAAAACCATTAATCCTCATCCTGTCACTACACTCCCTGATAAAGAGTCCCTCCCCATCTTTCCTGTAGGCGCCCATAGAAATATATATATTTCTATAAGTATTTTTTTTATAAATTGTTCCCTGTATTTCCTTTTTTTTCCCCCAGAAGTTTAGAATTACTATTAAAATATTAAGTACCATTTTATTTTCTTTAACTGTTCAGGATATTTCAAAATGAAATCTCTAAATTTTCTATTGAAGTCAGAGGAGGTAAAAACCAAAAAAGTTATTGATAACACAGTTTTCCCACAGAACTAATAACTGCATAGTACACGGCATAATATTTTTACATGGGAAGCTACAAAGCAAATAAAACATCAAGTGAAATCCCATACACAGAAATAAATGATGACAATCCCACAGCCAGCCACTGAGTCAGGATTTTATCCCCAGCTCATAGTGAAACCCTTACATTGACATAATACACCCCTAAGTACGCAATTAGATCATTACAGCACACTCCTTAACCTCCTCCCAATTATTAAATGCCTCCCAAACTTCACTTAGCAGTATTTTGCTGAACATGATGAATAAAATGGTCTTTGCTTTGTGATTTATCTGTATGTAATTTTCTATATGTTTCATTAGGTTTGAGAATCTTTTTGAAATTAAATTATGAAATGATTGGAATTTATGAAAGTAACAGTAAGCTAGGAGAAGAAAAAATACGGTTTTTACAAGGCAAACTGGAGCACAAGAAATGTGTTGTTAATGGAAAGAGAGGATTTGAGGCTAAAGCCTTTTTTTAGAGGCTCAAATGGGTAGTAGTGCTCTCTAACCTATAAGGGGTATAGCTTATATTCTCAGTAGGTTTGTTCTCATCTGCATCACATGTTTCTTGTAAGACTTTCAACAGAGCATTTTCATGCCTTGATTTCCACATTGGTTTTCCGGTTAGTGCTGTTAGGCACAACTCACATGCATTTCTGGAGAATTTGGTTGCTAAATTCACAGAAGATTTGGAAATGGACAATCCTTGTGAACTACCTAGGAAGAAACGTACAACCAGACTCTGATGTTATTCTACCAGCTACAACCCCATCCATACCCCAGTAGACTCATTTTATCTAAGAGCTTATTTCAAATAAGTAAAGGGACTAAAAGAAATGACTGTATTAAAAGACAGTATTTAAATTATTTTTCATTTTCCTTTCATCGATCAGAAGGAGTCTCTTACTAGAAATATTCCGACTGGGAAATGAATGCAGTTAAGTTATTTGTTCATAAATATGCTGCAATAAAAGCAAGGAAATTATATTTTTAAGCCGTTTGAAGATGCTGACATAGCATAGTTCCTAACAGTGGGATTTGCTCAGCACGGGAGTTTAGGGAATACATCTATGAGTATCCCCAAAAATATGTACAACAGCTTTCAATGATACAGTACATTTACTTTTTTATTAGTCATTGTCCTTATATGTCAGAAACTTGTAACACTTTAGTTACCACTTAAGCATTCAAAATTTGCTTTTATGCAAATTTCTGTCGGCTATTTTCGCAGCTTACGTTTGTTGGTGGTTTTTTTGCAGGGATGGGGGGGCAGTTTATAATAAGTCACTATAAACATTTCAGAACAGATATAAAAGACATTTCTATGCTCTGACAAATGAGCACAACAGCATCTTTTAAACTGTAGTTATTGGGAAAACCTATAAATTGTGGATTTAATATTTGTTCTACTTCAGGTAAAATCTGGAAAAGGGAAAAATACATGACTTTGCACTAATTAGATTCATATCAGTTTAAATCCTTGGCTTCCCCACTAAAGGTGCTAGAACAGAGATCAGTTCGATTTTGGTTTCTGAGAACTAAGGAAAAGCAAAGCCTACATGGCCCACCGGGTAGCTAAAAGTCACAAACACCAGGTGAAAGAGTTGCCCTGCATGATCTCAGGCTCCCATCTGCGGGTAGCATCTCTCCACTTCTTCCGTAGACTGTACAGTCATTGATCAAGAAAACTCTTGGAAACCGACAGTCCCAAAGTCAGTAAAAAATTAGATACTGCACAGTTTTGAAAAAGGGCACATCAGTAACTCAAATCTCTCAAGCCACTAACTCAAGCTGGGAAAGTGGTTTAATTTTGCTTTCAACTTTTTTGCTCCCGCAAATCTTGGTAAGGTCTTGGCTGGACAGTGCTCCAACTCTTACAGTTTTAGAAAGGAAATTATTTATCTTATTACTTCTAGTCACTCTTGAATCCAGGACTGTACTTTACGTAGAACCAAGAGGCAGATTTTCACAGAGTTTCACAGGTGGACACCTTATTCCTGGGTGCTGCCAGTACCGTGGGTTTAGTGAGTGAGCCTGAGGCTTCTTTTGCATTTATTCCATAGCCAGATGATCCGTCACAATGGCTTGTCTCATAATTTCCCATCTGGTAGATATTTTCTTGGCTAGTTGAGACAGCATGTGGTTTACTTTTGCACATGTTCCTTGTTCTTTTTATATCAGTAACGACACAGTGTCATAATAATAGGAACAAAAAATGCAATTCCTCCAAAAGTGAGAGCACTCATCTCTTATCTTAATAGATAGTATTGGCTTAATTTACCTAAGACACTCTGTAGTTGGGTCCTGCTGACAGTGCTGGGGATTTTCCAGATGCACAGGATTATGAAGTCAAGGACAGCATTGCCATTTCCTGCAGTTTTTAATAGGAAGCTTGCAGAGCTGCCACCACTAAACAGCCCAGGTCTTGGAGTCATGTGAAAATCTAATCTTCCATCTTAGTTTCAGCTGTGTGGTAAACATGCAGTACCACTTTCTAAAAAGCTTTCTAAAAAGCTCAAAAAGGTGAAGGTCCAGAAGGCATTATCACTATAATTGCAAAGAACAATGCTATTTATCTTAAGTTGGCTCAGTAACTTTTTTTCTCCCCTTTTTTTTTTTTTATGATAGAAATCAAGAAATTTTCCTGTAAAATTTACTGTTATTCTTTGTTCCTTCACCAACCAGACGTACTGTAGTCATTATGTTGGCTTAGACTCCTCATCCATGTTAGTTCTACATCCTAAGTTCAGCACTAGCCAATGCTACAGTTAACTGGGCAATGATTTAGCTTCCTCCATCTATTAAAAAAAAAAGAAAAAAAAAAAGCAAAAACAAAACAAACAAAAACAACCACCTGAAAAATCCCCAAGCACTCCATTAAAAGGTGTTTTCTTTAAAAATAGTTGAGGCTTCAGCCAAAATACAGTAATTTAGTCTTTTATTCAGACTTTCTGAAAGCCATGAGCACATACGTCACCTTCAGTCACAAGGGAAAAAAGAAAGGAGAAAATAATTTTGATGAAAAATACGAGTGATGTAGTAAAAAAAAAAAAAAATATCCATGTTAATATCCATCTTTCTAAAAATGTTCCACATACTTTTATTAGCTTGTGTCTTCCACTCCAGGGGAAGGTTCAAGGAATCCAGATGTAGTCATATGCAGGACCCAAGAAGCACTATAACAACTTTTGGGTCTCTAATCTCTTAAATTGTGATGGCTCCTATTTTCAGTAATTCTTGAAGATGGAATTGCAGCTGGTGAACATTTGTTCTCTGCAATCTTTGGAAATATAAATAAAAAATAACAAACTGCGTGGCTGAAACCTCAAATGCCAAGAGAGGATGGCAGACGCTACAAAGTAGTATTTACAATACTAATGAGGCAGCAATGACTAATAGCTCTAGGAAGCTTATTTAAGAGTCAGTTCACAGCTGGTAATGAAAGTTTACAACAAAAAAAAAAAAACAATTACAAAAATTATGAACATAAAAATCAAAATTTAGTAGAAAACTTGTAACATTAATATTTTACAAACTTCTCAAGAAGGACTCTGTACTCTTTTTTTTTTTTTTTTTTTTTTTTCCCTAGAGTGGGTGCTGTGTTTTTTGTACTTTGTTTCTTGGGCATCCAAATTTGCCCAAACCGAATATCAGGCTTAATACAGTGTTGCAGTTGAGTGCGTAAGAATCATACTATGCAATGTCACTCCTGAAAATAAAACTATTGCAGAGGAGTAATAGATTTTACTTGTGATTTTGTTATAGGTTTTCAAAAGCGGAAGTGGGTCTCGTAATTATGAAACCACCCTTCTTCACCTGCTCACAGTTAGTTCCTTCACTATATTTGCAATTTATTTTCAAGAAGTCCTGCTAACATAATCACGTCCAGTAAACAACAGCTAAAAGGAAGCAGGTGCCATGCATAAGTCTCACAGTAGCTGAAGTGGAAATGGGTTTGGTCAGGATATTTAAATAAGTTGAGAGGAGATAAACTAGAGATAAAGTAGTCATTTTCAGTAAAACCTTTCCAGATCCACTTTGAAATCTCTCAAACAGCTGAGATATTCTCCTCTTTCCCTCTCTTCCTCCTATTTCTTTCATCATTATTGGTGTAAAATTATATTTGATATGTGAGAACATGGATGAATTAAACTGTCTTCTTCCGTGCTTGAGAACGATGCCAGAAGAACATCCATGGAAACTAATACCTTATTAATCCACACAGCAGATGCAGACAGGCTGAGACAGGAAACTTACATCAGTTTCCTACTATACCTTGCAAGGGATTAATATTAAATAATTAAAAAATAAATAAATAAATAAAAATACCCAAACAAAAAGAACCCCAAGAATATCTTATTCAGACATTTACTGGTTTGGGTTTGTGCAAAAGTTTATGAAGTTTTTGTTTGTTTATTTGTTTGTTTTTATTATTTATCGAAGCTCCTTTGTCTGACTCGAAAATAAGCCTAAGCAGAATTCTTCAGAGCAACCGGGCTTAGTTGATATTCTTTCAGACACACTAAAAAACATTATAATTCTACCCTCTAAGGAGTCAAGCTGTGAGCAATATAATTTTCAAAATGGGAAAGAAGGGTATACATTGGTTATGGGCAATCTGTTCTTGTAACTTCTGTAATCAGCCAAGATGATGAGCTATGGCCTTCCTCATTATAACAGAAAATCAGATTTACCTCTGACAAAAGAAATAGTAACACTTAGCATTTATATAGCTCTTTATCTCTTAAAGCTTTTTAGAAATATTAACTAATTATACGTGGAGTTTTGAAGTTTCCTGAAAGAAATATCACAACCTAAAATTCTATGAAGGGAAATAAAGTTCCTACAAAGAAAAGGATCCTGGAAATTTATATCATTTGTACTTATAAAATTACATGTAGAGAAAAAAAAAATCAACAGCACCAACATCAATCCTGTTACAACAATGTATTTAATGATTGCAATTTCATTGTAATTATTTCTAATAAAAAAATTCTGGTTATGAGGTTATCAAAAGAATTTCATCATAAAAATTTGATTTGGTAACTCCGGAATTTTTTTTTCTGAAGTCTGTGTCATATTATTTGTGTAAGTCATTTGCTCTAGTGTAGTAGTATGACTTTACCAGTACAGCTTAACAGTATAACCAGTCTTTTAAATCATTGGTGTGGTTTAATGTTCTAGGATGGACAAACCTTTCAAGCAGAAATATTAAAGGCAGAAGTAAAAATTTTAGGGTGATAATCTGTGACAAACATTTGTAAGTTATTTAAGTTGCTTGAGTGATTTTACAGCTGACAAATGGCATCCTTCAGAAATTTTGCAAATGATCTTTTGGAAAGGTAATTTATAAGGAAATTCTGGGGTTGGAAGGAAATTTGTGATGTTTATTTTTTCTTTTACAGGTAGCTAACTTTATATTTCTTATTAGTGTCTCTTATTCAGTAATATGCACTATCCACCTGCTAAGGGGTTTTGTAACAAAACAGCTGTTGTCTTTTCTGTTTTTATAGTGGAGTGTTATAATTTCTTCTTTTTTTTTTTTTAATTTGAATTATTTATACCTTTATGCCTGTTTACATCTTTGAAAACAGGCCAAAGAAATACCACTTACATTTATACTTATCCCTCAACTCTCCCACTCCAGTACTCATATACATATGATAAAAAACTGTCTATGCATAAAGAAAAGAAATAACTTCCATTTGTTGAATAAGCAGACTTGTCAATCATGGTCCTCATCAAAAAACTTTAAGTGTTACCGCATGGCTGGACATTTTGTACTAGAAGTTCTTCAGGTACTTTCCAACCATGAAGATTCTATGATTCTATGATTCTATTGCTGTAGTTCACATGGGTGGGAATAGCAGTAGAATCATAAGGTCACCTGGGTTGGAAGGGACCTTACAGAACATCAAGTCCAACCATCAACCTAACTCTTGACAAAAAACATCACTAAACCGTATCTCCAGGCACTACATCTACCTGTCTTTTAAATACCTCCAGGGATGGTGCCTCAACCACTTCCCTGGACAGCCTGTTCCAATGCTTGATAACCCTTTCAGTGTAAAAATTTTTCCTAATATCCAATCTAAATCTCCCCTGGTGCAACTTGAGCCTGGTTCCTCTTGTCCTATCCCCTGTCACTTGGGAGAAGAGACCAACCTCCACCTCTTTACAACCTCCTTTCAAGTAGTTGTGGAAAGCAAGGTCTTTCCTCAGCCTTCCTTTCTCCACGCTAAGCAACCCCAGCTCCCTCAACCGTTCCTCATAGACTTATTCTCCAGACCCCTCACCAGCTTTGTTGCTCTTCTCTGGACACGCTCCAGCAAGTGTTTACAGCTTGGGTCAGGCTAGCATCCAGCTAGAAGGAAGTTGTTTTCTAACCTGACAGATGTCTTATTCGTATATGCTGCTGTATGAAAGAGCAGAATCTGCATCCAGAAACACTTCTAAGACATTAATTCATTGCAAGCCTGTATCTTCAGACAAAATAAACTACTACTTTCCTGAAATTTCCTTTGCTTGTCACCTTCACCATTCACTTGTTTAAGTTCATCCAAATATTCTTTGTTTATGAATCAGTCTCATTTGAGCATTATTTCATGTTGTTTGGGATAGTGTGGTTGCATCTGCCAAAAGACTGGGAGGCAGCTTGCCTTATATGTTGCCTTCTGATATGTCTGTCAATGCATCCAGGGAGGTACTTGCTCCATTTTCATAAAGACAGTGTAGGTCTAGCTAACCTTAGGTACTGCAAGAAGAATGACACTTATAAAACTTTATCATCAGCGGAAACCACAATGCCAAAGTGAAACAAAAAAACCCAAAACCAATGTACCTACTGGCCTTTTTTCCTTGAATCAGGACAAAAAACCCAAAGCCAATCATCAAAACTGTAATGTGCTAGTGATACAATGCTATTATAATTGCTATCCAGAAAAAAGAAAGAAAAGGTTTTAGGAAACAAGGGAAGATTTTGGTTTTCCCTTTTTCCTCCCATTTCTTGGATACAAGCTCTGGGCAGGAAGCTACACAAATTCTTGGATACTAGAAGCCACCAGGGTTTCTGAGTATCTTTCAGATGTTACTAGTTCAGCTGTTCTCAAAGATATGAAGTGAACCTCCCTTCTATCCACTGAAAATTCTATTTCCATAATCCTATAGATTACATCTCCTTTTAAATGGAAAGTAGAAAGATGGGAACAATGTAAAACAAACCCCATTAACCTTACAGTTGGGCTACCTTACTGCAGGCCTATGCTTTACTTTTGAATCACATGAACCTTCCACACTAAATTATCATCATTACCCCTCTACAAAAAATCTAGTAGGCTTTTTTTCTCCCAGAAAGGTTTAAATTTACCTCCAAACCATTGACATGTTTACTCAGACTTGAATATACACCAAAGAAACACAATATAAGGATATAGAACAGCTGCATCAGGCTTTATTTGTTCTTGATTTAGTAATTGTAGCAGTCAAAAGTGCTACTGGAAGCCAAAAAAAACCCTGAATTGGACTGTGAGCTGCAGGAATTATCCCAGCATGACGCCTGACAGATGTTTCATCTCTTGGTCAGAAACAGATCTATGGTCTCCAGTTTGAGAAACACTGTGTTTTGACACTATGTAAGTGCTATTCCCATATTCTCAACAGCGAACTGCATGGGCAGAGCGCTGCAGTGTGTTTTAGTATGTATTCTTTATCATTGCCCTTAAACTAAAATATAGATATTTTATAAAATATGGATATTATTTATAAAATAAAATATGGAATGTTTATCCACTATCAAAATTTGGGAAAATAATGTTTTAACTAAAAAATTCAGGAGAAAAAGTATTTCTTTCATAATTTTCCAGTTTGAACACAAATTGGCAAAAAATCTGTTTGTCAGTGTAAGATTTTCTCCACATTCAGAAAAACACAGAAAAATATGTATGCAGAAAAATGAGAAAAGGTGATTATTTGCATTAATTCCATGATACTATTAATTAATTCCATGGTACCATCAATAGCATTAATTTAATGGCGCAACTTTTTTACCATAAGTACTTGTTAAAAAGTGGTTTCCAGCTTCCAGTAAAGCTCAAAGCCAATTCTCTTTAAGTGATTTTTGTTTATGATATACAGGGAAAAAAAAAAAATCTGAAAGAAACTATGAGAAAGAACAAGGCATGCCATGCAGGTGATTTTCTCAATCTGACTTAATAACTTAAGTCATAATGTTAATTGGGCCATGCTATTGCCATTGAAGATAATATTTTTGGGGATATTAAGCATAGAATCCCCCTCCTTTTTTCCAGTTTGCTCTTTGCACAGCCTTACTTTGACTTAGCTGAACACAGAGGGGAAAAAAGAAAGGCGCATCACCTCATCCACTGCTGAGAGCTAATCACCTGTAAAATACTTAAAATCCACTGTTATGCAGTTAGCATCAGCTATCAAAGGACTCAAAGCTGGTTTCACTGAAGTAGTGTGTTCTCTAATCTAGGATGACAGAGGACTTTTGGCGTGATCCGGTATGACTCAACCCAGTGGGAGTTTCAGCACTGATTTAAATGGAATGGGATCCATGAAACCAAGTCAGAAAATCACTTCAGTATGTCTTTAACCTATCTCTGATTAGGAAACAATGCAATTTACCATTGTTCTTTGTTCTCTGAGGGTAGTCATCCTGATTTGGGGTCTATATGTTCACACCAGTAATACTATAACAACCAGAAACTCTCCTTGGTTCATGTCACATTGTATTGGGTGCTCTATAAACACAAAAAAAATATCTCGTAAAATCAAACCCACACACCTGATTGTGTGTCCTCTAGAGTTTTACAGGATTTCCCTTTATATTGTACATGCCATTGTATGCTCTATCCTGCACATTACTGATGATGGAGATGGAGGGTATATATATTCTCAACCTACAAATGCCTATATGTTATTTTATTTTTCCACTGGTGAGAGGAGCAAAGCTTATCATGACTTGAACAATGAAAGCCTACAGAGAAAGCTGCAAGGAAAATCAATTTAAATTCCCAAAGTCTGAGCAGACTACAATACACAGAAAAGGAAAAAAAAAAGGGAGGAAAATAAAGAGGTCCTCGTCTGGTTTACATTATTGGTTTGATAATGCTACTTTCCAGGTACCATGTTCTTCACGCAGCATCAAAACCCTACTGATTATTGGGGAGATTGGCATTTTACAGAAATAACACAGAACATCCTCTGTGCCGCTGCAATTAGTGATTTCCAAACGATAGACTTCACTGAACAACTCCTGCAAAGATTAAATGACCCTTTCTGTTCCCACCCATCTTTTTTTCTTCTTCTTTATGTTCTGTTGTGTCATACTATGTTCCGTTATGTTCGGTTATGTTGTTATGTTGTTTTCTATGCTTGTAGCCCTTTGGGGATGTATAATGAGAATAGAAGCACAAATGAGAAAGCAGAAAATACAAAGCAGTGAGTGTAGGTTTAGGTAAAGTGACAGCTGCCATTAGAGATAAGGTAATTCTACTAAAAGGCTCCAGCAGAGATTAAAAACTAGCCCACACTGCCGAGCTGCCAAAGAAAGAAAAGAGCTTTTTGCTAGCTATTTTTCTCTGCTGTTGTTTCTTCTTTTGTTTTAGTGGGAGGGGGAATTCATAAAGAATTTGTCCTCATCTTTCACTTATGTCCTCCTATAAATAGATGGGAGTTAGGGGGAGAATAAAAAACTCCTCTTTTCCTTTAAAGAATATAGTTTCCTTTTTCTACGGATGTTGTTCTCTAAGCCCAGTCAGCTCCCGCCTTTTCTTGTCATGCCCCACAGGAAAAGAAAGGCAGCACAAGAAAGGAAGAAACATGGCACACTAATACAGGGAAATTTAAAATGCACATTCAGCCTTTTGTGAGTGTTGGAAAATAAATCCATGAAAAAAAAATCCGCTGTTAGTTATTCCATATTTTGCTTAATTAATGACTTCCCCTTCAGTCTCCCTTATCTTCCAAATAAAATATGAAAATTTTAAACAACCAAAAATTGCACAGCTAAGAAAGTACTGTTATACATTTTTTGCCCAGCTTGCTCTTCTTACAGAAAAGCTTGAATCATACAACCTGCCTTGAGCTGTGTGGTTAAAGCTGTAGTATTGGTCAAGAAAAGACAGTCCAAGGGCAAGATTTGAGAACACAGCATTTCTTGTGAGATCCTGGGTAAATGTGTTACCCGCATCTATCTCCATCTTTCCATTTGTAAAATCAAGACAAAATAACCCTGCCTGGACTGTTCTCTGCTGTGTAGATTGATTTGAGAGGAAGGGAAAAAAAAAAAAAAGTGACTCATAAAACATACTGATGACAAAGTCCCCGCTTGCTGAATATATATTTACAACTCCTGCAGGTAGTTTGCTGATCGCCATCTCTGGGCTTTTGGCAACGTGCCTGCTATAGTAGATCCACCAGCCTTGCACCGCTATACTCCCTGCTAGCCAGTGACGAATCCAACCTTAACAGGGATTAACAACCTAGAAACACAAGCTGCAGCAGATAAATATGAGGAAAACAGCAAACCGATTAAGTTAATTGGAGCTGATCTACCCATCAGTGTAATTGGATAGGATTTTCACTGTGAAGACGGAAAACTTCAAGCAGCCACCTTAAAAGACCAAATTACCTTGGAATAATAATTACTAAGAATGCTTAAAACACAATAAAATCCAGCTTTGATCCGATTTGAATACTGTGAAGTTTGACTCTGATAGGAAGGAGCAATTAATACACACTCTAAGGGGCAAACTCAAGGCAGTGAAGATGACTGTGCTGCCTGGAATCCTCTTAATTTAAAATCCCTACATATTATTATTACCTTATACATCAGATATTTTTTTTTTAATTTTTTTCCCTATACTTTTCTATTATTCAGATATTTTACTGTTATCTCACCTTTAATGTGTGCTCTAGTACACTTCTGACAAAGAAGTTCATGTACTTCATCTGTCCATCAGAGATGAATGCCATGACTGTGAAACCAATTTTTTTTCTAGTTTTTTTAATACAGAATTTTACTACAAGAAATGTGTGTGTATGTGACCATGAGGTATCTCATCTATAGAGAACATGAGCCTGGCTGTAAACTCTGACCCATCAGCCAAATAAGCAGATCCCTGGTATATTCCCTGCACTGCTGGCCAGGGCGGACATCACGTATACTTGTATACACACTCAGAGGGATAATTGACTGAAAAGCATATGTAAAAGTTCATTTTTCGGTGATGTAAACAAAAAAACAAAATTCAAGGAAATGGAGCTCTTAACTGAAGAGACTGATTTAATACTCTTGCACTTCAGTAAATTAGCCACACTATTGCAGTCACTGGAGTAGTTTTCAAGTGGTCAAACACCTGGCTGGCACATTTAGAAGGCAAATTTAACCATATTTAGCTGTTACATCCCTAAAACCATTTTCCTTTTTTGTTTTTTTTTGTTTTATTTTTAATAACTAATTATATTACTGAAACGACCTGTATGCCTCCCTTAATTCATCTAATGTCAGAGTCACCACATTATGGAGCAAGCTTGTGCTTAAAACAAAACAAAACAAAACTACATATTTGACTTAATCTGATTTTTAAAATCACAGGTCTAAACCATGTATTTGGTGACGGGACAGTCCCTTCTTTTCAAACTTTAGGGAGATGTAGTAGATGGGAAAGAGCTGCTGTGGGCAATATCTTCTGCTGAGACACATGATTAGACATCTGACAGACTTGAACTGCAATAGTATCCCCAGGCAACCAAACCTATTAACCTTTTTCCAGCAGCTGGCTAAATCTAAAAAGCTCAGCAGTATCAATTTATACATTTGTACAGTCCTCAATGAAACGGAAGTGGAATGATTCAAAAGGAAAATCATGTGCTGATCTACAATGTAATATTAATAGCCAAGCTTGGGAGAAAATTGTGCAGAAATATCGACATGACTACCCTGAATTAGGCATTTAAAAATAATTAAGCCAAAAATAGCATTTACAGATTGCTGGACATCCTCTCACATTATATGAACGTGTATAGACGGTGGAAGTATGATAAAGAAAGAAGAGATGTAACCAGATCTTTTAGAAATGGAAACAGAGACAAAATAGGTACGAAACTAAGCCAATGTAACTATTCATAGAAAATACATCGTTTAGAAGTTCTGTATCATTAGATTTAATGATATACAAATAAGCATTTTAAAAGGGGCTTTTTTGACTTAATTTTTACTAAAAGTAGACCTTTCAATAAAACTAAAAGCCAGAGAGAAGAGCATTAGCATTGCCTTCTTTAATGGGAGAGCTGGATCTTTTTGCCTTTAATGAAGGAGTAAATAATCACAAAATGCAATGACAATACGACAACTAAGAAAAAGAGTGATTCATATGCTCAAGGACATAACCTGGCCCATTTTTTTTTTATATGATCATCATGCTATATCACACTAGCGAAGAAAGGGAAATGTCAGTGAAACAAATGGAATATCATATGTACTCAAAATTGAAGAGTGGCTTGATAGTAAGATATTTTTGCATACAATTAACTGCTGATAAGAGAGAAATCCATATATGGTTTTGTTTCTCTTCCTTTTTCCAAGCTTTCCCTTTCCCTCCAAGCTTTCCCTTTCCCTTGTCTTCTTCATTCCTGGCATACACCTCTGAAAATAAATCATAAAGCTGAATAAACCCAGCAAAGAGCAAACAATAGCCTTACCCACTATGTCTGTCAAACTAGTAATGTTCCTGGTATTTTTGAGCAAATTTTTTGGTTTTTTTGGCTTTCATTCTTCTTTTTTTTTATGACAGCTGATTATCAGCTCTGATTATCATTTGTATTCTTTGCTGCTAACAGCTGTCAGGCTTCTTATTCTTGGTATGGATGATCTCAAATACCTAGGAAAGGCCTATCAAATCAGTTTTTGAAGTCTGAAGAGCAAGAGATCTGCATGTGGCACTCACATTTGCAGACGTCTGAATACAGAAATCGATATTTTTAAGAATGCAAGCACGCTGTTAGGCAAAGCCAAGCAGCCACCATGCCTACCACTGAGTGAGCTCTTTCTACCTTTCCACCCCGGTGCCAAGACACCAGCCCAACTTTTTTGAACTCTTAGGCAGCCATAAACACTGCAGTAAATGTCCTATTGTTTAACTATATAATCTGCAGGATATATAAGATAAAAACACTGAAAAGAGTCAGTCTGGACCTTAGTTCCTTAAAAAAGGAGAACCTGGGAAAAAGCATCAGAAAGAAATGATGGCCTGGGGACAATAAATTCCCTTCCCGTTATCTTACTGCTCACAGGGGAAAACAAGCTTCTGATAATTTATACAGAGAAAAATGATGAGAGTTACAACTCTTATTATGGCAAGCCTGTTGTCACTAAGTAGTGCAGAGACCACAGAGCTGCTGTATGTTGTACAGACAGTGAAATCTATACCGGGTCCTGCCGTTAGCGTCATTCGGTAGCGCTGAGCACACCTAAGCCTGTTTCACATCCCTGTTCGCTACAGACAGAGAGGCAGCTACACTGCCTGGTTAAAGCTGGTGCAGAGATGCTCCAGCCACTTCTGGTCATTCCAGCTCTTGAAGCAGAACAGATGTGTCAGAGCATCACTGACCTCATAGTTTTTTCCAGTATTGAAGATGTTCTAGGTTACAAAATCTGTTAGGTTATACATTCAAGATGGAAACCAGTATTTTTCGCACGCAGTGACAATAAGAAAGCTGAGCATGAAGTTATGGTATAAACATTATACAATATATAAACATCGGGTTTAGATTAGCAATAACTTGGCAAATGTATTGTCATTTATTTCATTGGATGGACAAGGAAAACCATGTTTTTCCTTTCCTATATACTTTCATTATTGAGTGTATATAACAGAGTAAGCAGCTCAGACACAGACGTCCACATTTGCTCTAATGACTCCCATAAGTCACCTCACACATCACTTACAAGAAACATATATGATGTCCTAGAGCAAATAAAAATCAGCATCAGATGTCAGGTGTTTTCTGTCACTGTTCCCACATCAGACCCAGTAGATCACTGTGACCTTAGACAAGTCATTTAGTCTCTCTGTTTCTATTTCATGTTCACACATTAATGGACCTGAATAAAACTGCAGTGAGACAGAAAATAGTTTGCTATTATTCTGAAATATTCCTGCATTAAAAACATTTAACATAATGATGCCATAAAAGAACTGATATAGGACTGCTGCGAAGCTGGAACACAGATTTTTGTGTTCACATTGTCTATATTACTTAGACGATACCTTGAGGGTGCTGCCTGTTTATGAGGTGATAACCATTTCCTAAGCTATATAACTCCCAGGTTTATTATGCAAGGACACAAATATTGCAGCATAACGGCAAGAGCTCTTAAGGCATTGCATAAAAAATTGGCTTTTCTTTTCATAATCAATCATACCCTTCTTGATTGCCACATCACCGCAACAGACATTGTGTCCCTATTGTTCAGAAAAGTTAAGCAATACAGAAAGAAAGAGACAGATTTTCTTTGCCTTTGATCTAAGAGGCCCATGGGAGAAGCTGCATAATGATTCAGCATATATAAGGTTTGCTGGCAGAAGAGAACATGTGAAGAAAGCCATACATTCCTGAATATCGACATTTATAAATTCTGGAATAAAAGGACCCAATCCTTTAGCAGTATGAGGGACATTTGCAAAAATGGCTTTTACACGGCCTAAGTAGGTAGGATTGATTACAACTTTCCACTTCACACTTGAGTTTAAGCCTTTGCATGATGGGTCAAAGTTCGATTTAATATTTGTAAAATGATTATATCTGGTGGAGACTATGATTATTCTGGTCTAGATTAAAAGGTGTGTATTGGGTTTGCATGGTAAGATTTTGGTAGCTGGGGGGCTACAGGGGTGGCTTCTGTGAGAAGCTGCTAGAAGCTTCCCCCATGTCTGATAGAGCCAATGCCAATCAGATTCAACATGGACCCACCACTGGCCAAGGCTGAGCCCATCAGCAATGGTGGTAGCGCCTCTGGGGTAGCACAGTTAAGAAGGGAGAAAAAAATGCACAATGGCAATTGCAACAAGAGACAGAAGTGAGAATATGTGAGAACAACAGCTCTGCAAACACCACGGTCAGTGAAGAAGGAGGGGAGGAGGTGCTCCAGGAGCCGGAGCAGAGATTTCCCCGCAGCCCGTGGTGAAACCATGGCGAGGCAGGTTGTCCTCCTGCAGCCCATGGAGGTCCACAGTGGAGCAGAGATCCACCTGCAACCCATGGAGGACCCCATACCGAAGCAGGTGGATGCCTGAAGGAGGCTGTGACCCTGTGGAGAGCCCATGCTGGAGGAGGCTCCTGTCAGGACCTTTGGCCCCATGGAGGGAGGAACCCACATTGGAGCAGGTTTGCTGGAAGGGTTTATGACCCTTCCAGGGTCCCACGTGGGAGCAATCTGTTCCTGAAAGACTGCATGCTAGAGAAGGGACCCATGCTGGACCAGGTCATGAAGAATGGCAGCCCGTGGGAAGTACTCACACCGGAGAAGTATGTGTGAAGAAGAACTGTCTCCTGTGGGAGGGACCCCATGCTGGAGCAGGGGAAGAGTGTGAGGAGTCCTCCCCCTGAGGAGCGAGGAGCGTCAGAGACAACGTGTGATGAACTGACCTCAATCCCCATTCCCCATCCCCCTGTGCCGCTCAGGGGGAGGAGGTGGAGAAATCAGGAGTGAAGTTGAGCCCAGGAAGAAGAGGGGGGTGGGGGGAAGGTGTTTTAAGATTTATTCTTATTTCTTATTGTCCTACTTTCATTTGGTTGATAATAGTTTAAACTAATTTCCCCCAGTCAAATCTATTTTGCCTATGATGGTAACTGCTGAGTGATCTCCCTGTCCTTATCTTCACCCACGAGCCTTTTGTTATACTTTCTCTCCCCTGTCCAGCTGAGGAGGGGAGTGATAGACCAGCTTTGGTGGGCACCTGGCATCCATCTGGGGCCAACCCACTATAAGGAGACTTCCAGAGAGCAGCTGTGATTTATCTTTGCAACCTGAGTACACTAAAGCATTCAGCTCTTTCCTATGGTTAATCATTTTTCTTCTGAAACCAGGGAAATAAGTAAAATCTTTAATATGATAAAAGAAAGGCAGGAATTACAAACTAAAGTTATGGCAGGGAATTTTTCACCTATGTGAACTTTTTAAAAGACCGTTTATACACTTTCTGCCAAAAAAGCCCAAAAATATACAAAGCTTCAGGTGTTCCATGGAACAAGGGTTTTAATCAGTCTCAGGAGTTCTTTACTTTTATGTAAAGGTAAAGATTTATCAGCCTTCCAGGAAATATCTATATAATATGCATCATTTCAGTGTGCCTGATTATTCCTTTTTGAAAGGTATCTTACTTTCCGGCTTCCGGTGGGAACACTGAAACCAACTTGCTGGACAGCCAATACCAGTGGCAGTACAGAACCCCATCTTTACTTCAAAAAAAGGACCTGAAAACAACGCAGGAGATATTCTATGGCTGCTGGTCTGAAATCCTGCAAGGCTGAGGACCACAAGGTGACATTGTGCCATGTCCTCTGCTGTCTGCCTTTCTGCTTACAGAAAGGTCTGCACAGGAGACTTTTACATGCGTTGGTTGTGAAGGGATTGGATGCCAAATGCCATTCTTGTTTTGGAGGCTCTACTGTCGTTCTGCCACAGACAAGCACAAGACAAGACACAGAGCTCAGCTGCAGCCTGTCAGTTCACTTTAGTACTTAATGACAAGAACTTAAAGTGTTTTTCATGTCTAGTACCATGTGTAATTATTCAGCCTTTCACTGTGCTTACATTACAGAAAAAAAATATAATTCTCTCTCCTTCTCCATAGTATGCATTACAATCTTTTAAGTTATGCCAGTCCAGGAAACATTTTTTTTATATTTCCTTCTTTCCTTGAGAACACAGAAGTTAAAGTTTCCTCCTCCTACCTTTTTAAGTTGAAGGACATGAAAATTTAGTGCAGATATTTGTTCCCATGGTAGGCTTCCTTCTCAGCATGCAGTAATGTGAAACCGAACACTCATTCGATTATAAATTCACTCGGAGGAATTGCAAAAAAAATTCCCCACAGCAAATGTCTGGAAAGCTCAAGCCGATTTAAATTGAAACCTAAATCATTCTCTGTTAACAATAGTTTTCCCTTGAGAAATACACCTGCCAGGTTAGCTTGCCTGTGTGGGATGAGACCTGAAGACCAGCAGCAAAAAAGTCACACTCAGCTGCATCGGCTGCTCTGCTCCTTCGCTTCCTGAGTGGACTGCCAAGGCTCTTCAGCATCAGACACAGGATCTGAATCTAAGGCAGGCAGGTAAAATTTCAATTTCAACTGTCAATGCCGATAGAGAAAAACAGCGAAAAAGGCATAAAAGGTATTCCATTAAAACAGCAACTGGTCCTGATAGAATATGAATTTATCCCGGTGACCATCTGTTTTATGCTTAAGCTTTTTTGGCAAGCCTGAAAGAAACAGTAGTGTTTCCAAATTTCCTCTAGTGAACTTTGATATTATAAGATAATCTACAATAAGATAGAGGGAATTTAAATCTAGAAGCATCTCCTGCCTGAGTTCTGTGTCATTTGCTCTGAGCACCATTAAAATAAAATGACTAAGGATAAAATTGCATTTAATTCTAGCACCTGGTCTGGGAATTTTGTTGCAGAGATGTGGAGTGATGTTCAGGCACTGCCTGGCAGACTGGTGCTTGTTTTTGAGTTGGATTAAAGAAGAAACTGGAAAGAAGTGAAAGAAGTTTCAGACAGAGGTATATAAACATTGCACTGACATTCCAAGATATAAACTAACCTGGACAAAAGCATCAAGTAAGATAGAGGTAACAAATCCACAGAAATAAAGTGGAATTATCTGATGTAATGAGTTGATGGACTGAAGCAGAAATTTTTAAGGTGTGATTCATGTCATCATTGTACATGTGTTTACAATTTCTCTGACACAGGTCAGAGAAATTACCTTAAAGTGCCCGTATTTCTCCAGAGATGATAAATACAACCTAGTGGGATTACTGCAGATGTAATCATCTCTGGTAAATATAATGAATACTAGCATTGGTATCTACACCGTAAAATGCAATGATTTGCAGGTTTGGTTTACAGGTATTTGGGCAATTTTTTCTTCACTTCCCAACATTTTTTTTAGATTCCTTAAGAACAATTAGATTTATAGATTCATGGGATAAAACTCCTTAAACCTCTAAATAAAACATAGTTGGGCTTGTGAATGAAAAATAGGTATCAATTACAGAATCACACAGAATCACAGAATGGCAGGGGTTGGAAGGGCCCTCTGGAGATCACCCAGTCGAACCCCCTGCCGGAGCAGGGTCACCCAGAGCAGATGGCACAGGAACGCGTCCAGGCAGGTTTGGAATGTCTCCAGAGACGGAGACTCCACCACCTCTCTGGGCAGCCTGTGCCAGGGCTCTGCCACCCTCACAGGAAAGAAGTTTTTCCTCATGTTGAGATGGAATTTCCTGTTTTCCAGTTTGTGTCCGTTGGCCCTTGTCCTGTCAGCAGGCACCACTGAGAAGAGTCTGGCCCCATCCTCTTGACACGAACAGCTGGCTCGAAAGCTGCCCATCAGAAAAGGACCTGGGGCTGTTGGTTGACAGCCGGCTGAATATGAGCCAGCAGTGTGCCCAGGTGGCCAAGAAGGCCAACAGCATCCTAGCCTGTATCAGGAACAGTGTGGTGAGCCGGACTAGGGAAGTGATCATCCCCCTGTACTCGGCACTGGTGAGGCCCCACCTCGAGTACTGGGTTCAGTTTTGGGCCCCCCTACTACAAAGAAGGACATTGAGGTGTTGGAGCATGTCCAGAGAAGGGCTACAAAGCTGGTGAGGGGTCTGAAGGACAAACCTTATGAAGAACAACTGAGGGAGCTGGGCATGTTTAGCTTGGAGAAGAGGAGGCTGAGGGGAGACCTTATCACCCTCTACAACTACCTGAAAGGAGGTTGTAGAGAGATGGGGGCTGACCTCTTCTCCCTGGTGACAAGTGATAGGACAAGACGAAACGGGTTCAAGTTACGTCAGGGGAGGTTTAGATTGGATATTAGGAAATATTTTTTCACTGAAAATGTTATTAAATATTGGAATAGGCTGCCCAGGGAGGTGGTGGATTCACCATCCCTGAAGGTGTTTAAAAAAAGGGTAGATGTGGTACCTAGGGACATGGTTTAGAAGTGGTTTTTGTCAGGGTAGGTCAATGGTTGGACTCGATGATCTTAAAGGTCCTTTCCAACCTCAGCAATTCTATGATTCTATGGTTGTATGACACCCATCCTTTAAGTATTTATAAGCACTGATGAGATCACCTCTCAGTCTTCTCTTCTCCAGGCTAAACACATCCAGGTCTCTCAGCCTTTCCTCATAAGAAATGTGCTCCAGTCCCTTGATCGTCTTCATAGCCTCCGCTGGACTCTCTCCAGTAGTTCCCTGGCCTGGAAATGGGGAGCCCAGAACTCGACCCAGTACTCCAGATGCGGCCTCACCAGGGCAAAGTAGAGGGGGAGTACAACCTCCCTTGACCTGCTGGCCACATTCTTTTTAATGCACCCCAGGAGACCATCGGCTTTCTTGGCCACAAGGGCACATTGCTGGCTCATGGCTCATTTACTTTCCAAGGTAAAGTAGACTCATTTAAAATAAGAAAATATACATGCAAAACTGGCTAAGTTTTGAGTGGACAACAGGTCCCAGTACTATGAAAGAAAAAAGAAAAAAATATACTTCCTAGCTACAATTGCAGGGACTCTAAAGCCACATGAAGGAAATACGAAAGAGTGTGAAGATTGCTTCAGAAAAGGCATGACAGTGGAAATTACAGAAGTATACAAAATAATTAGCCACTGTAAGAAATTGCATTTAATTTCTTCCTTTTTTTTCCCCCACCTTAATAAGAAAGACCCAGCACAGATTCAGGGTGTCAGATGGAAACTGAAGGAGGAGATGTATTCACATAACTCAGCATTAACCTGTGGTATCATTGGGTCACACCCGTTATAAAAGAGAAACATAAAAATAATTTGGCCAAAATAGTCATCCTGAGTTGCAGCAGTAAGTGCAAACAAAATGCATTTTCACAGGCACATTAACCTTCAGACTTCGGTATTTAGGTCAATTGTGTTATTGTGGTCAATTGCCAACAATTAAGAGCAAGGACTAAATACTTCTTTGAGGTAGTTTTTCTCTGGGAGCGTCTGGGTAGTCACAGAACCATAGAATCATAGAATGGTTCGCGTTGGAAGAGACACGATCATCTAGTTCCAACCCCCCGGCATGGGCAGGGACACCTCCCACTTAGACCAGGTTGATCAAAGCCTGGTCTTGAACGTTTCCATGGAAGGTGCATCCACAGCTTCTCTGGGCCACCTGGGCCGGTGTCTCACCACCCTCACAGTAAAGAATTTCTTCCTAATATCTAATCTAAATCTCCCTTCTTTCAGTTTAAAACCGTTACCCCTTATCCTGTCACTCCACTCCCTGATAAAGAGTCCCTCTCCATCTTTCCTGTAGGCCCCCTTCAGGTACTGGAAGGCCACTATAAGGTCTCCCCAGAGCTTTGTCTTCTCCAGGCTGAACAACCCCTACTCTCTCAGCCTGTCTTCATAGGAGACGTGCTCCAGCCCTCTGATCATCTTCATGGCCCTCCTCTGGACCAACTTCAACAGGTTCATGTCCTTTTATGTTGGGGACTCCAAAGCTGGACACAATACTCCAGGTGGGGTCCCATGAAAGCAGAGTAGAGGAGCAGAATCACCTCCTTCGACCTGCTGGCCATGCTTCTTTTGATGCAGCCCAGGATGTAGTTGGCTTTCTGGGCTGTGAGCTCATGTTGAGCTTCTCGTCCATCAACACCCCCAAGTCCTTCCCCTCAGGGCTACTCTCAATCCATTCTCCGCCCAGCCTGTATTTGTCCTTGGACCTGTGTTTGTGCTTGGACCTGTGTTAGTCCTTATGAAAGGTCTCCTGCGGTAGATCTGGGCAGTCACATGCCTCATCTAGATGGTCATATGCCAACTCCAGCCCAAGACAAGCCAGCAGCTATGCAGCATCAGTAGCATGCCACTGAGCTCACGGTTTGGGACAGCTAATATTACCTGCTTTTGTGGGCTGGTGTAACTTGGTTGCATTTCTTTGGTTTCAACATATGCACAAAGCAGGCAGTTACCAGTCGGTGCGCGACTGCATACCTATGCAGGTATATAGTAGCCTCAGATATTGACCATAACCAGTAAAATTTTTCAGCTATCCTGAATGTAGGATGGACCATTCCTATTTTCCTGTCCCTTTCCTTCCTCACTCACTAGCAATCCCAATGAGGACTGCTGGATACATCAAGAATTTATTCACCCAGTTACTAAGCCCCAGGAAGCAGCAGGAAAGTGGTTATAAATCAAAGAGTCTTTTGGCAAGTCAAAACACACTTTGGTAAAAGAAAGAGAGGAATTTATGCTGCTGTGTAAGGAAGCAGATGTGTACATTGCTGTGACACAGAAGAAATCAACTACCTATAGATATTGCTATATCACACAGAAACCAAAGAGGCTCAGTGGCTGGATTAACCTTGACGCAGATTAGTCTAGGTTAATTTCAGTTGCAGGAGGGTCTAAACTTTTGTCAGACTCTCGGGCAGACACCACCGCTGCTGTCAGAGTGTTTTAAGTGAACATCTGTGTGAATGACTTCTAAGGAAATGCTACTTGAAGGCTCCCTGATAGCTGCCAGAGGGCTCAAGACCCCTTCTGACTTGCACATAGACAGCAAGACTACAATTAGCAGTTAGTTTTCCCCAAATTGCCCATTTGGCTCAGGAGGCCAAGACCCCTTTTGACGACTGGTATCTACAACATTGAATGTAGAGTTGGGCTTTCTCTGCCAACTCTTCCACTTGCTTGGATGCAAGTCAGAGGCACACTAAGCACAGAGCCGCAGCTCTGTATCTGTGTCTGTATGGTGTGGTTTTTCAGTGGAGAATTTCTCCCCAGGGGCCACCTCTGTCAGCAGGGACACTCTGTTGGGCTGGTGCAGTTTCCAGAAACATCAGTCTTGTCCCTGGCAAGCTTGAAGCATGTGAAAAGGTGTTCTTGTAGGGTGTTGTAGACATACTTATTGCTAGTTTGATGCCTAAGCACTAAGGATTCTTCCTACTCGGTGTGGAGATCTATGAGGTGGAGATATGTATCTGATAGAAATATCCTATATAGTCAGGGAAGAGATGTAGAAAGTTTTACAGTGCTTGAAAGTGGTCAAACGAACTACATGGTGCAAATGCCTCTTTCTTTCCCTTGACTGTACATGGAACCAAAGGTAACCACACTGCAGAGGTCTAAAAGATCACTGGATATGTCCCACATCAGCCATTTTTGAAAGCAGAACTCTGGATTTCTCTTTGTCTGTCTTAAAAACACTGAGAACATAATCCTAGGACTACTTAGGTTACTTTATTTTCTTTCTAATGGGCTTCATTTTCTGAAATGTACTTACAAATCAATTTTTGTCATTAGTCCTTTAAAGTAAATATAATATTTCTGGAAAGTAATTATTCATTGTTGGTACAACACATGTATATGATCACTCTTTTGTTTAAATTAGATTTTAAACTATTTGTTAACTTAGAGATTACAAAATACTTGTGGCTAATGACTTTAAAGAAGATAGGGTTATTCTTCAAGGGACAAAAGCATAGGCAGTTACAGTCATGCCAGCAGAGATGATGTCTATCTATCTGCCTCAAAATAGGGTCAAAGGAAGACGTATAAACACTAGTTAATGTACCACTGATTAATCTTAAAGCCTAACTTCTTCATGTATTTCTCAAAATAAACACAATAGGTTCAAAAATATTCCTATGGTCAACACTATTGCAACAAATCTTTACTATTTTTTGTTGTTGGTGTTGGCCACTTAGTGTACTGGTTTGGGCTGGGATAGAGTTAAGTTTCTTCCTAATAGCTTGTATGGGGCTATGTTTTTGATCTGTGCTGAAACCACGACACCTAGGAAAGTTGCTTTTTTCCAAAGATTTTGCAAAAGCCTTCAAACAATGATAGTTGGATAAATACCTACGTAGGTCTTAGATATATTTCAATACTTTTATTATAAGTCATTGGATAGCACAATTGCTTGAGACACAACAAGTCCTTGATTGAGGATGCTCATCTAATCCTATTTGATGATATAAAGTAAACCTAAACATTTTTTTTTTCTAAGCCAGGAGGTTTCTGAACTACATAGACTTCAGGATAGCAGACTTGGGGTGTCTACCTGGAAGAATCCTATGGGGTGTGATCCCAGAGGGAAGATGGATCCAGAATAGCTGGTTAATTTTCAAACAACACCACCTCCAAGCTCAGAAGGGTCCATCCCAAGGAGTAGGAAGTCAAGCAAAGTGACAGAAAACCTTCATGGAAGAACAAGGAGCTCCTGATTAAACTAAAACATAAGAAGCACTCAATAGGTAGAAGCAGGGACAGGTCAACCAGGACAAATATGCTGTTTAAGTGTGTTAAGGGTTAGAAAAACTAAAACTGACATGGAGTTTTATCTGGCAACAGATTTGAAGGGAAACAAGTATGGCTTCTGTTGGTATTCCATCAACGAAAAGAAAAGGAAGGAAAATATGTGTTCACTGCTGAATAGGTCACAGCACCTTGTGACAAAGGGCATAGAAATATCCAGCATACTCAATGCCTTCTCATTGCTAATTCTTGCCTTAGGATTCCCAGGTCCCTCAGACAAGTGGAAAAGTCTGGAGCAAAGATTTATCCTCAGATTATGGAACATTTAAGGAAACTGGATGTACTCAAGTTCATGGGACCTAATGGGATGCACTCATGAGTGCTGAGGGATCTGGCCAATGTCATTACAAGGGCACTCTAGACTGTAGGGCTGGCAATTAGGAGAGGTTCCTGAGGATGGGAAGAAAGCAAATGTATCTGAATAGCAGCTTCAAAAAAGAACAGTGATTTCCAGTGTTGAATCCTAATCTGTTCCACAATAGCAGTCACCTATACAATTGCAAAAGGCTGAGCTGGCAGTTCAAAAAATTTGAGCATCCCTTTTGACACGACTCAATAGATCTCATTGAGGTATTCTTAATCACTCATGAAACTTTGTGTAGAAACAGAAACAAATGACCGAAGGAAGTTCCCACAATGATTATAATCAAGCTGCTTTCTCAACATGTTTCAAAGCCAGAAATAAGGGAGAACCTGTCATGTGACATACACAAAATAAACTATACTTGTCTTTGCCTGGAAGCTACAAAAACGATTGAAGTCACCAGGTATTTTCACAGTCCAAAAGCCACAATAGGCTGGAATTGCATACTTTTATTGAGGAAACTAGTCATCTCTACAAGATTGCTCCCATAAATAAAGTAAATAAATTGGTGGCATTTCCACAGCTTTTTGACAAGGAATAGTAAGTAAATCATAAATATTAGCTTTAAGAAATTGTATTTGTGTATTTATTTTCAGGGTTTTGATCCCTTAAATTTATTTTTTTTGTTTTTTCTTGAAACCAAAATGTTTTAAATTAATCACAAAATATATTGCCAGAAGCAGTGCTAAAGGCTTCTTCCTTCCTTATATTTGTTCAAATTTACTTGAAAAAAATGTCACTTTTTGGTGATTTTTTCTTCTTATTGATGAGTTCATACCATATCCTATGATACATGACACTAAAAGAGCATGTTTCTTTAAAATTTAAATCACAATTCTAAAAATAAATTAAAACATAACACAATATCCTTGTTAAAAAAAAAACAACAAAAAACAACAACAACAAAAAAAAAAAAAAACCAAAAAAAACCCCCAAACAACCAAACCCAAGCTATTTCTGTTTCCATCCCATCAAAGACAAAACAAGGAACAGTGTAGAAGTGAGAAATTAGCAATCTAATCTGGCCATTGCAATCTAATGGCATGGCATGAATTAATTTTTAACCTCTGGTTTCCTCCTAATATAAGTAGGCATTTTAAAACAATTGATGAAATTTCACCAGGTACAAAGCCTATGTATTGCATAAGTGACATTAACACATCTCTCTTCTCTCCCCTTCTGCTTTTGATTTAAGAGGAAACAGAGGTGAATGAGTGAAACAAAGAAAATGCAGTATGTATCATCTTAGATTCTGATGTTTCCACTCACAGCTAATTACTCAGAGAGTATCCCTGCCTATTTATAAAAGAATACTTAAAGAATAAGATAAAGTCATGACTAAGGGTGGAAGACTATATATTCCACTGGCCAGTGAAGAAATAAGACCAGCTTATTTTTTTCTGCATAAAGTCACCTGCTCATAAGTTTCTTTTATGAAGCACCTCTCATGGACCATTTTCTGGCATGTAGCTCACTCGGCATTATATTTTGGCTTCAAGGTTATTCTGTTACCACTAATATGCCATCCTCTGTAGTTAAAATAATTTCTTTTCACACAATTTAGCCTCACTGTAACCAAGGTTTACTGGATAGCCTCAGATACTCAAAGGTTTGAGTTGATATTTCAGATAACAGCAGTCAAAACTTCACTTTAGTCCTTCTCTAAAGGAGTAACCATTAAAGGCTATTTCCTTAGAGATATTTTCAACTGGGCATTTGGAAACACAAGCTAACGTCAACTCAGGAATCAGGTTTGGAACATAAAATGGTGTTTTGAATGTGCATCCAAAGAACATGTTGCAACACTGCAGAAGTTGTATCTTCCACCAAGCTAGTAATTTTAGATCCTGCTATAAATTCCCAAGAGTAGCAAAGATTGTTGACATTGATTCTGCATATCTGCCATTATTATATCATTTTACTGGTTGATATTTTATTTCCTCTGAGACTTTTCTGGACTGTTGCATTTTCAGGATCAGGTATTTTTCTTGAGGACATTTAACTCACAGTTCTGTTTATCTTATTTGGAAAACATTTTCTCTCCCAATTGCTGTAAGATGACATTTGTTTCAGAATGTATTGTCTGTGTAGAAACATTTCTCGATGGTTATTTGATAGACTGCTGTGTGATGGCACTAATAAGAGCAATGGGGATAGGTAACTGCTGACAGCTTATGTACTAGAAAAAAGAAAATCACTAAGTATAATACTGGCTATTGGTCAAAAAAAAAAAAAAAAGGAATTTAGAAATTCTGTAATTAGTAGCAATACAGAGCTCTTGGATAGACCAGATGGACAGAGTCCAAACAACATTTTTTCCAGCAGACCTGTTACTGACATCAAGCCAAGCTGAGTGGTGCGGTTGACATGCCTGAGTGACGGGATGCCATCCAGAGGGACCTGGACAGGCTTGAGAAATGGGCCTGTGTGAGCCTCGTAAGGTTCAACAAGACCAAGTGGAAGGTCCTGCACTTGAATCGAAGCAACCCCCAGTATCAATACAGGCTGGAGGAAGAAGGGATTGAAAGCAGCCCTGATGAGAAGGACTTGGAGGTACTGGTGGATGAAAAGCTGGACATGAGCTGGCAATGCATGCTCACAGCCCAGAAAGCCAACCATATCCTGGCCTACATCAAAAGAAGCATGGCCAGCAGGTCAAGGGAGGTAATTCTACCCCTCTGCTCTGATGAGACCACACCTGGAGTACTGCATGCAGCTCTGGAGTCCTCAACACAGGAAAGACATGGACTTGTTGGAGCAAGTCCAGAGGAGGGCAACGAAGATGATCAGAGGGCTGGAGAACCTCTGCTGTGAGGACAGGCTGAGAGAGTTGGGGTTGTTCAGCCTGGAGAAGAGAAGGCTCTGGGGAGGCCTTATAGCAGCAACCTTTCAGCACTTAAAGGCAGCCTACAGGAAAGACAGGGACAAACCAGGGCCTGGTGTGATAGGACAAGAGGTAATGGTTTTAAAGTAAAAGAGGGTAGATTCAGACTAGATATAAAGAAGAAATTCTTTGCTCTGAGGGTGGTGAAACACTGGCACAGGTGGCCCGGAGAGGTGGTAGATTCTCCATCACTGGATGGGATGGCCGTTCAAGGCCAGGTTGGACGGGGCTTTGAGCAACCTGATCTAGTTGAAGATGTCCCTGCTCATTGCAGGGGGGGGTTGGACTAGATGACCTTTAAAGGTCCTTCCCAACCCAAACTATTCTATGATTTTATGATTCTATGATTCTAAGATTCTAAGTCTCCACTAAAATTTCTTGTAATTTAAATTTCACCTGACATTTATATTCTAGATGTTCCTTATTATTTCAATACAGCTTCCTACTAACTTCCTTTGTCACTTAGATCAGCAGTAGTCTTGCCTGCCTTTAATAGCAGTTGGGGATGAAAGTTTTGAAATATGTCTGAGAAAAAAAAAAAAAAGAAAAAAAAAGATGAAATAAAACTGAAAACCATTGTGAAATGTTTTAAAGAAAACTATAAATGAGAACAGGCAGCTTTAATTTAATCACAGATATTAAAAGATGATCAGATAAGAAGTTCAGCCTGATTTTTAACTGGGCAGCTGCAGATCTTTCTGTGGAAAAGGCTGGATCACATTTTTAATTCATAAGTATAGGCCTGGCTGTATGGCTAGGATTACAAATTATCCTTTCTCTTCTGATGTCAACAGAAGCCTAGGGAGAAGAAAAAAAAAAAAAAAAAGAGGGTAAAACATAGCATTTATTCTGTTGTTCAGCTGTTAGCTATTATCACTGATTCCCAACTTTCCTGGTACCTTATTGACCTCTTAAGTATAACTTGGAAAAAAAAAAAATTAACTGGTCTCAATGATAGAAAAGACTTTCATGATTCTTCAGTCTGGTTGCCTGAAGAACACAGATCATAAAAATTCATGGATTAAGCTGAGACTTAGTGATATCACTGTGTTGTCTACTTTTATTCATCTCTTTTCATATCTTCTCTCATTCTCTCTTTCTTCCCTTCTGTTACCCCCATGACTTTTCCTCAATCTATCTACTTATTTCATTCCTTCAGTCAGACACTACACCAAATAAAAATGATCAGTAGTTCAGTAATAAATGATGACATCTGAGTGCAACTGCCAAACAGAATTAGTCCATGGAGAATGCAGGGTCAAGGAGAAGCACAGATACTGGGGCCATAGCTCTTGGCCGTTGGTAGACCCAGGATGACAGCACTGCAGTGACTACATTCATATACCTTTGAAATCTTCAGGTCTGGAATGCTTTAGATTTATTGATTATTTCCTTTTTTTTTTTTTTTCCATACAATCATAGAATGGTTTAGTTTGGAAACAACCTTTAAGATCACCAAGTCCGGCCATTAGCTAGCACTGCCAAAACCATCACTAAACCACTTCCCAAAGCACCACATCTACCTGTCTTTTAAATACCTCTAGGGATGGTGATTCAACCACTTCCCTGGGCAGCCCGTTCCAATGCTTGACAACCCTTTCACTGGAGACATTTTTTCCTAATATCCAGTCTAAACCTCCCCTGATGCAACTTGAGACCTTTTCCTCTTGTCCTATCACTTGTTACTTGGGAGAAGAGACAGACACTCACCCCACTACAACCTCCTTTCAGGAAGCTGTAGAGAGCGAGAAGGTCTCCCCTCAGCCTTCTTTTCTCCAGGCTAAACAATACCACTTCTCTCAGCCGCTCCTCACAAGACTTGTGCTCTAGACCCCTCACCAGCCTCACTGCCCTTCTCTGGACACACTCTAGCACCTCAATCTCTCTCTTGTAGTGAGGGGCCCAAAACTGAATACAGTATTTGAGGGTGGGCTTCACCAGTGCCGAGTACAGGGGGATGATCGCTTCCCTAGTCCTGCTGGCCACACTATTTCTGATCCAGGACAGGATGCTGGCCGCATTGGCCACCTGGGCACACTGCTGGATCATATTCAGACAGCTGTCGATGAACACCCCCAGGTCCTTTTCTGCCAGTCAGCTCTCCAGCCACTCTTCTCCAATCCTGTAGCGCTGCATGGGGTTGTTGTGACCCAAGTGCAGGACACGGCACTTGGCCTTGTTGAACCTCATACAGTTGGCCTTGGCCCATCCATCCAGCCTGTCCAGATCCCTGTGTAGACCCATCCCACCCTCAATAAGATCAGCACTCCCTCTCAACTTGGTGTTGTCTGCAAAATTACTGATGGTGCAATTGATCACCTCATCCAGATTATTGATAAAGATATTAAAGAGAACTGGCCCCAATGCTGAATTTAACTCCATTCACCACAACCCTTTGGGCCTGGCCATCCAGCCAGTTTTTACCCAGCAAAGACCACCCCTGTCCATGAGCAGCCAGTTTCTACATGAGAATGCTGTGGGAAATTGTGTCAAAGCTCTACTAAAATCTGGGTAGGCAACTTCCACAGCCTTTCCCTTATCCCAGTTAGTGGAGATGATAGAAGGAGATCAAGTTGGTCAAGTGGGACCTCGCTTTCATAAACCCATGCTGATTGGACCTGATCTCCTGGTTGTCCTGTGTTGCCATGTAATGGTACTCAAGATGATCAGCTCCATAATGAATTTCAACATAATGAAAGCCGTATACATCACTTGGGCCACTGGAAAATCTCAGATAATATTAAAACCTGACCTGCCTGTTCTGCAATGTTCAATTAGGACAGGTGGTTCTCATGTCTAGGTCGCTTAAATTTCTGTGACTGTGTTGATGAAAAAATGGTCAAAAATCATGAAAAACATGTCAAAACTGGACAAGAATCAGATCTATTTTTCCTAAGACATTGGAATACCCTCCAGTGATATCAGTGTCCCAAACCAGTAACACATCCCCCAGCAAATACATTCCTGCTGGAGACAAAATAAGTTTTTGTCCAAGTTTGCTTAGATGAAACAAACTAGGCTGCCTTTTCTTTCTCCTCCCCGTTTTTTTTGCCGTCATATGTCCTATTGAATCTAAGGTTGTCTTACTAATATCAAGGGAGTGGTGACCTCATCCTTTGCTAGTACAGAGGAGCAGAACTGTACTGGTGTGTCTGAGTCTTATAAGAGAAGTGGAATAATATTCTGAGAAAGGAGATAGATTGGTACGTAGGTAGGTAGATGGCTCAATAGAAAGTTTTTTTAAAAAATAAAAAAAACCCAAAACCTACAACTGAGACATATTTTACCTCATCTTCATCTTCACAAGCAACCCGCAAGATCACCCGTTTATATCGTTCTCTCTTTCTTGGCCAGGAAAAATTGCTAAAGCAAGGTAGGAATGATCAGATGCTTAAAATATTGTACAATTCAAAAGAAATCTTAGAATACTGTTTTGTTTTGCAAGTTCTGTTTGGTGTCAACATTCGGGCTGCCTTGTTCTCCTTTCAAAGACTGTTATAGAAACAAATCGAGTAACTGGCAACACACAAACACACAAATCTCATGTAGGCTACCAGTGCAGTGAGAAGTTTGCAATCTTCTGATACTAAAGCAAAGAACATAATTGCAAGAAATTACTGTAATGAGAGAGCCTGTGAACACAGAACACGATGTACAAAAGATACAGGCACAAATGGCTAAATAACAGGATTGGTGTAAACAACCTGAAAATGGGCCCCTGTGTACTTAGAGGTGATCCCATGTGAGGAGAATACAAGCCACCCAGACAGAAAAGAAATAGCAAAGAGAAATAAGAACAAAATTAGATTTTTTGTGTTTGGTTTTTTTTTTTTTTTTAAGTTAGATAAGAGTGTCTCAGGAAATACAGTTGCATTCTCCAGAGGAAAAAAACGAAACAAAACAAAATAAAACAAAACAAAAAAAAGCAAACAAAAAAAAAGGGAAAAAGGAAACACTGTGTCAGAAGAAATACAATGGTTACAAATCTTTATGATCCTTAAAACAGCTACCACCACCTTCAGTATTTGTCTGTCCCCAGCACTAGAATACTATTTAAATTTAAGAAGTTTTATTGGTTGCTTGCAGAACAGAGGGCACTGTGAAAATAAAATTTTCAATTATACATACATCTGTGCAGGGATCAGAAATATTGTTGTAGGGGGAAAAAAAAAAAAAAAGACTTGATTTTTCTGTGATTTTTCTGTAAGATCCTCTTCATCTGAGGATGAAGAATGTTGGGTTGGTATCTTTATCCTCATTCTATTTAAAGCTGTCTGCAGCTTTTAGGTGTCAAGGAATCCATTTGTTAGTGGTGTTGGTTTGTTGTGTTTGTGGTTTTATTATTTTTTTTTTAAATCAGTGATTATATCTGAATAGCCCATTTCAAAGGCAGTTCCTCTACATATCTTTGTTCGCTCATAGGATGTGCCAAGGGATACATTTTTTTGTTTTCAATATTTTCTTGAAAACATCCTGAACTGGATGTATCAGAAATACACATAATATGGAACTGGAAATAATAGAACTGTCATGAAAAATTTGATGTTTGGTGAAGAAGATACTTAAAATATGCAAAATCACTTGAGTGCCACTGGACCCAACAACTTTTGGGCAGAAAGCTCATAAAGTTTCTGGAATTGTAATACAGACATAGGCCATCGAATGTTGGCTCCACCTGACAACATGAGGTCTGCAAAAATGGAAAGGTTTTGCTGGAGGATCTAGGATGTAGCCTGACCCTGAAAAAGCAGCTCAAGTCTGAACACCAAGTATCTGCCAGAAGATGTTCTTCTGGATAGATACTGGCAAATTTACTTAAAAGTTCCTATGGATTTACTGTCTTAGGTCAGCATCAGTTCATTGTGTGCTGTAGATATATTAATCAGCTGCAAAATTCTTTAAAACTAACATTGTTTATGTTTCTGAGTCACTTCAGGCAATTTTGAAAATGGCTGTGAAAAATCAAACAGTTTAACTGTTCAGTTGTTAAACTCTTCCCTGACATGAGTTTGGACTGTTCCAACTCACTCACAAAGACACTGCAGGAACTAGAATAGGCCAGGGGCCATTCCCAAGAGGTAGTCTGAATGTACTTTTGGAACACAAAGGCACATTTAATATGTTAGTATAGACGTAATTTATTTGACCTTGGCCATACCCCTTGCTTCTTCCATTTTCCTTTCCGTAAAATGGAATAATGGGATTCTTCCAACTCTGCAAAATATATAGATGCATCCCTAAACAGCTGGCTGATACATAACAATGAGGGTGGAAATGGGAAAGTAAGGGCAATTTGTATCAGTTAAACATATGGGTTTTCAAATTAACTGCTTGAAAACCCACATTTGAATGCAGGGAAGACCTAAGCATTTCTGAAGATTGCATCCTATTTCATCTTTGTTAGTCTTCTAACATCAACAACAGTGACGCCAACATTTCTCCCTCTATCAGCTACTTCCACTAACAGAGCTGCTGAATCAATAGCTGGTAGAGTCTGTGGATGTTTTGGAAGGCACTGAGGAATTCCAAACTTTGATACGAATGTGAGAGAACTATTCACATTTTGCCTGCTGCTGTCTTCTTCTGAGGTCTGGGTATCATATTTCCTTAACAAGATTAAAAAGGATGGGTTGTTTATAAAATAAGCTTGTCCCACATGACAGGTTCTCAACCAGCAGGGATAAAGATAAACAGTCTGAGCTGAATCTAGAGAAAAGAAACACCAGAAGTGCATTTCCTGAAGGTTTGTTCCACAGCTATCCACTGCTTTCTCTTTGCATGTGCCACAGGCAAACCCAGAAAAACGAGCAAACCCAGATGTACTCCTGGGCATCCCTGACACATAAAACACAACAGTAGCTGTTTGAACATTTGTGGATATTTCTGGATTGGCTTATGTTTTCATTTATTAAAATACATACATTTTATGTAGAGGGACCTGGTGAAGCCCCTGGTGAATGCCCCTGGTAAAGCCATGCTGGCTGTTTCTAATCACCTCCCTGTCCTCCATGTGTCTTAGCATAGCTTCTAGGAGGATCTGTTCCATGATCTTCCCAGGCACAGGGGTGATGCTGACAGGGCGGTAGTTCCCAGGGTCCTCCTTTCTACCCTTTTCAAAAATAGGTGTGAAGTTTCCCTTTTTCCAGTCACCAGGGACTTCTGCCACTCTACTCTGCTCTCGTGAGACCTCACCTGGAATACTGCCTCCAGATCTGGAACCCTCAGCACAAGAAGGACATGGCCCTGTTGGAGCAAGTCCAGAGGAGGGCCATGAGGATGATCAAAGGGCTGGAGCACCTCTGCTATGAAGACAGGCTGAGAGACCTGGGGTTGTTCAGCCTGGAGAAGAGAAGGCTCCAGGGAGACCTTATAGCAGCCTTCCAGTACCTGAAGGGGGCCTACAAGAAAGCTGGGGAGGGGCTGTTTGCAAGGGCATGTAGCGATAGGACGAGGGGCAATGGTTTTAAACTAGAGCAGGGTAGGTTTAGATTAGACATTAGGAAGAAGTTCTTTACAATGAGGGTGGTGAGACACTGGCACAGGTTGCCCAGAGATGTGGTGGAGGCCCCATCCCTGGAGACATCCAAGGCGAGGCTTGATGAGGCTCTGAGCAACCTGATCTAGTTGAAGATGTCCCTGCTCACTGCAGGGGGGTTGGACTAGATGGCCTTTAAAGATCCCTTCCAACCCAACACATTCTATGATTCTATGATTTATGCAAATTCCCTTTTACGTACACTCCAGCTCAACCATTGCCCATCTGGATATAAGCTGGTGGAAGAGGGCCTGCTGCTCACTCTGTACAGATCCCAGGACTCTCCTGACCATTTCTGATGCTACCTTAATGGCTAGTGGCCAAGAGAAGCAGGCTACCGCCTTTCAACCTACTGAACAAGAATCAGTGTCCGCTGGTGCTGGCAGCCTTTCTCAAATTTATATTGTACATGTTATACACGCGCCTTGGTTATTACAAGCTCCCTGCTCCCATCAACAACAGTAATTGCAACCTATTTCTATAAAGTCCATCGAATTGGTACATTTCAGCAATGCCCCAGAAAGAAGGCTACTCCAACTACTGTATGTATTTCTGTGGTTTATGAATCAACTTTATGATTTTAATTTTGAAACTGTTATTAAAGAGACAGATTGCATTTAATAACAATTTTAGTATTGCCTGCTGCTCTAACCAGCAAGCAATAAAGCAAACTAAAATTAAAACAGGAATCCACTGCTAGGAAGCAAGCACATATAGAAGGTGGCGATTTCTTGTTGTAACCTCCATAAAATATCGGCAGGCATAGTATTTCTGTCATTGTGGTGCTTATTCTCATGGCTGCAAAAACAAGCCACATGTCCTGGGAGTCATTTTTCCAATTAAAAACAAAACCCCCTTTCTCCGACTCTGTCCAGCACGTAGGCTTATCATGTAGACTCGCTGCATGAATTTTGTACACTCAGGTCCATGCATGCCCAAACTGTCTTTGTTATTTTTGCATGTGGTTTTTGCTCACTATTCAGCAGAAATACAGCATCTACTACAAAATGAATTTCCGCGTGGTTGGTTCTATATATAGTGACTCCCTGTCAATCACAGAGGTTCTGAATTAGCACTTCTGAATTGGTCATCACTCAGCACTAAATGATAGAGTGGAAAAGGTTTTTCAGAGAAGATTCTATTGTCAAAATTCATTTCACTACTCAAGCCCTATGCAAGCACTAATTTCCTGGTCCATTAGAATGAAACCACTGATAATGTTTATCTTTACATGGCAAAATATTTGATAATCTTCACGAGGCTTGGTTTACCTGGAATATATTGGGATTAGTGGACCTCTTGTATCAAAGAGCTAAGACGAAAGATCTTATGGGAACAGACTCCCTCAAGATTGCTGCTGTGTTGCTATCAGGCTAAAGAGTAAGAACTAAGAGGTTCAGTTCAATATGATCTTATGTCTGGTTTCACACCAGGGTAGAATTGAGTAAAGGTATGTTTTTGGTCGAAGTCAACTCATAATCTCCCAAGCAGTTTCCAAAAATGGATGGGGAGTAAGCATGGGTAAGGACCAATTCCAAAAGTCAGAGCGTGTGTTAATACCTTGTTTGGAATGTGAAAACACTTGACAGTGTGGATAAAGGTCATTCTATATGTATAGGTTACAGTACCAGAGGATGGTTTTGACAATATTTAAATGGTTAGAAATTAAATTCTTCAGGTTTTACATGGCATTATCCCATTAAAGCCTCACTTATTTCACGCATTTTGGTAGTAATAAAAGTCAGTTTGTAATCACTGGTAAATAAGAAATGACTCCTTCTAAGCTCTGCATTATGCAGGATCTAAAAGGTGATATAAAGAAATATAACTCTTTGTTGTTCTTGAATCCCTATACAACCCTAATCATCACTGCTGCGTGGACAGCTGTGTTAAGGAACTAATGCACTACAGAAAGCCTCAAGTTTAACTGTTTCTCAGTGTTCAGCACTACACACAGCCATAGGACATGAAAAACTTCTGAGTAGTGCACTGCCTGATAGCCGTGACTGGGGACCACCGCTCTTGGGGTGAGGCAGCCTGAACTTCACACAATTTCAAGCAGCTCTGGGGATGCTGTGAGTTTAGGAAGCCTCAAAAGGATTTAGGGTGAAAGGGAAACTCGCACATAAGTGATACAGTTGAAATTGAACAGAGGACTTCTTTTGTAGTCGGAAGCATGAGCAAAGAATGGCAGAGAGGTGCAGCTGAGGTTAACCAGAATCTCCCTTCTCCATTTGTGACCTCAATCCCCTGCTTTATTTAGGGAAGAGATGGTGTTTCATAACTGCTGCTGCAATGGAGAATTCCTAAACTTGAGTTGCAATGTTACAGAATGATTCATGGAAGAAAGAGCTGCTCCTTTAGAGCAATACACTAATCTCCAGTGCTTCTGTACATGCATATATATTACTTTTAATTTCCCACTTTCTGTTTGCCTATAATAAAATTTCAATTAGAGAAAAAGGGAGAAAGCTTCTGTTTGCACGCATACTCGAGTAATTAGTGACAACGGGAAGGGGATGCAAGATAGTTTAATAGGGGTTTTAGCAAAATATTATTTTCCCTCAGTTTGCCTGAGAATGGCAATAGTTCTTTAAGTAAATATGAATTATTATACGTGAATCATTTGTGTACAATTTTCTTTGAGAGTCAGGATTAAAATATGTAAATATTCTAGATGTCACTCTTCAAAAGAGACTAACTTGCATTCACAGAAACCCTTTATTCAATTGGAAATTGAGATCACACAATATGGGATAATAATAGGAACTTGCAGTGCTGCAGTAGCTTAAAATTGAAAGGCAGAAAAGAAATGTGCCTTTTGATTCTTCTGTTGCTCTGGTTCTTCCTGATAACAGGACATATTTCCCTTTTATGGGGAAAGCTAGGGTGACTCTGATGTCCTACTTGGCACCCTTTGTTCAGGGCTTGTGCTGTTCTCAGGGCAGAGGTAAATCCAAAAAGTAAGAGGTGGATCCACTAACCACTGAAATCAGTGGCAGTTCTTTAAACTGACATCTGTGGGTGCTGGATCAAATCCTATTTTGAATGAGTGGCTGAGCCATTGCCAGCCAAATCTTCAAATCAATAGGTTGTGGTCTAAAGCCAGCTTTGGCAGTCTCTTGAAGAGGTGCATCTACTGGGGTCATCAGGGCATATGTCCGCATGCCAAATTCAGCAGTTGGCAGAGTAAGCTTGTTTGAGTGAACATTGAAATGTCCAGTAGAATAGTATAGAGACAAATTAGAATACTACAGAGAAAAATTAGATTTGCTGAAGATCCTTGAAAGAAACAGTCTTGTGCTTTTCACTCATGTTTTCCAGTAGAGCTGATGAGACCCTTACCAAACAAAGGCCATGTAGGAGGAAAGGAAGGACTGTAATATATAATTACTACTTATTGCATCAAAACATCTCCAATCCAAATTGTGCCAAAGCCACGACAAAAAGGCATATGGACTGTGACTTAGGAATCAGGATAGTTATCAGTGATCTGAAGACTTTGAGTTGTATTTTCCACATGTCCATTTGACAATTATCCCTCCTTCCTGCTTTGTTCCTCTTAGTCTTCACATCTTCAGGATACAGCTTCAAAGGAGATACTCTAGCCCTGTGACCAGCTGTAGTCGGAGAAGAGGATGGGTGGTGATGCTAAGGACAGTGATGCTAGAACAGTTGATTTTAGAATACTTACAGCACACAAAACTAGTGTAGACTATGCAGTTGAAAGGACTGTTGGGATGGGTAAGCAGTATCATCTTTTTTTTTTTTCCACAGTAGAAGGAAAAAACTAAAACATTTTCAGCAGCATGAGAACTACCATGAAACAGTATCATTATTGCTCAGACAGCTCGTCAGGGGACCTCTCACAGATCTCTGGGGTGTCCGTGCACTTGTACTGACACCTGGTGGCAAAAAACGAATAAGAAATGAAATAAAGATGGCTGATTCTTTATTTTCTCTGGGCTTGTAAAATTAACCAGTTTCCAAGTTAACTTACATGACCACTCTGAAAATTATGTTGATTAAATGCATTCTGGCATCTACTCTTTCTGAAGCTTGCGTTGAGTTCCTTTAAAAGTCATTTGTCAAGACAGACACCTATTTTTGGAGCAGAACCCTGAGAATGGTGGTTACGTTTCTCATTTTCCATGTTATCAAATTACAAGTGCTTGTGATAAATATGCAATGAATCGCAACAGTACTGATCAACAGACCCAGTGGCACATTTTTCTGCTGCTAGGATGCTTAGCAGTATTTACAATGTCATGTTTGTGGAGCGATCTTGCTGGAATATTTGCATGGTTTTCTGAGGGCTGAATCCCAAATCTTGGTCACAGATTAGGTGTTGTAATCTCTATTTCTTTTTTTTTGTCTTCTTCCTAATTAAATTTAAAGCCAACTCAGGATTCTGGGACTGATAGTCTTCTTCTCACAGCTGAAGCAGCAAAAGGGCACCTAAGAATATGCTAAGGGTACTTTAAGTTATAAACTGACACTGGACCTGGAACAAATATAGTCATAATGTGCTTGCAAACTTTCCGTGCTTCCAGAAATCTCACATTCCCACCATTGTTTCCAAGGAAGATACTTCATTCTAAAACCTAGTTCCCCGTGTAGCAGAATAAGTAAAGGCTGCTGTCCATGAAAACCCATCCCTGGGAGCCATAGCCCGAGAAAAACTAACCACCTTTCTTCCTTCCAAATGTGAAAGATGTGTTGCATTCAGTAACTTCTGCCACCATTACAGAAGCCTCTTACTCTTGTTAACTAATTAATTTCAGCTTGCTCCAAGAGTGGCTATTCAATGTAATGTGTGCTATGCAAGTACAAAAAATGAGATCTGTCTCACTTGCTTGGAGATTAAATCCAGCATAACTGACAATAAACTACACCTTCATCGGTACTGAAAGACATGCATGAATTTGAACCACTCCTGAACAATGTTTGTTTCTCAGCTGAGATATATTCCATAGAGTATGAGTGTAAATTCTGTGTAGAAAGGACTGTTTTCTGAATGAAGTTTTGAAATTATCATTTATTTAGTTTATGAAAAGTGTAAGGCATTACCGCTGAACATGTAAATAACATTTAATAAACTACGTTCTGGCCCAGGCAACAGCAGAGTCCATTTGGAAGTAACCTTATATTTGGCTGTATAGGTCATTCAGGTCTATAAAGAATTGGGCCCAGTGTCAGTTCTTCTAAAGAGTTGAAATTGTAATTGATTAAATCTACTAACTTAGTACCTTTCCCAAGAAATCTATGCAGAGAAAATGTTAAAGGAAAAAGGAAAAAAAAAACAAACCACTTCTCATTGTAAATGAACGAACAAAAAGGCAGTCTCAAACTACCCTTTGACCAAGGAATCACAAAATAGATTGTATTTCCCAGCTGAAACCCTTATCACAAAAGCTCAGTGCAACTATCTTCCTGTTTACTATGTGTTTCCCCAGGGAAAATGAAGGATGATAAACAGTGATGTGACCCAAAAGACAAGGAGGTTCAGCTAACAGGTTTACCTTGTTTTGCTTCTCCCCACCCCTCCCCATTTTGAGGCTGCAAGAACACCAAGAAATTAAATAATTTGTGACATAGATTAAAATGCTGATGTTAAACACAATGGGTTTTTTTGTTTCAAGTAATTTTTGCTGTGGTAATTAACTAATTGTTAACCAATACAGAGAAGAGAAGGCTGACAATTACAAAATGAAGAATTTGTTCATGTTTGTAGTTGTATGTATAGGCAGATAGATGCAATTTCTTCTATGAAAACAGTACAAGTGTAAGGTCTAAATTCCACATATTGCAGGCCTCAAACACACACATGGACCTCTCCTACAGCCCTGTTGATAATCTTCATCAGCAACAGTTTTTAGCTATTCATAACTCCGTAGAGCCAGTGATCTGAGTCACTGCTCCATCTGTACCATCCTTGTGGAAATGTCAGTGGCAGATGCTGCTAGTTAAACAGGATTTGAGTTAAAGGAGTCAGAACAAGACATCAAAATACTCAACAGGGATTTCAGCTGGCTCCTGCTCTCCTTGGAGTATTATATTTTGAAATTACCCCAGAATACAGTTTTATTTATGTCATCTCTGGGAAACATAAAGCTCCTATCGATCCTGGTAGGATAAAAGGTTGACACTTAGAAACACTTGCATACTTGCCGGTCTATACCCTGCCTTAGGAATTCAGTCATTACAAATCAAACATGAAACACAACTGGTGGGAATGATATAACCTTCTTCAACACTTGGAAAGCGACTCCTAAAGAAAAGTGGCTCTTTTTGGACAGAATCACCGCAGAGCAGTAGCGCTGCCTTGTGAGCAAACCTGGGGGAGAACATAACCTCTGGGCATACGGCACTGGAGCGCACTGGGGACATCCCCAGAGTCTGTCTCAGTCCAGCAGCCTTCACTAAACAATCCCTCTGAGTTTCCTCTAAGTGTGTTGGGATGCAGTAAGGGCTTTTCCTGTTGCTGCAGGAGAGAAGGATGTTGTTTTATACTGGTTTTGCAGGTTTCAGTCAAGCAAAGCTAGCCATAAATTTGACCTGAAATCCTTAAATACCTTAATTTAAATAAACGTTGGAGGAAAGGAAGGATAAGAAATGCTGGAACAGTTTTGTGGGTTTTTTTTTTTTTTTTTGCATTTCCCAGAATAAAATACGTTTACTTTGTAGGAGGTTTGGTTTGTAGTAAGATAGGATGCATAGGAAAGGAGCTGATGGTCGTTATGCCTTTTCCTATGAATCCTGTAGGAAAGAGAACTTTCCAGGCAGGAAGAAAGAAAATTATTTAAACGTGTAAACTGGACAAGTACGTTAATACTGGATTATAGGATTTAAGAGGAAAAGGAAGAATACCACCACTTGTCTCATTATTGATTTTGTTTCAGTCTCCTTACGATTCTAACATGAAGACAAAGAGATCTTGGAAAGCTACCTCCATATATATTTTTTTTAATTATTATTCTCCTCTCCCATAGTATTTTAAACAGTTTATTTGGTATGTTCAAGCATTAAATATTCTTGGGAATCATATTTGCAATATAAGGTAGGAAACATGCACAGAAGATTTTAAGTTATACTCCACATTCTCCTAGTCTAGACTCTATTCATGCAGAGGCTGGAAACAAAGTCAGATCCTCTCTCATCACGGAGGGTTGGAACAGGTATTTCCACCCTCCGGGAGAGGATCCTAACCACCACCTCTGTGGTTTGTTTTTTTTTCTCTGTCATTCCTCTCTGCTGAGGCTGCTCTAGCTCGTCAAAACGAGATTTCAATACGCAGGGTAACAGCAGGTGGAATCCAAAACCCCTTCCCCTGCTGGCATGTCACACATCAGGGCATAAATCTCACTCTCTTTTCTGCCAATCCAGTAAATATTAAACTAGTCTACCTCTGTATTCCCAGGTTGTTCTAAAACTGTATTTGTTCAGTGATCCACTCATGAAAAAGTCTGCTTCTGAAGAAAAGTTTAAGGACCTTCCCATAGCCACCAGGAAAAAAAAAAAACAAACAACGGAAACAACCCATAGTATCACTCTTGTAGATTTTACTGCTGGACACATTCTGAATGTACGCACTCTTTGTTGTATTAAAGTCTATTTATAGAGTTACCCATTGCAGTTAAGCTATTTCCATTGGCTTCCCCATTGCTGACAGCAATGTTGCATCACCTGGTTCCTTCACATCACGCATATGCGTAAAGAGATTGAAATTTCTTTAAAGTCCAGAATTTTTTTGTACAATATATCTAACAGCCACACAGATGCTAGAGTTGTGTTGTTATGGCTCTTTGAGCAAGACACAGATGTCTGGGTGGGATATTCCCTAAAGCCAGTCAGTGTGAATTAACACAAGACTGGGAGTCAAGAACCATATGATCCTGAAAAGGTTATTTAAAAAACTTTGTGTTGTTTTTCCATCTGGAAAATTGTCTTCCTAGTTACAAAAATCTTTCTTTCAAGTGTTAAGCACTTACCTAGAAAGCACTGTAGGTTCCTTTAATTTTAATGAATTCTCTTTCACTTTTACAATACCTAAAGGCTCTGCACCTTTCTTTTTGGTGCGAACCCTGTCTCTTTTAAATCTCTAGTGCTTTAAATCTATGGACAAGATTCTTTTAAAAAAAAAAGGGGTTTCTGAAAGTGTTATTAATAAGACACTTGTAGGAATTCATTATTTCTTCAACTATACATGAGTTACTTGTGTTTCAGAGTGATAAGATGTACTTTCACTGATATTCCCTTGGTATGACTCTATGTTTTTATCTACTGAAAGTGCTGCAAGCCAGAGCTCTCCAGAAAGAGAGCTCAACATGTCAGGTTATTTATATTACGATGAATGTAACAAGGATCTTTTCTCTCCTAAATGTAAGTACATGATTCCCCTCACTAATAGAAATTACACACGCACATCAAGGAGCAGAACACAAGCTTGTAACGTTAATGTGATCTTATATAGACAGATTTTACCTGTAAAGAATCCCTTAAGTTTTACACAATCCCCATATTGTTTATTCATTGGCCATTATTGACAGACCAGGCAGGAAGAGCAGGTAATATTTAATTACTCCTAGTAGGGTTTGACAAGGATACCAGCGCTCATAGCTTTACCCTTTCTTATGAAGTGCTCAGTTCTTAGCAAGTATACACAAAATCATTCCAACAGGGTTATAACTACTGTCCTTTTGCTTTTAATTGTAAAGAAAAATACTATCCTGGACAAGGCCAGCTACTTTAAAATTCCATTTACAAGGTTTCCCTTCCCTTCCAAGGGGAAGAAGCAAGAAAATCACATCTGTACACATTCACGTTATTTTCAGTGATTCTTTCATTCATTTATCCAAATATAACAGTTTGGGGAGGAAAGATTAAGGGTTTCCCTTGGACTTCTGTATAGCTCAATGGGCAGGATGATTTGCTGCCAAGCAGGACTTTGAGTGCCAACAAGTTCAGAAGATTCTAAAATCTACAAATCTGCATGCGAGCACAAATAGCCGTAAGCCAGGGCCATCAAGAAAAGACAGAGCTCCTCTTGCAATAGTCTCCTGTGCACTCTCTGTTCTGCACGCTCTGAGCACGAACACCACACCACTGTCCTTCAGCTGAAACACATGATCTTAATGATCTTTCTTTTTGATCCTAATGTGACTGAAGCATGAGTTTCTTGGCAGCATGAAGCAGAATATAGAAAATAGAAGTGTCTGTAAGCTTTATAGGACTCCGGGTTTCAGGGCAACTCAGCTGCCATTCTTAGGAGTTTTAGGACTTACACTCCCAAAATGAAAGTTAGGCAAGACTCACACTCAAAAGATTTTTTTGTGGATCCAGCCACAACTGCTCGAAGTTGGATTTTCACCTCAAAGAGGGACTGGAGACAGAGGTTGTGGAGGTGAAGACAAATAAATACTTATCTGATTTAGCTGATCTTACAGGGAAAAGACAGCGCTTGATAGGGCCTTATAGAGGTTCAGGGAGTGGATATTTTTAAAGCCAATACAAATACCTGCATTGCCTTGACTACGGTCTAGAGATTTCTGCTTCAGCAACTGAAGACCAGTCAGCTGTTAATTCAAAGTAAATTCAAACAGCCAGAGCCCTGACTGTTTACTCTGTTTACTGAAAGGGGTCTGAAGCAGCTGGAGCAGGACTGAGATTCTTCTTACAGCGTTACTCCACACACTACACATAACAGCCATCTCACACAACCTCAGATTCACCTCAGAAAAGATCAGAAGCAGCCATGTTTCTACGTGTCTCAAATTATAGAAATGGAGCCTTATGGTTAAACATGAACAGAGACAAAATAAAATGGGGGAAAAAAAAAAAAAGAGGAAAAAGCTAGAAGAAAAACATCAGTTGGTTTAGATTTCAATATTTTTTGTTTACAATTGAGGATGGCTTTTCAAATATCATTTATAATATCATCGGCTATTTACAGTGCTTTCTGAGTGAATTAAAATTTTGTTTTAATTGTACTTGCTTTGCAAATTGATGATTGTAGTTGACATTTGCAAATTTATGGCTATTTGTACTGTGACTTACTTATAAAATAGCCCTGTGGTTTATGTGACATTTTGCTATAGCCATGATTGTTTAAGAGGGCTTTTGTGCCTGAAAGCTTGTCAGATTTTTACCAAACATACCAGTCAGTTTAATAAAAGATCATAGACTTTTTTTTTTAGAATATCTGAGGTTGGAGAGACCTCTGAAGATCATCTAGTCCAACACAGTGCACAAAGCAGGGTCAGCTAGAGCAGGTTGCTCAGGGCTGCGTGCAGTTGGGCTTTGAATATCTCCGGGAATAGAGGCTCCATGATTTCTTTGGAAAACTTGTTCCAGTGTTTTACCACCCTCACAGTAAAAAAGTGGGTTTTTTTCTTATGTTTAATGGATGTTTCCTGTGTTTCAGTTTATGCCCCTTGATTCTTGTCCCGTCATTGTACACCACTGAGAATAGTCTAGCTCTGTGTTTGTTATTCCCTCCATTAGCTGTTTATATACATAAGATCCTCCTGAACCGTTTCTTCTCCAGGCTGAACAGTTCCAGCTTGATCAACCTCTTCTTGTATGTCAGATGCTCCTGAGCTTTAATCTTTTAGGGTCCTTATCTGGCCTCAATGAAGTTGTGTCTCACCAGGGCTGAGCAGAGGGGAAGGATGACCTCCCTTAAACTTCCAGCAACGCTTTGCCTAATGCAGCCCAGGAGGTCGCTGGCTTTCTTTACCATGAGTGCAACAAGGACTACTTGGTGTCCACCTGGATCCCCAGGTCCTCCTCTGCACAACTGTAGGTGCTTTGGAGAGGCACCCGGTCATGCTGATTTCAGAGACATTTGAAGCTTCTCCATCATGCTGTCCTCTCTGCACTTTTTAATATGCATATGCTTGAAATAGGCCCCTTTCAGCCACATTTTGCTGACTACCAATTTTCCCTTGTCCACATCACTATTCACCCTTTGCTTTCTAACCCAATCCATCATTTCCTCACTTGACTGTTCATCATCTGCCTCTCTTGTTGTTCCTAGTTTAACCCACGCCCACTACAGCAGCAAGACTGTTGGCAGAGATGTTGCCCTGCTTAGTGAGATGTCACCCTGCTTATAAGGTGTCTCCCTCCCTAGCTTTCTTCTTCTCTAACTGCAATGATGGACCTACAATTCAAAGAGTATTTTCTTAAAAGACAAACCCTGAATGATGCTGAAGCATAAACTAAACTGAGACAGTAGAGGATGTGGTCGTAATAGTTATGCATAACTAATGGCAATTCAGTAGGAGGGATTTTTAATGAATCTGTAAATTCATTTGTAATAGTCTGCCTGAAAAACGGCAAACATAATGGGCTACACAAAAAGAGAAAATAAAGGTGATCCCTGCAATTACAGGACTCTAAGCTTGACTTAAATGCTTTGTAGAGTATTATAAGAGTTCTTGAAAGAAAGAACAATTAAGGACACAGACAAAGGAAGTGACAAAATTACACACATGGTTTTATCAAAGATGTCAGCCTAACCTAATACCTGTAGTTTTTAAGCACTGATATCTTAGATAAGGTGATGCAGTGGATTTAGTAAATATATCTAAAAAAAGAAAACAAAAAGGCAAAGCCAAACACTGTATATGGTTTCCCACAGGAAATTACTGCTCAAGGAGGAGATGATGAACATTAATATAATAGTAAGCCGATAAAGAGCTGGCTAAAGAAGAGACTATAATAGCTTATATTAAAAGGGGTGAATAGGACTGGAGAAGGACAGTTACTTGTATTCTTCAGTCATCAGTCTAAGACTGCTTCCACTTAATTGGCCAATGACCTGGAGATAAGAAGTAGGTAGGTGTTCATCAAAAATTTTGACTAGCAAAATTGGAAGGAACTGACAATATTAGGGAAGACTGAATCATCAATTAAAGAAAATTGGTGAAGTCTGTTTAAAAGACTAGATGTGGGATGACATTTAAGAATGCAGGTAGAAAAGTCATGAACTTTGGTATAAACAGGCAAGCCACTACTTGAAGGTAGCAGATAAATTACCTGCAGGTTGATGTTCTGCCCTGTCCTTTTCCTGTCCCCTTCCCCACGGATATGCCACAGCTGGGGATGCGTACAACTTGTCCCCTGGCTACCCTCCTCCTGACTAGAGCGTGGTGGGACAGGACCTGACTGTGACGTCCTGCCCTGTCCCCCATTACAGCTTCCAGGAAGCCACTGGCCCTAGTAGCATCCTGACACTGACTTGTATTATTGCACATAATTCTGGTCCATTACAATCATTACACCAATTTTTGCAGTAAACTGTGTATTTACAACTTTTTTGTAAGTTTTCATAGCTCCTAAGCATGCAGTATTACAACAAATGTGGTATCCTTGGTTAATTGGATCTGATTTCAAAATAAAATACACCTGTGATAACAATTAAAGAGAGGTTTTTTAGGTATATGTTCAGGTTTTAGTTGTCTCCCCTTGCAATCCCTTTTCTTCAATTCTGAGGGCTAAAGCTGCATTTGAAAATTAAACTAATCAAAATATAGAGTCCAACAGTTGCGGTTCTAAGAAAAAGAAGAGGGAAATATCAGGAAACTTGGGATAAGAACCATGAGAACTGGTCACATAACATTTTTTACATGTTTAATCTGAGACTTTATTCTCAAATCCAATGGCTTAATCTCACCTAGAAAAGCACTGGAATGTGTGCATATGCCAGGGAATGGCACTTGTTCTATGGGTGATAATATCAGGGTCTTGAAATTTATAAATTTGTGTATGCAACCTGGCTCAGCCTCTGAAAAAAAGTGAGATTAAATTCTAAATGATTATACAGGTAGACCACATGAGACAAATTGCCAATTTATACATCTGGAGGCATCAGGGGGAAAATTTGCAAAACTTTCAATTTTTTCATTCTAGACAAAAATGAGAAAGGTCACGTATGGAAGAACCAAATCACTTTGAGATTTCACCCAGCTTTCATGAGCATCTCAGCCAATTTTTGTAGTCAAGGTATTTCAGTAATATCAGAGATGTTTACCCTAAAGAATCATTTTGAGCTGTATCTTGCTTTTTCCTTAGTTCAAAACTCATTCCCATTTCCACTAGGGATCAGAATGTATGTTGATAGTGAAGCCTGTTTATTAAAACCACAAATAAATGTGTACATCAGTGAAAATTATGTAAATGTCTTACAGCTTGAATACTCATCCTCTAAAACCTGCTTTGCATATGCCAAACTCATTTAACCTCTGAAGAATCATTGGATTTTCATCAAAATTCACTCCTCGATCCTCAGTTGGATTTGAACCATGAAACTAGGCTGTAAAGCTTTGTATCTTGTATTAAACCCCAAGACATATCCAGTCCAAAGTATTCTCTGATGTCAAAGCATGGAATTTTGTAATGGGATCAGGAAATGGCATGACAATTTTTATTCACGAACCAAATGTGGCATTGAAATGCCTAGCAGAGGCTACATAACACAACTTCATGCTGCACTGGTTTAATCTTTGTGTTACTCTGTGTGCCGGACATTTTTTTTTTTGCTCTTCTTCATTTACAGCTCTCTCTCAAGTCAGAGAGACTGAAGAGGCTGGGAGGTTCACAAATCAATTTAAGAGAGCTCTGAAAAGGTCAGCTTTGCATGCTTGCCCATTACCTTCTGCAGGCAATACAAGGGATTTAAATTGTGGCACCTAATTCTAATGAAGATTGCAATGCGAAGAGGGAAGAAACAATATGAATTTGTTCTCATGACCAGTATAATAATGGGAGCAGAGAATAGTACAAATACAACATAGAGCCATTAAAATTTTAAATCTTCAGTCTCATGGTTTGCCTAAGCTGTACTAGAGGTGGGCATGGTATTTTATAACACCAAATCCATTTAATTTGCTTAGAATATAAATCCACAATTTAGGATTTAATTTAATTTCTGAAGGAATTCTTGACTCTTGATTACAATTTCAATTACCTGTTTTTTTTAACTGTTGATTTGTACTTATTGCTGTCAAGTTCTTTGCTTTTCTATGCATTACATATAATTGCTACTTTCTTTTTTTTTTTTTTTCTTAGCATTATGTTTTCAGCCTGGATTTCTATGGAAAAAAGCTTCTGTAATCACTCTGTGATTGTGTGTTTGTGGAGGGGGTATGTTTCAGGTATTTCCTCATAAATAAAATAGTTTTAACTCATTGGTCATTCTGAAACAAATTTGACCTATACATGAAGGTTTCAGCATTACCAGGTTCCCAAAAGTTTTATGAAATAGGAATTTGTGTAGAAGTTAGGACCTCATTAAGAGAAAAACTGTTTTGTAAGTTCATTTCTTAAGAGATACCAGAAAATCTCCTTTGGAGATGTTTTATGAATGACCTAAGAGAAAGGCTTCAATCAGAGATCTCACAGTATTTGGTACAACATCCTGAAGAAGCCAAGTTTCATCAGGTCAACTGCTTCTAGTTGAGGAAAACTTCTTTTGGAACTGTACAAACTTACAGGGGTTTTGTAGTGTACATAAGAGAAAAGTTTTCAATACATCTGCCACATTTTAGAAAAAGTCTTGTCTAACTATCCCACATCATACCATGACAGCTACCGTCGTACCATCGTACGGACAGCAACCGTCTCCCGGTACATTCTAACAGAAGCTTTTTAGTCAGCACATATTAACCGTATTAAAATACAACACATAGTATATCTGCCTTTCTTTTCAGACTGGAAGACCAGCTCACAAATACTAAATTTCACTTTATGCCCTTGTACTGGGTTTACACGTTTTGGTAATGAGGGGGGCTGCAGGGGTGGCTTCTGAGAGAAGAGACCGAGAGCTGCTTCCATGTCAGATACAGACAGTTCCAGCCAGCTCCCAGAGGGATCTGCCAAGGTGATAACATATTGAAGAAAGAATAAAATATGCTGTGCAGTGTCTGTGAGAGAGAGGAGTGGAAAAATAATGTGAGAGAAACAACTATACAGACACCAAGGTCAGTGAAGAAGGAGGAGGAGCAGGTGCTCCAGGTGCCAGAGCTGAGATTCCCCTACAACCAATGGAGAAGACCATGGGAAAGCAGATGTACCCCTGCAGCCCATGGAGGACCCTACATCAGAGCAGGTGGATGTGTCCTGAAGGAAGCTGCTTCTTGTGGAGAGAAGCCCACGCAGAAGCAGGTTGTCTGTCAGGAACTCCTGCCTTTGGGAGACTCACACTGGAGCAGTTTGTTCCTGAAGGACTGTACCCTGTGGAAAGGACTCACCCTAGAGCAGTTCTTGAAGAACTGCAGCTCATGGGAAAGACCCACATTGAAGAAGTTCATGGAGGACTGTATCTCCTGGGAGGGACCTCAAGCTGGAGCAGGGGAAGAGCATGAGGAGGACGGGGCACAGGAGCAGCAGAGACAACGTGTGATGAACTGACCACCTGTTTGGAAGGAAGGAGGTTGAAGGGAAGTTGAGCCTGGGAAGAAATGGGGTGTGGGGAGAAGGTCCTCCTGGTCCTTATCTTTCATATTATTTTCTCTTCCTGGACTGCTAAGGATGCAGAGTGAGAGAACAGCTTCATGGGCATCTGGTAGACAAGGTCAACCCACCACAACCCTTCTCTATCATGGTCAATCTGGCAGAATTCTGGTTTCTGGGAAGCGTTCATACACTTCCAAAATGACAAAGTATAGAACACCCCAGTCAGCCCTAAGATGGTCACGTTTATACTCTTTCCATCTCCAACCCCCACAATCTTGCAAAATCTTATGTTTTTATATATATATATATATACACACACATATATATATATAAACTGCCTGCACCTTTTAAATATAGGCTTCTCAAAGTAAAGACCCATTTATTTTATGTACTGTGGCTCTATACATGCAGTAACAAATGATATTAAACTAAAGAACTCTTCAATTCTAATAGACAAAGCTGAAGACTCAACATGTGTAATTAAGCCAAGTCCTTCTATAGGCATTTCTACAAGTGCTCTTCCAACCCTAGTATCCTTAACTTGGTGCTACAAACTCAGTATATACTGTATTGACCAGTGCGACAAACTGCATTTGGCCACAACAGCATGGTAGAACAGGAGACAGGATATTTACTCTGTTACACAAAAGCGCATCACTAAGTTGTTTTACATTGACCAAGTCTAGCAGTATCGGACAGCAAAGGACTTCCTGAGCCACCAAATACATTTTTCCTGCCATTGTCATGGACAACTGGATCACATAGTTTTTTGGTTGGTCGTTTTTTGTTGTTGGTTTGTTTGTGGGGTTTTTTTTATGAGTTTCATGCTGCATCCTAAAGCTAGTAAATTTTTTGCTCTCTCTACTCTGAACAAAATTTGGTCCTATTGAAGCAATGATAGTGCTGGCACCAACTTCAGTGGATCGATTCTAGATTTGGAAAGACATCAAGAAGTAGTAGGAGGAGTGGGGTAGGAGAAAAGGTATTTATGACTGCAAAACCATTTCAAAAATAACCAATAAATATAAATGGGAACTTCATGAATGCATAAAAAGTGGACAGATGAATTGATAAGAAATGTCAAATCTATTTTTATATTATTGTTCCTAGCAATACAGAGAGAAGAAAAAGAAATGGTGAAAATGGTATTTGAACAGAATTATTTTTCAGATGTTCTTAAAACACTAACCAAAGAAGACACAAAATAAGCTTTAGAATTACCTTAATGAAAATTACTTGTTTTGCCAAGTATAATTATGATCCTATCCCCGAACTAAGAAGACAAACAAATACAAAAGAAAGAGACTTAGAATGTATAATAAGGGAGATTTTAAACACAAAATATGATATTTTTTAAGCATCTCATTTGAAGATGATACTTGTTCACATTCAGAAATGCAATTAATTCCTTACTTGGAAACTGGTAATAGTCTTTCTCAGCAAGCTGTACCTCAGGAAGAAATAGGAATTATAAGTGGCTTTACTGTCATGACTTAAGAAGAGTAAAATACATAGCCTACCTATTGGTTGGCAACAGCCCTCTGTGGATAAAATGAGGAATCGTCTTCATGGTGTTCCTTCTCTCACAGGAATTCAAATTATTACCCTGAAGTAAGATTGTAGCTCCTAAGGTTTCCTGAATTTTTATTTATTAGATTAATAGCATGCTTCAAACATTCTTCAGAAGCTTTTATTGTTTTTTGTTTGTGCTTTTTTTTTCTCTTTGAGTTGTTTTTGCTTTTTTATTAATTAAAAGAGAGGCTTCTATCTTAAAACTAAACATAAATAGTTCTAAAGAGCATTAATGTAATCTGCAGAGGTACCATGGAAGTTTACAAGTTCCTCATCCTGTCAACCTTCTTATGATGTATGGAAATAAGATAACCCTTTTTCGGGGATAAGAAATTGATGGACAGAGAACAGCATCTAAAAATCTGTCTGCCTAAGGTTGGTACAGCATGGTGAAGGCAGCCAGGCACTCAGGAACACCTAGCCACACCTGCAGTAGGATACACAAAGGAAGCAACAGGGATGAGAGAAAGACAGAACAAAGACTGTGGACCCTCCTTTGAAATGCGTATCTTACCTGTTCATCTGCAAAGCTGCACTCCTTTTTATTCTTTGGCCCAACAAATATTCCAAAAAAGTAGAAGACTTTAGGAAGATCACAGACTCATTTATCATCCTTTGATTCAAACGAATCAACACGCACCAGCCAAACAGTATAAATTATGTAAGAACATTTTCTCGAGATGGACATCCTTGGAATAAAAAAATGAGCTTTCCAACTCTCCTAAATAAACCACCAGATCAGAAAGCAGTTGTTTTCCTACAAATGCATCAGCACAGATCCTCTACTCCCTTCTCCAAGAGCATATATTGAGGACCGCTGGGTTCTGCTGCCTGGGGGAGCAAAGGAGGTACAATGTGAGATCACTGTAGTAGGCTGTATGCTTCGGTCACTTGTTGCAGCCTTTGCAAGCAACTGGAAGTTATGTGTGCCTGAAAGCTATTTTAACTGGGGGAACATAACCTTGGAGGGGCATAGAAAAGTGTTTTTAAACTACACTACTTTTATATGCTACACTAGGGTTTTTTTCCAAGCATGCAACAAAAAAAAGCCAGCCCTGCTCATCTCTTACCCATTAGACCCAAGTGAAATACCTAATTTCAGGTAAGTAAGAGAGAATCAGACCCACTACAAGCTCCATAATTCCTCAGAAACGCAAGCAAAGCTTAATCAAGTGCAAAACTAGGCCTTTTACAATTGCAGACCAAGTTTTATACATTTCAAGACCGTGATTCTCTGCTGCATTACTCAGCAATACTGCTGTCAAATGGCAGGAGCACAGCTGAGAGCCATTCCCTAGGTGTTGTCTTAGCTCCATAAAACATGCCTTACCAATTCAGTCCCTAATGATTTCATACCCGACGTGCTACACAGAGGAGACACTAAGGGCCAGCAGGTCAGCATTAATCATTTCCTCCTGGACAACATTATGAAGTGATACCACTGATACTAGTTAAATAGCTCATAGAAATAACCAGTGTAACAGAGGAGACTCCACAGCATTAGACCTGGTACTTTAATGGAACTGTCAAACTTTTTGCCTGTCTCTTTGCTGCCTGGCACCTTGGTTAGTCATTTATGCATGAGCCTGGGGACAGTAAACAGGCATAAAATCAGACCTCTCCATTCATACAGGCGTAACGTTTTATATCAGTAACTGCGGTGGAAAGAGCTGCAGATTCAGATGCTATGAGCTTATACAATCTTTTCCTTTTACCTACAAGATAATTATAAGAATAGAGCAGAACAATTTGTGTTTAATCATATCAGAACCACTGTAGCTCTCTAGTGATTTAACTCCTCCCTTCTGAGCAACGTGTGTTGAACATGTGCTAAAACTGCAACATCACTGATGCCATTCTTAATTGTCTCCTGTATTGCTAAAGAAGTCTATGAGCATTGCGGTGCTCTACGAGGACTTGGGCTCTCAAGCCCCATGGTGGGCCATTCCACTACCTGTTTATTACATGTAATTAGGGAATTCAACACTGACTTGAAAGTGCTGGAATGCCTTGAAAAGCACAAATATACTACTTCTCTGTTTCTGAGCACATAGGCAGTAAGCTCTATAATTTTCTTAATTGTCTTAGACCTTTTTTGTTGTCGTTTCCTTTTCTCCATCAAATGAACATGAATCTCCTACAGAAATCAGAAATGCCGACTTTATGCTTGAGCTTTCAATTCTCTTTTCTGGTAGAAAGCTGGCAGGAAAACACCATGCTTGTGAGCATAAGCGTACAAAAGCACATATATATTTCTATATATGTTTTTGTTCAGAGCCAACATAATAAGAAATAAATACGTAAGAGAATGTAATGAGTTAGGCAGGCTTGCAGAGTTTCTAAGAACGTTTCTCTTTTTTATTTTAGATCACCTAGAAGTACGTTTAAAACATCACAAGGCTGGGGAGCTGCAAGAGCTCCAGAAGACTTTTAATGTAAGAACCGGGTTTATACTCTTTGGTATGGCACTGTGTGCCTAAAGGTGGATGGAGATGTAATCCCGATGACTTTATGACCTACTTGCTTACTTTTTCATAATAATGTAAAAGACGCGTAGTATACATGATAGTAAATCTCTGAGATCTCTGTGTGTGTACCTACATTTATGGGTGTGAACGTTAACTCCTTTACTTTGAGGGTAACAGAGCACTGGCACAGGCTGCCCAGAGAGGTGGTGGAGTCTCCATCTCTGGAGATATTCAAAAGACAACTGGATGTGTTCCTTTCCAACCTGCTCTGGGTGACCCTGCTCTGGCAGGGGGTTGGACTAGATGATCTCTGAAGGTCCCTTCCAACCCCTACCATTCTGTGATTCTGTGATTCTGTAATGCGAAGACAGTAAATGAATATTTTCAGTGGAAATCTGTGGGGATATATGGATACATCTGATGGAAGGACACCCCCAACAGGAGTGGTCCGTAGGAGCAGGACCTATATAACGATATGTCATTTAGACAGTTAAATGCAGGAAAGCAAGGAGAAATTAATGTGACAGGACAACAATAACTGATTGCTCACTTGTAGAAAGATGCACTCTTTCAGACACTTAAAAAAACCCAACAAACCCTGATAAGGAATATAACAGTGTTGGTCTTAAAGAAGGCCAATTTTCAATATTTGAAATTGAGTGGAGAGTTCATGTGCACGCACATAATTTTCTGATACCATTCCTTGCTTTCTACCACAGGTACCAACATGCCAAAAAATTGAGTCTCTGTGTTCTTTGGTCATTAGTATTTGCCCTCTGGTTGGTAGCAGTGGTTGGTTCCTAATGTCATGACTCAAATGTCAGAGAAGGTCCTTTCAGAAACTAGCAGTGAACAGCACGCGCAAAGCTATACATCAAGCACTGTCAAAAAACTAAGACAGCAGAAATAAATGACGTCCAAAAAAACCTTTACAAGGACATGGAGCTACATTCCCTTTACACAGGTGATACATAGGATATTACTCCAAGAGCAAGAGACTTTACTTTAGTAAAACTCTCTTAGCCTCAGAAAAAACAGACCACCACCACTACAGGAGCCTTGCTGTAGATCCAGACTCTTCTGTTCCTTACATCTCAAGGGCGTCTAGCTCACATATAGACATGCCAATCACAAGATTCTAATATGGCAGAAGAATTTCACCTTTGATGACAGTAAGAAGTGATACCATCTTCATTACTGAAATTTTGATGCCCAGTTCATACAATGACCTTGACGTCATAGGGTACCACACAGGATACAAATTCTGTGTTTTGTTCTTTCCTTTTGCTAGGCCTTCATATCATCTCTATAGGGATTTCAACCTCACAGCTCCTATGAAAGGGTCATCCCATATAACTTCAGCTCATATAACCAAGCTCACTACAAGTCCAACCTTCCATCCAGATCAGATTCTATTTTCTGCTCATCACCACATAGTCCAAGCCCTGAGCAGGAAAATCATGACATCTGCAGTTTTCCAACATAGAATAGCATTATAGCGTTCTCCATCCCCATTGCTTATAACTCTGAATAACTACTTTGAAGGTTTCGGATTAATGAAAGAACCTTCTAATACTGAGCATTTTTACAAGGTTATGGCTAACGGTGAACAGAAAGTGAGAGATAATGAAATGACTTAAACATGCATGCCACCCCCATGCCACTTAAATATTTTTTTCCTCATGTTCTTTTTCTGTATTACATAGTTGGTAGCTGAGAAATCTATACAAATATAAGGAGGGAGGAAACACCATAGATCTGAATGAAAATGCCAAACACAGAATATATATTCTTTTTCCAACTATAGAAATTTTGTTTGGGGGGTGGGGTGTTAAAAAGTTAGTTAAAGAAATAAACTTTCAAAGACACCCTGTTCCATCAAAAGAAATATTACACCTTCTTGCTTTCAAGACTGAGGATCCGTATTGGGTAATACAACCTCTGTCTTTCCAGTCAGCTCGTAGAAAAAGTTTTTAAAATGAAGATACTTTTTTTTGGGATCTGATCCTGCACTCATCTTACCTAACCTTCTTCTTTTGCAATGCTGAGGAATTAAATACGTTTAATTTTCAAAATGGAAGAAAAAAAAATAATCAAAGCCTGGAAAAATGTTGCCTAGATATGTATCTCATTAGTGTATCAACATGAGCCAGATTTTAAAATTTGGAGTGAGCCAAGTTTAGAAAGGAAAGGGCCAAATTAAGTTCAGCATTGAATCTAAGCTAAAAGGCTAGTTTTGCTGGACTTCAAGCAAACAAAGAAAAAAACTTGACAGTTTTAGATGCATTTTTCTTTAAATTTGAGCTTTTTAAAGTTCACGTCACATAGATGACTAAGTGGCATAAGGTTGATTTGCAATTTTTGCAGCTGCCAATTGTTTCCCTCAAGAGGTTTTTTCCCTCTTTCTTCCTTTCCTTCTTTCTTTTTTTCTTCTTTTTTTTTTCCCCCTGCCAGATTGTACAAATCAATGCTTATTCCAAACATGAAAAGCATTGTTTTGAACACCAGTTAAGGTTGCCAAGGAAACTACAGTGTTGTCACTCTCACATCATTTACAAAACCTGTGCACTTTATGGCAAGGAAATGAATAGTTAAAGGCATTGTAAATCTTATACTGACAAAACAATGAACACATGCATTATTTTACTTGGGAATATAGAAATGGAAAGACAAGACCTCTGATCCTAAGAGTCCAAGAACATGGGGTTTTCCCTTGCAAGCTAACACTAAATTCCTTTTAGCTATAAGCCATGAATAGATGCTTTTTCTAAGTTCCAGACAGCCAGAAATACGTTCAGAAGAACTTCCAACTTCAATGTTTTAAAAAACTGACCACCCAGCTAGAGAGAGTCCGGCTTCGCTTTGTTCAGGAATGCTGTGAATATGCTTTGATTATGAAAATTAAGCCCAAGGCATTTCAAGCTGTGCAGTCAAACTGGGCTGCCCATGTTTGGCTTAAATTAGAGACTGCACTTGAAAATATTGATAATTGTGCCTGATCTTGTTCCCACCCAAGTAGATGGTGAAAGAAAAATCCTATTGACTTCAAAGAGAGAACTGTTATGCCCACACTTTCTACAAAAATCTATGACAGCAAGATTAATTCAAAATGTAGCAGCATTTTCCATTGCTGTGGGGCAGTAGTTAAACCACTGTGATTGTCTAAGACAATGTTATAGAAGGAGAAGAAAATCGCATTTTAACCATTACAGCACTTATGGAAGGACTAATGCTTTTCCATTATAGTTCTGAAGAATATGCACAACTCCCAAAATCTTTGTTACACCATTTCCCATGTTCCCCAGATGTTTGCTGAGTGAAAAAATAGTATTCATATGAACTTCTTCCTGATACTTTTCCACAATTCATTCCTGTATCCTGATCTTGGTTGAAATATTTAAATTCTTTTCAACTCTCTTTTCAGTCTCTTTCTTATATGATACTTGTTTCCCTCCAGAGTCAGCTGCTGACCTATTCTGCTTCTATTCTTATTCCTTTAATCTCTTTCCCATGCATTTAGTCTTGGCTTTTAACCTCAAATCCAAAGAACTAAGCTTTTACCCCAACCTTTGCTTTATTCCCTTTTCAGCTTTAACCTCCTTCAAAGACTCACTAGAAAACAGATTCCCACCCACCTTTTACCAAGTCAGACACCCTACTTGTTGGACTATTTGACGTGGCTGGCAATTTGTATGATGACAATAACACGTAGAGCTTGTACACAATGAGATGATGTGAGGGAAGTGAAGGCTGTGCTAGCCTAAATATCAGCTGCACTTAGTTCTATGTCTCATTCTATCCTTGAATTTCTCCTTTGATTTGCTTTCATATCTGACTTTCCTAGAACTTCCTTGGGCTCTTCCAAATAGTACTAATATTTCTACCCAAGCACAAGTAGGATCATCTTTTTCTTGTGTTTTAAGGAGACTTACCCATATGCATCATCAGTATTGCTGGACAAATATACACAAGATATTCCTGTGGGTTTAAATTTCTGTTGTAACGGAGGTCAACAGCAGAGCCCTCCATCACAATGTCAGACTATAATTTGTTTATAACCTTGCTCCCTTCTTCTTTTTTAAAATCTTCTCTTGCATTTCCTGTGCTAGGGAGTTGCTTAGAGGTGTCAGCCTGCAGAAGAGGGGCTTCTGGAGTCAGATATGCCGAGGCCATTTGAGTTAGACCACATACTTCTGTTTGTTTAAATGAGGCAGTCTTTTTCGTCTTGGTTTTATTTAGGTTTATTCTTTTTTTTTAAGTATTACTGCCAAAGTAACTCAGAATGTTAAAAACAATAATTGACATGAATTTGTTAATTTAGAGCATTTGTAGGCAGCCACAAAAGTGTGAAAAACCTTTATTTAAGAAGTACATGCAGTACATTTCTAGGCTAGAGCAAGACCCGAAGCTAATGACACATGATTTTTCAGCATCTCGTATGAACTTTTGGCTTGGCAATTAGCATCACAGAAAACAACGTTGCTTGCCAGACATGGTAAATAAACTGTGTGTTGACCCAAACCTGCAGCGCATTAAGAGAATGATGCTATTTTCCTATCTTTGAAGTGTCTTCATAAATAATGCTCTTGTTTGTGCATAACCTCCACTCCAAACAGCCAAACAGAAGTCAAACTTACATTTACTGTTTGTTCAACTCATCAGTAGTTTGCGGAAGATCAGCACATCTCTGGAGGAAGATGCTTTAGCAGTGCTTTCTACCCTCTGCTAATATACATAACCCTTAGATCACAAATAGTAAAATAAAATAATCTGCTGATGATGGACTTTTGTATAAGGCAATGAGGATTACAGATCACAATAATTGATTTCTGGTGAGTTAGTAGAATGAGCATATAAAACAGGATAATTAAGAGCAAATGATGTCAAAAAAAAGCTCAGTGCTGAAAAAATAAAGCAGTTAAAATCACTGGATGCAAAACACAAATGACAAAGAAACTAACTGGAAATATACTGTCCTCTGAATATGAAATCATAGAATGGGTTGGTTTGGAAGGGACATTTAAAGGTCATCTAGTCCAAACTCCCTGCAAGGACCAGGGACATCTTCAACTAGATCAGGTGGCTTAGAGCCCTATCCTACCCAACCTTGAATATTTCTAGGGATGGGGCATCTACCACCTCTCTGGGCAACGTGGGACAGGGTTTCACCATCCTCACTGCAAAAAAAATTCTTCCTTATATCTAGTCTGAGCACCATTACTGAGAAGTTTAGTTACAGCTTGTATATCTTGCTCCAAAAGAACAGAAACATGTCTGCTGGACACATTTCTACATCCAGTAGATGCATCCAGTGGCTGTATCCAGTAGATGCATCGATTCATATATCTCAAATGTACACAGATTTTTGGTTATGAAATGCTGTCACGGGTACCAGGATATTCCTTTCTTAAGTTGCATAAAACACACAAAACATTAAGTGTCCAGTTTGGAACATGAACCTAAGAGACACTTGACAGAAATTCCTGAGTTCTTCTAAAGTTCATCTACTCAGATGGAGTCTTGACACATGGAGCTACTGCATGAATTAACTATAGCACTTTACATTCATTTACTCTAGGTTTGTTTGATCGATGCAGATGAAGTGCAGCATTGTGTAAAAGGCAATTCAGCTGTCAATAGTGATATATTTAGTAGGGGAAAGTCGATAGAGATATGTGAAATGTTACTGACTGATATATATTTCACCAGACTCTTGAGATGTTTGATCTGTACTTTACACACAGGGACTGTGTATATCAAAAAGGTGGTCCTGAGGGCAAGGTGTTGAGCTGGAACTGAAGAAGTCAGTGCTGGTTTTGCTGCGGTATTCTTTTTGCATGTGTATCTTTGTGTTGGTCATTCAGGCCTAGATACTTTGTACGTATCATACTCCCTGAGTTGTATAAATATTACCATAATACAAATATTGTAAGTTACATACTGGAAAGGGCATGTGGTTCACCTCAATTTTTTCTTTTATTTCTCTACTGTGCAGTACATTGAGTATTTTATGTTAGTGGGACATATTTTTTTCAACTATTTAATTTTATTTCTCAATATTTGCTTTTAAGAGTAGTTTGAAGAGCTTTTGGTGGACTTTGTGTAGACAAAATCATCAGTAAAAAAGTACATGAGGCTGCTGTTGAATTAAGCACTTAAAACTGATCTGTAAAAAAGGGGGTTTAAAGACTGCTATAAACATATCTTGCCAATGTATAGTTCCATGTTGGCTCAAAGAGGAAGCTTCGCACTTCGAGTAAGTAAAGCACAATGATACTAAAAATGCAAATAGAGACACGTGCTCTGGATTAGCTGTTGGAATTATTTGCAAAAGCCTCTAAGTCAACCAAAGTGCAAGCACCTAACCCTGCATTTTGCATTCTGCACAGGAAGCCTCATTGTCCTGCTGTAAGATTTCCGCAGAAATAGGGCAACATTTTTGGTTATCTGTGGAATGGCACGTATTGTTTGTTCTTAGTATTTGTTGAGGTGACCTACAATAAGTTGTAATCTTGGCTTCCTGTAGAGTGTGTGTAGAAAGACGACACTAGGAGAAGCTGCTTCATCTAATCTTACAGTAAGTCTTTGACTGATGGAATAGGTTGTGTTATTTCTTCCCATTGAGTAATGAGTGATTCTGGGCAGCTGCCTTCCAATAGGTGTCTAAAGGTATATGGGAAGGCTCCTGTCACAGAAGAGTTTACCAATGTTAAAACCTCAATATATTTAATTTAGTACAAGTGAAAGGGAAATGTAATTCTCTCAGTGTATATGCAAAAATATTGAATTGATCATCACAAAGGGTAAAGGACAGCTGTTGAAAACTATGGAAGTGATGTAGAGAAAATGTGTGAACTTCTTGTTATACAGGGTTTTAAATAGAATAATACCCCTACTGGCATGAGTTCTGCATTTTTAACCAAAATACATTGCATTTTTCAACATTTTAGGTTAATTCATACCACTTTTTCTTAAAAAAGTAAGTTTAAGGAAATGAAAATGCAATAAATTGTATAAACATCTCAACAGAAGATGAATAAGAATGTCACAGAAAGTGTCACGGGGCAACAGAAATGCTGTGTGAACCAACATATTATAAAAATCAGCTTTATGAATACAAACTTGTTTTGTAATGCCTGCTATATCTGCTGTTGTAACAGATGTGAATTTACTGAAGGAATTGGGTGATTAACCTTTTAGATTTTCCTGTTATCACCGGTGGTGTGGTATTCATTCCCATATAGAGTGATGCAAGAGCAGCTGCATGCTACTGACGCTTAGTAAATCCATTTGGCACTTTGGTCTTCTGTAGGTAACATAACACTCACCCTTCAAATAAACTCAGTATAGTGATAGGACAAGGGGTAATGGTTTTAAACCGAAAGGAGGTAGATTTAGATTAGATATTTGGAAGAAATATCTTTATTCATCACCTTCTTTATTCTGAGGGTGTTGAGACACTGGCACATGTTGCCCAGAGAAGTTGTGGATGACCCATCCCTGAAAGTGTTCAAGGTTGGATGGGGTTTTGAGCAACCTGGCCTAGTGGGAGGTCTCCCTGCCCATGGCAGGAGATTGGAACTAGGTAGCCTTTAGAGGTCCCTTCCAACCCCAAACATACCACTGTTCAATGATTCTATGATTTTACCTTCTTGAAAGCACACCAAAACTGGTAATGTAAACATTTGTCTACTAAGCTTTGGCCATCTATTCAACTTCCATGAAGAGTTAAAGAAATGCACCTACTATATGCAATGTTAGAGAATTTCATCTTAAACCAGCTTTAGCAAAATACCAAATATTCCAGCTGTATTCAGGCTCTTCAGTGCAACCCAGTTAAATATACATTTGACATGGTACCCATTAATCTTACAAAGCACTGTCTTGAGTTACTCAATCTTGTGACATAATGGCTTCCTTTCCTACACCTTGGATGAGCAATCAAACAGAGATTGACTTTCTCCATTTAGTCAAATAGATTTATCTAAGCCATGTTTCAAATGACTAGATTAAGTAGGGCAATGTGGGTTTTTTATGTCCAAAGAAAAATCCATTTAATAGAACTGTTCCTTTGATTTTAGAGTGAGAATTACTATCAAAACACTGGACTCTTTCCTCCGTATTTTTTTGTTATAATGATCTAGACAGTCTTATCTACCTGTACAGCAATTGAGGGTGTTAATACTCCTGTGACATGTCTGCAATAAAGTATGTTCATGGACAGAAGAGACAAAGAGACTCCCCACATGAGGCCATTTATGTACTAGGGTACGTGTGCTGATGAGGACAGTGAACAAATGTCCTTTTGTTATTATGTCACAGAAATGATTTTTGTAAAGGATTAATTCATTAAAAACAACAAAAGGACATTTTCTTTTCTTTCTCACAATTAATTATGGGAGGACAAAGCTGTGCAATAGAGAAGTGTAATTAGCTTGCAGCAGGGAATTTAACTATTCCATTGCACTGTGGAGGTGATAAAGACAGAAACTCCCCACTCTGTGTGTATTCTGGAGCACTCTGCTGAACTGAAGCAAAACCTCTCAACTCCTTGTCAAGACCCTGTTATGTTAACAGACTCAATGGCATTTTATCATGAGAAAAATCTCAAGGGCAAGAAAAAGAAAATTCCTTGAGATTTCCCCTGAGCTGTTCACAGAAGAGTAGGGAAATATGTATTTATTAATTCAAGATGAGTCTAATATGCTTTATTTCAGATCAGAGGTGAATTTTGATTTGAGACATGATCACTGGAGATGTTCTGCATGTTATAAAAGGAATCTATTGCAATCTTATCTAATACACTTTGAACACCAGCAGAAGTTATTTTTCCTAAGATTATAACTTTTCCTTGAATTCGGCATTCTAAGCAGACGATAATAAAATACATTTGATTCTTTTTTGGTTCATAATATCAAAGCAGATGAAAAACTATCTGTTTCTCATCCAACATTACAGAATGATTTTAGAGCAGTAAACAGAGTCTCAGCTGACAATTAGGAGTTTCCTGAGCTCTGACCCCTGCTGTTGTTGAAACCTTGGTTTATGCAGAAGGCAGATTCCTGCACTAAGTCCTCACCTTTGTGAGGACTTCTAGTCCATCTTCTAGTTTAATGCCAGAGAAGCACATCGCCTAACATGTGGTAGACATGAATGTTTAAGCGTTTTAAAGGACTGTTCAGTCATAAAATTGGGACTTTAGGGCTGTGTAGCACAGGGAAGACAGGAAGTGAGGAACATTTCTGCATCCTATTCCCTATGACTTTCTCTTGCCTTTCTAGATCTTGGAGCTTTAAAGACTTTCTGTGGGATCTCTGGGAGCAAGGCCAGCAGATTGTCATATTCACACAGGCTGGAGAAAATGCAGAAGGAAGCAGTCAATCCATGACTATCTAGAAGAACGGTTCCTGAATTAAGAGACCACAAATGATTACCTATTCTGACATAAAATGTGACTCCAAAAAAATTTATAATGTCTGAGTGTTAGTACAGTTGCCCCCCCAAAAAAAATGTCTGCAGCTTAATGGAGTCCCTGCTCTTCCTGACTGAGCCGAGACTATGTTTCTGTAACTTCCAGGATGTTCCACACATCCATGGGAAAGATCAGTTCTCCATTGTAATATTGGTGTGTCTTGACTCCAAATAGAAAATAATCAGAAATTCTATGGAACTCCAAAAGCGGAGTGAAGGAATTGTTTCTGAAATGACCAGGTTTTGTTTCCTGACTTGTTGAATTGTATTAATATTTTGGTGTAGTATAGGTAAGAAATTAAGAGCCATTAAGTCCAATATTAAGTCTCATTCGCAGTCTCTTAGATGGAAGTGATGACCATAATACCATATTCTAAAACAGCGTATTCTCTTGTAATATCTTATTCATTAGTGGGAGAATGTTATTTACTAGTAGGATATCAAGTGCCAAACAACACTTGCCTTTCTTGAAATCTTACAAAATTAAGTTGATAAAGAACAAATTGAATAAGTGGTTTATGCTTCCAGTGACGAAAAGCTCCGGTGACATTATCACAATCCTAGAAACATATTAGGAAATCATCATTGCTTCATCATCAATTAAATTAAATCTTCTTTTAAAGCACTGACAAGAACTAAATATACTTGGTTGATAAAATCCGATAGGTTCATATGTTTTCTCAAAACCTGGTTTTTGGAAAACAATGGGTGACACAGCTGTTGGAGTCAGGAAGGCATAATAATATCTTAAACACATACCAAGTGCTTAATCTAAAGGCAATTCTAAACCTAATCTTAAAATGTCTCCAACTACTTTGAAACTGTGGCTTCTTCAGGATTACAGATTGAACAAAGTGACATAACCCAAAACTATTTATCAACGGAAAAGAACAAGAACTCCACATTGCAAGTCCTCTACCGTGCAGGTCATTGTACAGCACCAGAACACCAGAAGTACCATGATTTGCGTCCAATGGTGGCCTGATCCCCATAATCAAATGGAATTGTAATGTAACATAATAATAAATAAATATAATTAATAATTTATTATTCTATATAATAATTAATAATAAAACTGAAGAACAAGAAAACTGAAAACTATTCATTTAAATCTAAAACTTGTCTTCGAAGTTAACAGGATAATGGTTCTTTTTAGAAACAGCAGCTTCTATGATCTGTGATGAGCAATAAATAGACGGTTTGAATGACAACTGAGGCATAGTTAATATTATGTCAGTTAATGACACTGGTGATTTGAAAGAAAAACTCACTTTAAACACGAGTGACCATGAAGGTGTCCTCACAGCTGCAGTGGCTGGCCAAAGAAGACAGCTTTGTCTTATTCACATATTTCCTTTCTGTACCGCACAACTCTTTTCTTATTTACATTTGAGATCTAATCCAGATAGTTTGAGTTAAAAAATAACACAGACTAGCCTGGACTAAATATAAAGGCTTTGGAAAAAAGACTACCTTTATACAAGTTTTCCCTTCCCAGATCAGCAAAATGCCATATCAGGGGATTTCACTAGTCCAGCAATAGCATTTTCTTTTGTCAAGACCTGCACTACTGCTGCACAAGGCCATGTGCTAAAAAAAATCCATATAGACACTGCTTGATAATAGCCTTCATAATGCTGACCTCAATAAAATGAGATACATTTTCTTTTCTTTAAAGGGTGTACCCCAGCCTCTAAGGTTTATTGTTGAGCACTGTCCTGTTCTAAGGTAAACCTCAAATGTAAGATACCACCAGAATGAGGTACTAAATCAGTGGTACCTTTTCCAGCAACCCTGGGGATCAACAATAGTAGAGCACAAAAGAAAAAAAAAAAAGTAAAATTGGATGACACAACCTACTAAATAACCAAAAGATGATACCTTATTTTAATGTCCACAGACACCTTTTTTTAGCTGCTTTTTTAAATTAATTCTGATTCATCATAAAGCATTCAGTTATAAAAAAGAGAACATAATATTGTTGACCACAGGTCTGATATGATTTTCTGCTACAGGAAAGGTAGAAAGATAATTTTAGGATTTGATCACTCTTTCCTCAAATTAGACACTTCACTGATGAGGACTGAAGTATTTTCTTGTATTTTTTTTCTTCTCTCTCTTTTTTTTTTTTTTTTTTTTTTAAATGGATGGAATGACACTTCTAAAGAGGGATTCAGATTTTCAGGAAGATGAATCGCCCCTGGAAATTTCTCTCTTTTACCATTGATTGAATAGCTTTCACAATCTCCATTCTTGGAGATACTCAGAACTTGACTGGACAGGGCTCTGATCAACACAATCTAATTCCAAACTGCGATCCAACTTTGAAAGAGGACCTGGTCTGATTGGTTTGGGAGAGGGTTTGGTCAGATGACTTCCAGAGGTCCCTTCCAGTTTAACTTGTGATTCTATTTTCCTTTCTTTGGCACTTCTGTAAGAGTCTAAGTACAGGCAGGCTGAACCTGAGACTTTAAGTGGAACACACAGCCCGTAAACCTAAACCTGCAGGAAAAGGAAGAATGTAATATTTTTCCTTAATAGCAATACTTTATTACCGTCACATAAATGTAGTTAGGGGGGAAAAGTCTTTCAATCATACAGTAAAGTGCTCTTAGCATCACAATAGGATATGTGGTCAGAAAGATCATATACTACCTTTCCTTTGCAATGGTAATGAGAACTCTTTTTCAGAGAACACTATTGTCTGTATAAATTATTCACCAGCAGAATAGGCTGTATATAGATTTCTTAAAAGGAATATTTCATTAATATGACAAATTACATCTTTAGCCATGAAATGCTTAGTTACCTCCCTGAATGTAGTTGGGAAAGACACACCATCTTATATTTCACACTGCGGCAGTTTATTCAGTAGAACTATATAAAAAACCCTGAATCCAAGCATCCTGGGGTCCAAGCATGTATGGTCCAAGCATTAATTAATTTAATTTTAGGTTACTATTGGTTTTACTGTCATATAATAAATACACACAAATGGCTGTTGTCTTCACTTCATTTCCTTTCAGTTTTTTATCTAACTGGTCTTTGTCTGATGCTTGTTCAGAATATAGAGGTCATTGATTGTATTTACCACTTTGATACTAACTTGATACGAAAAAAGACAATTAGATTAAGAAAAAACCCTCAAATTACTGCCTTATATGTAACTATTATTTCTCAGTCCACTTTAAACACAAGGATTTATGACAAACCCCTAATCTTCTTAGTGATCTGTTTGTAGTAGCTGTGGATGGAACAGTGGCATTCTTGGAACCTTCATGACTTTAGGTCTTCAGAAGTCAAGTATTCTATTTTTTTAATTTTTTCTTGATTAGGATATTTCAAAGTGTGTATAGTTCAAATATCCATAAACCAACACAGTTGTGGCAATTTTCCACTTGTGAATACTCAGTTCCTCCAAATGCGAAGGAGACCCCATTGCCTGAAAACATCTTTTTTTTTTGAGGTTTAAGCCGATGCGTTTTGTGGGGGCTTAGATTATACATCAGCATATAAGTCAGTTTCAATGACTTAATTAAAAAATGGCAACTGTGCACACTGCCATATTCAGCCTGCGTGCAGTCCAATGCTCATCGCCTCAATTTATATCAGTGCAGCACTATACTGACAGTTTTCTAAAGCTTAATCAACCAATGCTTCCTAGGCATTTGCAGATGTTAGATGAAACACGGAACATTAATGGAAAGAGCTTTTACTGCTACTACTAAATTAAGTTTCATTTGCTTTTTTAAAGGCATTTTAAGAGTGTTATGTATATTCTGATTTAAGAAGCACTCAGTGCTCAAGCATTTTATCATGCAATTTTTGTGAAAAGGCCTGAGGTCTTTTTGAAAAGGTTTGCTGCTTCTGATTTAGTGCAGCATTGTTCACTTCCATCTGAAACTGCTAATTTAAATATTTTAACCATGAAATGCAGGTCAAGGTGTACTGTTAATTACAGAAATCCCATTGTTGTTTCCTTTGAAAAAGCTCTATAATAGAAAAAAAGATGAAAGGCAATGCAGCTGGCAGTGAAATAGCATGAAAACACTGCTTTCCTTCTTCAAAGGCCTTGTTTACAAAATGTAAGGTCACTTTGTTGGAATTGAAAATACAAACACAATAAGCTAGCGCCAAGGAATCACTCTGAAGGCAACTTAAACTTCAATTAAATGCCTTTTTTTTTTCTTTTTTTCTTCCCCCCCACCCCCCCCACCCCTGCAGTGAGAGCAATTGGAAAACTTGCAGAACAAAACTAAACTTCACATCCACTTTCAAGGTGTTTTATGTAGATACATACACAATGAATTACGGTTATCAGTTAGGAAAAACACAGTGACAAGGTTTTTTACCAAGAGTTTTGCCTCTCATACTTGCTTCAAATCTGATGGCACAGTAATTTGAAAGCCTTCAGAATTGTTTGCGTGTATCAGGTGAACTCTAAAGGAATATCAGTATTCTGATTATACAGCAAGTTAAATTATCTGTTAGAGCTAAACACTCACCAAATAATCAACCTACTTTTTGTTTTGATTGGCCATACCAGCAGATTAAGCTGCTAATATGGAAAAAGACAGATGTCAATCACTACAGGATCTCAGCAATCTGCTAATGACTAAGCTTATGCACTTTAATAATCCTGCTTATTTTAATGGTAAGGGGTGGAAAAGCTGAAAGAAAAACTGATTAGAGCAATGAATTTCTTATTTTAAAAGATGTGATTTTAGCATAAATCTATTTTTTAAACCATCTTGTGCTTGATTGCATATCATTTTTGTTACCAGTGCGGTATTAGTAGTAATTTTACTTAAAAAAAAGAAAAAAAAGAGAGAGAAAAAAACCCAACACAGCAGAAGTAACAACACACAAAAAACAACTGAAAAGGAACTCTTGAAATATAGTAGATCCGATTCAACCATTTAAGAAAACATAGTTCTGTCTTCTCTACTTCTTATGATTTGTAAAGAAGAGAGAAGCACTGGGGTAAAGTCAGGATTCCCACTTTTGATGTTCAGTGTAGGTGTTTTAGTACCAAAAGAGTACATGTGCCCCTCACAGAGTGATTTTTCTAGGTGCCACCTAGGTAGCTAGTCTTCTTATGCATGTGATGGGCATATCAAACCTGGAAAGGCAATTTCAAGACATCTTTTTTTTTTTTTCCCCATTCACTGTTTTCTTTTTTTTTTTTAATCCCTGGTAAAGTATAACAGCTAGGATGTTGGAAGCAGTGATGCCAATAACTCCATGCTTTTATAATGTAGAGTTGCAGCAATAGCAAGTAATTAGTCACCTCCTTCTATACATTTTACAGGCTTTTTCTGCAGTACCACAGATACTTGGATGTTTATATATGGCCATATCACACATGAGTATTTAGACATATGTGTATTGGTATTATTGTAGAATCATAGAATAGTCTAGGTTGAAAGGGACCTTTAAGGTCATTGGGCCCAACCGTCAACCCAAGACTGCCAAAACCACCACTAAACCATGTCCCTAAGCACCCTAAAACATGTCTTTTAAACACCTCCAGGGATTGCATTTCCACCGCTTTCCTGGGCAGCCTGTTCCAATGTTTGATATGCAAGTCTTCGCAGCCTGTTAGTTGGAAATATTGCCTGACAGAGGGAGGCTTGAACCTTGCTGAAGGACAGGGGGCTGGTTGAGGGCCGTGCATGGTCTATCTCTACCTGCTTTTTGTCCAGAGAACCAAGTCCTCTTCTAAGGGTATGTGCTGAACCGAGCTTGCCTTGTTGACTAGCCTGGAGGTCGTTCATCAACTCTGCAAAGGGCAGGAAGTGTTTCTAATCTCTGATCTAATGATTACTTCTGTGAAATGACTTCCAAGCAGAACCCATAAATTATCCTAAGCAGATGGATCAGAACACTGGACTCCTGCTCACAGCTGAGTGGCTTAATCGTTTCATAATGTGGCCTCCTTCTGCTTGAACAGAAATTCAGAGGAGATTTGCTGACATATTCTTTTGATTCATGGGTCTGAAATCCACTCCAGTCTCCTTTTAGATGGTAGGATCACTCTACATAAGTAATCTATATAAAGCATCTATCTCTCTCTATAGATAATCTTAAATATTTATATGGCTCCAACTAATTGCACTCAGAAAGAGAAAGGTAATAAACCAAATTAGAATGAATGAATTACATACCTCTAAGCAGAAACTTTCCCACGCTCGGGGGACTTGAAGTCCTAGATAAATGCCTAAAATGTCTCTAAAAATGTGAGTCTTATGACTCACCTCCCCGAGGTCACACAAGAGAGTACATCAAAGTAGAGAATTGCACAAAAAGGAGCCACATAAGGCCCATATAAGTGTTCTAAATGCTATTTTTCCCTTCATCCCCAAACTTTTGCAACTAAGAAAGGGAAAAAACAGAGATGTCACTTAACTCTAGTGGGATGCATTAAGGCCAGTGTTTAGCTTTTTCTCCTTAGTAAGGTAGATAGAGTAGCAAACTTGCTGTCTTGGACCAGGTGTTAGTTAAGGAGAGTCTGTGCTTTTATATGCCCCAGATTTCCTATTTCTAAGCCCACGACCCCATCTACGGTCATATTCCTTTTCCACAGGTTATTTTTGAGTATTCACACAGGTTATAAACACTGTCTGATCACCTCACAAACACTAACTCATGTAGTATTAAAGCTTTTCTTTGAGGCAACTTCCAACCAGAAAGATCCAATTATATATACTCAATCTAAATGTATACATCTATAAATATGTGTATGTGTGTGTATACTCTTTCTACAAAGAAAGCCAAAACTTAATATATTTACAAGATTTACCAAACCTCATAAAAATGTTCTGGAAGCAGGAACAAGACAATGTTATTTTATACGTCCTCGTTCAACACGTAAGTGAAAAAGCTTGTTTTCTTTTCCACATGGGAGCAAGGAGCTCCACATTCACTACATGCCTCACAGAGAATGCACCAATTCCCTGTCAGATGACTGTAAATATCAGATTCTGGCAGAGAATTTAGGCTGCAGGAAGACATGAATTTGTCTACAAACTCCTTTTACACAGAAAGACAGGGTTGTAGGAAAGTCAAAATAACAACATATTATCAGAAGGTGGTAAGAGCGAAGTTGGAATGAAATGATGTGACAAACGTAAGATTAGGCTCACAACACATTTCCCAAGATAACAGAATCATCAAACCTGGAACGGCAATTTCAAGGCGTCGGGGTTTTGTTGTTGTTGTTTTTTTTCACCCGAGGTGAAGTGTAGCAGCTAAGAGGTTGGAAGCAGTGATGCCATTAACTCTAAATTCCTTTAAGGCAGCAATAGCAACCAATTAGTCTCCTCATTTTGTACATTCTGCCAACTTTCCCCATAGTACCACAGATGCTCAGATGTTCATATATCACCAAATTCCTCATGAGTATTTAGACAGATGTTTATTGGTATTGAATCTTGCAAACATTGCCTGCAGCCCCAGTTGCCACCAGGTCACTCCACAGCTTGATTCTCTCTATCTGCTCCCTTCCCTCCCAGATCGGTATCATCTGTAGACTTGCTGGCAGTTGAATTGACATAGAAGGAACATCTCTGACATAGAACAACATGAAAGAAGGCTGCCTTCAGGAGCCAAGTTGGTCTAAATGTCACTCCAAGAACCTTCAGTTTATCTCAGCCTTATGTATATATTTTTTTTGCTAAGAGCATATCCTTTTGAATAGTGATAAACTCAGCATCAGTGACCACAGCTGAAAGACCTGACAGAGATGAGCTATCAGTTCTTGCCAACTACACAGCCTGGTTCACACCTGTGCTACGTTCATCTTGCCTCGGAGCGACCCACTGATGTTTTCAGCTATAAAAAATGAAGCAGGGTGAGGACTGGAGAGCCCTTTGACTTTTTATTTTGTGTTGTACTGCTCTGTCCTGTAATTACTAGTTAAGTGGAAGCTGATTAATGCCATGAAATCTGAAGCTTAATAGAGATAAAACAAATGTTATGCATAAAATGAAAAACCAGTGAAAGCTCGAAAATGCACTAAGTGTTCTTTGCTACCAATAAGTAACCCCAACCCCTGTGTGATCATTAAGTGTCCCTAAGGATTTCAACACTAATTTGTTTGACTTTTAGTTAAAATTAGGCAATCAGTTTCTTCCCCTAGGTAGTTGCTTAAGGCCTCTTTTATTGTACATCCAATTTGCTCAACTTCTCTGAAGAGAACTTTAGCATGTTAACATGAGTTAGAAATTGGGCGTGTTAGATTTGGAAATTACAGTTCTGCTTCTTATTTACTTCGAATTTAACTCTTTCAGATGAGCATGTTGGTATTTCATGTCTGCATATGTTTATTTCTTCCTTACGACATGAAGTACCAGTTATTGGGCGTAAAAGAAAAATTTGTGGGTTGTATCATCTGTCTTTTGCTCTACAGAAAATCAGATTAAGTGATGGCACTGTTTAGCTTTACAAGCTACAAGTATTTGGAATATCTTAGAATCATAGAATCATAGAATCATTTAGGTTGGAAAAGACCCTTGGGATCAACGAGTCCAACCATCATCTCCACTCCACAAAGTTCTCCCCTACCCCATATCCCTTAACACCACATCTAAACGAGTCTTAATCTTCCCTTACAAGAACTCAGAAACAATTTCCAAATATCTGCAAACATAATTCCTCCAATTTGAACAATGGTACATGCCAAAAAAATTCAGATTCCTCATGCCGTTTTTCAACACTCCTACCTGGAAAGATGGAATTCTTACATTGACCCCAAATATTTCTCTCAAATATTTTGTGGGAGAATATAGAAATAAGTAAGCAGTTAGAGTAGACAATGTTCGTCCCTTGAACACTCAAATTCGTATTAATTTGGAGGAATTGTTTCACTAAACACAGCTAAAATATTGACTGTGCAAAGAATTCAGGGTCAAACTCTAATGCTGTTTAGCTGACATTCATTTCTCTTATTTCTAAGTTCACATTAAGTAATTAAATGCTTAAATAATTGCTTTATTTGAATACTTACACTTTAATATTCATCAATTCAGTCATTTTTAAAAAATATAGTACTCAAAATGACACCAAGGTAATTTATTAAGTAATTAAAATTACTCCAAGATGTGACAAATTACACACTTAATATAATTCAATTAAAATGTGATTACTACTTCAGTCTAAAATTTTAAACTACTGTAGACACTCTGGCATTAAGTAATAAACATATAAGTAAATAAACCCCCAGGAGATGACCATAAATGTTTAGGTACTTTTTTCCTTTTGCCATTGGTGCTAAGAGTTTGAAGATTTATTTTATTACCATGGATTTCACTTCTTTGAGACAGCAAGGTTTTCTGCTGATTAACAATGGGCAAAGCAAAGAGCATGTCAAATGGGAAACAGTGAGATGCTCCAATAGCTTCGTTCCTCCAGCCTGTTGCTCCCCTAATGGGACATGTTGTGTTGCAGATCACAAAATGGACTGGTACCCAAACCGCTGATTCCATGGGTTGGAGCCTCAGCAAAATGAACAAAACTAACAGACCACAGGGGATAAGGATAAAATTTCACATATCTTTATTTATCACTAATCACTATTGAAGTGAGCCACACTTGGTTTGTGTGAGTTTCAGTAGTCGTGGGGCTACGTGGAGCAGAAAGGCAAGCGCCGCAGTAAGCACTTTCTACAGCATCTCCTCTCCTGGCTGTACTGCTGGGAGGTTAATGATCTGGAGTCTGAACTGCTTCCTCAGCTGCTAGCTGAACTGATTACAGCTGAGATACACAAACAGGTAGATTTAACTGGAGAGAGATTTTCATAACAGCTGCTATGCATGTGAATGCACCGGGTGGGATTCAGCTCACTGAACTTTAGCCATTGCAAATAAACTTTCTTTAAAACTATTGTACAGGTTTTCTCTGTGTTCAAAAGAGCTGGACAAGGACACCCAGAGCATGATTTGTCCCATCTTGCAATAGCATACAACTAAAGGTACAGCCATGATGGCAAACAAAGCAGATCCCTAGTTTGCTCCCTGATTATATACTCTGTTTAATACTGTATTCCCAGAATATTATTTTTTTGAGTAAAGTAACTAATTCTACCTAAGAAGAGTCCTGGATATGGTTCTACAGAGAGTTTTGCATAAGTCTTGCACCCTAGACGTAGCTAAACCAGCTTTGCCTTGTGAACGCAACTGATTCCTCAACACTTGACCATGAGCCCACGCACATCCGTGCCAAGTCAGGACATGCTCCAAGGCATGTAACACAAGCCTGAACACCAGGCTCTAAAAACATCGCTCTGGCAGGCTAAGAAACAGCCATTCTTGTCTTTCAGGCACATGCATGTTTTGGGGTGGAGGGTTTAGAGCCGCAGGTGAGGGTCATAGACATGTTGCTACTCTATTAGCTATCTCTACACCTTATAAATACAGGGCTCTTTGCAACACTTGGACTGGGAGTCAGGAATTACCTCATCTGGATAACAGTGGGCATAGACTCAGAGAGAAGAGAGAAGTTCTTTCTCTGAAAAGAGTCTAGAAAATTAAGTTAGGTTATATGCTCAACCTCAAAATAATCTAGTTAAAAGTCGTGCTTCTTACCTCAGTGTCCAGAGGAAACTTGATAATAAACCTCAATTTTTTTCCTCCCTCTAAATTAGTTCACCAAGGACAACAAAAAAACCTCCCCACAGATACTGTTAGCTGGCTCACATAGCACGTAGGTCAAGAAACATTTAGCACCAAATCGTCTGACAATGGCCTGCTGTATTTTTTTCTGATCGGTAACTTCTCCGATCGGCGCAAAATGAAGCACTACAAAAAGTAAAGTGCAGTTCAATTTGCATTTTAATTTGCAGCTCTACAAGCAAATCAGTTCTTCAGGTTTCAAGATAGATGATATATACTTTGTGCATGTATATGAATGCATATATGAATAAATATATGTACATGTAATAAATATGTAGTATAAATTCTACATATATGCATCTGCATGTATATGCATATACACATATACATATATATATAATTATATATATAAGTTTAAATAAATATATTGGATTTGGGATTTTTTTTAGAGGAACTCTGCAGTTCCACAAATTCTTGGATTACCCTATGACTAGCATTAGAGTCTCCTTTCTGTCTATCTTGAATAAGAGTAAGGAAACAGGAATTATTCTGCGGGAAAATGCTATGGGAAATGACACAAAATTACAGAAAACATTAAAATTCATTGAAATCTATGGATTTCATCTAGATTTACAAGGTTGCCTGACTGTACCTCAAGTACCAGCTTTTGTTGGGATTTCACCATTGCAAATGATCTCAGAATCGGAAGCATTGTCTTCCGTCTATCTCCATTTTCAAATACTTGTAATAATATGTAGGTACTTGGAGGAGACTCTCAGTGCTCTGAAGCAAAAGCCAAGAAATACATTTTAGTAGGGAGAAGGAAAAGACAATGTAGAAGGGCCTTGTCAGGTAAAGAATCTCTTTTTACGCAGGTAGCATCGCATTAAAAGATGTACTTGCTTGCCTTAAATCTTGATAAGAAAAATATTTCTCCAAAAAGGTATTTATATTTTCTTTCTGGGGAAAAGAACTATGAAAAAGACAGAGGGTTATTGCTTTACAAAAATCCTTTATTCAAGTAATTGCTGTTTACAAAGAGACCAAGCTTGTGGTTGTTCTTTTGCTTGACAGCCTTCCATTTTAATGCATGACTGTGTGTCAACACCTTTAGGAATTTCTAAATAGCTTTATTTTCACCTAATAACAATAATCATTTCTCTCTCTTAGGCTCTGCCTCTCTTCTCACGTGTATCAGCTTTCCTCCATTGCGTTGTTGAGGTTAGTCATATGTTGAGCAATGTGAGTAAAGGAGAAATTTACTACCATTACTACCCTGTTCTAATTGCAACATAAACAAACAGATGCCTATATTGAAACCCCAACTTACTGCAGCATAAGTAATATCAGAGTGAATCCTACTAGTCAATACTGTGCCATTGCTAGGTGCATAGGGCAACAAAGCCGGTAAAGATCTCTGAGATAATTCCAAGCATGCTTAAATATTTCTGTGAGTCTCTAGTTGTAGCTCAGATGTTGAAAACAAAATACCAACAGTATGGTACAGAACTAATTAATATAATGATATCCACCTCTCAGCAGAGATGATGAGTTCAGGTGCAACTATACCAACACAATCATAAATGCTTTTATTTCCAAGCCCAGATCTCCTTTAAGCAAATCCCATGTATGACGGAGAAATTCCTGGTGATGTCAGAGTGTTGAAAAAGCTTATTTGCATGCAATCTGCAGTAATAAATAAAATTAGACTCAAATCCCTTAGATTATTCAAAGGAGATTATCCCTACCAAATTTCCTGCCCTATGCTCTGCCTTTATGGTGAAGATTCCCATTAAAGCCATGCCAAAACATTCATTTGAGTTTGAGAGGCCAGAGTTTCACCTGGAGCTCCAATATTTTCTGTATTTACTTCCAAAACTTCTGTTAAGTTTGGAAAAGTAGCAATAAATAAAAACTTCTAGAGCATATATTAGGAACACCATTCAATTAAAATACTTAACGTAAAATTAAAAATTGTGAATTCAGCCCAACCTTAGACTCAATGTGTTGACGATGTAGTATCCAACCTATGGTGCTGGAATAGTTACAGCAGCATAGTTGTGGCATCAGTGAAGCACAAATGCTGTCTAATTATCATAATTGAAACTCTTGCTGTCATTTCATTTATATTAACACATTTGGTGGAGGTATCAAGGTATCCAGGTTCTGTAGGTTAAACCAAGGTTTACTTTTTTGCGTTCACTTCGATTAACCATACACTTTGCCACATACTTGAGATTTAATTGCATTTAGTAAGTGTTTTGCATATGCATTCTGCAGGAATGGTGACAATGACATTTTGAAATTTAGTCAGATCTTCATTCTCTAAGACATATCATAACAATAATCTAGAAGATGGTTTCCCACCCCTTTGGTTTATTTAAATTACGAATATGTCCTTTTGCCTACACATTGTAGAAATACAAAATCATGTAAACCTTGTTCATAGTGGTAGCAACTAAATCTTATTATCTCAGCACCGTTTATTATGGAATGAGTGTATTATCCAGAACTCCAGTTAAGTGCTGTCCTATGAAAAAATGCCATCACAGAAACCATTAACTTGGTGTTTATTTGATCACTTGTAGACAGGTGGTTTTGCTTTTAATGAGGTAACAGCAGTTATTGTGCTCAGGTCACAAATTGAAATGGAAAGGCTAATTTTTGGAAGATGTTTCTAGATTTTTATACTGAGGTATTGAGCTGTGACCTTTTTTGGGATGAGCATAAAATGCAGGTATGCTAATGAGTATCATCCCACTGTTTTCATGTTCTCTACTCATCCTTTTCTCTCTGCCTCTGTGGCTTCTTGTTGCCTTTTTCTGATGGCTTTGAAACAGATAATAAGTCTTCATTATAGATTTTATACAAAGCTGAGAACATAAGATCTCTGATCCCTGACTGCAGTTCCTAGGTAGTATCACCAAGAAATACTTCGGTAGATGAAAGCATCCATATTTTCAATATACTCTGTTTCATCTTCAAAATAAGCCTGTGCACCTTTGGAAAGCTGCTCTTAATAGGGGCATAGTGCTTGTTGATCGCCCTGGTTATCCAAGTCAAAGTGTAAGGCAGTTAATAAGAGTTACAGAGATCAGGAGATGCCTACTAATTGGATTAACAGTGGTAAAATGACTGCATTCTTGAGCTTGAACGTCAGGCAAGCTGAGGTTGTCTTCGTTGTTACACCATTTTTTAGAATGGCGGAATTTATTTTCTGATGTTGTGAGAGCTATGAATTGTTGCTGTAAATACAGAGAAAGAGTCTATGCAGACCTGAGAGTTGCGACACCAGAGGGAGGAACAAGATGAGGCTGGAAAAAAAGAGGTCTCTGCAAATAAAGACGTCTCAAAATCCCAATCCAAATTTAGGAACCCCTAATAAAGAAAAGAACATCAAAAACTAATGTCAAATGTAAATGCTATGATCTCAAACTGTATTCTACATTCAGTGTCGAAGCGGTACCTAGAAAATTGAATCTTTATTATTTCAGATGTATTTGTCTAAGGTCACTGTTATGAAGCTGAACCTAATCCAAGTCTTCTGATTAGAATTCCATTATCTTAGCCACACAGTGCTTATTTCAGTTCCCGTACCACTAAAACAGCAATAAGAGGAGGTAACTTGGGGATAAGCCTAATCCAAATAATGTAAAAGTCTACAGTACAGTTCAACTCATCCTAAATGTTAGTGAAGTCAGGCTGGATGTGCCTCTAATTGTGCCTGCTCTCTCCACTGATTCTGATGAGATGGTAGGAAGATGGCAGGTAAGATGAAAGTCACCCAACATGTTGCTAGAGAAATACAGAGAATGAAAAAATCCTGATGACATCTCTATATTTGGTTTAAAGCAAAGATCCTAGAAATTTAAATGATGATTTTAGAAATGCTGTTTCTAAGGTAAGAGGAATATATCCCCAAGATGCTTTTTTATCATACACAAGCTAATTGCTGCTCAGGTATACAAAATATAGGCTGGCTGGATTAGTACCCGACCAAAGAAACTTAACTTTAAGAAGGAAAAATAGTCAGAAGTGCCAGAGGTTTTAGGTTTTAAGTGAGGTAGCTGTGAAGGAGGATGGAACATTATGTAAATAAGGGGTAAAAAGAAGAAAAGAAGAAAACAAATGACCAACTTGAAATGACCTGACTTAGCCACATAGAGCAATTCAATGCAGAAGAGTGTAAACGACTGTCCCTTGTATCAGATAGCAGAAAACAAAGGAATTTTAAAGCTTATGTAAGTATATTGGCTAAACTAGGGTACTCCTCTAACTAAAGCAAGGAAAGAAACAGGAACTCTCTGTTTGCTAAAAGCACTAATACAAAATAAATTCAATGACAGTTAAAGGATGGGAAATAGGCACATTTCTATGGTTTGCAAATGTTAGAAAACTAACTGTCTCTATAAGTAGTACCTGCCAGAACAGGATTCATGTGTTGACCCTGAACACAGACTGCAGGTTAGTTTCTGATATGTTATTTTTTCTTTCTTTTTTCTTTGGCGGGCCGGGGAGATTTTCACATTGCTTTTCCAGTTGTGTTTTTAAAGATGTCTTATCAATTGAATTTGTTAGCTTGAATGATTACAAAGATTAAATCCTAAACTTGAATGGGCCTGAAATTTTTAAGTAAAGACACTTCAGATTTCAATTCATGAATATGACACTCAAACGTGAATACAAGTTTGTTAGTCCAATCAGGTAGCATAACTCATGCCTAATAATCTGACTCCAGGAAAGCAGAGCATTTCTTTTAAATCTGAAATGTCTTCATTCAGCTCTATGCAAATACTCACTTACCAATACACACTTTTTCAAGAAAAATGTGTTATAAAACATGTGTTCTAAAAAGGACATGTAAGCATTTCAATCATATATTTTTGGAGAAATTTAGGAGCAGAATAATGCAACTCTGTTGAATATAAAGTTTATTGAGCACTATAATACTGCTATGGATTAATTCATTTTTGTTGGAAAAATAGCTTTCTTTTTCTTTTTCTTTTTTTTTTTTTTTTTTAAATGCAAATGCCAGCATGTTCCCATACCAAAAAAAAAAAAAACCCAGAAAATTCTGGATCTCAGGAAGATTTGAATTTCCAATGTGTTCCGTAAACCTCTAACTGGGTCTTCATGATATAATGTCCAGGAGTTATGTATTCCCCACAGAGACCTTCCAGTGGCCAAAACTCAGAAGGATTTCTGTCTCGTGGGAAAGACAGTAACATGAGTTAGTCAAAGTTGTTTGTGATTCCCATTGATTTGTCTGGTTGATGTGAACATGAGCACCTGCTGATTTGCTTGGTTACTTGTTACTGCAGCAGGATCAGCTATCAAAGTAGTAACCAATAAGCAAAAGCATAATTCAGGACTATATATATGGCATATATTGTACAGGACCACTGCAGTGGAGGTAGAAGGGGGCAGTTTTGTGCACAGTGAGGAGCAGGCACTCAATAGCAGGAGAGTGGCAGCAGTGGAGATGGAGCTTCGGATATTGCCCAGTTTATGGTAGATCTGGGAGAAGCTTCATGAGTGTGCAGAATATTGAAGTAAGCTGGATGTCCTGGTTTGAGGTTGAACAGAATCAACTTTCTGTTCAGTAATTTTACTTCTCAGCTAAGCCTCTTCTAACTCTCTGAAATTAACAGCATATTTTGAGAAAACTGTTGGTTTTCCAAGTTATAGGACCTGATTATACCAAGGAACGGTACACAGAGAGGCTCTTGCTTATACTTATTGTGTAACAACCAAGGTGAGCTAATTTTGTTATTTACCCCGTTAGAGGGTCAGAAACGGAAAAGCGTAGAAGGGTCAACCTGTGGGGTGGAGCGGACAGGACGGATGACCCAAAACTGACCAACAGAGTATTCCATACCATCTGCTCCATGCTCAGTATAAAAGCTGAGGGATCAAAGGGTCAGCCTCTTTCTTTAATGGCCAACACCCGAGGAGGACCCTGTCTGTTCATCTGCCTTTTATCCTGATTTGTGTGTTCCTGACTCCAGTTCCCCCACCCATCGCTGAGTCCAGTCTGGGGCTTCCCCAGTGCCGGCTGGTGACATCATCCTGGGAGGCTGATACAGTTTTGTATATATTGTATCTATTTCATTATTTCCTTTTTATTTTACTATTAATATTTCATTAAATTAGTTTAGTTCCTTCTAAAGATGTAAATCTCTTTATGTCTCCTCCTCCTCTCCTTGGAGTGAGAGGTGAGGGGGGACCATCTGTCTCCATCATTGGCCAATTCAGCTTAAACCACCACAGATTTGTTGGCGCCCAACGTGGGGCTTGAACAGAGCTTGATCAGAGCTAGCCAGCCTAAACCACGACACTGGGAGAAATTTGGGATGCTGGAGAGAAAAGATAGGCACCATCAGAAGGTTTAGGGTTACTGTCCATGAGGAAGGTGTTGAGCACAGGGCATCTAGGAAACAAGGAAGAGAGGGATGTAAGAGACCCAGAGAGGAGAGGGTTGGGCGAGAGTGAAAGAGGGAGAGACAATGTGGCTATTGTCCCGCTTACTCATTTGAGCTGGAAGTTATTGCTGTACACAGAAGGTCTCTGAAATCCTCCTTTTGAAGCTGTTCCAATTGACTGTTGCTTATATGGTCCTCAAGCATGAACGAAGGACTTAACTACTGAAGACTTCCGTCTTAACACTTAGTCTCCATTGTATGGGGGTCTTCTGTGTCTACAGACTAACTAAAGGACAAATACTGTGTGCCATAGAATTTGAGCAGACCTCGTGTTCAAGGGATCAAACTTTTAATTTCCTAAAAGTCAGGATGGAGGACCATTCCTCCTTCAGTATGCCCCAATCTTGCCATATCCCCATCTTACTATGTATCAGAATTGTCTTGTTAACATAACCTCTAATATTAATGAACTACGCGCATTAGTCTCTTTGACATATTTGTGATAAATTCAATAGACCGTGTATATATTTGTAGGAAAATCTGTTTGTTTTTTTTTTAATGTGCATAAAAGTCACATACTGAAGTTTATCTCAGAATTGACAGTCTGTTGGAGATATTTCATGTTCGTTGTGTATCCAGTTTGTTCAGTCCAGTTAGGACAAAGGCAGATTTAAAGGGTAGGTGTAGTTTTCTTTTCTCTTTGTACACCAGTCTCTAAGAAGAGTAACTGTTTTATTAATCTATTAGGTTTTTTTGCTTCCAGATTTTCCAGTTGCTGAGAGACTTTTGAATGCTGGCAAGACATCATTTCATTTGTGAAGATGGGAATTCATTTTTTAAAAAAAAAAAAGCAGTGGTATACTTCTGAAGCTACCAACACCTCATGCCAAATTGGAGAAACCCAAGAGTAGGCAGAAGGCTACATGAGCTGCTGATAGCAGTAGACAACTTCTAGTGACACGTGTTAATGAATGGCTTTTTGGCATGTGGTGTGCATTGTCCCTGAAACTCAACAGTCTCTATCAAATTGTAATAAATTCATGTAAAATAATGTACTTCAAGTCCTGACCTTCAGTCTGGAGCACCTGAACAGTCCATTTGAGTTGAACCAACTTGAGTGGTTCTTGTTACCAAGCTGACCCCAGTACTTAAGAACATCCTATAGGAGATCTGTTTAAATGTGAAAAGATTTTTTTTTAACAAATTAGCTCATTCCAAATACACAAGTAAACGAAAAATCACCAGTCAAACATTTTGACAACATGGAGCTTTCTATACAATAATGAAAGCTTCAGTATCACCGCTCCAGCAGGTTACTGTATCTGAAGAGGGTCAAATAGACAGATAAGCTGTTGATTAATAAGACAGTAAAAGAGGAAGGTATAATGCTATGTAATGGACAGCCTTAATTTTTGCTTTAGGGGTAAAATGACCAAGTCTTGTCCTCACAGTAATAGAAAGCCATAGAAATACTCTGCTTTCTGTTATGCTTCATTTAAGGATATACCTGAAGCTACTTTATGTTTATTATGTTTCTAACTGTCTTAAATAGAAGTTGATCTTGAAAGATCTTGAACAATTGTTGCCTAGCAATGATACTTCCCCTGTAATTTAGTGAGTACGCAGGTTCTTAATTATGCATAAATTATTTTTGTCTTCCTGTGTTGTTTCTTTTTATCATTATCTCTTCATTATTAGCAGGCGTAAATTGGGATGCAAGCCAAACTTTTACCCTCCTTTTCAGTGTAGGTATAAGTAGAATTAGTACCCAAATATCTGCCAGAAGAACACAGCTAGTTTGGTAAAATTTTCATTGCTCTTGGTCAGTCAGAATTCAGTTTTCTACCAAGGAGCCGCCAGATCATCAAAGCTGTCTCTTCCCAGAAACTGTGATATGGTACTTGCTGGACCCATGTTGTCTTAGGTTTTCCACTCTTTGGGAAAGAGTTTTTCTTCTAACACTGAAGGGTCAACATATCAGTTCAATAACATCTAGAAGTCAAAGTATGCTGGTATAGAAAGACGATAAAATCATATTTATCATGCTTCTCTTGGAACCTGTACAATTGTTATCCTAAGGAATAGTTACAGTGTGTGATGTGTGTGTATGAGTACAGTACTCCCACTGTTAGGTGTCTAGAGAGGCTTAAACAGGCTGTCATCCACTGCAAAAAAGTATGAAATGTTCTGAAAACTGCCTTTTCTTGACTAGCTATAGAAAGGGAGAAGAAATAGTAGCATCTTTTAACATTCTGGATCTGTTATAATTTTTGGAGCTCACCAACTTGTCTTCTGGGTAAGATAAGAGAACTTAATGCAGGCACTATCTCTGCCTTCCTGAGGTGCATGTACTGTGCGTGGTTTAAGATCAGTAGACAGCTGGGAGAGAGTTGGAAGGGTAAAAGTGTGAACCCTCATGAGTTAAGGACAGTTTAAAAGGTAAAGCAAAAGCTGTGCATAGAAGCAAAGCAAAACAAGGAATTCATTCACTACTTCCTATCGGCAGGCAAGAGTTCAGCAATCTCCAGGAAAGCAGGGCTCCATCATGTGTAAAAGTTACTTGGGAAGACAGTCACCGTAACTGAACGTCCCTGCTTCCTCCTTCTTCCCCCAGCTTTTATTGCTGAGCACAATGTTATATAGTTTAGGATGTATATATATCTATATATGTATGGTTTGACCCCTTTGGACAGTTGGGGTCAGCTGTCCCAGCTGTGCCCCCTCCCAACTTCTTGTGCACTCCCAGCCTATTTACTGGTGGGGCAGCATAAGGAGCAGAAAAGGCCTTGTTGCTGTGTAAGCACTGCTCAGCAATAGCTAAAACAGCTCTGTGTTACCAACACTGTTTTCAGCACAAAACCAAAACATAGCACCATGTGAGGCACAATGAAGAAAACTAACTCTATCCCAGCCAAAACCAGTGCAGTAAAAAAAAAAAAAAAAAGAAAGAAAATAAGTGAACCCTTAGCCTTTCAATTCCACTCCTCTGAAAGCTTAATAGGATAATAATTGTCCCCTGAATTTAGTGAACTGTTCAGAACTGTGCAGTAAGTATATCCAGTAAGTCCAACATTGTCCCAAATTTATAAACTATTATTATGCCATTATATAAATTGATGGCACGTCCTCCCTTGAATCTTGTGCTCAATTCTGGTCATACGATCTCAAAAAAAGAGATAACAGAAGTAGAAAAGGTCTGCAGCAGGGCAATGAAAATTATTAGAGACATGAAAAGACTGCAGTGTGAGGAGAGATGAAAAAGATCAGGGCTGTTTAATTTCAGAGTTAAGTAAGAGTTGATGTCACAGGGGCTTATTAAATCAGAGATGTCACGCGAGTCAACTGAGTGTTTCTATTTACTCCTTCATATAATACAAAAGGGAAATATAAAGAAAAAAAAATCTGTCATGTGAAAGGAAATATAAATTTTTTACAACACAGTTCATACAGAAAGCAAGGAGCTCACTGTAACTGGCAACCAAATGGCTCAGAAACAGAGCCTCCAGTGCTCTGAGAAATTAATATAATATCTTTAGCTGCATTTGATGGAATATAAAACTGGAAAGAATAAGAAAGAACAGAGAAAATATAAGACTGAGTGAATCATGGCCCTTCCTGAGGTTCACCCAGGCTTCAGGGGCTGTACCGCACCTGCTCTCACCCACACACATGGTGTGTACAAGTTGTTCCTTGTTGTTTATGCTTTTCACATACTTGCACACAATTAGAGGGTGCATCTGGTGAAAGTAAACCACAGATGTTTAGTTCTATTATTTTTGCCTCTTAAGTCATTGCGATCATACTAATAAGTCTGTTGCTGCTCTTTACATATTCTCTAACCGGTGTTTAGAAAGGGATTATCACCTCCATATCATCTTCTGTGTTACATTTGCCATCCCAGTTTACTCAAACTGCTTGACAAAATTTACTTCTAAATCTCTTTAAAACATAAAAGCTCTTTCAAACAGATTTAGCCCAAGTCAAACAAAGCAGTAGGAATTCTCTCTTATACAAGGAATCCCTAGTTACGCTTCTCTTGAAAATCAAAGTACATGCATGTTAGAGCATATTGAAAAAAGAACAATTTTGAGCCTACTGCCACGTGACAGAGATTCAATGAAATTACTGTGGTCTAAGTGTGTTCATGTCATTCTCTTGGAGCAGGATAAGAGCTCCCTATGCCAAAGGAGACCTGCAACTGATTAACTCAATATTGTAACATCGCTTCAACTGAGCAAAATAAAATGTTTGAGAGAAGAAGGAACGGTGACGTGACTGTTAACATATTGGCTATAACTACGTAAAAGAAGATGAATGTCAGGCATGCATCTTCCCACTATTTACCCAAATCTTACAAATGAACTCAAACATCACCTATCACATATTTGCAGTTATTTTCACTTCCAAAATCTGAAGGTTAAAACTCAAGTTCAGTCTTGAGGAATCACTGCACTGGGTTTTGTACGGAGGCAGACAAAGAGGCAGAGCCCTAATGTGAACAGCTCTAGGAAGATGCTTATTATTCCCAGATGTGATTGCATAAGTGAAAGGTGCATGTTCTACCTTTCAGCTTGTTCTTTTATCTTATTTTTTTCCCCTAATATCTAATTAATTTATCTTGATTTACTGCATTTGCAAAGCTGTTATATAAACATTAGTCGATATGTTTCATATCAAATATTTAATGGAATGCTTTTGTTGCAAGTTGAAAACACACTGCAAATGTCACAAAGCACAGGGCCAGATTAGTCAGAAGTCAGCTCCGCTATACTGAAGAAAAAGGTACTTCTCTAATGTGGAATCTCTAATAGAATAGAAGACAGGAACAATGAAAAAAAAAATTTCTTTTTTTATTTTTCTGTGCTAGAAAAACACCAACTTTAAGGGCAAGACTACTCTCAGTGTACCATGAGGGGATGTACTGATGGCAAGCTAGCTCTCATCCATAAAGTACTACAGCCATTAGCCCAAGTGCAGCACAGCACGTATGTGGTTCCTACTCCGAGACATGAACTCTGTGGCACAGACACACAGTGTCTAGCAGGATATTAGGAGCTACGGCGTGGATCCCACATTGCAAGAGAGAAAGCAAGAGAAAGCAGCCTTCCAATATATGGGGAAAACCTCTAAATTAGTAGGTGGATCAGTGGGAGAAAGTCCATCGAGCACTACCAATTAATTAAGTTTACTTATATTACTGGCATAATGCAACACTGTCGTATTTTGCAGCAGCAGTAGCTTCTGTATATACACGAAATTTAGAATGACTAGAAAAAGACCTGAGTTCTCATCAGTATACTTTTACTCTCACTCATATTCTCATATTCTCTTATAATCTTATCAGTAAGTAAGGCACTGGCTTTGAATTAATAGGATTTGGGATTGTTCACTAGTGTCCATGTATAAACTATTAATGTTTTTAACAACCCTGGGCCAAAAATATTTCACGTGGCCATTGAGCTATTGGTGGAATACTGAAGTAGGACCCTCAAATAATTTTAGGAATAAATTACACTTAGAATTTACAGCCACGCTCAGAGGTGCAATTTCTGTTAATAGCTCTCTACAAAGAAACATATAAAAGCAATTACAGCTGAAGTAACCATTTGTAGCCAAGCTTCTGGCAGAAGAGTCCCTATCGTCAGGTATCCTGCCTACTCAAATGTTTGTTTAGCTTTGCTATGTTTGAAGTTTATTTATCACCTTCAGGGAAAACTAATTGAATAGGTGACAAGTCAAAAATAAACACGAGCTATTAGAGAAAAGAGAGATGTGGACGTGGCCACGCTGAGGCCAAGGCAGTAGCCTGAGGTTATTAGACTCCAGAGCATCTACAGCAGCACAAGCTCTTACAAATATGCCAGCTTCAGATGCTTCAGAGTTCGCTCCTTACTGAAAAAATAATTTAAAAATGAGTCAATGAGTCAGCAAGCAATGGGAAATCAGGTTCCCTTCATGAGTTTTGGTGCTCATTCTACTAATAGCTTTTTTATTTTTTTCGCTTCACTGTTTTGCTGCATTTCATTCTTTTTTTTTTTTTTTATTGTTTTCTAACAAAATATTCCAGTTCATAATGATGGTGGCTTTGCTTATTTTAGTCATTGGTCCCTTCAGATATGCCAAAGACCCATGTGACCCGTGTTGTTAATCTTGACCCTGGATTAACATTAACATTTTCACGATGAGAGTGGTGAGACACTGGCCCAGGTTGCCCACAGACGTGGTGGATGCCCCATTCCTGGAAACATTCAAGGTCAGGTTGGATGGGACTCTGAGCAACCTGATCTAGTTGAAGATGTCCCTGCTCCTTGCACGGGGGTTGGATTAGATGGCCTTTAAAGGTCCCTTCCACCCCAAACTGCTCTATGTTTCTACGATTCTATGAAAAATATATGCACTCTTTCTTGATTTTCTACACATTATATAGCAATAAAGCGCAGAAAAACCAGTGATTCTCTGTGAGCTGAAATATCCTTTTCTACTCCCAATATCAGCTACTAGATAATTTCTCTTCACCATTTAGTTTTGTTTACAGACCATGGAATTCTGCCTACAAATATCCACTAACGAGACATTAATAATGAGACACTGATAGCGTTTCATGGACTGATTCACTGCTCCTCAGCTAAAGTATTTCACTAACCAGAGAGTTATTAGGAAGGAAAAAAAAATAATAATCAAAGACCAAATACGACAAAAGATTTGCTGAAGGAGCTCCTTCAGGAGGCAAAACAGATCATAGATGTAAGGCACATTATGAACTTCTAGATTATCTCATTAAAGAACAAACAATGGCTGCTGTAGCACAGCACAAATCACACCATACAGGCTGGCTTAGGGCACTGAAGAATTTCTGAGCTGTAATAAAATGTGGGGTTTTAGGTATATTTTTCTCCTCATTGATTTTACAAGAAATGTGTAGCAAATAATCCCCAGATTTGACTTTTAAAACAGCACGTTAGTTTAGGGAAATGCTTTTGTGAGAAACTGGAGGAAGCAGAGTTGCAACTGACATCACCTGCCCTCTTGAATCTTTTCTGGGTTTATATTGAAGGCATAGAAATCCAGTAACTTCAAGGAAGAATTTGCTTTGAGCTTTTTTTTGGGGGGGGGTGTTTTTGGTTTTGTTTTGTTTTTTTCAAATAAGAGTGGCTGGAAAGATGCCTGGTAGAAAAGGACCTGGAGGTTCTGGTGGACGGCCAGCTTAACATGAGCCAGCAGTGTGCCCAGGTGGCCAAGAAGGCCAACAGCATTCTGGCTTGTATCAGGAATAGCCTGCCCAGGGAGGTGGTTGAGTCACCATCCCGAGAGGTGTTTAAGAAACGTCTAGATGTGGCACTTCAGGGCATGCTCTAGTGGCAGAGATTGTAGGTTGTTTGGATGGACTCGATGATCTCAAAGGTTCTTTCCAACCATGAAGATTCTAAGATTCTATGATTTTATGATTTCTTAATGTTACATGAAGTTTCTCAGAAGGATTTAATGCAATAGAAAATGTTTCTATTGGGTGCATGGCCTTACATTGTTGCACCCTTTATATTCACTAAAGAGAGAACCTACAGCTGTTGCTTTACAAGGCAGAAGACAGACAGATATCTAAAATTCAGTATTACAGCTGTTTCCAGGAGGTATTTGCGCTGCCTTGTATGCTGAATTAACAGGTGGTTTGGCGAACGTATTCCATACAAGCTAGTAATGGGGGCCTTGGAGGATGAATAACAGAGCGAGTTTAGAAAATCTCTTGAAGCTGGTTAGAAAGGAGTTTTTCACACACAAGACTATTTCTTCAGTAGAAAAAAAAAGGTTAAAAAACATTCATCAACATTTCATTCTGTGGTTAATGCACTTCATGGCCCAACGTGCTACCTTATAGTGTTGGCTTTCTCTGGCAGAATTTGCCTCTGGCTGCAAGCTTTTGCAGGGGTAAAACTGATCTATGACTGTAAACATTTGGCCTTCCCTGACTGTACCATGTCAAACACTGGGATTTGTGCGAGTGTGTGTGTGCACGTGAGAGTCATTGTGTGTGTAAACTGCCACTTATTATATTTGCCCAGAAGATAAAGAGAACAACCGGAACAAAAGTTATGTAGTGAAAAAGAATCTAATGAGGAAGTGTCACGCTAGACTGAAGGCGTTAGTAAGTCATTACTGCTGCAACTGTAATTACTATCAGTTTTCAAGTACCATGATTCGACTTCTAATTTCTTTTTCTGAACAAAGGTCCAAGTAATACATGATCAGTTAAAAACCCTTGAAGGAAACTGAGGCCGTCATGAACTCAATTAATCTTCAGGTTCCTTGCACTCTTGGCAAGTTTATATTTCCTCCTAAAACCCCCACACATCACACTCCTGTAGTTTCTGATTCATTGTTTATTTTCTTTGTATGGGATTTAAACCTCTGCAAAAGCCCATTTATCTCTTAAGAGCCATTTAACCCCCACCAGGGTAAATCTTACCCTTAAGGCATGAGATATAAATAAAAAATATCTTTTCCTTATTCAGATTTCCACTTAGATCCATGGGAGATATAGTACTAGGCTCTGTCTTTCCAAATGCTAAACAATGTTAGGTAGAGAGTCCAGGAAATTCAACAAAAGGCATGGAGTTTTCTTTTCTTCAATTTTAGGAAGTTTTCACACCATTTACCTCTAGGTTTCTAATGTGGGAGGCTACTCAAAGTTAGATGATACTCTGCAAGGCTAGTGGAAAAATATGTTCCCCTAGGTCCTGATTTGGAGCACCTATTTGGAGCTTCCAATGTTTTGGTCAAGTCCCAGTGTTCAACTGATGTCGAGCATCGTCAGGAAAGGTGTTGCAAGCAGAAGAGAAAGCATCATTTGCCCCAGTATAAAAGCCTTATGTACCCACACCCTGAAGTGCTATGTTCTGATCTGTTGTCCTAATCTCAAGAGGGATGTTGTGGAGTTAGAAAAAGGTTCAGAGTATCTTCATCACAATGATCAAGTGGAGGGAGCGGCTGCCCTGGGAGGAGGGTGGGGCTCTGAACAGCAGAAGGTCCAGGAGGAATATGATCATGGTTTACAAGGTCAAAAGGGAGAAGAAAAGGGGAATGCAGAGCTGTTTGTTTGGGGTTTTATTTTTTCCACCCAAAACTCATAGTACAAGAAAGATGGGGCACTGGCTGAAGTTTGCAGTAGACGAGTTTAAAACAGTTAACTGAAACTCCTCTTTACACAATGAAAACTGAACTTCTAAAACCTGATGTCAAGAGAAACTGGTATAAAAAAGAGTAAAAAAAAAAATCACAGACAGCAGACCCATTAAAAGAAACTGAAAAGGCAGGGATGCAACCTGTAATATCTCAAAAACAACAGTTCTGGATGCTGGGGAAATGCAAGAGAAGCAGACTGTAGGATTTGATGCTTTCCATAGGCAACTTTTCTTACTGCCTGTCCTGGAGACCAAATACAGAGCTAGATGGTCCCTCCCAGCAGGACATTTCTTATGTTCTTTTAAATACTGGATTTGAAATTATTTCAGAAGTAAAAATGAAGCATGCTTATTAACAATGTGACAACTGAGGAAAATAAAGTTCCTTGACAGCAGTTTTGCCTCTTACCTTTCCTTTAAAGAGTCCTGAAGGAATGTGTGATAGAAACGAATGATTATATTTAGATTTCTGATTGGATCCCAGTGGTTTCTCATAAGGGGTCAAAAGGTCATGTGAAAACCACGTTACAATAAATATCCTGCTGGGGCATTTCTGTGGATTTATTGCAGAGCATTGGCGGTTAACACTGGTTTATGACATAATGTGCATTTTCGATATCTACCTTACGATGCACTGAATCACAGCCTGAAAGTGCCTATTTGTCTCCATTGTGAATAAGATGTGGATTACTAGCTCTGACGTAGACATTCACACTGGAGATTTCTGCAGTGAGGTGAGATGAATCATGACAATTCAGTTTAAACAGAGGCTGATTTAACTGGATAGACTGTCACTCCTTGCTTCGGAAAATATGTTTAGTTTATTTTCTGACAAGAAAATACACAAGCATAGGGAAAAAAGTCATATTGAGTTAAACCAAATTCCCATCAAACCCAGAAATCCAGCTCCAAAAAAGCCATTAGTAGATGGCCAGAGTACAACAACAACCATTTCCAATAGCCTGTGTCTTGGAGAACGCCTGGAGGATCTTGTGAACCAGAAGTGTTACATTTGTGCTCGGTAGCCCTCAACAGTTTGCATCTACGAATTAGAGAACAGAAACATCCACCCTTTGGCATCCCTGAAAGAGTTAATGTAGTGCATGTAATATAAGAATGCAGTCTATACTGAATTCTGGTGCAGGGTCTTTGGAGCACCTGCTCTGGTCAAAATACAAGATATGGTCTTGATGCAGTGAAATGCCTACTTCAGTCTTTAAGCCAAAGAAAGCATTTATCAGGCTTTAGTATAACTTCATTGATGGTTTCTATTTGTATTTTTCTGATCCAAGAGGCTTAGTGAAGAAATAGAGAGCATGGAAAATCCAACTTGCTTGCTTTCTTGTTTAATCAAACATGTTTATTTTCGGTAGTCAGCACTGAAATAAAATTTGAGTCCTGAAAAAACCCTAAGCAAGTTACAGGTTTACAGGTTTTAGCTGTCTAGGCTTAATCTTTTTTTTTGTCAAGTGACGTTTCAGTTTCATTTATAAAATTACTGTGAACTTGTTTTCATTAATTCCTTATACATATTCTCGTGTCCAAAGCAGGTAATATTCATCTAACAATTGCCTTTGACTATTCTGTCATTTTACTTATAGGAAATTGAAATGAATGAAGCTGTTTTCCAGCCCCATGGCTACACAAATGAATGTGTATACGATCTTGATTAAATATATACCTTTACATATGAACTGTGCATACTGATGCTGGAGACCTTTCCCTCATACAACTGTTTTAGAGAGTGAATGAGGCAATTCATGTAAACAGCAGCTCACATAAATAAGTTAACATTTCACATAAGGCCAATGCTATTATATTTTAAAGGAATGCAAGACAAACCCTGAGGAGTTTGCATTTTCATGTGTATTTAAAAGTCTCGAGCACCATAAAATGTGTGACTATAACATTATTACAACCAGTACACTTGTTCTGTATCCACGCCCTTTATCAATTTTTCATTTATTTTGTGAAGCCTCTATTAGCAAGCAAAGATTTCAGAATGTCCAGATATTTTCTGGATCAGTGAACTACAAAGTATACAATTTGATATAGGTTTCAAAAGCCTTTGTCTTTTCTGACCGTTATTCCATTGAAAAAGGTAGAAAAATGTTAATTTGTAAAAATCAGAAATGGTAGAAGAAAAAAAGTGTGGTGATCCCAATTCCTGTTTTTCTTGCTTTTCTTGGGACAAAAATGCCATGAAATAAGCTGATTTAATTGTTCAGTTTGGGTCAGAACTGGAAAGGACAACAGAAAAAAAGCGCACTAGATTAAATACTAACAACTTTTTGAAACAGGGTTCAGGTCTGAGAGATTAAATAGACATATCAATTGAAGTAGCAGTAGCTTTTTGGCTTGCATCCCAAGTCAGTGCTCCTTAATTATTTATCACTTTGTCATTATTTATAACAAATGATTATGAATGGGAACACCTGTTTCACTATATCTAAACATGGTCCTTCTGTTCCTGTTCTGCTCCTATTACTTTGAAGCTACTTGGTTAGATCATTATCGCCTTCTAGCCTGAAAAAGGCTGAATTAAATAAGCTAGTGTTATGAATTGCTATGTCCTTTAACAAGAATTACCCAAACACAGAGAGGTACTATTGAATCCCAATGTACATATCTGCTAATCCGCCTTTAAATTATCATGGTCTGCCCATAGTCATGTTGGAGCAGAAATAAGTAGGCTCCTCAAAGCTTTCCTACTGTATCAGCAAAATTGTCCCTAACTATAGAAAAAAGGAGAAAAAATGGCAGGGAAAGGCAGGGATCCAGAGGGACACAGTGTCCTGCTTACTATCTGAGTTAGCTGAACACACAGGACAGCAAACTCTTCCATTTACAAGAGAAGGCTGATGAAACTAAGCTGATGGGGGAATGTCAGATGAACTATGACCTCTGAATGGCAATTAATTTGTCTTGATCCTGTGATGGTGCAAGAGGCATACTGGCATTGTAACATAGACATTGATGTTGATTGAAAGTGGAAAGCATAGAGATCGTAGAGATCATAGACATCATACATCACATTGTGTGTTTTCCCCCATTATCATGGAAGGTCTGCCTTGATGTGGTCTCTAAACGACTGTCATTTCCATTCTCAATTAACAGAAATTATGAGACAGGCTTAGAGCATATGAAAAGCTTCTGATAGTATGAATAGGACAAAGGTTATGCTGGTGGTGGACATCATGATTAGTATGTGTTCTTGAATTGTGACTCATCTGGCTAAATCCTTGAATTCATGGCTTGGGTGTATGCTAGGTCAGCATTGAGATTCATATTGGTCTCTTAAAAAGCATGGATCCATGACAACTGCGCTACTTTGCAAAAATCTCTATTTAACAGAAGTTTATTGTCTGCGCGCGTCACAGGCACAGCGTGTGATGAGATGTGTCAGAATGTTAAAAAAAAAAAAACAAAAAAAAAACCCAAACAAACCCCAAAACTAAAACTGAGGATCCTAATTTAGATTTTAAAAAGAATAAAGTTACTGTTAAACAATGAGTATGTACTTGTCAAAGCCATTTTATAATTTGTGAGGGAAGTAGACACAATATGGAGTAAAGTTACAGGAGGAAAAAGCATCTGTGCTCCTACAGTAGGCAAAGCGTTCAGCCATTTAAGCATATTACTTTTCAGTAGAAAACAATAAACACTCATGAAAATCTTATATAGTTCTTTTGGCAGAATATGGATAATAGGTAGAGCTGTTGTTGTCTCAATACAATATTTGTTAAATGTTGTCCTTTTTTGGTCTCCATGACCTAATCATGAGACTGTTGTATCATATACAGGCATATTCATCGTTTAACAAATGCTGTTACATGAAACCTGCAACTACATACAGGTATGAATCTAAAAAAAATTCTGTAAAAAATGTCCCATGAAGTTTGGAATATGAGTTTATTTCTCAAAAATGAAGACAACTGAGTGAAACTGTTGGAAAAATAAGTTGAAAGAAAAAAAAAGGCAAACTGTGATTTTGTTACAATTTTTACATGACAATAGGCCAAATCAAAGGTCCATCTAGTCCAACAGTTTCTTTCCAGTCATGGACAGGAGCTGAAGCTTAGGAAACGATCACTTCCTGAGCAGAAAAGAAATAATAATAACTGATTCTTTCTGCCATGTGCTTTTCTACATTACAGAAGTCAACAGTTTAAATACTTCTTGGGAACAGTAATTTCTAATATCCACCAATGGAATTTACCTACTCATAATTTCAAGAGTGAAGGGTAGATCCTACTTATCCTGAGAAGTGATAAATGTACATTTTCCACAGGTTTGTGAACCTCATTTATGATCCTACCAAATACATTTTACTCATCTGTTTTTCAAAGTGAAGAATCCTTATCAATTTCCTTCATGCAAGCTATTCCATGCCTCTTATCCCCCATGTCGTTGTTCTCAGTACTCTTCTATTTCTTCTAATTTTTGTTGTGATAGTATGACCAGTACATGTGCCATTTAAAATTCATACAAGGAACCATTCAATGAAATAGAGATGTTCTTTTGTTCTTTGCCCCTTCTCTAATTGTAGCACCATATTCTGTTTGTCTTCTGACCATACCAAAGACTGACCTTAGTCTTTCAAAGAAATACCTTTAGCAATTCCAAGTTCTCTTTCCTGAGTATTAATGACTCATTTAAAGGTTCTCATTATATACACATTTTTATAAGGTGCTTTTTTTTCAAAAAAAACCCAACAACAACAATCAAAAAGCCATAAAAATTTGAATTCTACAAAACAGAACAGCACAATACATTTCATGCAAATTTGGAACCGATTCATAAAACCCGAAGAATGATGCAGTTAGCAATTATTCATGAGGTGTACAACCTGGTAGTGTAAGTTAAAGGCAAAAAATAAATTCTGTGGTTTAGAAGAATGTGTTCAGTATGTATTGAGGGAAAAAAAGTCTGCATTCTACTAAATGGATAAAATTGTTGATAACAAGGTAGATAAGTCAGAATAATTTTATAAACATTTTTGTCCTCTATTTGGAAAAAGAAAATCAGGATAAAATGCTACAACACAATATAATGCTTTCTACTCCATTAGTAACCAAGGAAGATGTTAAACTTCTATTAGTAATACATATTTGTTACCAGAAAGCTTGGATAACAATTTACATCTGAATTTTGCACAAAGGAACACTTTTAATTAGTGCCCTGAGACATAAATAAGCTCCTGATGACATATTGAAAATACTTAAGAGCTGGAGTCCTCCTCATTTTATCGGAGATAGGTGCCTATGCACTTAAAAAAAAATAATCTGATGAGCATCTACCTGCCTTTTACACAACTAAATACTTTATAATTTTAATTAAAATCTTTTACAACTAATAATTATACCATTAACTAATCCCTTCTGGTGGCTAAATTGAACACCTGCCTTTAATTATGATGACTTGGAAAAAAGAAGCAGCCTGAAGATTAGAGGATTGTAGAATCGGAAATGCAGTGTTGCACAAGTACATTTTGTTTAAATAAAACCATCTTATCAGACAAGTGCCCAATTATCATTTGTATCAGAAAATATTTAATTTTATTCTTATTTGCTTTCAGCAAACATTAATTTCAGTGCATGTAATGCAGAAAAGCAATGATCCTGAAAGCAGAGATCTTGGTTATAGATGATTTGGAAGATTTAGGGAATCAAAATTACTTTTCTTCTTATTGAAATGGTTTCTATTCTCTGATTGTGCTTGTAGACTGTGGGCAAATGCTCAACAACATCAGCCTCTATTAATCTGTGAGCAAGGTAGCTTAGTAAGAACCGTACTACAGATTAGAAACTGCTTATAACAAAACAAAGCAACTTAACGATCCCAGGCACTGTTTAAATCTGAGTGAAAAAGTACTCTCAACATTTGGACAATAGAGCTGCAGTTTTAATCTATTCTGGAAAGCTTAAATTATACCTGAATTTTTGGCAATCAAAAATATTCCTACAATGTGGATGATGTGGGCTATCAAATTGAAATCACTTACTCCTTCTATATGGGTATTGTGGGCTGGATAGATGACTTTTATTAAAGAATTAGGCTAAATATGTTCTTTACACCATGCACATTTTTGCTTTTTGAATAAAAATACATAAGAATGACTTTTGAAAAAAACGTATCTCAGGTTGTGTGCAACACTAATGATTTTCATAGGCTGGCAGAATCATAGGCTACATCTGTAACATCTGGAAGAGGAAACTAGATGGTGCAACTGGGGTTCAAACTTGGCATTGGCAAAAACCCGTGTACACAGTTATGTTGTCAGTACAGACCCTTTCACGTGTAAGTAAAACAACGGATTGGAAGGGACCTCTGGAGATTGTCCAGTCAAACTTTCCACTAAAAAATGCCATTTTATATGTTAAAACACTTTGTTTGGGGCCTCATCCAGTTGAGTTTTGAAAAACGGGAAAGCTGAAGATTGCACAGCTTCTCTGTTCTCCTGTTCTTGTCGTCAGTCACTCTCATTGTGATTTATTCTTCTCTTTCTCCTTATATTTAACCAGAATTTTCCTTTTTGCAGCTTGTTTTCACAGTCTCTTGCGCTCTGAGAAGAGCTTTGTTTTGTCATCTCTATAGTTCTCTGTTATGTATTTGAAGACAAAAGTCTCCTCACCATTTTCCCCTCACAGCCGAATAAACCAGCTCCCTCAGCCTCTCCCTGTATTTCTTCAATTCCTTAGTTTTCCTTGGCATATTGGATTGCATTTACTGATGTAGGCCATTGCTTGCCACGATAGGTTCTCTAGCCATCATGCTCCCAGCTGTGACTAACATCCAAGATTCCTTCACTTTGGAAATTTTGTAAATTTTGTAAATTTATTATTATGAAATTCCATTAGAACCTCTGAATAAGAGCAGAAAAAAATATTTTTATTGCTTCTAGGGTAAAATCATCTGAATTTCTCTTCAGGCCGGATATCTTAACTTTGAAAAACTATGCATTATTAAGCTGTGTAAATGTCCTTTGCAGTGTTCAGCTTTGTTTCTGTGTCAGCTGTCTCCTAATTTCCCCATAACTCTGCTCTCTATTGAGCCATGGAGTTCTTGCTTTATTGTTCAGTGCTTCGATTTCTATTACTATGAACCCTCTACTCCCTCCACTTGTGCTTCCTTCTTCTAGAAAGTTTGGAATACTAAATCAAGAGTTATAAACTCAATCTAAAAAATATTTTGCAGGGGTTTTATGTGTTTCAATAATTCACTACTACCATGAAAATGAGGAATAGTCTACAAAAATAGTATTAAAAAGAGAAGCAAAGGCAAAAGAATATTGAAACCAAGGATGAAGCCATTATATTTCACCAGTTGATGCTATTTCAATAAATCAGCTGATCTGCACAATAAATATGAAAGATAAACCAGATGTTTCAGTCATCACTTCAAATCTTCAGGACTAGCTGATCAAAACCTGAATCTAAATTTTGCATCTTCTTAAGTATTTATAACAAAGTGCTGGATGTTAACATCTTTAAGTGTGTAAGATTCAGAATCAGGGCAATGATCACATCTCAGAGACACTTCTAGATAGTAAGTTGGATTTTGGTTTATATTTTTTCTTTAGCTTACTGTGACTGTGCTAAAGGTAGCATACCTGACCCTGTGCAGATGTCCCTCAGCACTAGAGAGTCTTTGGATGATGAAGAATGATTGAGGAGGTACTTTTAATTAGTCATTTCCCATGAGAGGGAGGATGATTGTCCCCAAACCCAGGAAATTCCAGCTGTCGGCATGAAGGTATTATTTGCAAAAAGTACATATTCGACAGCTGTTAAAACCCAAGTTTACTCCTGAGCTGCATATTTAATATGTTTACAACATAAATAAGGATTTAACCCATTATCTTTATGTAATCTCATCTTTCAGTGATGACCCAGAGAACTGCCACCTGAGCCCAATGAAATAGATAATCAAAAGCACTTAAAAAACAGGTTTGGAAGGATGTGGCACAACATTTGTTTCTGATGTGAAACCTCACTCCTCTGGAAAGTCAAATTTACTGGGATAAATTCCTTGATTTTTTTTTTTGGTTTGTGCTGTGCCTTCTTCAGACACATCACCCCCTTTCACAAGGTCACTTTGAAATGAGCCACCAGGTAAACTGCAGTTAGAGAAACAGAAGGGAAGTGAGAAACTCATGCAAAAGTCCTTGACCTATAGAAAGTGATGGGCATTGCAGTGATGACAATAGAGAGAGCATGATGGGAAGTTTCAGTAGAGACACTCACAAGGAAATGTAGGAAAACTGGCAAATATTGTAAATGACTGGTATAAAATATTGCTCTTCCTTCAAAGCAAAGCCACAGTGTACTATGTAAGAAATTCCAGTTATTATATCTAATTACAAGGAAGTGTAAATCACCATGGATTTTTATTTCTAAATCCTAACTTTAATAAAAAAAATAATTAACATCTACACAGAATATTCTGGTGAAGCCTACCTGAAATATTACATTGATTTCCAGGGTATCATATAGCCTGGCTGAAATGAATGTGCAGTAAGACGCTTGGGGAGAAGAAACTGAAAAAATGAGCAGGCTAACAATATTTATTTGTGAAATGTCCCAATTATGTATAGCTTCATCCAAAGGATAAAGGCTTTTCCTCTAATGTTTGCTCCTAATAACGTTAAGGTCTTGAATCTTCAGTGCACTTAAAAGCAGTTTTAAAATTTCTTTGCAGCTTAGGGATGGATTTTAGCTTGTATTTCTGCATTTTGTTAAATTAAAAAAAAAAAAAAAATACATGAGTACTTAAGAATGTATAAAGTTATGAAGGGGTCAGAGTGCCATGGGGTACCATGGAGAAAATATTTAGGATGTCAAATAAAATATATAAAACAACGAAAAAAGGCTGAATATGGAAAAAGTTAGAACATGGAAAAATCCAAAAGAAAATACACACTATTTGATAATCTTTAAAGCAGGATATTAAGGCAGTGGGAAATATTTTATTCTGTCTGGAAAAGTAATGATCTAATACTAAATCTTTTCTTTCCTTCAGAAGCAATGATGTATAATTAGATGTAGTGATATGCATCTTATTATAGACAACATCTGATTCATACATGTTTATATCAATTGAATAGGAGCTGCTATACTGTGGTATTTACTCAGAAGACTGAATACTAATAGAAGATTAAACAGGCACCGAGCTGGGAGGTTGTAATAAGACCCCTTCTAAATATACAGAAGGGTGAATTTTGGACACTGAAAGACTGAGTATTGAGTCAATCTAATCCAAGCCTTCCCAACCTGATGCAGCTCTATCTCAAAAACAAATGCTCATAGCTGCCAGCGAGGGTTTTTTGTACCTTTACTACTCTGAGAAGATGAGTTACCTACTTCACTGCTGAAATGATTGGTAATCTCCTAATTTCCATATACCTTCAGGGTCAGAATTACTGACAGCTAAATACACTCAGAGATGCCTTGGGGAGTCCTGAAAGGCACCAGAAGTGAATCCACTTCCAAATTGTTTTTCCATAGTTGTTTATGTTTCCCTTCTCTATCTAGGATACCACAGATACTCTGTGTTTTGAATATACGGTGGGAAAGTATTTTTGTCTATAAGATTTTTAGAGAGAGATTGTAGTAGGGTCTGTGAGCCCAAGTAAAAAGGACCGATGTAGTGTGAAATTAGAGTTGAAAGTGATTAACACAATGGAAAGGTTCTGCCCTGTAACTCTTCAATGACCTTCAGATCTGATATGTAAATGTGTAGCAAAGCAGATCAAGCAGAATTTGTACGGCTAAGACGGAAATTCTCTTTCACACAGCACATATAAATTATTCAGGCATTGCTTATATCTGTATTTACTGCTCAGCTATCTCAGCCTTCTCCCCCCCCGGTTTTCTTTTCTGCTTCTTTGGAAGGCATTGCTCTTTCTTTCTGAGGTAGTAAGGAGAAGCTGTATCCCTGCTTCTAACAAGACATGCCAAATTCATATTTTGGATCCTCTGTAACCTGCCACTGAGATTTGACGATGGCTTTACTGCAGCAAACACCTTTGATTTTGGATGTTTTAAAGAGGAAAACCCTTTCCTTCCTTCCCTTTCCATTTGTGTCAATAGAAGATCCCACTTCAGCCAAGTACATGAATATATATGTAATTTTACACACCTGAGGGCTCATGCTTACTTAATTTACCATGTTTTAAGTCTGGTGAAGAGGACGGTAGGACTCTTCTTGCCTTTTTTTTTCAAATGGTTATGCGGATTTGATTTTTTCTAGCAGGTGGGTCAGGCATAAACCCCCACAGCAACTCGGGAAGCTTGGCGTCCTCTTATGGCTGCCTACCTTCTGAGGAGCCCTACAACACTGGTACGTGCATTAAATCATGTAGACACTGACCTGCAGGTCATATGAAAAAGCAGTCACAGGCGAGGCGGTGACATGGAGCCCTTGAATGGGTCTGTGGTTGTTCCCACTCTATTGAAGTCAAGAAACTTCTATTCAAACCCAGAATTTTCTATAACAAAATATCAAATAGGTGGGTGCGAGAAGATAAAGTGCTAGATTAAAATGGATGCAAACAGCGGAATCTGTGTATAGAGCCAAATTCAGATTTCATTAAAGTGATCTGGAAGATATCGCCTCTAACACGATCAGGATGGGGGTCTGGGCAGAATTGCAACAGTGAAATCCTGTCCATATAGGCTGTGCAGAGCAATAGGCATTTAAGAGCATTGTAATGTTAAAAATACCTTCACTTCTGTGGTGATTTTAATCTTACATAGAAATGTGTTCAGTAAAAACATGAGTACAGTTAAACAACTGTTTCTTCTCCTTCACTTTTATCACCATTGATAGAATAATAATAATCAGGAAGCAGATACAAATGTAAAGCCAAGCTGTTAAGAAGCTAAACCACACAAAATAATAGTGCTTCCTGTGGCTGTACTTTTCTTCATATTTTCTACTAATAATTTTTATTATCCATAAACGACAGTGCTTCATAAGAAATAAGCAAATATTGTGAAGGTGTTTCCATAAACATTCATTCACCATATGAAATGTATTCATGCCATTATTTCTTGCCCTGGTGGGTGTGCTTTCACAGACAACTTGTGTTAGTATAATGCTAGAGGAAAGAGAATTTTAAGCTTCCTTAATTTCCCTGAGGAAAAAAAAAAAAAAAAATAAAAGAAATCACACAGCTTTCCCACAAGTTTATTGACAAATCAGTAATAGTGAAATTATCAGGTGATTTCTGTAATAGCTCATAAGTATGTATAGACATACACAGTGAAACACACATGGAGACATTACAGTTGGATAAGCAATAAAAAAAGGAAAATAACAACCTGCTTGGTGACACCTTTATTCTTAGATTCAAATGCAGCTCTGCAGTTTTCAGGCAACAAAAATATCAAACGCAACAGAAGTGTATTTGTATTGAAAGGAGTCACCGTGATATTTATGATGAAGGAAAATTAAGAGCAAGTGACCAAGGCAAAACCCTCACAAATGCAATGAGAATAACTTGAGCCCAAAGAGCCCCAGGCCCTATAACCTGTCACCAAATAAAAGTTGTTTACTTGCTTTGTCCGTTTACGTGCAGGATGCGCTAGCTGTGACTGTCTGCACCTCCCCAGGGTACAAAGGTGAGGATCAACCCCCCTCCAAGTGCAGTGGGAAGAAATTCAGTTCCCACAGCATGGACGCTCCTCTCCACAAGCTCAGGACTCACAACACTAAAAGTAAATCACTGCGATGGGAGGTGATATAAAGCCAGATTTGATGCACACCTGCTAAACAGCAAGATCAAACATCACAATAGGCCCCTCAGTCCTCTTTTCTTCCTCGTCTCTGATCTGCTATTATTTCTATTCCCCAGTTCATGCTTTAAAAAAAAAAAAAAACCAACAATGTGGTAAGTATTACCTCCATTCCTGGTTTAAGATAATTGAAGCTAATAATAATATTAAAGCAAGCATGCATTTTCTTCACAGTGTCTTGGCTTTTTTCAGTATCTTAGCTTTCTACACTGTTTGGTAATTTATTCTAAAAATCCATTAAAGGCTTAGTAATTTCCAATAATGAGCACATTATCATGAGTATTCCTGTACCCAAAACCTTTAAAATAGAATAGATAGGAGGGAAAAACAAAAGTAGCAGATGATTGTTGCAGATGATCGTTGAAGCTGGACCCTAATATCTGCTTATAATTATTCTGATGCTATTAATTCTATCGCATTAATTCTACTGATATGATTAGTTACTTGTGCTTTCACTAGGAAATTTAAGAAGGAGGAGGTCAGGCCTCAAATATTTCCTTTCTTATTAGAGACTACAGAGATAATCCAGGATTTATGGAGGTTTTTTGGGCTTTGAGGCAGTAGCTACTGATGGATGAAATGTTTTATGTATTGGAAAGGGAAGGGAAACAGACAAAACAGAGCAATGCATTTCTGCACAGTCTCTTGAGCGAGAAGCATAAATGTCTGGTTATTATTTCTGATTTGCTTTCAACTCTTCAACTCAAGTTTAAAGATGCTACAGAAAGATTAAGCCTTAGAATTGTCTGTCTCAGATGTTATGGATGTAAATGTATTTCATTAAAGGAGGAATGTGTTTAAATAGGAAAAGTAATCAAGTGAAATCTCAGCTCATAGACATCAATGGAAGCTTTCACATTGCTTTCAGTGGAGACAGCTTTTCACCGAGACGTTTCATTTAGAAATCAAGTCAAAACCTCTTTCTTTTTTCTCCCATCTCTGTATTTCAGAAAAAAAAAATAAAAATGAGTCACTGAAGCTCACTGAACAAAAAAATATTAAAAATCCAGATGAATCTTATTCAACTATGTAGCTGTGCCAGTGAAAGAGAAAAATGGTTTTGGAAATTTCCCTGCATTTTAGCACTATTATTAGCTGTAGCCCCTAGATGGTGCTGCTACAAACGGTCTTGGGAGTCAACCAAACACATAGACAATTAGACCGAGGAAAAGCTATTTATCATTTGTGGTGAAATTTACACCAAAATTTACCTTGTTCTTTACCTGAAAGTCCATGCTTAATATTTATTTTTTTTTTAAGTGTGTAAGGAGCATGCAAAAATCATACTTGTGAAAATAACATTAAATTATGCTAAAGGATGTCAAACTTCATATCAGAAATGTGAAAATATCTGCATCATCTTATGAACCCCTTTTAGTATTACAGGTTAGTTATGAGGCATAGTTGGCTAAAAGTTGGGTGGCGTTTTGTGGGTTTTCTAAGGTTATGATTGACCTCATGTAACTTTCAGGGTGGGGTTCAGTTCCATATTCAGACACGAGAATTTATATAACTCTATGTGATCTATGTGACCTTGTCATTCAGCTAGTGCTCCGATGAGACACAAATCTTCTGTGTTATATCCATGACACCCGTGAGGATGTCTCAGGTATACCAGGATATCTCAAATGGTACAAGAAATCGGTATATAGACAGATGAATCCTGATCCAGAGATTAGGTTAGATGAAATCCACATGTAATTCGAAGACACTGAGGAACTGAATAACCAATGTTGTGCTGGAGAGCTTGGAAATCAAGGGCAGAAGATAGCAAAAATATGCTCTTGCCTATGCTAAAAACAAAGTACTTCATATTCATGGAAACACATTATACAGTAATAGGAAGCCATCAGCTTTGATTGTCTCTCTGCTTCTTTCACACCTCCTAAACTATAAGGACCGAACTCAAGAGACAAGCTGACTTTGAAATCTAGCTATTAAATTTGCTTGCAATCATCTGGAAAGGGAATAGCACACAAAGAAACCAAACTATAAACATGTTCCCTGGAGACAAGTTTAGGATAAGACATTGTCATTGTCACAGAAAGTTAAAGAAAGGAGAGAACTTTGCATTGAAGAAGGTAATTTCTTTTCCATGTCTGGCTATAAGATTATGTGGATGAGGTGACAAACAAAGTGTGAAGGAAGGGGTATGTTAGTATTTGCCAGTAATATTTGTGCCCTGCTGAAAGTGCAACTTGGAAAGGGTGCTCAGGTGAATTCCTCAATGGGAGGTGATGATACGTACATGCTTATTCCTATGTTGGCGTTAGTCAATGTTGTCTTTGGACATCAAAAATTTGTGTAAGAAAAGGCCACTCAGAGGAAGTCCAACCAATAATCCATTGTTCTGTTCATTATTCACCCTGCATGGAGTGACTGCAAAACAAATTGAAAATATTCTCTTTTCTCAGCTGCATTGTTTTTATAGCCATTTTGCCTGAGTGTCCTTACACAAGCGCTTGGAAGAAAAAAAGGTCTAGTGAATTTATGGCCACATAAGATCCATCATCCACAGGATCTTTATTTTATATTATTGTCAGAGCACCAGAGGTTGTAAGTCATAGTTGTCATCAGTGTACTAGAGTACCTGACAGGTTTCCCTGTTCTTTCTCCAGTGACATTTTGATATTTTGGAATTTTTATTGTGATCTGTGAGCGTGTAGGTGAATGAGTAGCTCATGTGTAAGTCATGAGATGAGACCAAACAGCAAAAGCAAAGGCCAGCAGTGGTATCAGAGATGAGCCCCCTCCCTCCAATCTATAAATGCAAAAAGCAGTCTGAGGATGAGTAGGTAAGATACCTACTATGTAAAATATGAAAATGTGTAAATAGCTACTGCATATCTACATATCTACCTAGATAACTCAATTTCCTATATAACTGAGAAGAAAAAAATACATCAGCTAATGTTAAAAAGCACAGATTTTTTAAATAGCAATCATATTAAAAGAAAGATAAACATCGTCAAGGCTGGTTTGGGAAGTAGATCTGAGACGTCTGAACACCTCATGCCTAGCAATAAATGCAGGTGGTATCAAGTGCCAAAGGAAGGAAAATATCTAAAAAATCTACATAAACATCATATTTTTACAGGCTGAGCTAAAAGGAAACTATTTTGTCATACAGTCCATTTCTACCAACCCCCCCCCATATGAATAAGGATCCATTCTGGAAAGAAACAAAAATAAAAAAAAGAAAAAAATAAGGTGTCTGTAAAATTCCATTGCTTTTTTTGTGCATCCTGATGTGATTTCCATGATTTGGGGCAATTTTTCCCATTGCCTGTTCTTTAATTTGCCACGAGAAACCTGCAGCCGCACTTAGAATGGAAGTGAAAGACAGGATGATATAAATAAAAATGACAGGGACATGCCAAAACTCCAAGGATACTTCATACAGCACCCAGATAAAGGTTTTTAAAGCATTTTCTAAAGGCTAACCTGTCTCTAGTCCCTTCTCCCACAATGGCTTAATGTTATCCAAACGAAGGTCATTCCAGTTGAGAAAAGGGCAAAGAACCACACACATTTCTTTGTAGTACGATGAATAACATAGGTCAGAAATGCTTTCCATGCATCACTTGTACAGGACGTTAGTATGAGGTTAGGATGTAACAATATATATCCAATCAACTTTGTATTTACCTCCGAGGTAGACCAGCGTTACCTCAGGGAATCTCTCTCCAAAGACACGAAGTTTTCCTGGCTGTGTCTGCTGGTGTGGGCTGGGCTACGCGTGAGTCTGGGTCAGAGCCAGAGCACCAGCAAGCATATAATCTGCACTGAGAAGTTTAACATTTCCAGCAAATAACCCCAAAGACTGTTGTACCTCTGTACTCAGCACTGGTGAGGCCCCACCTCGGGTAGTGTGTTCAGTTTTGGGCCCCTCACTGCAAGAAAGATATTAAGGTGCTGGAGTGGGTCCAGAGAAAGACAATGAAGCTGGTGAGGGGTCTGGAGCACAAGTCTTGTGAGGAGCGGCTGAGGGAGCTGGGGGTGTTCAGCCTGGAGAAAAGGAGCCTGAGGGGAGACCTTCTCGCTCTCTACAACTACCTGAGAGTGTAGCAAAGTGGTGGTCAGTCTCTTCTCCCAAGTAACAAGTGATAGCACAAGAGGCATTGTACTCAAGTTGTGCCAGGGGAGGTTTAGACTGGATATTAGGAAAAAATTCTTAACCTAAAGGGTTGTCAAGCATTGGAACAGGCTGCCCAGGGAAGTGGTGGAGTCACCTTCCCTGGAGATACTTAAAAGATGTGTAGATGTAGTGCTGAGGGACATGGTTTAGTGGTAACTTGGCAGGGGTTGGTTGGTGGTTGGACTTGATGATCTTAAAGGTCTCTTCCAGCCAAAACGATTCTGATTCTACTATTATTTTGAGATAACACCACACTGCACAAGGAAGACTGAGCTCGGCTCCCACTTAATCCCTACCAATGCAGGTAGTGACCCCTCTACATGCTACCTTGAGAAGATGAAATGCAGAATAGAGTATGGCTGACTTTCTTGTAATCCCGTCTCTTAAATTTTGCAGAAATGAGGTCCACAGCCACAGCACAGCTTGGTACTGCACTCCCATAGCGTCAAATCCTCAAACACAAAGATGAGATTTAACCACAGCCAGTTGGTGGCTTTCACCTCTTGAGCCCTTCCCGTTTTCTCCGCACTGTGTGTGCTATACAGCATGCTCTTTCTGTGGGTTTAACGGGATTACACTCCAGCAGTAATGCTATGGCTGTTGGCCGTGCTGCAGGGAGGGTGCAGCAGGATAGGGCTGTACAATACCTCAGGTTGGAGATCTGCCTTCCCCTGTGTTACAGCTTCGGCTAGGGCCAGCAATGAATATGTAGAGAAGTAAAAGAAATATGTCTGTTAAAAAGCAATCCTTTTTCTATACCTCCCACATTCCGGGAATCGATTTAGGATTTCCTAGGTGACAGGTAAGGCCAGTTATAAGGATAACTGGCAGGTTGAGATATTTTTGCCTCCTAGGCCTCTGGCACAGATTATAGTTAATGTTAGTGACATGACAAAATTAAATGTGGGTCCATCTCCCATCATTAGGAAGCTTGTCTTCCCATAGTAATTTTTGAGATTATAGGAAGCCTTTTTCCCAAGTTCATTTTTGCGGCTATATTGTGACTTTGACTCCTCATGAATGACTGGAAAAAGGACGTTACACTTTTGGCCAGTCACTCAAGGGGAAGAGTATTTGTGAACGTGTGCATTAAAAAAAACAAATTTTCAGGGTGGGGCTATCTGGTGGAAGGTTTTGACAGCCAGCTACAGATATTATTCCACATTCAAGCACTTTACATCACTCCACTTCGCGTAACACCAATCAGATGAAGCTCTGTGTCCACAGTCATGTTTCCTTTGTGTCTGTTAGGATTGCCAAGCAGTTGTCGTACCTTGCTGTATTACTCAGCCCCCCAATGCTGAAAATAACTTCTGTGAGTCATACAGATGGAGCTTCGATACCTGTACATTCAGCCTCCACAACATTGCTCACTGAAACCTACAGAGGCTTAAAGAGAGGCTCATGAGATGTTGGCATTTGCAAAAAAAAAAAAAAAAAAAGAATCACAGAACCTCAGAATTACAGAATCACAGAATCTTCATGGTTGGAAAGGACCTTTGAGATCATCGAGTCCAACCAAACAACCTACAATCTCTGCCATTAGAGCATGCCCTGAAGTGACACATCTAGACGTTTCTTAAACACCTCTAGGGATGGTGACTCAACCCCCTCCCTGGGCAGGCTGTTCCAGTGCCTGACCACTCTTGCAGTAAAGTAATTCTTCCGAATATCTAATCTAAACCTCCCCTGCCGCAACTTCAGACCATTTCCTCTGGTCCTGTCATTATTCACCTGGGAGAAGGGGCCAACAGCCACCTCTCTCCAACCTCCTTTCAGGGAGTTGTAGAGGGCAATGAGGTCTCCCCTCAGCCTCCTCTTCTCCAAGCTAAACATGCCCAGCTCCCTCAGCCTCTCCTCAGATGACCTGCTCTCCAGACCCCTCACCAGCCTGGTAGCTCTGCTCTGGACACGCTCCAGCACCTCAATGTCCCTCTTGTACAGAGGGGCCCAGAACTGAACACAGCACTCGAGGTGAGGCCTCACCAGTGCCCAGTACAGAGGCACCATCACTTCCCTGCTCCTGCTGGCCACGCTGTTCCTCATACAAGCCAGAAGGCTGTTGGCCTTCTTGGCCACCTGGGCACGCTGCTGGCTCATGTTAAGCTGGCCGTCCACCTGCACCTCCAGGTCCTTTTCTGCCGGGCAGCTTTCCAGCCACTCTTATTTGAAAAAAACAAAACAAAAACAAAAACAACCCCCCCCAAAAAAAAGCTCAAAGCAAATTCTTCCTTGAAGTTACTGGATTTCTATGCCTTTAATATAAACCCAGAAAAGATTCAAGAGGGCAGGTGATGTCAGTTGCAACTCTGCTTCCTCCAGTTTCTCACAAAAGCATTTCCCTAAGCTAACGTGCTGTTTTAAAAGTCAAATCTGGGGATTATTTGCTACACATTTCTTGTAAAATCAATGAGGAGAAAAATATACCTAAAACCCCACATTTTATTACAGCTCAGAAATTCTTCAGTGCCCTAAGCCAGCCTGTATGTTGTAATTTGTGATTTCCAGCCACTCTTCCCCAAGCCTGTAGCGTTTCTTGGGGTTGTTGTGACCAAAATGCAGGACCCGGCACTTGGCCTTATTAAACCTCATACAGTTGGCCTTGGCCCATCGATCCAGCCTGTGCAGGTCCCTCTGTAGAGCCTTCCTACCCTCAAGCAGATCAACTCTGCCACCTAGTTTGGTGTCATCTGCAAACTTACTGAGGGTGCACTCAGTCCCCTCATCCAGATCATTGATAAAGATATTAAACAAAACTGGCCCCAAAACTGAGCCCTGAGGAACACCCAGAGGATTTCACCCCATTAATCACAACTCTCTGGGCACGGCCATCCAGCCAGTTTTTAACCCAGCCAAGAGTACACTTGTCTATGCCATGATTCACCAGCTTCTCCAGGAGAAGGGGAGGTGTGGGGGACGGTGTCAAAGGCCTTACCAAAGTCCAGATAGACAATGTCCACAGCCTTCCCTGCATCCAGAAGGCGGGTCACATGGTCATAGAAAGAGATCAGGTTGAAAAAAGAAAAAAAGAGCTGTTTCCACAAACATTAAATGTAGTCGCAAAGCAGTCCACAGTTCCTTTTACATAAATCCCACCTGAGCTAAGGTGAGATAAGGATACTTGTTCTTATCTGAGCTGTTCACTCTGTGTACAGAAATACATTGCATGCTAAGTTCAAAGCCAGGACTATGATTTTACCAGAACACACTGAGGAAGGATTAGTGTCAGAGTTTGTGTTTGTGAAAGCATTTATAAAATGAAATCAGAGCATTACACTTGGTGTTTGTAAAGCACAAAGGAAAATGCATTAGGTTTTTAAAAGGTGGGGTCAGACTTTTTAAATACAGACATCTAAATTGCATGTTACACTCAGAAAACACCCTGTTAGTTTATGCAATCTCAATAAATTACTGTGTATGTATTGTTTTCAATCTTATGTACAGTTTTCTTTAGGATTATACATGTTATGAACTCAGAAGATATCCTTCCCTCATCTGCCTAGGTGTTGTATTGCATTTATCCTCTGCAACATGTTGAAGGATCTCAGTATCACTACTCTTTGGTCTGCTGGCCCTTCTCTGACAAGAACATATGAAGCCACTAAACCATTGAAATGGGAACCCTAAAGCTCAGATGGGCATATGAAATTAAGGAGGAAACTCCTAGCTTATATGATACAATGTGATCATTCCGAAAAAAATGTGCTTTTTCTCTCCCAAAGCTCCAAATGGCTATCCTATCTTAAAGGGCTGAATGTTCCTCCTCGTCTTGCAGACCTGGCGGATCACAAGGATGCTAGCATTGAGCACCAGGAGGTAACCCAGACTTCCAAGCTGTCCAGTCAAGCTGAAGAAGGTATGAAAAGAAATATGAACTCCAAATCTACTATCAAGATAGTGTCTAATAGCTAGACTCCCAGTCTTGGCTTATACGATATGAAAATTGCAGCAAATTGCAGCAAAGAACATCAGGAGTCTGATGCAATTTAGAATAGTAAGAGGGCCTCAATGCATAAGAACATATAAGATTCTGCTGCTTTAACTCAAAAATTATGCCTACTTAGTGTGGCTGTAAAATAAAAAAAATCACTTTAGATAGAAGGAAACTAGAAGAATTTTCAGGAAAGATTTAACAAGATATTCTAGGAAGTCCAGGTTGGAATACCCTACAAGAAAATTCATAATATCAGCACTCAAGTCTTTTGTTTCATTTATTAGTGGAAAATTGTGAATTACTCCAAAAATAGAGTCCTGGAGGTTATTAATACAAAATCGGAGTAAATAGAAAATCAGACTTATTTCTTGTGGTCAAGCCTTCCAGGAAAATAGTACAAAAGAACAATTTGTAAGCATGTCCCAAGGAGGATGATGAAAATACATTCAGGTAGCATGTATGACACTAGCTTTTAGGACCAATACTATAATATAATGGATGCCACTTTATACTACAGGCAAGAGGCACACCTGATGTTCTAAAATCCAGTCGTCTTCATCTCATTTACCTATTATATCAACAGAAAAAGGAAGACTAGGGAAAATATAGGTCCACTGATGAATGAGACGGGTGCCCTAGTGGTGGAAGACACAGAGAAGGCAGAGTTACTGAATGCCTTCTTTTCTTCGGTCTTCACTGATAAAGCCGTCCCTCACACATCCCATACCCTGGAGGCAAGGGGGAAGGTCCGGAGAGAGGAAGATTTTCCCTTAGTTGAGGAGGACCGGGTCAGAGACCACTTGGCCAAGCTGGACATTCATAAGTCCATGGGCCCTGACGGGATGCACCCGCGAGTGCTGAGAGAGCTGGCAGATGTTATCGCTAGACCACTCTCCATTGTCTTTGCAAGGTCATGGGGAACAGGAGAGGTGCCTGAGGACTGGAGGAAGGCTAACGTCACTCCAATCTTCAAAAAAGGCAAGAAGGAGGACCCAGGGAACTACAGGCCGGTTAGTCTCACCTCTGTCCCTGGGAAGGTAATGGAGCGACTCATTCTGGATGTCGTCTCCAAACACATAGAGGAACAGGAAGTTATTGGAAGTGGTCAGCATGGATTTACCAAGGGCAAATCATGCCTGACCAATCTGATAGCTTTCTATGATGTTATAACGGGTTGGCTGGATGAGGGGAGAGCCGTAGATGTCATCTACCTTGACCTTAGCAAGGCTTTTGACACTGTCTCCCATAACATCCTCATTGGGAAGCTGAGGAAGTATGGGCTAGACGAGGTGACAGTGAGGTGGATCGAGAGCTGGCTGAGTGACAGAACCCAGAGGGTTGTGATCAGCGGCACAGAGTCCAGTTGGAGGCCTGTAACGAGTGGTGTCCCTCAGGGGTCAATACTTGGACCAATTTTGTTCAATATATTCATTAATGACCTAGATGAGGGGACAGAGTGTATCCTCAGCAAGTTTGCTGATGATACCAAGCTGGGAGGGGTGGCCGACACTCCAGAGGGCCGTGCTGCCATCCAGCGTGACCTGGACAGGCTGGAGAGCTGGGCAGAGAAGAACCTAATGACGTTCAACAAAAGCAAGTGTAGGATCCTGCACCTGGGAAGGAAGAATGCCAAACACCAGTATAGGTTAGGGGCGGACATGCTGGGAAGCAGCTCTGAGGAGAAGGACCTGGGGGTCCTGGTAGACAGCAAATTATCCATGAGCCAGCAGTGTGCCCTTGTCGCCAAGAAGGCCAATGGCATCCTGGGCTGCATAGGGAAGACTGTGGCCAGTAGGTCGAGGGAGGTCATTCTCCCCCTCTACTCTGCACTGGTGAGGCCACAACTGGAGTACTGTGTCCAGTTCTGGGCTCCCCAGTTCAAGAGGGACAGGGAACTACTGGAGCGAGTCCAGCGAAGGGCAACCAAGATGATTGTGGGACTGGAGCACCTCCCTTATGAGGAAAGGCTGAAAGAGCTGGGACTCTTTAGCCTGGAGAAGAGAAGGTTGAGGGGGGACCTGATTAATCTTTACAAGTACCTAAAGGGTGGGTTTAAGGAGGACGGAGCCAGGCTCTTTTCAATGGTTCCCAGCGACAGGACAAGGGGCAATGGGCACAAGCTAGAACATAGGAAGTTCCGTTCAAATACACGGAAAAACTTCTTTACAGTGAGGGTGACAGAGCACTGGAACAGGCTGCCCAGGGAGGTTGTGGAGTCCCCTTCTCTGGAGATTTTCAAGACCCGCCTGGATGCAGCCCTGAGGGATGTGCTTTAGGCAATCCTGCTCTAGCAGGGGAGTTGGACTAGATGATCTCTAGAGGTCCCTTCCAACTCTGAAGATTCCGTGATTCCGTGATTCCGTGATTACTGAAATCTAATTTGGAACAATACAGAGACTAAAACAATGAATATAAATATTTCCTTAAATCTGAATGATTGAAAGGTTTTGATAAACTGGACTACATGCAATTGGTATGGTTACTGCACGCCCAAAAGTAAATCTGCAGCTGCTTTAAATGGGGCTGTGCTAACAGACACCACTGGAACATTCGGTAGATAGATTCTGTGCAAATGAGAACAGCCCTTGTTGCTGTTCATCTTCAGTAAACGTGCTAAATAAACAAGTGGCAACTGTTTAATATGTAATAACTTTTTTTTCACTGTCTTTTAAAATCAACTTGAATGCTCATTAGGGAACCTAAACTGAGATGTGTTAATAGGAGTGTCACATTTTCAGGCGATAACCCAACCATTAGCACGTGTCACTGATACAAATCTATTTGTTAAGCTACATTATAATTCTGAAAGAATTTGTAACCATAATAGCAATAAGCCTTCTTGTAAATAAGCTGCTTGTTTGTGACTGAGGAGAACAGAGGGATACAAATCATATCTTTTTAGAATTATTTTGGAATATCTTCCTGTTTTCTGAAATTTAAAATACCCCAGGATTACGTGTTCCAGGATATTTAACATTTTTAAGTCCAACAAATATATTCCGAGAGCAGCTGCTAGTACAAATTTAATATAAATAATCATGCTTCATTTTCTGTGCCGATGGACTCTGTATTGGGTTAGCGTGGCAAGGTTTTGGTAGCAGGGGGGCTACAGGGGTGGCTTCTGTGAGAAGTTGCTAGAAGCTTCCCCCATGTCTGGTAGAGCCAATGCCAGCCAGCTCCAAGACAGACCCACCGCTGGCCAAGGCCGAGCCCATCAGCAACGGTGGAAGCTCCTCTGGGATAACATAGTTAAGAAGGGGAAAAAAAAACAAAAACCAAAACTGGGCAACTGCAGCTGGAAAGAGGAGTGAGAATATGTGAGAGCTCTGCAAGACACCAAGGTCAGTGAAGAAGGAGGGGGAGAAGGTGCTCCAGGCGCCAGAGCAGCGATTCCCATGCAGCCCGTGGAGAAGACCATGGTGAGGCAGGTTGTCCCCCTGCAGCCCATGGAGGTCCACAGTGGAGCAGAGATCCACCTGCAACCCATGGAGGACCCCATAACAAAGCAGGTGGATGCCTGAAGGAGGCTGTAACCCTGGGGAGAGCCCATGCTGGAGCAGGCTGCTGGCAGGATCTGTGGTCCCAATGAGAGAGCAGCCCATGCTGGAGCAGGTTTGCTGGCAGGGCTTTTGACTCTGTGGGAGACCCACGCTGGAGTAGTCTGTTCCTGAAGGACTCTGCACCCCATGGAAGGGACCCACACTGGAGCAGTTTGTGAAGAACTGCAGCCCATGGGAAGGACCCACATTGGAGAAGTTCATGGAGAGCTGTGTTCTGTGGGACGGACCCCATGCTGGAGCAGGGGAAGAGTGTGAGGAGTCCTCCCCCTGAGGAGCAAGGAGCGGCAGAGACAGCATGTGAGGAACTGACCACAACCCCCATTCCCCATCCCCCTGTGCCGCTCAGGAGGAGGAGGTGGAGAAATCAGGAGTGAAGTTGAGCCCAGGAAGAAGGGAGGGGTGGGGGGAAGTTGTTTTAAGATTTAGTTTTTATTTCTCATTGTCCTACTCTAATTTGGTTGGTAATATATTAAATTAATTTCCCCAAGTCAAGTCTGTTTTGCCTGTAATTGGTGGGTGATCTCCCTGTCCTTATCTTGACCCACAAGCCTTTTTTAATATTTCCTCTCCCCTGGTCAGCTGAGGTGGTGAGTGATAGAGTGGCTTTGGTGGGCACCTGGTGTCCAGCCAGGGTCAAACCCACCAGACTCACAGAAGGGCCAACCTCAATTAAGGGTGTAAGCTTCTACAACAATACTGAAGGAGACATCAGGCAGCCTAACTGTGAACACCCATTACTGAATCTGAAATCACCACATTTCAAATGAGACTTTGTCTTACATAACTCAAACAAGGTGTGTACAAGAACACACACTTCTGAAACTCCCTACCTGCTGTTCCCAGCCATGTGCACTTAATACTATATTTTAAATTAAAAGATGACTTCTCATGTGGAATGTAAAATTTGCCTACCAACCAGGAATCTTTTTGGTTTGCTGGCAGGAGTGATACCAATATGAAATCAATTAAAAATATAATCAATTAAATTTACATTTATCAATCCCTATGTCAGGAACATGAGAACACTAATTAGCCTTAATTGCCTTGCTCAGCCTCACCTGGGGCCTTCACCTTCCCTCCTTGCACAGGGTCCCTTTCTGAAGGTACGCCTGTCTCCAGCCTTGTCCTGGCTGGACCTCGGACCTATGTTTTAGGTAGCCTATCTCCAGTCATGTCTCTAGTCCCATCTTCTGGATGGACTTCTGGCCTATGTTACAGCCCTGTCTTGTGCTGCTCCTGACTTTACTCCCTAGAAAGACCCTGGACTGAGTTACCATTATCTATATATCTATATATGTATATACACGTGCTATGAATATGTAAAATGTCTGTATAAAAACACGTTTGACTGCATCTATCTGTCATTTCCCTCTCTAAGTTTACTGAGTAGCATAAAGTTTGGAAAAAAAAAAAGGAAAAAAAAGGAAAATGAGAAGAAACATATAAAATTAATTGTGTTTATCTATATGGTTTTATGCAATATACGTTGAAACCCCATAATTCTCCTTTCCAAACATCTTTATAGCTTCTTACAGGGCAAGGACCATGTCTTCATGTGTGTTAACTATATTCCATCCATTCCAAAGATTTTTGCGCTTCTCCAAGGCCTCTTTATTTCCTATGGAAGGAGTAAATTTGCCTGAGGTTGGGGTCAGGGAATGGACACAAAGAATAATTGCCCTAATAGGAGAGCAAAAAGAAGATCTAGAGGACTAAAATCCAATTGTTTGATTCCTAGATGATTTTAAGTCCATAAAAGCCATTTGCTTTAACCTGGACCTCGTATATCTTCTCTCTCCACCCTGTGCTTGAGTCAAGGCTTTGTTGAGCTTGATGAACCATAGCAAGTTTGTAAGTCAAAATTCTTTTCTTCCCGTCGTTTTGTACAAGCCAAGATCCTCCTGTTGCCATCCAGGTTTCCAGTTTTACTCGTGCACCTCACTACAATGACAGTCTTGTGGGAGGACATACGATGCAAGAGTGGCATGTTTATTTATGTGCTTCATCTGGGAATATTATGTGACAAGTGGAAGCGATGCAAACCCCCTGCTACATACCCTCCACTGGAGCAGTCTGGTTTGTGTGTCAGCTCTTTAGTATAAGGCACAACGTGCTGCATTTTCTGCATTTTCATTCCGTTTGAGCATCTCCCAATCTTACAATGTGTTAACTATCATTTTTACATTAATTCTACTTTTTGGAATCCTTTGAATTCTGTGTAAATTCTCTGCAAAATTATTTATGTGTCTCAATGTACAATGGCTTGAGGGTTTTTCTCAGACTCTGTAGGCTTTAGATAGAGGGTAAATGTAGCATCAGTAAAAAATCATTGTATTGATTAAAAAGAACATTTGGCTATTTTTAACTTCAGCTGTTTTCATGCCACTTGACAGCTCAAGTTGCCATTCGGCAGCTAGAACAAGCTTTGGTTTTTGAGAAACAATAGTTGCGTTGGTTTGCCAGGCCAACACTTCTCCAACAAGCGAAACAGGCTGAAGCAATGATCTGTGCTCCATAATTGGGATGTTTAGCTGCATCTTTCATTGTATCATTTCTTCTTAAACTATATATATACGTTTTGGGTTTTTCTAAACAAACTATAGTGGTTCTAAAGATATATATACATGTACAGCTCAGTCTCTTTGCAGAAGAAAAACATAATATCTCCATTATAATAAACAAAGAAAGATAATGCTGAACAGGTTAACTCTCCTTTCTACGACATTTCTCTGCATCCAGCCACTCCAGAGAACCACTGTAGGAAACGTCTACAGGGAGCTCTGAGCTTTGAGGGAACTTACAGAGAGAAACAAGATTTAATAAGTTTAAGTTCGGTCTTGCACCATACAATCAGAGGCATGAGATAAAGAGATAAAAGATAACAACCCCTTTTAAGGCTTGCTCCTTCTGTTTTCCTGCTGCAGTAATATATGTCTTTGGTGGTTGCATTACTCTTTAACAATTGTGATACAACTGGAGCAGTATCTGCATATGCATTTTTTTACCCCCCTTTTCTTTTTTTTTTTTTTAATCCACACATATAATTAAAGGGATGAAAAATTTATCTCCATGGCTTTCTGCTTTTTCTTTCCTCTTCATTAATTCATCTTGCCTCCAGGGATTACCAAAGAGTAGTCAGAACTGAGTTGTTGAAAAACACCCTTGGAAAGTTCTCATGACTCCTAACACCAATGTACAAATGTTTTCTTACGCATCCATTTCTGGCAATGACTGTATTTATTCTTTTCACCATCAGTAATACACATTATCAATGAGTATCCCATGTGCCTTTTTGCCAGCCAGCCATCAGGTTGGGATAAATGAACTCCTCAGCCTCATGTTAAGAAACATTCAACCATAATTTAGGATATCCAGACCCATTTCATCCCCCTGCCCTCTCCTTTCCCTTTCAATCTGCAGAGCACTTCTCAAAGAAAATGGGTTGGAGAAGTCTTTTTCTCAGGGACTGATGCCATCTCAAAGGTTCAGAAGGACTGGAAACTACAATCAGCATTTGGCTTTCATGAACCCCTAGAGAGCCATTTCTGTCACACATGAAATGCACAACAAATAGTACAATCTCTGGTCTTAGAGTAGGCTTTGTGGAGGTGACAAGTCTGTTGCAACAATGTAGGGCAACCAGCCTGGGTATTCTCCCTTGAAGTGCAATTTCGATTCTCCATTGGTAAAAATCAGCATTGTTTTTTCTGACTTCAGTAGAGCTATTTCTGCTGACAGCTGCTGAGCTTCTGGCCAGCAGTTTCCAATTGCTTGATTTTATGGTAATTTCTGAATCAGAGAGGTACATGGATGGTCCCAGACCACAGAGCTTTCCCTTCTGTTTAAGTAAATCTTTTAGTAAATCTAAATAGAGTTTGTGGAAAAACAAGAATTGGGTACTGAGTGTTGCTATCTTGCAAATTTCCATAGGAACACAATGCAGTTATCTCCCTAGGTAGTCATTTGATATAGTTCTGAAGTAATTCACCCTAGAAATATCTTTTTTCTGTCATATTTATAGCAATTATGTCAAATAGTGAATTTAAATAATTTGAGTTGATTACTGCTGGTTTGTGAAAACACACAGTTTGACGTATTCACAAGTTTCAATTACTGTATGTGGAATGTAATTATGTGGAGTACAAAGCTCCAGGGGAAGCTGTGTTTGCTAAATACACCTTGTCTGAATTGCAATGATCTTTACTTTTTTTTTCCCCAAAATTCCAAAATATCATAAACTTTGTCAATGGCTGATCACCTAGCAGATCCCACTTTTAAAAGCTCAATAGACTGAGAACAAAGAGAAAATAAAAATCGTCACAATCTTAGCAACCTATCTGCTATGTGAACACATAAATGTAATCATTCTTTAATTTTCTTTTTTTCATATTTTTCTGGCCACTGTTCAAGACTCCCCTGAGTACTGTTTTTTGCTTAGTGAGAGCTTAGAGTAAAATTTCATTTGTTTCAAAATAAGTCTTTGTAACAAGAAACTTGATAATGGTAATTTTTCAGCTGATTCACTAAGGGTTATTTAGGACTAAGTTTTTTAAAGGTACTAAAGCATTGTTAGTGGCCAACGGTTCCTTAAGAAAAAAAGACAAATCATCATCTGATCATCAAGTCTTGTCACCTGTGATAGCAGGAAACATAAAGCAAACGTATTATCTTCCACATATATTCTCCCAAATACCACACAGGTCCAAACTTCCAAAAAAATTGTGGTTATAATGTGCTACAGAAAAGGAGCAGGAGGGCTGAAGTTTATGGAAGGTGGCAGGGGATGGAAGTCAGCATTTTGCCATGGTACTGATCCCAGTGTTTACAGCAGCTTTCCTTTTTGTCCTTGTGAGACAATTCTCATTAGCCCCGGTGCCACAAATGCTGGCATAAATGCTATTTCTGTGAGCTCCGCAGCCCCATTCATAGAACTTCCCATATGGAAATGCCGATTAAAATTTATATTACACTTTTAAATATACAAAGTTTCAGAGTTGTTAAATTTGATCCTCTCTAAGGCATCTGTGTATTTAATTTGCATCTCACAAAAACAGATCGACATTAAAATCCATTTTATTTGGGTTGCTGTGATAACCCCAAATAACCCTAAATTCCTTCTGTTCATATTTACTCACATTCTTGGCTTTGGAAACTCCTTATCCTTCTGATGCCTTTATTCTCCTTTCTAGTGAAGCTGTTTTCATATCTAACATGGGATGCATATCTGTTTATTTTTAACAAACAGTGCAACAGACATGAAGGAAGACGTTCATGATTATTCTTTCTCCTTAAAGAATTACATGTCCTTTCTATTGTGTCATTTATCAAAACAATTCCAATTATTATCATTAAAATTTCACATTTCCTTCTTCCTAAAGAGCTGAAAAATATGCTTTTGACAGGTTTGACAGTGGTTTGATTTGAACTTCTGCTTTAAAGGACTAGTAAAAGCTTTTTTAAATATCTGGGTAAATAGGACTTTCATGCCCACAGTAGGAAAATTTATATCCGATTAACTGGAATTGAGTAGGGTAAGAAGTGAGGGAAAGCTTTCTTTTTGAAATAAATTATGTACCCCCGAGGTGTACTCAATTACAATTTTGCTTTGACACAAGACATCACCTTCCAGTTGTCCTTCATGACTAAACATTTTACTGCAGTATCCTTAGCTGATATAGACTCCTAAAAAGGAATCAAGGTGGCGTATCACTTTCTAATGTAGCCACTGTGCCCCAGTATAGTTGTGAAAGAATGTTGCTCTCGTGTTCTACTGACATTGGAGTTATGTTTTGAAAAAGAACATCATAATAGAAAATCAAAAATGAAAAAGTGAAATCTATAATAATACCATTTGTTTTCAAGAGTCTTTGAATTAGATGAAAAATACGACTAGAAATAACGTCTCACCTATTGACCATTTTCTACATAATGACTTAGATTATTACCATTTCTTTTAATCTATTTGTGTGAATTTCTTGAAAGGAGGAGTCTATATAAATGAGAATATATTTTTTTCCCTGGAAATACGAGCGAGGTTTACATAAAGGTGTAAGTGTATTTCCTTGCGCAGACATTTGGAAATTACAGAAATCTACAATTAACTGTATGAATAGAAAAGGAATTGGTGCCTCTTTCATTTATACAGCATATTATTCCAAATAATGCAATTACAGCATATAATGACCTGACTACATGGTCTTCACTCTCATCTTCTCACATGGCAGTATTTTTCCACTGTTTTCAATTGCTGACCAATTAGTTAAAAACCCAGCAATGAATGTATAAGATGTGTTTTTCTGGGTTTCCAAAAAAAAGCAAATGAACAAACTGATACATGAGAATCAACCATAGACAAAATAGCTTCTGATGTCTGGCCACAAATGCATGTCTATACACTGCCCACAAATGCATGTGTACCCTAAACACAATACATGTTGTTGATGTTGGTATTAGCCAAAGAAGAAATATCAAAAAATAAACAGGGATTTATACAGACTAGGGTAGTACTGGGCAAGAGCAAACCAGAATGGCAGCACGTTAGGGGCTGCTAAGGCATCGTTACCTAGGAAGAGGTCAGCAATGCCAGTAATTTCCTGCATCTCTTGAAGCCTTCCTGAAGTCCGCTGGACCAAAGACGACATCCTAACTGATTTTTACTCCAAATATTGCTAGATCTGTACTGCAGAAGTGTTCTCCATCATATTCTCCAAGGCAACACAAATATCGAGTGTATCCAAAAAGCCAAAAAATAATTCTTTGCCTTGGGAAAATCTCAGATTCCTGACTGCGTGGAAGTAGCTGCAGTTCCCCACTCTGTCAACCACTGTCAATAATCCCAGCAGCAGCGCTCTTCAGGCAATGAGGCACAGATGAAGATGCATTTTCATCACAGGACTTCCAGTAGGGCTCTAACTACAGGTTACTTCAATCAAAACACATTCATTACAGACCTACACACTGTACATTTCTAAATGAAAAACAACCCAGCGCAGGTTAATTCAGGTTATCTGTTACTTTTTACTCTTGTGTTAGAAAAGAAGTAGGGTTTTTTTCACAGCAGTGGCACAAAACACTGACTGATCTGCCTGTATGCTTAAATAAAAATTCCTTACGCATTTAGTCTGTGCTGTCAGGAGTCTTCTTTTCCCTTTATACAAGACCCTTCTCTTTATGAGTGTGGACACAGATTTTAAATCTAATAATTTTCCTTCCACTGCTGTCTTGACATCCTTAGTAGCAGCTATATAGCCTGACTCCTTTGTAATGGATGGACTCTTCCTGTTTCATTTCATTATTACATGTTATAGTAGTTGGTGTGGAACAACAGCATTAGGTGTAACACTATAGAAAGGTCATATCTTAGCTTTTACTTTAAAGGATGTAATGAATTAACTTAGCAACAGTATCAAATACTATGCCAACTGCATCTTTTAATTAACAAGCAAAATGTATTATAATTAATAAATTATCTTAGAGGCACAAATCATTTAATGACTTAAAGGTTAGAGATCAGTACAGATGAAAAGAGATGTAGGCATGGAAAACATATGAAAAGTTTAATAAGAAGTAAAACTTTTCACATATATGGAATAAATTCATATTTAATCTTCCTGAGACATAAAAGCACTTCTGCCACAGGATAAGCGTGCTGTTTAGGTGAAATTAATTGATACGCTGTGTACCTTACGGGATCCATGGATTAGTGACTGGCTTTCAAGTGGCTTCTGTTCAGCAAAGGAAAGGTCTAAAGGAATTGGATAGCTGGACCCACTTTAGTGAACACAACTATGAAAATTTCTGTTTAAAAAAGTAAAACTAAGGCTAGGTATTGCACCAATCAGTAGATGTGCACTATGTTTCAAGGATAACAGTTGTTTCATGTTAGAATCTGGCTTCACTTGAATTTGAGCCAAAACCTACTGAGGCCACTAGAAGTTTTGAATTTGCACTATGAACTATAGCATGCCCGTGAATCATCCTCTTAGGTCTAAATTAATTTCACCTAATTTAAGGCAGCTGAGAAGTCCATAGTTGGTGCCAAGTTATAAACTGCTGCAGAGAATGTTTTTTGGGTTTGCTTTTTTTTTTTTTTTTTGGGTAGAGCCATGACATTTCTAAGTAATCCTAATAACATACGCGAATCCCCCACAGACTTGCAGAAAATTGTGATATATGTGACATACTTAGCTACCTAGATCTTTTCATTGCTGCTGCAAGGCAGTTCAAAGGGAGACATTGTTCAATTAATACAGAATAATACAGTGCAATCACAGGCTACCAAAGAAAGAAAGAAGTAGTTAAGCACTTGAAAGAAGAAAGGAAATATTTTATGTTATTTACTCAAAGTAAACAATATTTAACCTACGGCATCAACTATTGACAAAACCTGAGAGACAGTGGGGTTGTAAGTACTTTTTCAAATCTGGCTGCCTCAGTGTAAAGGCTAAATTTCTCTGCTAAGTCCAAACTGAGTAGAAAAGCTACGATTCTTCTCACGGGATGATTTAAAATGTTTACAGCAAGAGCCTAGATCTCCTTTTGATCAACAAGAGAAGCGTTTTACCTGAACCCACCTTTACTGGTCTCTGTAACAAGTTAGGAAGTCTACACATCAAACTTAGTAAAAATCATCCAATTTTTTAGTTATTGAAGCTCCAAAAGTAGAAGCAAAGGTGCTACCATAAACAGGGAGAATCTAGGCCAGATCTCATACACACTTGGGGCTGTGCCCACAGTGAGGAGTGCAGCAAAATGGGAACAGATATGTTCCAGCAACGCAGTAACTGGAGACAACTGGGAGATTCCCTTCAAAATTCACCCTGTTATGAAATAAAATTAGGATTTTAAGTTCCTAATTCACTGTAGATTAATCAGAAACTCTAGATTCACAAAAATTTGCTCAGACTGTGAAACATCTAATGGAAACTTCTCCAAGCAAAGCTGAGCAGTTTTCAAGGCCAGGCCAGGTCAGACAAGGATTCTTTATTAATATAAATAAGGTTACATTTGAATTTGAAAAGATTTTCATTTTTTGTCATCAAAAGGTGCTTATGTTTGATAATGAAAATCCAAATCCAGTCCTGAAATTGAAATTCATGATCAGGGAGACAGAGAGGTTTGAAGCCTTTCCGTTTCGTTTTAGATACTTTCAGAATTACACTCAATATACTAATTCTAGGGCTGGGGTTTAAAGATTTGCTTTTATTTGTTCTGATTTTAGATGCTTTCTGGTATGCCCCATTGGCAAATGATCTCTTCTGCTCTCCTTTGGGCTGAACTTGGACATGGGTTGTAGTACCGCAAGTCAGCACCAGACCAAAGACTTTCCCCTGTCCTGTGATTCATCCCCCACTTAGTCCCAGAGCCTAGTAAGTGACTTGATTTAATCTTAGTAAAAGTACCAACCAGTAATAGGCCGTTAACATCTATACTTATGTTACCTCAAAGCTGCAAGAGTCCTCCCATTTAAACACTATGGTAGTAGAGGACGAGCAACTCTCAGCAACCTCAGAGAACAGGAGCCTGTCCTGATGTGGTCTAGTCTACAAATAAGGTTTTAACAACAAGGGATGAGTTAGAATTTAAACCCCGAGTCTGGCACAGGTTTAATATAAGTGTATAAGCAGGTCTGGCCCAACCACCCTTGTTGTATGAGTTAGAACATATTCCAACATGTGTTAATTTACACCAGCCATGATATGGATTATCTGCTCAACATAGGCTTACTCTTTTGATAAGGAACAGTTTTTGGTTAGAAATCTTTAGGTGCCATTCAGAAGATCTCATCCCCTGTTTTAAAATAAATAATTTCTAAAGTTTTCAGCATAGAAATGAGCATTCACATTTAGGCACCAGAATGGTGATCAAAGAGTTTCTGTTTAGGATGATCTCTGGCTTCAGATTTTTCACAAATTTTACCTCCGGTTCCCAAATGAGCTCAGATAATAATCAGTGGCTTATTAGAAAGCTTCAAGAAACAACATGTCTTTTCAACCTGCCTACAAGGTCAAAAAAACTTCCATCAGGATTTAATATACGTACACAAGCTTGATGTATTGGAGTGTTGCATTTTTTTACAATGTTAACAGTTTGATGAGAATATCAATTAAACATGACTGTGTAGTTAAGATTTCCATCTCCAAATGCAGCTGCAGCAAGTAACCGGACTGCTAATCAAAGCAGTGTTATAATTTAGCACTGATGAGGAAAGCAGTAGCCGTCAGAAGGGAATGACAGAAAGGAGGCAGCTGCTTTCATATCATTTTAGTGTCCATTTCTTTAATGAGCCTGAGGAGACAATTCCCTGCTGACTATTCATTAATTAATGAAATTTATGAGAGGAGAAGAGCTATCAGCATGCAAACAAGTAGAGAATAGGTGATGACGGTCTTCTATTTGCAGGGAATGAGCAAGTTGAGAGAAGGAAGCTTTTGAATAAAGTAAACAGTTTGAAAGGGATATTTAGTAGAATGCTAAGTTCCCAATTCTTTGGCTGGGCAGCCTTTACGGAGGTATATTATTCAACTCAGCTTCTGAAATATCCATGGCCAGATCAGGAAGAAAGGAGAAAGCAACCCAGAGGATTCAGCAGATGGCTCTTTCCCATTTGGAGTGAAAAACAACATTTTGCTCTGACTTGATTGCATTAGTAAAGAGTTGGTTAGAGCCTGCTAGGAAACATTGTCTCCTTCCTGCATGGTCTTTCAAAGTTATCCCAGAGTCTTGCCCTTTGCTTGGGAAGTCTGAGGTGCCTGGAGTGAGTTTTGCAAGGCAAACCAAACTCTTTCCCACCCATAAAGATCTCAGGGTGCAGGGGAGATTGCGCCAAAATCAACCTGCAGAGATTAATAAAGAGAAGACAATATCACAGTGCTGGGCATCAGCCACCCTTCTGTCAGGCTGGAGACCCTTTGCATATGTATGGAATCGTAGGGGAGCTGCGATTGCACAATTGGTTGTAGTCTCATGGTATCAGTTCACAAAGGGATTCTTTGAGCCTCTTTGCACAACCTGAATTCATGTAATATTAAACACCCTGAGGCCAGATTCTAATTCATTCTCTTTGTTCTGATCATAAAGTGTAAAGTAGCTGGATTTAGACACATTTGTACTGAAGAAAACTGCCGATAATGCTGATTCTATCCGTTTTCTACCCGGGTCATTATGTGTAGGATGCGCGAGGAACATGGTGGAGCTCAGCTCTGCAAGTTCAAGCTCCTTAAACACTTGATATTAGCAGCATATGTCCGAGCAGCCACGAGTCTGCTGTAAACAGGACATGCTGAGGCAGCAAAGACTGGACATGACTCCAGCCATAAAAGCTCCAAACAGTATCCCATCATGTTTTGGAGATTTACATTAGAAAGGCCATGGTGACAATCCCACCCATACAATATGCCACTCATAGAAGTCTGTTCCAGAGAATCTTGTATCTCTTGCATATGCAGTAGCCAAACACAAGGATTTCATTCTTGACACTAGATACCACACACAAACTGCTCCACATATGTTCGCAGGGTGGGTAGCTATAGCACGTGCTTTTTCTACTAGAGTTTCTAAATGTCCGGGATGTTACGCATTTTTCTCAATGGCTCTTCTGTTGGGTGGATGGTGGAGAAATAAACAAACAACAAAAAGAGTTGAGCAATTTTATCCAAGGTCATAAGCAATGACTTAATGCAAAACATGTCTCGAATGCATCATAAAATTAAAAAAGGCATGGCAATTAATATGAGAAAATATGGAACACAGGAAGAACCTCTCCTTTTATATTATATTGTTTTGTCACGTGTATTATCTTGAGGTGGGGAAGGAGGAGGAGTTCAGTAACAACGTGGAGGCTTGGGTAACTAGGGATAAGGCACAGATAATAAATAAATACAAGTCCTTGATTCCATCATAAGTATATATGAAGTTAGGCTTTAAATTTTCTTAGGTATTTATTTCTTAAGTATTAATATTTCTTAGGTATTAAATATTCTTCATTTTATTGCATTGCCCACATCTCTCTGCATTTTTTTCCAAAATCTGTAGCTCCAGGAGTCCTATGAAAACATCAATTTTATTATAAAGTAGGTTATAATAAGAAAATAAAACACACCAACCAAAACCAAAACAAAACGATGAAAGTAAAAATGTCTATTTTAGAGCACTGTCTTAATGTTTAAACCAATCCTGGGTTTCTGTTTGATTTCTTTGGTATTGTACGGGGTAATCTGCTCAACCCCTCTTCCTGACTCTTTGGGAGTGACAATACCAACTCTCCGGGGGAAAGGACTGTTGTTACACAACACCTTCTGCCTGTGTGAAATTCATCCATTGGCTCCAGCCTCGTTCAAGGCTTCAAGATAATTTCAGTACAAACATGAAATTACAGGAAAAAAAAAAAAAGAGTAATTAACACGTAAGCAAATTGTACTAGTCCTCTTCACACTACCTTCATGCAGGACTGTCTGGTAGAAAGTGGAAGCCTGTCTTGTTTCACTGAAAAATATTCTATTGACTTCTAATAATATGTAGCTTTCTTGGCCCAGCCATTTCATCGATGTGAATGAACTGTAAAACCCCTTGAGATTAAGTCCCATGCTGCTAATTACAAACAGGCATTCAGATTTGAACTTAGGCTTCTGTATTTCGATGAGAAAGGTTGAAAATTTTGACAATTTAGCTCCTTTCATGGCTAGAAATATATGTCTAATGACATCTTCAACCCAGCCACCAGTGAAAACACGACAGATGGAATCCATATATCTTTTGAATTAGTTGACATGAGTGTTATAGCAATGGTGTCTATCGGAAAAGACAGGTGGATTGCCCAAGGTAGCACACACCTGACCCTGGTGCCAGGCTGCCAAACTACCAAAGATTTCCCCATACCTGAGATGGCAAAACTAGCAGAAGTTGAAAGTGATGATCTCCAAAAGAACTTAGGACAAATCCATATGCAATTCAAAAGGATTCTAGCACTCGAAGTTAAAAACAAAACTATATCAAGGGTATTAGGGAAGAAGGAAGAAGTGTTGTTTTTAAGGGGAGAAAGAAAAATAAATAAAATCACTGTTTTCCACCTTTTCCTCTTTTTCAAACATTGAAATCACCAGTCCTGCAGCTCTTTTACACCTACATGGCCTGACTGTGCTAAGCACCAACAAACCTGACCAAGACAATGGGAATGAAACAGCTATCGAAATACAAAAGAGTTGTGTATATGGAAACCCTGTGGATGGAGTACAGACACCCCAGGGCTTGGTGCAAGAACCACACAGCTGGAGCATGTAACAGTGACCCCTTCCTCCAAAACCAGCTCACTTAATTGCACCACAATAAAGCATAAAATTAATAGCTTTATCCACTCCTTTCATTTGACAACACTTTTTCGTCTGCTTCTCCTACACAACAAAATCTCCAACACCATCTGTAAACAATGAATTCTTAACTGATTATATACTCAGTTGTACATCAAAGCTGATGACAGTGTTTTTAAAATATACATAATCCACATTTAGTGGTCTTACCTTAATAAAACCAGCAGGATGTCTGAAGAAATCCAGTGAGAATGCAGCCAACATCCTAAGAAAAATAAAAATAAATGAATGAATAAAGGCTGTAATCAAAACTATGACTGTGACATCCATAAAGATGGCCATTCTGGTGTGAACTTTGTAGGCCAGCAATAAATGAAGATACACATCCTCCTCCTCTTCCCACCCTTTGCTTCACCCCAGCTGTAGATGAACATTTAAACCTATTTGCTGCTAATATTAATTTTCTTGTCCCAGGTGTGATCAGCATACGAAACCTGCCTATATATTGCATCAGAAATGACAAAGGAAATTAATAATGATTGAAATGCTTTCTGGTCTTATCTTTTATGATACGAATAATAGGACAACTAATTTCAAAACAATAGCTGAATCTTCTTTCCAGATTTCTGGAAGACTTTTTTTAAGTTCCACAGCTTTTTTCATCATTCCTGAGGGTTATCATTATTTTCTTTTCATATTTAATGAAGGCCTGAGACTAATGAAACTAAAAAAATCAGGTTATTAGAGGCTAAAATAAGAATTACTATTAATTTAAGGGAAAAGCTTTAAAAATAATGATATTGTCTTACTGTTCTTCATGCAATTTTAAGGCAAACAATAAAATGTAAAGGCATATAACTCCAAGAGTGATGAAAAGATCAAATTGTTGGCATTACTACTCAGGTTTTAATCATGATATAAGAGCAAGGGGAAACTGAATAGAGCTGAAGGAAGAAAATGTAAAGCTTGTTAAGAAACACTTCTTCTTAAAATTCTTATTGAGCTTCTAAAACTCATTGCTATGAGATATCTCTGAAACCAGAAGTCAAAAAGATAGGAAAGAGGTCTCATGTCTGACTTCACAGAAAAGTAAAAATTAAGTCCTGCTTCTGCTCTCTGACAAATTCTTTCAGTTCTGATCAGAGAACTTCTCACTCAAATACTTTGGCCTCTGTGTTTCTTCAATGAAATGACCAAATGAAGCATTATAAGGATGGGTTTTGGGGGGTTGTTTTCAATGGCTCAGACATGCACCACTAGTTGTTCTGGGATGCATGAAAAAGCCTAAAAGTAAGAAGCTGAATTATGACTGATTTACCTTCAGTTTCCTTACACAGATATGTCCTAAAATACTGAAAGCATGAGTTCATAAATGTCATGTGTATTACAAAGCAATTGTACTTCACACCCTAGTTATTACAGAATAAGCACCTACGTTACAGCACCCTGTAGAAGAAGGTTTTAAGAACCTTTTAGGATATATATTTCCTGGTAACTCAACTAACAACCAACTGTGAAGTTCAATCCAAATCTTCTCCTCAAATTTGCTGCCCACAGCAGATCTCCTTTTTTCAGAACCAAGTTCTTTCTTCCCCATTTGCACCTCATTTTGGTTTAATTTAACTGCACCTTCTTGCAGAGTTGAAGACCCCAGTCAAAACGTTTCTCTGATGACATCCCATGCCTTTCTACACAGGCTTGTAACGCCTTCTTCTTACTTACAGATTGTGTGCAAATGTATTAAGGCATTGACTTCTGCCAGCTATACCATGGAGAAACTGTTCATAAAGGGAACATGAGCAAAGAGGACATTAGAGCTACAGCTGGAACCTATAAAATATCTTGAGGAAGGAAGTTGTGGGGAAAGTACAGGAGTTAGGTTTTCTGAAAGCTACAGATTGATGTGACCTTCACCAGGAAAGCTTCTCCAGTTCTATTAACTGCAGGAGGAGACAAGACTGGGAGTGGGGTATTTGAAACAGATGTGGATGGGAATGAAGCTCTAAATTAATTTATTTAGAGAGTAAAGATGGGGTTGACCATGTTTTCTAAGGCTGGTTGCATTTTTTATTTTGTTTTTCAGTTTCTGTATTTTTCCATTTTCAGATTCTGAAAAAAGATAGGAGGCTGTAAAACAAGCAAGCAAACAATGCACTTTTCTCTATCATTCCTTTTTAAAATTCCTGTTATTAGAATTGTAAATCCTGGATGTCCATTCACTCAGAAGGAGGGATCAGCAGGTGTTTTATATATGAAATCTGCAAAGCTTTTGTTTGATTTTCAACAGGAAAATAAAAAAGTAATTTAGTGTAGATCACAGAGTTAACCAGTAAGAGATGAAAAATAATCCAATCAATCCTCTGACACTGCAATTCTGTGTTCTGCGACTGAATAATCAGATCCTTCAAACTCCACACTAGAGTTTATTCTGCAATTTACCCTGGAGTGTAAACTCCAGGTCCTTGTCCACCCCCATTTCCTTAAGTTTAATGTTACCATGTCTATAACATTAAAATGGGAATGTTAAAATAAATTCTGAAGTCACATGGCAGATGTGAATAGAATTTATGAATCAGATTTCAGATGCAGAAAGCATGCGTATTCCTCACTCGCATTGCCCTTCGCAATATTTCCCTTGGATGGTGGGGCCTTCCCAGTTAGCCCAGTCTTCTTATTGATTGTAAGAAACAGTCCAGCCCCATCCAAAAAACTTGATACCTGTAATTTCCACTTCCTGACATGTGTTTATACATGTTTATGTGCGTTTTAACCAACATATGTTTATATCTAGTAGGATCGATGGTATTTACAGTAGGTTTTCACTGTTGTGCATTTATTGATTTCAGTTGCATTTACTCCTATTTCACTGTGGCGTTACTGGGAAGAGAGTCATGCTCACAGCTTTTATGATGATTTGTGATCTTTTCAAAGAGATGTGAACAAAAACACTGCTGTGAGCAATTTGGCATAATTTATGCCAGATATTATTATTTTCCTTCATTTTCCATGTATTACAAACACACATGACTTATTGGAGATGCTGGTTCTTGTAGCGAAAAAAAAACCCTCATAAATTCCACTGAGTAACAAAATATTTTAAGTGGCTGTATATTTGAGTAGATCATAAATATGCCTGATTTCAGCACTGGTTTTACTATATTTTTAATTTTCCAACAGATTGGCCATAGTTTTAAAGGTTTCATCTGAGGCCGTCTGGTCTATTTAAAGGGCACAATGTACTTAACTATTCAAAAGGCACTTGATCCCATGAATGCACTTTGCTAGTAATGGGATAGTCATTTTCCAGGCCAGTAAAAAGCTATTACTCACTGGAACACAAACAGATTGTGAGAGGAAACGCTCATGCTGATGGCTGGCAGCCTGACAAAGGGAAAAGGGAAATATGGCCCTTTCCTGAATTAAGTTGCATTGACTCTATCTGTTCCAAACGTTTGACTCAACTCCATTCTTCTCATGATACTTATGACAATAATAGGATAACAGATTTATGTCATGAAGGCACTGACCTTTGTCAGAGGGAACATTTTGACAGGAAAAGATGTGATATGCTGCTACGCTCTATAATTTTGACAATGACTGACAGTGTGGCTGTATGTCGATGTGGCAAAGCTTATGCTTATGCTTCTACATTGTCATCCTTGGATTATTTTCTGGGGTTTTTTTAGTGTCTTTGATCACATAAACCTTTTTTAATGAAATTGCTAGATGGTGGCAAATCATGCAGCCAGGAAGCCTTGATTCACCCCACACCCACAGAAGTAATGTGCTCCAGAGAAAGATGGATTTGGGTAAAGTGACAGGTAAACCTAGTGAACACTGATGCTTCCGTTCTTTCACTCTAGGGTGAGGATACACTCAGTTTAAGAAAACCCAGTTTATATTGCCTGCTTTGTTGTTGAATGTTGTATGTTCATGATGAACATTTGATTCTGCTCGTTTTTCCGTTGAAGAGCTGGATTTGATGGAATGTGAGCAAATTTAAATTTACTGCATGGAATATGAATACTTAGGAGATAATCAATATATGAATGAAATTACTTTTCTTTGTCTTCAGGATTGGCAGATAGAGACATTTCATCACTGTAGTAGAGAAGAATCCCGTCCATAAGAAAAAGCTGTATATCCATGTAGTTAGACAAGGGGAAAAGGAAATATGCATAGAAAAAAACATTTTTCCAAAGATAGAGTGCAAATGTTCAGCATCTTTTTTTGAAATTAGGAATAATATCTTCCAATTTACAGTTCAGTAGTCAAACTGAACTGCTTATGCTGCCTGGTTTTCCTATCATCTGAGTAATGACCACTTATTTTGGGGGTATTGCAGCATAGCAACGTGGCATGGCATGCAGTGTTCAACTAGTTTTTTTTTTTGGTCTAGCATGAAGAATATCTGCAGTGCTGTGCACTGCAAGCAAAATTGACAGCCTCTGCCCTAGAGGATCTTATCTTGCAAACTCTTACACGTGAGTAATTTCATTCACTTGGAGTTTATTTCTGTTCCCAGTGAAATCACTGGTGAAATTCCCAGTAACTCCAGCAGAGCAGGATCAAGACCAAGAATATTAACATTGACTTATGTGAGAGCTCTCAGAGAACAAATCAAACTGGAATGCAATCAAAGCAGTGAAAACTTGTTTTCTGTCTTTCACCTTTCGTGATTTAGGTATAAAATTGCCTAGATGTAGCATCACTTTTCATTCAGCTCTCTGAGTGACATATAATGAGGTTTCATTGTTCATTATGACACTTTGACAAATGTTGTGTTACTATTGCTCTTAAGAGTGACTATACAAAACATCTCCACTTGGGAAACGTAGTGCAAGTATAGTGAGAATCCAAATGAATTATACATGAAACATGAGAAAGGAAGCAAATGTTAACTAATTTCAAAATGGGTCAAAATCATGACAATTTAGTTGGTGACAAGTGAAGTAATTTTTATAAAATATTAACCAACTGTGTCCCTTCTGCTAGATTGATTTGCAGAGCCGAAAAGGTCATTTTCCAGGCAGATGGGGAATTTCCCAAGCAGAGGGGAATTCAGTTTCTACATGCCAGGTATAATGAGAACCAATAAATTAGGCAAAACTCCTGTTTACCTAAGCTGAAATATTGATGGCCAAGCCCATGAGAATGCTAATGTCTGCATTCATCATTTTTTTTAAGTCTAGAAATTTAGAGCACAGTAGTACATGTTGTGATAGATCTATATATCATAGATACAGTAACATTAGAGAAGGTACCAACCACAGAATACAAATATAATACAACTGAATAATTTAAGTTTCTTCCACACAAATTTAACTTTTATCAGCTAAAATGAACTGGGATGTAGAACAGTACTAAGAATAAAATGTATGGCTTGAAGTACTGAGAGCAGATTAGAAGATCTTTTTACTCTTATGTTACCAGTGACTATAAGCTGGTATGCAAGCTATGTGACATGATCTGGTGGTCTTCATCCATTTCCCAGATTGTGACACCATATGGATCCTTCATATGTCAGTGTAATCCAGGCACAAGGATTGTGGCAAACCTTTCAAGACAGAAAGCTACCATATGACTGGAAAACAGCAAGTTTAATAGCTTAAGTTAAGAGAACAAAAATGATCCACATAACTAAAGGCCTTTAACTCCAACTTCTGAAGAATGTATTTGTAAGGAGAGAAATGCATGAAAACAAGTGGAAAATAGGTTAAAATACAATTCTCATTTAGCACCAGAACATTACATGACAATAATCTGGTAATTTAGACAAAAAAAATGGCCAGTAAGAAACTGTAGCCCCATCTCAAGGGCATGTCAACATATGCAGGGGAAATCAGACATGAGGGTTTTCTAAAAGTTAGTGCACAACTGCACAACTATGCAGTGATTGGCAGGATAGCTTGTCAAGCCGGAGTGTGTTGATGGAGTGTGGTAGTGGATGGACACCAGGATGAATGCAGATGTGGAACATGTGTGGATGGACAGCATATGCATAGATAACACATATGGAGTCCTGCAAAGGAACAGGCCATAAGGCCTGTTGAGACTTTATGGATCAGGATGAGAGGGGAGGTCATGAGAAAAAAGGAAGTTGTGTCACTCATCTGCTAAAGACAGCCTGATCAAAAAGAGACAATGAATGAAGCCTCCTTGAAATCTCCTGTTCACTAGTCTTGGTCTCATGGAAGATTTTAACTGTATTTGCTATGAGGGTCACGCAGCAGGGCACAAGCAATCCCAGAAATGTACAGATTGTTTTGACAGAGTTGCTGGTGGGTTGAATGAAGTAGCTTTTACTGCACACAATTGCATGTGGGAAAGAATGGGGTCTGGATCTACTAATCATGAATGTAACACTGATTCAGGGATGTAATGTAACGAATGTAACACTATTCAGGGATATGATAGTTTGCTGCAGTGACCTTGAGGTCAAACATTAAAAATCCTGAGAGAAATGAAGAAGGTGAGTAACAAAATAAAGACGTTCTGGACTTCAGGAGATCAAACTACTTTTTTTCAGAGAACTGTTAGGCAGGCTCCCATGGGAAACTGCCCTGAAGGGCAAAAAGACCCAGGAATCCTGGATGATTTCACAAGGTTAAGCCTGGTGAAGTGCAAGGTCCTGCATCTGGGTTGGCGGTACACCCTGGTATCAATACAGGCTGGGGGATGAAGAGATTGACAGTAGCCCCGAGGAGAAGGACGTGGGGGTACTGGTGGATGAAAAGCTGAACATGAGCTGGCAATGTGCGCTCACAGCTCAGATAGCCAATCATACCCAGGGCTGCATCCCCAGCAGTGTGGCCAGCAGGGCAAAGGGGGAGATTCTGCCCCTCTGCTCCATTCTGTTAAGACCCCACCTGGAGTACTGTGTCCAGCTCTGGAGCCCTCAGCACAGGAAACACATGGATCTGTTGGAGCAAGTCCAGAGGAGGGTCACAAAAATTGATCGGAGATCTGGAGCACCTCTGCTATGAGGACAGGCTGAGAGAGTTGTGGTTGTTCAGCCTGGAGAAGAGAAGGCTCCAGTGAAACCTTATTGCAGCCTTCCAGTACCTAAAGGTGGCACAGAGGAAAGATGGGGACAGACCTTTTAGTAGTGCCTGTTGTGATAGGACAAGAGGTAATGGTTTTAAACCAAAAGAAGCTGGATATATGGAAGACATTTTTCACAGTGAGGTTGGTGAAACACTGACACAGGTTGTCCAGAGAGGCTGCAGGTGCCCCATCCCTGGAAACATTCAAGGTCAGGTTGGCCGGGGCTCTGAGCAACCTGATGTAGTTGCTGCTCATTGCAGAGGGGTTTGGACTAAATGACCTTTAAAGATCTCTTCCAACCCAAGCTATTCTATGATTCTATTTTAACAGACAACCTTCTCAAAATGCAAGAATGGCCCATCCTGATGTGCAGGGACTCGAGCAGCTGTAGCAGAGGAACAGCATGGATAAACAGGGATATCTAGACTCAGGTGAAACACAAAAAGGAAGTAAAAAGAAGGAAGAAGCAGAGTTGGGTTGTCTAAAATGACTGTAGAGACATTTCCTGAGTGAGCAGGGATGGAGATAGAATAGCCCCACAACTCAGCTGGAGTTCAGTCTACCAAGAGATGTGGAAGGCAACACATCTGTAAGTATATCAGCAACAAAAGGCAGGCCAAGGAAAATGCTTCTCTTGTGCTGAAGGGGGGCTGATGACACAGTGATGAAAAATACAGATTGGGTCACTCTATACCTTCTTTGCTCAGTCTTTATTAGTCTCTATAAGTCTGCTCTCACCTTACCAGATCTCTGTGCCTAACAATAGAGTTTGGGGAGTGAGGGAAAGCACAACAGAGGAATAGTACCAGGAACTACTCTAGCAAACATATATAATGCCATGGAAATAGTTGAGATGTGTCCAAGTATACTGCAGGAGCTGATGTCCTTATGAGACTGCTTTTTGCCATTTTCGAAAGATACCGACGATTGCTGGAGTGACCAAGTGACTGCAAAAAAAAAGGCAATATTACACTCAATTAGAAAAAGTAAGGAGAGGGATACAGGAAATTACAGGCTCAGTAAAGAGCAGAACAAAGTCTTGGGACTGGAACAACTCTATGCAAAAGCACAGTCTGAGGACCAACCCTCTATGGAGCATCTCTGTAGAAGAAGATAAGTGCCTTGATGGGTAATAAGCTGAACATCACTATCTGCAGCATGTCCTCACTGTCATAAGGGCTAAGCACTTTTGGGTCTGCATCAACAGCAGTGTAGCCAGTCAGCTGAGCAAAGTGATGATCCCCCCCAACTCAGCTACCCTGAAACCATATCCAGAGTCCTATGGCTAGTTTTGAGTTAAGTATGAGAGTGACAAACTTCTCCCAGCAGAGGCAACCAAGAAGATTCATGGTTGGAGCACATGACACACAAGGAGGGATTAAGAGCTAGAATTGTTTAGCTGGGGGAAGTAAAATCTGTCTTCAACTATAAAAAAAGATAGAGGACATACACAGGCTCATCTCTGAGGTTCACAGAGAAAATACAAGGGGCAGCAAGGAAAATTCAGTTTGGATATTAGCGTAATAGCTTTTGTGATGGGAGTAAATAGGCACTGGAGCAGGTTGCTCAGAGAAGCTATGGGGTCGCCATCCTTGGAGAGGATCCCTGTGCATTCCTGAGAAACCTGGT